>NC_132794.1:1234375-1846562 GCF_048418805.1 Vulpes vulpes
GTCTCCGGGTCTCCTGCCAGGGAAGGGGGCAGGGGGCTGCACAGGGGGCACATTCTATCCCCCCAAAACAAGGGGGGAAAGGAAGAAAGAGAATGGGGGAGTTTTTTAAATCACAAAACCATCACGCTTCAGTTCATAGCACCACATTCTAAAAGCTAGATTACACGGATGACTTTCTTGGGAAATACATTTTCCACGTACAATGTGACTCAGGCAGAAATAGGAAATCTGGGCGGCCCGTGTGGCTCAGCAGTTTAGCACCGCCTTCGGCCCAGGGCGTGATTCTGGGGCCCCGGGATCGAGTCCCGCATCGGGCTCCCTGCATGGAGCCTGCTTCTCCCTCTGCCTGTGTCTCTGCCTCTCTTGCTCGCTGTATGCCTCTCATTAATAAATAAATAAAATCTTAAAAAAAAAAAAAGGAAATCTAATTAGTCCGAGGGCCGGGGGCAGGAACAAAATAGCGCAAGACTTGTCCTTAAAGGAGCCCCCGGCTCAGGCAGCTTCCCTGTGAATCCAGAAAAGTGAAAGAACAATCCACGCTTAGGAACATGGGCTGCAGATTCCGGTTCTGCCGTGGTACCGTATCCACCCAAGGAACCGAAATCACAGGTTGGTTTGTAAGTTAGAGACTCAGCTCACGTGAAACAGATACAGTTGAAACAGATACAATGTTGCACCGTAAGAGCCGGATTCACCTGAACTGTTACCCAGAGTTCCTTGCTCCGAAGCACAGGGAGACAAAAGCATCTCCACTCAGGCCATATAATCAGCCAAAACCCAGGGGTGGGGACCTCACACACACACGTTATCATACCAGGGACACAAGGTCTACAAGGAGGGCACGACCTCCCCACACGGAGGCTCCAACAAGCAGAACCCGGCGCGTCAGGAGCAAGGACCGGTCGTCTCAGGAGCGCCGCGTGAGTCACCATCGCGACATCCGCTAGTCCCCTGCCTTACATTAAGAGATCCAAGCGGCGAATCTCCGGTCATCTCAAAGGACAGTCGGTTCCCCAAAAAAGCAGGCGGGTGAAACTGAATACCCACTGAATTTCGAGCGAGCGCGTGCAGCCACGAGATCTTTAGGAAGCAGAGAAGAGTGGGAGAAATCCCCAACCCTAACACTCGTTGAACTAATACAAGGGGGGGGGGGGTCAGCAAACTTGTGGGGAAGGTCACGGAACAAGTCTTTTAGGGTTCTCAAGCCAGCTGGCCTCTGTCCCAAGCACTCGACGCCCCTGCTGTGGCATGAAAGCACCCATTACGCCGCCGAATGTAAATGGGCAGGCCTGGCCGCGTGCCAGGAGAACTTTATTTAGGAAAAGAGGCAACATGGGCTGGATTTGACCCCCGAGCCACAGTCTGCGGACCCCGTGCCGGGGACCATTCACAGGACGGTCCCAAACCAGAGAAAGGGGTGCTTGGGTGGCACAGCTCAGGTCGTGACCTCAGGGTCGTGGGGTCAAGCCCCGTGTCAGGCTCTGCACTCACTCAACGTGCAGTCTGCTTCTCCCCCTCCCTCTGCTCCTCCCCCCACGTGTGCTCTCTCCCTCCCTAGCTCTAAAATAAATAAATAAATAAATAAATAAATAAATAATAAAATCTTTAAAATAACAAAAAGAAACAAAAGACGCCTGATTTTTATATCTGACTCCTAACAGCTGTAAGAATACAAGAAAACAGATACGATTTTCAAATACTCAGGGCAGAGATAAACCAAGATCATTTGCACAAGGACAGGACTCTTTGAACTAGGGAAATGCAAACTGGCAACTCAACGGCAAACCGTTAGCATTACAAGCGGCCAATTTTAAAAGGTCAATATACCAAACTAACGGTATTCATCAAAGCAGCAACATATAATCCTAACGTTTCATTTATAAAGTGCGCCGTGTATGATGGCAACAAAACCCAGGAGCCGAGGGAGGACGAGCCGAGCTGACGTAGTTGGGGGGAGAGACCCGCTCCCAGGAAGACTCTCGCCAGGATGGGTCTGGAACCACCGCTGCTGAACTTCATGTGCGAGGGCAGCTGGCAGGTGCATTTTAGGGGACGCGGTGCCGTAAAGCCGCCCTAATCACGCACCATGGCCCGGGGCCGACGCTGACAAGTAGGTCTGCGGGGTCAGGACCCGAAGGCCAGAGACAGAATCACACATTTGTGGGAATTTTACAAACGATGACGCTTGCATCTCACACCCCGGAGGACCAGTGAGTGACGCGGTGTCTGCGGCCGTGCCTCTGAGCCGGGGGACGTCACCCCGCTCTGCCTTCCACGGAGCCCAGCGAGGCGTGGGCGGCTCCCACCTTGGTTGTGTGTTTGCCTCTTTGTTGAGTGAGAGGAGCCTGGACCTTCCGAAAGGGGCGGAGGAGGCGCTGGGAGCGGACACACCACTTGGCTGAGGAGGGAAGCCCACGGGAGGGGACGCACTGAGGGTACGGGCTGGTCACCATGGTCAGAGGACAGCATTGGCCACGCCGCCCAGGTGAGGAGGGCACCCAGGGAAGCAGCCGACACTTGCCCGAGTCCGCGGCCATCTGGGGGCTGAGGGACTGCACGTTAGGCCGAGGGAGGAGGAGATAGAGACCCCCCCAAGTTCTCACGGGCTGGATCCGATCGCAGCCCCCCATGTCCACTCTCTGGCTGGAAGATCCCATGGCCAGATCCAGACCCCAAACCAAGAGGGCAGGGGGGGTCATTGTCCCTCGGCTCGGTGGGTGGGGTCTCCCTGCAAGCAGCACAAATTCCTGTTGTGCACTTCATTCCGCGGAGGAGCCCCCAGACCCCCACCATCTGTTTGTGTTTCCGTTGACGCTATCATCTGAGAAGGGCCAAGACCAGCCCTTGAGACAGGCCTCCCAAACATAAATAAGCAGCCTGTTTCAGTAAAACAAATTACGCACTTTTTGACATTTGCCAGTGTTTTGATTCCAGAAAGGCTGTGGGCAGTTCCCACAGTCCCGGCCCCCCACCCGTGGCCCCGGCCCCACCTCCCACCCCTGCTCCCATTCTCGCATCTCCCCACAGCCCCCCGGGACCCGAGAGCCCCCCCCACAGCAGATGTTTGCCAGACTCTGATGTTGGAAAAGCCACCCTCAGCAGAAAACTCACCCTTGAGGGCACAGACCGGGACCTGGAGAGCATTTTTAAAGGACTCTCTGAGTCACCTGCCTTGGAGCAGCCCAAGTTTTTTGTCTTCCTGAACCGGGGTGGCTCAGGCCCCTTACGGTGCCCTGTGTTTCGGGAGCCCACTAGGGCCCCTGCTGGCTGCGTGGGAGCTGACCTTTTACTCTAAGTCTAGCTTTCTCCCCATCAGCCCGAGGGGGGAGAGGCCCTTACATCCTACGCACAGGTCAGCCCAGGGACCCCAGCACCAGGGTCTAGCATCCCCACGAGAGGCCCCATCCCAGGCCTTCCCCACCCAACACGACCTAGGCGCCAGGGATGGGGCCCACAGGAATGCACCGGGGGGCGGGACCAGAGTCAGGTACCCTGTGCACCCCTAGCGGAAAGGCTATGGCTCTGCCTCAGGGGAAGGTGGCCCGCAAGGTCGGAGGGGCCTTGTAGGGCTCTCACCGTGGACCCCTGGGACACTGTGGACCAGCCCTTCTGCAGGTCCTGGCCAGCCATCACCCAAGACGGGGGCTGCACTGTGGGCAGGCCACGTGGGGAGGCTGGACCCATGCACCGACCACAGGAACCAGCATGTCTTCACGTCCTGGTCACTCGGTGGTTGTCCCTTGAGGGCAGTCCAGGCAGGCAGCCCCCAGGTGGCTCAAGGCCTAACCAGAGGTCCCCTGCTTCTCAGCCCCCTGTGCATTTCCAGGGACAAAAGCAGGACTTGGTGGCCAGGGACTTGTGACCAGCAAGGAGGCGGAGCTCTGCACTAGGTCCAGAAGCCTGACGCACGCGGAGCCTGGTAACTCACTTCACACACTGAAGAGCAGGGCACCCAGAGGGCGAGAGCTGCATGAACTGGGGTGTCTGTGCTCCCCAGGAGAACCACTCCTCAGCGGGGTCCTGGGCCCGTCCACACCTGCACCCACTTCCGCCAACTGTCTCCCCAGCCCGTGTCTGCTGCCAACGTCTCCAGGTAAAGTGGCGCTGGTGACCTCCCGCAGCCCCCCAGCTCCGTTGCCCTCCCTGCCCCACCCCAGGTTCTTTCTGCTGACCCGAGGTGGGGCCAGGGGGCCCTACAGCTGCCCCTTCCCCCACTCCTTCCCTGGCTCTGGCAGGGCCTCGCCCTGGAATCCCAGCTTCCAGAAGAATCTCTAGGTTCCTTTTCAGAGACCCTGGGCCTCTGTGTCTCGGCCACCTCTGGACTGGGATGTGGGGTGTCCAGTACTGACCCTTCTGAGACCTGGAGGAGTGATGAGACTGGGGCTCTAACAGGTGTGACCCCAGGACGCACACAGCTCACCTGCTGGACCCCAGGCCAGAGGGCTTCCTTCTTCTCCTCTCAGGTGACTCCTGTGGCTCACCCTTTGCGGGGGATGGAGGGGTTTGGGGTAGGGGTAGCTCTTAGCTCTCGGGGGCGGGAGAGACGTGGCCTGGCTGTGTGTGCACCAGATTTGCCCTCCCAGCCCCTGCCGCCTGCCCAGGCTTGGGGCACCCCTACTCTCTCCTTCCATCCCTCTGTCAAAGGACGCTCTTGCCCTCTTGTGGCAAAGTCCCCTCTAGTGGACGCTGGATGGGGTGGGGGTGTGGTGTGAGTGGTCAGACTTCACACGGAGGACTTCTGACTCCTGTTGACCAGGGGAGGGAGAAAGTCAGGTTTGTTTGTTTTTTTTAACAAACTTTTCTTTTTTCTCTTTATTAAAGAGTCATGAACCTCTCCTGGGTCATTCTGGGTAAGGAATGTAATCGAGGGGTTAATCAGTGGAGGCAGGAGTGGGGAGGGCAGAGAGGGAGGAGGGGAGTGGAGGGGAGAGGACAGAGAGGAGGGGGGGACCTTCCAAGTGTCCAGGTGTCCAATGAAGGGGCTGATTTTCCGTGTCACCCTGACGGGGCTGAGGGCACCCCGATAGCTGGTGCAACGCCACTTCCGGGTGTGTGTGTGGTGTGCACAGAACACATCAGCCTCTGAACTGGTGGACGGAGTAAGATCACCGTCCCCGAGGTGGGGGGGGCTTCACCCAACCCATCGAGGGCCTGGATGGAGTGAAAAGGGGGGGCAAACTGTGTCTCCCTTGCTGAGCTGGGACGTCCCTGTCGTCCTGCTCCTCTGACCGTGGAGCTCAGGTCTCGGGCCCTTGGACTCGGGCTGACTGACCGCACGGGCTCCCCCGGCCTCCAGCGCCCCTGCCTCCAGCTCGCAGACGGAGGCCCCGGGCCTCAGGCCTCCACCCTGGCGAGCCGATCCGGCAATGCCGACCTCACACGGTCGGTAGATGTCCTGTTGGTTCCGTTTCTCCGGAGAACCAGGGTCCTGACTTGAACAAATCTGCTGGAGTAAAGGCATCTGGAGCAGTGGGGCCCACGCCCGTGGACGGTGCCCGGGGCGATGTTATAACACAATTAGGGAATGTGGAGGCGAATTAATGACGTGGTGGCTGTGAGAAAACATCCTACTTCTCAGAGACACAACAGAAATGTTTCAAATGGAACAAGCTGATGTCAATCATTTGCTTTAGTGTAATTTGGGCAACGCAAGACTGACCTGATGCCGATGCAGTGAGCGCGGGGGGAGGGCGCGAGTGCCGAGTCTGGGGGCGCACACAGGCCCACGCTTCATCTCTCTGTTTCCGTGAATGGTTGAAAAATGCTAGAAACTCTTGTTTCGAGATGGCTTTACTAGGAGGCATGAAAGATCAAGTGAGAATCAACCCCGGTGAAGACAGTTCATCTGGGGGCTTAAGGGTGGGTCCAGAGATAGGAGGGTCCGCCCTGGCGCCTCCTGGAGCAGAACCCACAGTTGGCTGGTGTGTGCTCTGCACGCCCAGGGACAGCGGGCAGGCCACCTGGGTCTAGACGCCTCCAGCTAAAACTGGCTGGAACAATAAAGCCACCGAAGAATTCCGCGTGAGGAGAAGCCTGGAGACGTGGCGGTTCCAGGACAGGAGCTGCGGCCTGGACCTACCTCTCCATCTTCCCTGGCTGCGCCCCTGGGGGTCCCTTCACTGCTACAGGGGCTGAGGCCGACCCCCCCCCCCCGCCCCTGCCCAGCAATGGGAGGTCGCACTTCCTACCAGCAACTACAGAGGCTCCAGCCCCCCAGATGGTCCCCCTGGGGCAGGAGCCCAGGAGTTTCACCCGCTAACAGGGACAGTGCCCGGGGCAGGGAGCTCTAGGAGGGCAGGGCGCTGCTGCTGGGGAGGAAGGGGCTCCAGGGAGGGGCAGGGAAGCAAGGGCCCTGGCACCGCAGTGCGGTTCCCCAGGGGACACCCCGGCCACCACCGCAGAGCCCCCCACACGGAGGGAGGTGCAGACCTGGGCTGGACCCGGTCAGGGCACAGAGGTGCTCATCTGCTGACCCCAAGTCCCAGAGCCTCAAATTCACCTTCCATCCCGTCCCCTCCAATGTCCGGTGCCCCGCGGACACAGTGGGGGCCACTCTGCCGCCCGTGCACTGCGGTCCTCCGCGGCGAGACCCCCACCCTCTCCCAGTAGGGGACACACCTTTGCATCTCGGAAATCATCTGCCCGAGACACCGGGCCTGGCGGGTCTGCAGCGCGGGTGCCACACCTGGCCAGCTGTGCTGGCCTGTCAGTCCCGCGGCCTGCCCGCCCGAAGGCCGTGGGCCGCGGGGCAGACGCTGAGACCCGCGCGGCGTCACACCTGGCAAACCCCACCTGGGCCCACGCTCACTCGGCAGACCCCGCCCCCAGACCGTAGCAGGCCCTGACCACGCCCCAGACCCGCCCCAACCGGCGCGGCCCCGCCCCCAGACCAGCCCGCCCCGCCCCTGGCCACGCCCACAGGCCCGGCCACGCCCCTCTGAATATGCCACAAGGCCAGCACCCACCGGGTGTGGCCCCGCCCACAGGGCAGCCCCGCCCCCGGCCATCTGGCCCCGCCCACAGGCCAGCCCCGCCCCAGCATCAGGCCCCGCCCACAGGGCAGCCCCGCCCCGGCCATCTGGCCCCGCCCACAGGGCAGCCCCGCCCCAGCATCTGGCCCCCGCCCACAGGGCAGCCCCGCCCCGGCCATCTGGCCCCGCCCACAGGGCAGCCCCGCCCCGGCCATCTGGCCCCGCCCACAGGGCAGCCCCGCCCCAGCATCTGGCCCCCGCCCACAGGGCAGCCCCGCCCCGGCCATCTGGCCCCGCCCACAGGGCAGCCCCGCCCCAGCCATCTGGCCCCGCCCACAGGGCAGCCCCGCCCCCGGCCATCTGGCCCCGCCCACAGGCCAGCCCCGCCCCAGCATCAGGCCCCGCCCACAGGGCAGCCCCGCCCCGGCCATCTGGCCCCGCCCACAGGGCAGCCCCGCCCCAGCATCTGGCCCCCGCCCACAGGGCAGCCCCGCCCCCAGGGCAGCCCCGCCCCGGCCACCTGGCCCCGCCCACAGGGCAGCCCCGCCCCAGCATCTGGCCCCGCCCACAGGCCTGGCCCCTACCCTCCCCCACCCGGCGCGGCCCTCAGGCGAGGACGTCCGCACGTCGGACTCGCCTCTCAGCGCCTTCCGTCCGGGGACGCCCAGCCTCGGAATGACGCAAGACGCATGCGCGGCGTTGCCATGGCTTCAGGGGACGCGCTCGGGGGCGGGCGGGCGCTTCCGGGGCGGAGCGCGGTCGCCGGAAGTGCGTGGCCGCGGGGCCATGGCGGCGCTCGGCGCGGTGTTCTTGCTGCTGCTGGAAGCGGCGTCCTGGGCGCGCGCCGGGGCCTCGGGCGAGGAGTTCTGGCCCGGACAGTCGGCGGCCGACATCCTGGCGGGGGCGGCGTCCCGCAGACGGTAAAGCACGTCCGCGCCCGGGCGAGGCTCCCGGGGGGACCTGGGGTGGGGGGGGAGGATCGGGACTAGGGGGGACGGCGGGCCGGGACCTGGGGTCGGGAGGGACGGGGGGGGGACCTGGGGTGGGGGACCTGGGGTCGGGGGGAATCAGAGGGGACTAGGGGGGACAGCGGCCCGGGAGCCTGGGGTCGGGAGGAATCGGAGGGGACTAGGGGGGACAGCGGGTGGGGGGCCTGGGGTTGGTGGGGATCAGCCAGGACTGTGGCGGGGACAGCGGGCCTGGGGACCTGGGTTGGGGTTGGGGAATCCGCTGGGACGGGGGAGCTGGGGGAACAGCGGGCCCAGGGACCTGGGGTCGGGGGTTGGTGTGTAGCCCGCGTCACCCACACCCCTGCACCCCTGTACCCCCACCTGCCTCCTGGCCTGCATCCGCGGGCTGCTATGGCCCTGGGCTGCTGTGGCCGCCATGAGCCCTGGGGCAGGGCAGGGCCGGCTGTGGGTCATCTGGGAGGGGCAACCCCAGGGGCTCCTGTCCCTTGACTGGGGCCTTGTCCCCCCTGCCGGGAGCCCCCAATACATGGTCCTTGGCAAGCTCAGCCTTGGTGACATGCACGGGACCCTTGAGGCTGCTTGCAGGTGGCGGATGTCCCCAGATGGGTCTCAGGTGTCTGCCGTCCTGGGTTCCTGAGGGTTTGGTTCAAGACGCCCCACTGTGTGCTGCGATGTAGGGATGGTGCGGGCCCCTTCCTGCGGGTGTCCGCGCTCTGGGGATGACATCGCAGCTTCCTTCCTCCGGTCTCCGGATGTGGTGGAAGAACCAGTGCAGGGAGGTGGGTGGCCGGGGGGCTCTGTCCAGGGAGCAGGTGGGGGCGTGCGCTGTCCCGCTCTCATTCTCTCCTGAGGCCGCCTGCCCTTGATGGCGCAGCACGTTGGCTGCACCAGCGGACCTGGAAAGAAGAGGTACAGAAACTACAGACGCTGCCAGTGTTCTATTTTTGTTTAGAGAAGTATGATTATTTTTCACTTAAGAATGTTCAAAATAACACCACGTGATGGCTCCTCGTTGCCACTTTAAGTGGATTAACACAAGCATTTCAAAGTCCTTATTCTAAGCTCCAACCCGGGCATCACGGGTAGACCTCAGTCGCGTGGTTGCCGCTCGTCCGGCGTGTTCCTTAAGTGTCGAGCGCGAAGGGGTCAGGACGCTGAAAGGTTGCTGCCGCCGGGCGCTGGGGGCGGTGGGGTGTGGGGACAGGCTGGCAGCTGCCCCCAGCTCCGGCAGGGCCGAGCCTCGTGCCCCTGTGCTCAGGCACCACTGTCCCCCCCCAGGTATCTCCTGTACGACGTCAACCCCCCGGAGGGCTTCAACCTCCGCAGGGATGTCTACATCCGCGTCGCCTCCCTCCTGAAGACGCTGCTGCAGACGGAGGAGTGGGTGCTGGTGCTGCCCCCCTGGGGCCGCCTCTATCACTGGCAGAGCCCCGACATCCACCAGGTCCGGATTCCCTGGTCCGACTTTTTTGACCTTCCGAGCCTCAATAGGAATATCCCCGTGATCGAGTACGAGCAGTTCATTGCAGGTGAGGCAGCGGGCGCGGGTTGTGCGGGAACGGGGGGCCCGGCGCACCATGTGCATCGCCCTGGCCGGGGACCCTTCTCTGCGTGGGGGCCCCGCCTCTGTCTCCCGCTGCAGCCTCCCAGGTGTCTCGCTCCTCCCGTAATTTGTCTGGGGAGCTAGGTGTGAAGTGCGTGAGCCACGTGCGCCCTCGCCTCTGAAAGCGGGGGCGGCTGGGACGGGGCAGGGGTGCTCGCAGCAGTGGGGGGGGCCGGGCCACTCCCTGCGGGGTGTGCTCCCATGCAGGGAAGGCCTGTGGCCCCGAGGGAGGGCGCCAGGCCCGGGCAGCGTCGTCGGCACGGCGTCTCACTGCAGAGCTGGCGAAGACGTGAAGCGCGTGTCTTATGCGCTCAGGCCGCTCAGCCTGTTTAGTTTTCTTAAGAGAGAGAAGTTGAAGGTTTTCAAACGAGGGTGTTTGGAGCTTAGCATCGCTCTTTAGAAGATAAGAGCTTAGGAGGCCGCGGTGCCCTTGTACTGCTCCCCCAGCCTGCAGGAGGGGCACCACGTGCGTGCTCCGGCCCGTGAGGACTGTGGGCCCAGGGCTGCAGCTGGCACGTCTTCAGGTTTTTTTCTTTTCTTTTTTTTTTTTAAGATTTATTTTATTTATTCATGAGAGACACAGAGAGAGGCAGAGACCTAGGCAGAGGGAGAAGCAGGCTCCCCACAGGGAGCCCGATGCAGGACTTAATAGGACCCCGGGGTCACATCCTGAGCCGGTGGCAGATGCTCACCGGAGGCAGTGGCCCCACATCTGCAGTCTCCATGTTGTGCTCTGACTGCGCCCTGGACCCTGTCCCTCTGGGATGTGTCTGCAGGGTCAGTCCCCAGCACGCTGCAGGCACAGGAGGACGTAGTATCCCGATACCTTCGTTCACGGGGAAGATCAGGCTCAGGCCCATGAAGACCCGCGGGGATGCATCCGTCTGTGACCCAAGACGAGACGTCCCGGGTACTTAGTCCGACTTGAGTTAGTCTGGGAATCAGCCTCAGCCTTGGTCTGAACGGGGTCAGGGAGCTGCCAGAGAAGCTGCCCTTCGCCTCTGTGGGGCTGGGCCAGTGGGTTTCTGAACAGGTGGACGCCAGGATCCCACGAAGTGGTGCTTCATGGGGGACACTGGGTATGTGGGGCGGGAGGCTGGTGCCCACCCTGCTGCCCTTGGGGCCACAAGCCTGGAGCCAGAGCAGGGGGGCAGGGAAGGTGGGGTGCCCTCGGACAGGTGCTGTGCCTCGGCCTCTCCGTGTCCCCTCCCTCCCCCTCCCTTCGAGGGAGCCCCTGGAGCTCTGGGGCCAGGCCCCACCAGCAGCGCAGCCCCCGAGTGATGGGGAGTGTCCCCTGGGAAACACACCAAACCTGCACTTGTCGCGGCTCCCTGGACGCATCCTTCCGTTCTGGGATGCTTCTCGATCAAGCACGGTGGACGTGGCGACAGGCCTGGTGGGGCGGGTGCGGTGGGAGCACGGACAGACTCCTGCTGTCCCCAGGCTGGCCGGGAGGAAAGGGGGGGTGCCGGGTGTTGGGGCGGGAGGTGCGGTTTGAGTGGCCTCGTAGGGGTCAAGGGTGAGTCCCAGCGAGGCAGGTCCGAGCAGGGAAGGGAGCGTGCTTGGGGCAGCGGGGAGGACGGCGTGTGAGGACCGGGGGCGGGGGCAGGCCCGGCGGCTGCCTCTCGGGACCTCGTGGCCCGATGTCGCTTGCTCTGCCCCGTGCTGCTCTGTAAGCGTGCCGCGGTCCTGCGGGAGGAAGGTGGCACTGGGTGAGTCGTGACCGTCCCCGTGGCGACAGGACCCGAGCCCATGCTGTCCGTCTTGGCCTCTTCCAGAGTCCGGCGGACCCTTCATCGACCAGGTTTACGTCCTGCAAAGTTACGCAGAAGGATGGAAAGAGGGGACCTGGGAGGAGAAGATCGACGAGCGGCCCTGCATCGACCCGCTGCTCTACGCCCCGGACAAGCACGAGTACTACAGGTGCGGCGCGGGAGGCCCGGGGGCGCGTCCCCGCCCAGGGGTGTCACCGCACGCGGTGTGGACGGGCGGGGCCCAGACCTGGTGTGTGGGAAGGGCGCTCCGTGGAGGGCTGCCCTGGAGGCGCCCGTGGACCAGGTGGGGTTCTGCGACCGCCAGCAGCGTCGGAGGGGCGCGGCCGCTCTGTCCGAGCTCCGGCACCGGCCCGGCTCTGCCCTCGTCCCCCGGGCCCGGGCCGGCCCACTGGTCCCACCAGGTCAGGGGCCACCCGTGCCGTCTCCGCCAGTTTCTTACCGGTGTGCGTCCGGGGCTCTTGTCTTCCAGAGGGTGGTTTTGGGGTTATGAAGAAACGAGAGCTTTAAACGTCTCCTGTTTGTCCGTTCAAGGATCGGCTTCCATCATGGCCCCTGTGCTTCTGAGAAACACGTCGGCGCGGTACGTGCCCGTGGGGTCCGCTCGGTGACTGAGGAGCGTGTGCGTGCGTGTGTGGGCCCGTGCCTGTGCTGTCCTGGCTGGGGCCCGTGTGGGGTCAGGGGAGAGGTCAGCCTCGTCCCCACCACCCCGGGGCACAGCCAGGCGGGACGGGGACGCGGAGGAGGCGCGTGTCCCTGGGCAGAGCCGGGTCCAGGTGGGCTGTCCCCACGCTCGGGCTCTGTGGGGCGAGTGCAGCTTCACGCGCTGCTTGGCGGGAGGTCCTCGGCGTCCCCCAGTCCCCTGCTGGAGGGCACGGGGGCCCCGGTTCACCTGGACGGCAGCGGGGCCCGTGTGAGGTGACGGTGCGGCGGGTGGGTCCGGCCCTGACGCAGGCGGGCAGGGAAGTGGGGACGGCTCCGAGTGGGGGGCGCACTGACATGCACTTAGTTCACCTGCCCGGGCGACGGCGTCGGCAGTGTGGCTGAAGCGGGGCGGGGACGGAAATGGCAGGGAAGGGCAGGCCCAGGGGCGTGGAGGTGGCCCCACAGCCCCCAGCCGGTCCTGGAGGGCTCCCCCCTGCACTCACCTCCATGTAGGCCTCACGCTCCGCCTCCCCGGGCCAGATCCCCCCCTCAGCACCCCGGGGCCTGCCCGAGCCGTCCCCTTGGGACCTGGGGACGAGAGGACAGTGGGCGGCCACGCGCCTTCCCCCAGGGTCCCGCGTCCTCCCAGCCTGGGTGGGTGTGAGCCCTTCTGGAGCGTCCTCTCCGGGCGCTCTGATGCTTCGGGTGCTGCCCCGGGAGGCTTAGCTTCAGGGGGGTGTGGCGTGCTCCCCGCGGAGGCCGGGTGGGCCATGCCTGCTGCTGAGGCTGTCGGGGCCTCCCCCTGGCGGCCTTGCCCTGGGCCGGGGTCCTCTGAGGAACCGTCTTCTGGTCGACTGCTGGGCGTCCTGGCCGTTTCCTTCCTTGCATCCGTGGTCACGGGGGGCGTGGTGGCCGCGGGCCAGCGGCGGGGACGGGACAGACGGCCGCTGCCTCCTGACTGCGCCCGGGCCAGGCGGGTGGAGCGCCTCACAGCCCAGCGCCTCGTCTCCGTTTGGAAACAGGTCGGTGATGTTGGACAGAGCCGAGAACCTGCTGCACGACCACTACGGGGGCCGGGAGTACTGGAACGTGAGTGCCGCCGTGTGTGCCCGCGCAGGGGCTGCGGGCGGGGCCTGGGCTGGCGTGGGGCCGGCGTGCGCGTCCACGGCGGGCTTGTTGTTTGTGGCGGCTGACGGCGGAGAGAAAGGTGGTGCTTCGCCGGCGGGAGCGTAGCTTGTGTGCTGTGCCCCCGCCCACACTGGGTGGCCGGGCCGTAACCACCCTGCGTGCGTCCTGGGGTGAGTGCACGCCGCGTGCCGTGGGTCCTGCAGGAGCCCGAGGACGAGGCTGTCACGCCCCCGGGGGCTGCTGGGCTGAGCAGGGGTGAGGCGCCCGTCGGGTGAGCCCCTGCTGCCTGGACATGTGACCTGGGCCCCCCGGGAGCAGAGGCCCCGTCACGACGCTCCCGGCAACACTGTGTCCCAGCCGGCCGGGCAGTGACAGCCCTGCAGCCGCGGCCCCATGTCCGTGCTCCCGTACGGGGACGGTCCCGGTAAATCGCCGCTCGCTGGCTGGCTTCGTGCTGCGCGATGACCGGTCACCGCCAGGCTGTCACTTAGCGTCCCCGTTGACCTCGCGCGTGCCAGCGCGTCCGCCTGGCCTCCGGGCCTCCGCAGGCCTCGGGCCGCCCGCTCAGCAGCTGCCCTCTGCACCCGCAGACCCGGCGGAGCATGGTGTTTGCCAGGCACCTGCGGGCCGTGGGCGACGAGTTCAGGAGCCGGTATCTGAACTCCACGGACGAGGCCGACCGGATCCCCTTCCAGGAGGACTGGACCAAGATGAAGGTAGCGCCCCCACGGATGCCGAGTTGCCAGGCCCGTAACGGGGTCGGCGTGTCGGGGGCCTGGGGCGGCCGCGGTCGCCCACCGGGAGGGTCCCCTCCAGGCTCGGGGGTCGGGGGTTCCAGCAGCAGGTGCGGGAGCCACGGGCGAGGGAAGCACCAGCACCAGCAGCGCCAGGGCCCTCAGCGCTCCCCGTCCTGCCCAGGTCCCGCTGGGCTCCTCGCTGGGGGGCCCGTACCTCGCGGTTCACCTGAGGAGGAAGGACTTCATCTGGGGCCACAGAGAGGACGTGCCCAGTCTGGACGGGGCCGTGAGGAAGATCCGCAGCCTCATGAAGACCCACCGGCTGGACAAGGTGTTCGTGGCCACCGACGCCGTCAGGACGGGTAGGCGGGCCCGGCTCTGCCCCACGGGCTCACTCCGTCCCCCGGCCCCTGGCCCCGTCTGCCGCCCCCATCCGCTGCCCCCGTCACGTCCTGGGCCTGCAGCGTGGCCGGGAGGTGGTGCCGGGCCCTGTGTGGCCGCCCCTGACCTGTGGCGCCGGTGCCCGTGGAGCCAGCGCGGTGCAGCACACGTGTCCCGTGCACGGCCCTGGGGTGCTCGCCGGTGACCCCGGGTCAGTGACTGCTTCGCTTCGCAGAACATGAGGAGCTGAAGAAGCTGTTGCCGGAGATGCTGAGGTTCGAGCCCACGTGGGAGGAGCTGGAGCTCTACAGAGACGGCGGCGTGGCCATCATCGACCAGTGGATCTGCTCGCACGCCAGGTGCCTCCACCGCCCGGCCCGGCCCCTGTCCCCTGACTCCGTGACCCCCCCATCCCCCTGTCCCCCAATCTCCCAGTCCTCCGTCCCCCTGTACTCCATCCCCCATCCCCACATCTCCCCATCCATCCCGTCCCTGTCGCCATTCCTCCTTCCCCCGTCCCCCATCTCCTGTCCTCCCATCTCCCAGTCCCCCATCTCCCCATCCCCCATACTCCCATCCCCCTGTCCCCCACCCCGTCTCCCCATCCCCCCATCCCTGTCCTCTCCTCCTTGTCTGCCATCCCTGTGTACCTGTCTTCCGTCCCTGTCCCCCATCCATCCATCTCCCTGTCCCCCAGTCCCCCCATCCCTCCTCTCCCCATCCCCGTCCTCAGTCCCCCATCCCCATCTCCCCGTCCCCCCATCCCCATTTCCCCATCCCTGTTCCCTCTTCACCTATCCCCATCTCTCTGTCTCCCTGTCCTCATCCTCCCATCCCTCATCCCCATCCCCATCACCCCAACCCGTGTCCTTGTCCCCCCGCCTCCCCATCCCCCATCCCCCATCCCATCCCTCCTCCATCCCCCATCCCTGTCTCCTTGTCCTCACATCCCCCTTCCTCTATCCCCATCCCCATCTCCCTGTCCCCACATCCCTATCCCCCATCCCCTGTTCCCCCGTTCCCCTGTCCTTTTTCCCTGTGTCCTTGTCTTGTTCTCCATCTCCATGTCCCCCCATCTGCCCGTCCCCCATCCCCCATCCCCCTGCCTGTCCTCGGCTCTGCTGTTTCCATCGGCCCCTGGGAGGTCAGTCTGTGTCATCCCCGAGGCGAGTGTCGGCTCACAGTCGGCCCCTGACCCGCAGGCTTGCTCCTGGTCCCCCCTCAGACTTGGTCACAGGCCCCCTTGCCCACCTTGGGGGACGGACCCCACCCGAGGTCCCGGGGCCCAGTGACAGCCCCCATCACACGTGTCCCTGCAGAACACGTCCGGGGCCTCTTGCAAGACCAGGAGCGCGGCTCTCTGCGTCCTTGTCCTCAGAGGAGGCTGTTGCTGTGGAGGGGAGCAGGGGCCAGGGCCAGGGAGGTCCGCGCACTTCCCGTGGGGTGGAGGCTGCGAGTAGGCTGGGCAGGGTCCCCGTGTCTGCAGGCCCCCAGGACCCGGGGGCCCGTGCACAGGCTGCGGGCCGCAGGGTCAGAGGTCGGCAGGGTCGGGCGCTGGGCACGTGCAGGCAGCCCCCGCGACCCCCGGTTTGCCGGCAGGTTCTTCATTGGTACCTCCGTGTCCACATTTTCTTTCCGGATCCACGAGGAGCGAGAGATCCTTGGGCTCGACCCCCGGACGACGTACAACCGCTTCTGCGGGGACCGGGAGGAAGTGTGCGAGCAGCCCACGCACTGGAGGGTGGCCTACTGAGCCGGCCGGCCCCTCGTGGGCGCCACGTCCCGGTCTCCCGCACACGCGGACTCTCGGTCTCCCTCCGAGCACCTGTGTGGCCTCGGGGTCGCTCCTGCCCGGCCGTGGCCAGGCGGCCACAGCACGCGTCCATCCCGGGGTTCGCCCCGCCGTGGCTGCCCGGGGCCCTGGTGCGTGGCACGTTGGGCGTCAGAGGGTGTCTGCTGCCTGCAAGGCCGCGGTGACGTGAGGGGTGCGGGCTCTGTCGCAGGGGCGCCGTGGTGCGGGCCCGACTGTGGTTCTGCCAGGGCGTCCGCTGCCGCCCCGTTCGCCCTGCCCGTGACCCGCGCGAGGCCCAGCACGTTGGCGGGAAGGTGGGCCGCCGCCCTGTGGATGCCGGGCTGACCCCTGGGGCTCAGTGTGCGGGAGGTTCCTCGGGTCTTCGGGGGGTTGGGCTCGCGGAGAGGAGCCCCCGGCTGGCGGCGGCGGTGCGGGTGGGCGGGCACCCCGGGCCCTGCCCCTCGGAGGGCGCCGGGCCGAGGGGGCACGGGGCTGAGGGGCGCGGCATGCAGCCTGGGAGGGGCCGAGGGGCGCGCTGCCCAGAAAGCCCTCGTGGGCCTGGAGCGCGGACCACCCACCCTCGGACCCACGCCCGGCTTCACGGGCGCCCCAGGTGGCCCGGGCCCGAAGCCTGGGGGCGGCTTGTGTCTTCTTCCCAAGTGTGGAGCCCACGCGGATCGCACGCTGCGGTCCCGGGGGGAGTGAGGTATTTATTCTGTGCCCGTTTGTACTTTGAAACACTAATAAAATACGTTTTCTAAGAAACCAGAATTCTAGAAACGGCGCCTTTCTCACACCCTTGAGTTTCTTTCTGGCTGGAAATCCCCGAGTGGTCCCTACGGGCCGTTGGTCGCTCCTGGGGACGGCGCCGTGTCCCATCCACCCGCGGCGCCCACGGCTGCCCGACTTGCTTCGGGAAGAGCTCGGCCTGGGAGAGCCGCCGTCCCGGTGCTCTGGGGAGGGACCGGCCCACGCCACCCCTCCACGCCACCCTCTCCGCGTCCACGTTAGCGGGTGGCGGGGGCTCGGGGCCCAGGCACCCAGGCCGCGGCATCTCTTCCCTCCACAAGGGAGACCCGGGGACCCACCTGCTCCTGCACCCCCCCCCCGCCGCCCCCCACTCCGCTCCCGTCCTGCTCTCCATGTGGTTTGAACCAGACTGTGCCCTTGACCAGGACAGCGTGTGCCCTCGGGGAGTGGGGGGACCCAGAGCACACCCAGCTCACGGGCGGTCCCTGAGGGCCGGGGGGGCCGGGGAACCAGTGCCGCCCCCTCTGCTGAGCGGGGGCCGGGCACCCCGGCGGGCAGGGCACCTGAGGGGGCTGGCGTGGCCTCTGACCGGGGCCTGGAGAAGCTTCCCGGGGGCTGGGGCCACCAGCCGCTCCAAGGCCCAGGGCCAGGCAGGGAGCGAGAGCAGGGGGCCGGGTCCCCTGGGGACCCCAGCTCCGGGCGGCTCGGACCTGCCTCCTAACCGGCACCCGCTGACCGCCAGGCGGCCCAGCCTGTCACACCCGTCCCTGCACCCCCAGCAGGACAGGCGGGCCGTGGTCAGTGTTGCCGTGGACTATCTAAAGGCTGTCACCTCCCCCTTCACAGAGGGGGAAACCGAGGCACTCAGGGCAAAACACGTGGCCGAGGCGACTGCGCAGGAGCCTTAGGGGACCCGGGTCTCTGCGAGGCCTCTGCAGTGTGGGTCCCGCCTCGGGGGGCGGGGGTGACGGCACCTGGACTCCGTGTGTCCCCCCAGCCGACGCTCCTGAGGGGCCTCGCCCCCACCCTCGGCCCCCAGCCTCCACACAGCGGGGCAGCGGCCATCGGGGGCCCATCCCATCCGCCGCTCGCTGTGTCCCCCTCGCGGCTCGGCCCAGGGCACCGGGTCCCTTCAGGCGCAGGGTCACGCACCAGTTTCCTGGTGACTAACCTGCTTGGAGGACGTCCTGGAGCCCCTTCCCCCAGGGCTGGGCCAGACGTCGGTGTGGGATGAGTGTCTGCTCCCACCTGTAAAGCAGGTGCACAGAGCCCCCAGGGGTGCTGTCCTGCCACCTGTCCACACCAGCCCACACCTGTCCATGCCTGCAACACCTGCCACACCTGCCCACACCTGTCCACACCTGCCCGTGCCTGACAACTGCCACACTGACCACGCCTGCCCACTCCTGCCCACACCTGTCCATGCCTGCCTGTGCCTGCAACACCTGCCTGCACCTGCCCATGCCTGCAACACCTGCCATACTTATCCACACCCTGCCCACACCTGCCCACACCTCTCCACGCTTGCCCATGCCTGTGACACCTGCCCACAACTGCCCACACCTGCCCGCACCTGCGACACCTGCCTGCACCTGCCTGCGACACCTGCCCACGCCTGCCCACACCTGTCCGTGCCTGCCTGCACCTGTGACACCTACCTGCACCTGCCCACACCTGCCCATGCCTGCCCATACCTGCCTGCGCCTGCGACATCTGCCCACACCTGCCCACACCTGTCCACGCCTGCCCACACCTGCCCACACCTGTCCACACCTGCCCACGCCTGTGACACCTGCCCATACTTGCCCACGCCTGCCCATACCTGCCCGCACCTGCGACATCTGCCCACACCTGCCCACACCTGTCCACGCCTGCCTGCGCCTGCAACACCTGCCCACACCTGCTCACGCCTGCCCACACGCCAGCCCCAGCCCTGCAGAGGGGAGGCCCCGCCGGCAGGCAGACTGGCCCCTGTCCCCGGCCCCTGCCTGTCGGGGTCCTCACTGCCCGACCGCGTCCCGACCACCTACCCAGAGCCTGGCTTATCTCGACCCCAGGAAGCGCCGGCTCAGCCCGGACGTCGGACGGGGCGCTCACTGGCGCTCTGGGCAGGACGCCATCCCGGGGGCCCACCGCCCAGGGGACACGCCGTGGGCCCAGCCTCGGTCCCGGTGGGTCCTCTCCCCGCAGGGACGGCCGAGGCGTTGACCAGCCCGACGGTTCTGAGCCCACGGCCTGGCGAGGTCCCCTGGGGCAGCCCCTCCCTCCAGAACAAACCCACCCGTGGGCTCCCGCAGGATCCGCCCGCCCTGCCCAAGCCCCTGGGAGGAGGGCACGTCCGCCTGCACTCGGGAGACGTCTGTAGCTCGGGGCAGATAACACCCGGAACGACCCCGGGCAGTTCTAGAACAGCCGGCAGCCCCGGACCCTGCACGTCCCGAGGTCTCCGGCGCTCAGGGGCCGGGGGGCAGGGCCCAGCTGTGCGCAGCGAGGACACTGGTGCAGGAACAGCCGGTGACGCCGGGTCCCTTCGCTTCCTATTTCTGCTGGCGTGAGTGCCCCTCCCTCCGTCCCTCCCGGTCCCTGGGTCCTGCGTCCGTCTGTCCCTCCCCGTCCTTCCCTCCCTCCCCTGCTCTCCCAGGAACCCCAACACCGCCGCCCCTAAGCCGCCCCTGCAGAGGCACAGGGGACGGGGAATGGCGACAGGGCTTCCTGCCGACGAGGAGCCGAAGCCCACCCACGTCCACGGAGACCCCAAAATCAGATCCAGCTCAGGGGGGCCCTCGAGATGGCAGCGCCGGCCCGGCTGACGCCCTGCTGGCAGACCCTGGCACCCAGGTCCCAGCCCTCGGATCCCGGGAGCGGGGACGACCACGCCCCCCAGGTTGGGGTAATTTGCTGCGCTGTGGGCGGCAGGTGACACAGGTGCTCGCACACGACGCGGGAACGCGGACGGTATCTGAACGAAAGCACGGGCGTCCAGGTGATGGACCCCCCACTCCCGGGGTTCAGACCCTCGGGCACACGGCCCGGGCGGCCTGGGCTGGTCCTGGAGCTGAGCCTCGTGACCCGGGGTCCAGGTCCTGAGCCGAGCGACTGTCCCCAGAAAACACGAGGCCAGTTAGGATTCAGGCTCACTGGTTTGACCCGGGGACGAACCGCCTTCTGGTCGTGGTGACCGTGGTGACCGTGGCGGCCCATTCTGGGGGGCAGCGTCTTGTGCCCTGAGGCCCAGAACATTCCTGGCAGCCCTCCCAGCACGGCCCCAGCGGATCCCCAGAGGCCCTGCCGCCCCTCGTGGCCTCAGGGACACGCGGCCCGCCTGGTGGTGCTGCGCCCGTCCTCAGGGGTCCCCAGACCCCGGCTCCTGGGGCCTGAGGGGCGATCAGGACCCCCCCCACGGGGACCAGAACTTGCGGGAGGGGGTGCAGATGGGAAGCAGGGCCACAGCCAGGGGAGGCTGGGGGGGAGGCGTCTATCTCCGGAGCCCGCGTGGGGGTCCCTGGGAGGGGGCCTGGCTGGAGCCGGACGCGTGGACTCAGTGGCCCGGAGCTAACGTCGCGGCGAGTCGGGGGTGACTCGTTCCCTGGGCTCCGAGGGCCAGCTGTTCCCGCCGCATCCCCCGGCCCTGGCGGCCACATTAGTGACTAATGAGGGCTGGTGCCACAAACCCAATCTCTTGTTTCTATTAAAAGGCCCTTTCAGGACAAATTAGGGCAGCGTCGCGTCCCCCGGGCCCGTCTCCTCCCGGCGGGGCCACGGGCTGCCGCGGGCGGCTATGCGCCTTGGGGACGAGCCCACGGGGGCCGAGATGTCATCTGGGCTTGTCCCTGAACAAGCAGGACAAACAACAGGCTCTGTGCCCCCGGCCCTGCCCGCCTCCTGGCGGGGACACGGGAACCCCACGGCCTGTGTGCAAGGCGGCCGCAGGGCAGGTGCCCCCCGACAGCGGCTCCCGCCCGGCGAGCTCCCCCCACGGTGTAGCCAACCTTCTGGGGCTGCTCCAGGGCCTCACCCACGCAGGCCCCGTCGGCCTCCCGGGGCGCCAGGCCAGGAAGCAGGCCCGCAGGTGGCCCCAGCGATGGCGACAGGAGCTCCGCAGGGAGGCAGCAGCTTGGCTGAAGGAGTGACCGCGGCTGTCAGGCCGCGGGGCAGGGGCGGGCGGTCCGGGTGGGCAGGACGAGGGAGAGTGAGGAGGAGAGGCCGGCGCCGCGCTGGGCGGGGACACGGGGAGGGCTGGGCGCCAGAGGGCCTTGGTGCCACTCGGGGGCTCGGGGCCGCGGGGTCTCGCAGCGACGGGGTGGCCGTGGTGTGGGGGGGCAGCGCACCCCCCGAGGGCCGAGGCCTGAAAATGCCCAACAAGCAGCTTCGGAAGCTGTGTTTGCGGGCGAGGCGCAGCGGGAGGTGAGGGGACCTCGCAAAGCTCGGGCACCCCGCACGCGTGGCCTCTGAGCCCCGTGGACCCCGCCCGGCTGCTGTGAACCGCAGGCAAGTGGCAAGGAGCCGTGTGGGGCCCACGCCGGGCAGGACCACAGAACGGGATCCCGTGTTGAGCCTGGAGCCCCGGGAGGAGTGTGCCGGGGAGACCCATGGGGCACGGACAGCGGCAGGGGTCGGCCCCCCGCACCCGCACCCGGCTGAGCAGCAAACACCGGAGTCCCCCGTCATTTCAACCGCAAGCCATCGACACGCAGGCTTAGAATGTGAAGCGCGTGGGTGTGGGTGCACACAGGGTCACACACGCGCTCACACACGGTCACACATGCACACGCTCACACACGCGGTCACACACGTGCTCACACATGCTCACATGTGCTCACACACACGCTCACACACACGTGCTCACATGCCCACACGCTCACACACATGCTCATGCACTCACACATGCACACACGTTCACACACACACACATGTACATGCTCACACGCACACGCACTGGCCCCCCAGGGGCTGCCCGGGGTCCGCCTCCATGGTCCCCGCGTGCATGAACGTGGCTCACGGGTGCCTGGGGAGCAGCACAGCGGGCGCCGCGAGGGACCCCGAGGGAGAAGGAGAGCCTCCCAGGGGACAGGAGCCTCCCGGCGCGACGTGCGACCTCCAGGAACGAGAGCAGTGACTGAACTTCTTGAAGGACGAGAGCTAAGCAGCAAACTCAACGCGCAGCTAAGCCGCCGTGAGCTGAGTGACAGCGTGACAAGGGCCATGGGCCGAGCGCTCGGGCACAGAGGTGCCGCCTCCGGGCTCCAGCCTCGCCGTCCCGAGGCCCGAGGAAGGCCAACAGCTGAAACCAGAGGACACGCGGAGCCGGAGGGCGGCGTCCCGGAGCCCTGGGAGCCGAGGCGGGGCCGGGACGGCCGGGACCCTCGGTGAAGCCAGGAGCCGGGCGGCGTCCCCAAGCTCCTGCCACAGGCACACGTCACCTGCAGAGCTGCCCCTCGAGAACGAGGGCACAACGCAGGTGGGGTCCGGCAAGGAAACACCGCGGACAGCGCCCCCGGACCTGGGCTCCTGCCCGCCTAGGGGGCCTGCCGAGGGGACGTCGTCCCACAGGAGGCTGACGAGGCTCGGAGGGCACTGGAGGCAAGGAGGCCGCGCAGCCAGGAGGGGTCCCTGGGAGCCTCAGCTCCAGGGGGCGGGGGGAGGTCAGTGTGGGGAGGGAGTGAGCAGGAGAGGGTTTGGGGACTACAGGGGGCGGCAGGGGTGACGGCTACGGGGGTGGCAGGGGGTGAAGGGCTTGGGGGTAGGTGGGGGTGAGGGCTACGGGGAGGAGGGGGCAGGGGCACGGGGGTGGGGGGGTGAGGGCTACAGGGCAGTGGGGGGGTGAGGGACTTGGGAGTAGGTGGGGTGAGGAGGGGGGAGGAGAGGGGAGGAGGGGGAGGGGCATGGAGTGAGGGAGGAGGGGGAAGAGGCACCAGGGAGGGGGGAGGGCTACGGGGTAGTGGGGGATGAAGGGCTTGGGGGTAGGTGGGGGTGAGGGCTACAGGGGGGAGGGGGGAGGGACACGGGAGGAGGGCTACGGGATAGTGGGGGGGATGATGGCTGGGGGGGAGGGGGGAAGGGATAAGGGCTACAGGACAGTGGGGGTGTGAGGGCTACGGGGGTGGGCTGGGAGGGGGCAGCAGGGAGGTTATGGGGGCGGCGCAGCGAGCGAGGCACCGGGGCCTGGGGGGACGCACAGGGTCGGGCACTGGCCCCGTCTCCTAGTTTCCGGGCCCGGCTTAGGGAACAGCCCGGGCAAGTGGGACCGGACCCAGATGGCAGGGACCCCCGCGTCCAGGAAGGAGACAAACCTCCAGTTAAAAGGCCCCAGGACCGCACTGGCTGCTGGAGTCGGGCCCCAGGCCCCCTGCTGACCGCGGCCCCGGAGCCCCCCACGCCCTGCCGACCCCAGGGCGCAGCGGGGTCCCCTGGCACCAGCACCCCCCCCACCCCCGCCTGCAGGTCAGGAGCCTGAGCTCGGCAGGAGCAGCCTCGGTCCCGCGGCGGGGTTGGCACACGGCCCTGCTCAGCGAAGCCCCGGCCCCAACCTCTGCCTCCCGCCCCACGCCCCCAGGTAATCCAGGGTCACGTCTCCACGTGGGGACAGTGTCCTCCCGAGCGCGGTCCACCCCCCTCCCCCATTTCTGTGTCTCCCTCGGCCCGTTCCCGGGGGCAGGGGGCGGGGTGCGGGCTGGTGCCCCGTGCAGGGGCGAGGTCTGTGCGGCCTGGGGGCTCCCCTGGGCTTCTCTCGCGCCAGTGGGGCGGGGACTCTGGACCCCTGCCCGAGGGCTCAACGTGAGGGTCGTGAGGGTCGCGTAGGGGCTCGGCGGGGGGCAGGACCAGCAGCCGATCGAACACGTGTCACGGACCTTCGAAGCCAACGAGTCACCGGCTGCCGGGGGCCAGGCTGGTCAGCAAGGCCGCGGGTGGGAGGGCTCCCGCTCCCCGCGCCGCAGCTTCTGGTAGGAGACCTGGGCGTGGGGCGCCCGCCCGGGGCGGTTTTACTTTACGGGGTTCTGCACGGCCTGGAGCCCCGATTCCTCCAGAATCTGCCGCCGCCCCGGCCTCTGCCCATCGCGCTCAATCGCGGCTATTATTGCCGTGGGTGCGGTTGGGCCGGGCAGTCCTGCAGCCGGGGTCCCGCGAGGGAGGCCGCCCGGCCCGGCTCGCCGCTGCACCCCTTGACCAAATGCGCGGTGGGGGGAGTGTGTGGGTGCGTGACGGCGCCTCCCGACCGCCGAGGCCGGCAAGACCCCGAGGTGGAGGGGGTGACTTGCAGTCGGCAGAGCACGTCCCAGTGCTGGGAGCACCGCCTGTAGGATCAGGCTCAGCGAGACGCGTGTAAATGTGCGGGCAGCGTGTGGGGGTAGGGATAAGGGCTACCTATCCCTTAGGGGCTCTGGGCTGGGCTCGCGTGGCTCTGCTGGCTCCCGTGTCGGCCCGCGAGGCTGGGCTGCTTGCAGGGGCCCTGCCGTCGCCATGGGGGCCACCAGGCCCGTGGCACCGGGCGGGCAGGGGTCCCTGCAAAGCCACCCGCCACAGGCAGGACGTGGACACCCCGTGGCCACAACCATGACCACCCTGGACCCTGCGGGCTCATCCACGGAAGCGGGCGCAGGCCCAGGGGGTGACCCGCCCGGCCCCGCCCGCCCCAGGGCCCTGAAGGAACAAATTCCCGTTGGAAGAAGAGCCGCTGCCCTTAACCCACCGCGATTGACCCTCGGTGCCGCAGCCACCTTGCTGCGGGGGATTCCCCGTGGGCCTCTGCTGTGGCCGCCAGCACTCAGGGACCCACCTCGTAGCGACCGGCCCCTCCCGCGCACCTGGAGGCCGCGCTGGGCAACACCTGGCGGGGAGGGACACAGCCATGCGCCCAAGGTCGCGCCCCCAGGAGGCGGGTCCACGGTCAAGGGGTCGGCCACGGGCTCTGAGCACCGCGTGGCTGCCCACGCTCTTTGCTGCCCCGGACACTGCACACCAGTGACACCACCACGGGAGGCAGCAGGGGGTGGGGGTTCGGGTTGGGGCCGTGGGGTTTGCAGATCTGCCTGCAGGGAGGTCTGAACCCGCAAAGCTTTTGCTGCTGGGATGGAGCAGGCTGCCCCCCACCCGCTCCAGGGGGCCCCCGCCTCCACGGTCCCATGTGGGGCTGAGGCTGCAGCCACCCCTGCGGTCACGGCTCCTCACCCTCCTCCCCCACGACCTGCCCCAGAGCATCAGGGGACGGACGTTAGCCTGGGCTGACCGGGGCCAGGGCTGGGGATGGGCTGGAGACTTCCAGAGCGCTGGGGCCTGGGACTGCGCAGGGGGGCGGGGCAGGCCTGGTCACCCCCACCCCCCCGCGTCTTAAAACACGGTACTTGCTGTCACCCAGAAATACTCGCCCTGTTACAGCACTGACAGCCCTGCCAGCTGGTGTGGTCGGGAACACGGGGTGGAGCACACAGGGAGGGAGCAAATGGGGGGGAGCACAGGGGGAGGGGAACACGGGAGGGGAGCACAGGGGAGGGGAGCACAGGGTAGGGGGCACTGGGGACAGGGAGCACACGGGAGGGGAGCGTACTCGGCACGGAGCACAGGGAAGGAAGCACACGGCCGGCCCTGGACTGAGCCCCACCGGCCCCAGGGCAGCCCAGCGAGGTGCCAGCGCGACCTGGGGTGGGGGGGGTGGGGGGTCCTGGGAGCATCTGGCAGGGGAGGGAGCCTGGACTGGACCCTGGGGCCTGGGCTGACCAAGCGCCCTGCACACACTGGGCGAAGGGCGCCTGGTGGGGAGGTGCCGGCAGCTAAATCTTTTGATTATAGGATTTTACAAAATATTAAAACATTAAAGTAACACTTCCACTCCTCCATCACATGTATGCACTTGTGACCCAGCGAGCTGGGCTCCGGATGCACCCGGGTCATGCGCCCCCTGCACGGGCTGCCCACCACTGTGCCCCTGTTGCACCCCGGGTGACCCACAGCCTCATGATTGCTGCTCCAACAGGTATAGGGTCACGGCAGCTCATGGGCCACTTGGGTCCTCTGCTCCCCTGTCACTTTGACTGTCTGGAACCCAAGGAAACATAAGACCCAGCAGGAGACGCCCGGTTCTAGGACCACCTTTAGTATCCATTAACTTTCCACCACTAACCAGCCATCCTCCACCTTCCACCATCCACCTTCCATCCACCTTCCACCATCTGCCTTTGACCTTCCATGATCCACCTTCCACCTTCCATCATCCACCTTTCATCAACCACCTTCAACCTTCCACATTCCATCATCCACCTTCAATCCTCCACCTTCCACCTTCCATCATTCACTTTCCATCATCCACCCTCCATCATCTACCTTCCACCATCCACCTTCCATCATTCCCCTTCCACCATCCATCATCCACCTCCACCTTCCACCTTCGACCTTCCATCTTCCACTTTCCATCTTCCACCTTCCATCAACCACCTTCAACCATCCACCTTCCAGCATCCACCTTCCATCAAAACTTCCACGTTCCACCATCCACCTTCCATTATCCACCTCCACCTTCCACCATCCACCTTCCATCATTCCCCTTCCACCATCCATCATCCACCTCCACCTTCCACCATCCACCCTCCATCATCTACCTTCCATCTTCCACCTTCCACCTTCCATCACCCACCTCCATCGTACACCATCCACCACCACCACCTTCCAACATTGACTTTGCTCATCCAACTTCCACTCTCCACCTTTCTGTATCCACACCCACCTTCCAAATCCCACTGGTCCCATCCACCCTGCAGTATCCCCAATACTTTCCATGTTATCTTCCACATTCCCCCTTTACTCCTACATAATATTCCCGAAATCAGAAGTTTGTCTGGAAAAAAATGTCATAGAATGTATATAATAACGCATATGTATAATAAGTATATGTAATAACTGAAGTTCAACCAGCCTTTTGTTGCAGTGTTTTGAAAGCAAAGGATATAATCCTCTTGACCTTTATAAGTATGTATCTTGTCATCGTCAATTTGGGATGTTTACAGGCTTTACCCACATTATCAAGGGGCTGTCATTCATCCACGATTCTCTGTCACGTGGTGGTACCTTGTTTCTTCTATCTTACACGTTCTAAGGGGACTTGGGGACATTGAAGTGTTAATTTAATTTCTTTTATGCCAGTTCAGTTTTTAAATAAAAGTCCTTTATCAGATCACTATCTTAAATGTATTTCATTGGAACTTGGAGCCGCAGGTTTATTCGGTTCATTCTATTTATGGCCAATGTCCCCTGTGATCTCATTCTTCTTGTCAAACCATTGAGACAAATTAGACTTATTTTCTGTCGAGTGAAGTCTGACCCACTTTTTCAATTGAGATGAAAGTATTCACATACTTTTCTAGGGATATTCCAAAAGAAAAACACCGAGAAATAGGATTGTAGAACATACCCTATGAGATAAATCACTGGAGGCAGCCAACATCGAAAACATGTAGATTTAATTTAATTGACCCACTTTATAACATGCCATTGAAAGAACATGAGTCTCTATGCTGGTTTTCTTTGTAAGAAATTTACAAATTTAATGAAATGTGTAGGCAGGTGCTTAGGTTACTTACTGAGGAGAGTGATCTAGATCTTTGTGTATATGTGTACACGGAGTATCACTCCGGGAGCTAAAGAGTAAACAAGAATCAGGCATAAAAATCATTTTAAGGGCAGCCCGGGTGGTTCAGCGGGTGAGCATCTGCCTCCGGCTCAGGGCGTGACCCCGGGGTCCTGGGATCGAGTCCCGCATCGGGCTCCCTGCAGGGAGCCTGCTTCTCCCTCTGCCTGCGTCTCTGCCTCTGTGTGTGTCTCATGAATAAACAAATGAAATCTTTAAAGAAATCATTTAAAAGTCCCTCGTTCATTAACTCTATCAGTCCTCATGTACGTTTCCTTTAGGTTTGATGAAGAAGAAAGGCGGACATTGCTCAGGTTCATCCGTCTGGGGGCGGGCGCCTGCCTGCAACGTGTTCGCAGTCTAGTTAGGAGCATCCAATTCACCTGTAAAAGTTCACAAACGAGGAGAGGGGCCCGTGGCGCGTTTGCCACGAGTAATCAGATCGGCACGTCCCTGGGGGTGGAGCGAGGGAGGCCCGGGATGGACAGTCCCCGGCACGCCAGCCTTTGGCACGTTGCTGTTCCCCAGTCTTGAAATTCTGGGTTGTCGGGGCCACGCCTGGCAGCACAGAGCGACCGGCGTCCTGCCCAGCGCCCTCCCGACACCCGGCTCCCTCGCTGTCCCTGGGGTGCAGCCCGCTCGGCCCGCTCGGGCCCCGGGGCCGCCGCTGGCAGCGGTCGCAGAGGGTGCAGGGCCCACGGCGGGCAGGGACAGCCCCGAGCGAGCCGAGCTGGCCCCACGCGCTGGCCTTTCCCGGGACAAGTGGACGATGGAGGCGGGCGCGGCGGGCAGCGCGGGCCCGAAGCCGCGAGCACCCAGATGCCACATCACACAGCGTCAGAAGGTCTCTGCTCGGACTTTTCAGGTTGCTTGTGACAAGCTGCACACACAGGACGCAGGGAGAAGCTGTGCGAGCTCCGGGCACCGGCGCGGACCTACTTAGGCGACGCCGTCTCCCCTCGTGTGTGGGGTTTTGCATGTCGTGTCCCGGGACGCCCCGGTCCTGGTCACCGACCCCAGGTGTCCACACCCGAGGGCCCCAGCACGGCCCTGGCAGTGCTCCCCCGGTCAGGTTCGGGTCCTCCCGTTCTCTTCTCCTTTGTATAATTTTTATTTTCATCTTAGGCCCCAGGAGCATCTGCCCTAAAATACAGGCACGTGCGCTTACGGAGCCTCGAGGTGCACACACACGGGCCATTTCGCTTTTTGTCTTTTTTTTTTTTTTTAAGATTTTATTTATTTATTCATGAGAGGCAGAGAGAGAGAGAGAGAGAGTAGAGAGAGTGGCAGAGATGCAAGCAGGCTCCACACAGGGAGCCCGATGTGGGACTCGATCCTGGGTCTCCAGGATCAGGCCCTGGGCCGAAGGCAGCGCTAAACCGCTGAGCCACCTGGGCTGCCCACATTTCGCTTTTTGTAGTTGGGCTTCTCACCCTCATGTCCCGAGGGAGTGGCCCCGGGGTACCGAGCAGCAGGAAGGGGTGGGGAGCCGGCCCAGAGCCCATCACCCGCCCCCCATTATTCGGTCTGTGTCCCCGGCCGCTGGCCTGTCCTGTGGGGTGATGTCGGGTGCGTGGGGGAGCAGCCCGGCCCGTGCCCTGACCCGCCCTGGACGACCCCCGGCCCTTGGGACAGCTGCCCCCGCCTGTGGCACGTGCGTGTGCCGAGGTGTGATGTGAATGTGGCGGGTGTGATGGCACAGGCCCCCACGGGGCGCCCCACGGAGCCGACGGCCCTGCGGGCATCTGCTGAAGCTGGGTCCCCCGCCCGCCCCGGGGCCGCAGGCGGTGAGGACTTGTCTCCCCAGGGTGGCCGGGGGCGCTGTGGGTGTGCGGCCTCGGTGGGCCCCCACCGTGTTCCGAGTGTGGTGCCCGCAGTGCCCGTGGCGTGGGGTGGGGGCGCCCACAGAGCGCAGCCGAAGCCGGGACGCGACTAGCAAATGGCCGGGCCGAGCCCGAGTCACCCGCGTCTTTAGCAGCAGGACTGCGAGGGCTCCCGCGGCTCCAGCCGGGCTCCCCGACTCTCGCACCTTCGGCTTTTGGCGCCTCGGCCGGCTCACTGGGTCATTCCCTCCGCCCTGATTAAGTAACTTATTCGTTTTAATTATTTAAAAATATAAGTATGTAGCTAATATCAAAGGTCACTAAGTCACTGCTCGTCCTTTGGGCCAGGCTCACGGCCCTCCCCTCCCCTCCACGGCCCCTGGCGCATCCGGGGCGTGTATTGGTATTGTTCTTCCCCATGGGAAGCCCCTCGGGTGTGGCGGTGCCTGTCCCGCTCAGGATCTGCCCCCACCCCCCTCGCCGGGCGCCGGGGGACACGGTCAAGCGAGCGCCTCGAGGCTCATCCAACAGGCACATCCTCGGGGAAAAGCTTCCGAGGGCGAACTTGCAGAGGGCATGCTGTCCCGTCCCTCTCCGCTTAGTCCGTCTTTTTATGTTACATATTTTCATTGCAATTTATTTTTTAAGGTTTTTTTACTTATTGGAGGGGGAGGGGCAGAGGGAGAGGGAGAGAATCCCAAGCCGACTCCCTGTTGAGCTGGAGACCCCGGACCGGGCTCGATCCCACAACCTGAGACCACGACCTGGGCCGGAGCCAGGAGTCAGCGGCTCCACCGACCGAGCCCCCCAGGGGCCCCCCGCATATTTTCATTTTAATGTTGCTTTTACTGTGGGAAAAGAACAGAATCAAGATTGATGCAAAAGTGGGCAAATTACTTGTTAAATAACGGTGCTTTTTATTCGTATGGGGATTTTGACCTTTAACAAACATTTCCTGTTTCTTTTTCACTTCACTGTAGAAACGTCGGACAAAGGGGGAAGCTTTAAAAAAAAAAAGCAAAACTAAACTGAAATCACCCCGAGTCCCCAGTCGTTCACGTGAGACCTGACTCGGCCCCTCCAGACCTGCGCGTGTGCTTGTACGCAGAGCATCCGCGCTTCTTTACCTCGAAGTGCAAATCCTGCCGGCCCCGTGGTCTATGAGGATGTGAGCTGGTGGCTGCACGGCCCCTGCACCCCGGCGCCCGGCTCTCCCCACCCACGTCCCCCCAGGTCGGCAGGTCAGCGGGGGCGAGCGTCGCCGTCCTCCCCAGGGGTGGGCAGGACGTGCGCCCAGGGTCCCGGGGCTCAGGGGAAGGGCCCGAGCGCGGGGGCAGCGCCAGGCCCGCGGGGGGCGGCTGGAGGGGCGGGGGGGGGATGCACAGGGACAGAGAGAAGACCCGGCACGCTCGCTGGTGGAACACTGTGTCTTTTATTGAGAACATCTCCAATCCTTTGTCTGTAGGACAGCGTCTCATGCTTGGTTCCGGCTGGTCTGGGTGCGAGGGGGGCTCATGCAGGTCGTAACGCGTGGTATATACATCAATATACATACAGAGGAACCGGGGGCTCGGCGACAGGGGTGTTGCTGAATTACATTCATATAAAGTGTCCAGATTCTAAAATAAAACAAAATAAAAGCATACGACCCAGTATCTGGAGAAGCAAGCTGCTCACGGGCTCGCTCTGGGGACACTCCACAGACCGCCTTGAACCCTTCGTGGTCGTGTCCGGGGCACGGGCGGCGGCTCCCGAAGCACCAGCAGCCCACGGCGCGGCCAAGCGACGCGGTCTCGGGGCGGGGGCTCGTCCCTGCCAACGGCGACAGGTGTGCACGGCCGCACCAGAGGAGCCAAGCGTCAGGATGGAGTCCGACCCTGTCCTCCGCGGGGGCCCCGGGGTCGTGACCGGCCGGGTGGCTGGGGAGGGGGCGGAGGACACGCCAGGCGACGAGGACACACAACACTGGACACGCGCGGTCACAGCCACCCCGCCCTTTCCACTCACACGGTTTGGGGTTGATAAAAGGAAATCTTTTGCGAGATTCTCTAATTTCACGGGTTTGGGAGGTGGGAAAGCCAGCTGACTCTACTTCCCTAGATGATTTAGGGTCGGGGCGGACGGTCTGTGGACGGGGCGGCGCGCACCGATCCCCTCGGTCCCCCCCCCGCCCCCCGCTGTTGGAAACGACAAGAAACACCGTCTTTACCACGAAGGCAGCGATCCTGGGGTCTGGGTATCGGGGAGCCCGTGGGGTAACACATTCCAGAGACACGAACGCCTGCTGAGACGCTGGCTTGCACGTTTTAAAACAAAACAACTGGTTTTGATTTGATTAAATGAATCAATAAGCCTCTGATTCAGAATGGGACCTGGGGCTCTGCGGGGTGCCTGGGCGGGGGGGGGGGGGGGCGGGGCTGACGCGGGCGCAGGGACACCCGACCCCCCACCTGCCGCTGGTGGGACAGGTGCCCGCGGGCCTGGACACCCCACGAGGGCGGGGGCTTCCCGGAGCGAGCAGGTCAGGTTTGGCGAACAAAACGGAAGAGAACCGCCCACCCCCCACCCGTCAAAATGGCCTCAAAATGGAAGATTTTTCGCAAAAAATCCAGTCCTTGGCTGTGTCAGATCTTTAAGTCCCTAGAGTCCTGATTTCGGGCGCTGTCGGGCTGGAGGAAGGGCGCCCCGGGCGCTGGGCCTCCGAGGGGACCGTGGAAAGCGCTGGAGGAGCCCGCAGGTGGCCCTGCTCTGCTCGGACACGCGGCCGCAGCCCCGGGCCAAGGCCCCCGCAGGTGCTCAGGTGCTCAGGTGTTCGGGGCCCTCCGTCCCCCGACGCCCGCGGGTCCACGCGGCGCCAGCACGGTCGGCCCCGCTCTGCTCGGGGCGAGGGGACCGTGCCGACCTCGCGGTCACCTGACGGGACGGAGGCAGCCGGACAGACCGGGAAGGGTTCGTACGTTTGTGCAACATGTTTCCACTCAACTTTTCATCAAAATCCACGTGTTTTTTTTTTTTAAAAACTAAGTCCATCTCCCAATCCCCATTAGAAAAAATACCATTTATAGAGAGAGTAAAAACGCAGCGGCTCACGGATGTTCCGCGCGCGGGAGCGTCTGCGTGGGGATGGCGGCCACACCAGCTGACACCCCTCCTGCTCGGCCACACCCCCCGCCGCCCCACGGGCCGGGCGAGCGCCACTGCAGGCGGGCGGCTGGTGTGGGCGACCCTGCAGCGCCAGCCCCGCGGCTCCACGCGCCCCGGGTGCCACCGCCGGGGACCTGGCAGCTCCGAGTCTCCTGCTCTGAGCGCGTGGGGTGTGGGCGAGGGGACACCAGCCGCTGCGCTCCTGCTGCGCGTGCTCTGAGTCCGTCGAGCTGGGGCGGGGACCCCGGCTCTGCCTACAGCACCCACCAGACCCCCCACTTCATGCAAACGGGGCAGGAAGCCCGGTCGGGCCCCTGTCTGATCCTGAGTGGAAGCAACAAGGCAACTGGTGCAGATCGCTGGGCTCAGGCCGAGGCGGCCCCGGCCCCGGGCCCACACTCCTGACCGGCTGCTGACTCGCCCGGGCACCCCGGCGGCCAGCAACACCCCTTCCCTGCCGTGACTGCCAGCGTCCAGGCCCTGGTGGGACGACGCCCGCGGCGCGCGGCCTCACCAGCTCCCAGCCTCAATACTGACTTTCAAACATCGTCTTTGATAAAAGCTGGAAGGAATAATTTAAAAATACGCCGTCAGTGGCATTTCCTAAGAACGAGTCTATCTACTTAATCGCTTCTATTTCCATCCTGTGAAGGTCTGGACGGCCCTCCACGCCCGTTAGATTCGGAGACAGGAAGAGGGGGGCTTGGGGCTGTGGTTTGTGCAGCGGCCCCTGCGGGTCCTCCGAGACCCTCAACATGAAATACTGCTCGGACACCTGCCTGGGCGCAGGACCGCTGCCCGCGCGCTGCCTCTGATCGTTTACAAGTGACCCAACGCATGTTTTCCATGATGCGAACCTGGGAGGACCACAGACGCTTCTGGGGGCGGAAGGAGGGGTGCCAGGGCCCCGGGCCGGGCCCCCACGGACACTGGCCACCACCAGGGGGGCCTCGGGCGAGCGCAGGGCCGGCCCCGGGTGTGGAGTCCCCCGGGTGGGCGGAAGCCGCGGGTGGTGGCCCGTTTGGGGACCTGCCGGCCGCGCGGCTGTCACGGTCTCCTCAGGCTTCTACTTCCTGCCTCTGCTTTCTCACCTTCTCCACAGATAAATGCTCTTCTGCAATTAAAATAATGTGGCCTAGGAGTGACTTGATACATTTACTTTACTTTATAAACCACGTTCCTAACTCTGAATAAATTATTTATCCAAAAATTTCACACAAAGTAATTTCTATTTTTCCTAAACTTAAGGAAGCCCTACTCAGTAGAACTCGACTTCTAAACGGAAACGGGGATTGGAAGCAGTCACTGGATTAATTCGAAGGGGTGATGCTGCTGCGGAGGGATGCAGGTGGGGACGCTGGACCCCAACCCCCCCCGGACCCCCCCAAAGTGCACGCCCTGCCCCCAGGTCAGAGGTGAGGCTGCGGACACCGCGCTGGACGCCCAGCACCCCACGTCCCCACGCCCGCCCCGGCTCAGACGTGGGGCTGCGGAGACCGCGCTGGACCGGGCAGCCTCCGCCCCACGCCCCCGGTCAGGGGGTGAGAGAGAACTGATCCTGCTCGGTGGGCTTCTCCACCCAGGCGCCCAGCCCTGCCTTGATGAACGCTTTGAACAGACACGCCTTGGCGGCCTGGTACTCCTTGGCCACCAGTTTGGATTCGTGGTACATGTTGGGTTTAGTGATCTTGGAGCGCAGTAGGTTGGAGGGAACCTGGAAAAAGTTAAAACACAAGTACAGGTGTTGAAGCAGTAACAGCAGGAAATAAAGCTCAGAGAGACATTCAAAATCTGGCGTTTTGTCCTGTGCCGGCGCCCGGGGGCCGCGTCACCCGGGGAGCCCCAGCGCTCTCCCCACGCGGACCCCAGGCGCTGCGGAGGTGCTTCCGAACCCACGAGCCGTCGGCTCCAATTTCAACGTTAATATTCTCAGCTACTTAAAAGCACAGCACCCGTGGGGTCGCGTACACGTTACCCCGGCGAGGGGCCCGGAGGCGCTGCCTCCCGCGGCTGCCTGACTCGGTCCGTGCGGCTCTTGAGACTAAACAGGGTGCAAGACCGGCAGCTCGGGTGCTCCTGCTGCCCCGGGACCGGGGCCCCGAATTGGGCCTTTCCGCCGAGGGCGCCGCCAGCGTCATAACAAGCACCTGCCACACCCGATAGAGGAAATCTAGCAAAATGCCAATGGAGCAGAGCTCCCGTGGGGAAAGGACTCTGCCGCCGCCACGAACAAAGGTCTAGAGCCTTCTGCGGGCTGCGCGAGCCCTGGCTCTGCCCTCCTCTGGGCGGAATCCCGTGCAGAGGGCCCCACGGGGAGGCCGGGCAGGGCAGGGGCGCTCCCCGAGGCTGCTCAGGGTGGAGGGCCAGGGCCTCGCTTCAAGGTGAAAACAAAACGGTTTGGGAGCGGCCGTGTGGACGGCGCGGGGCTTTCATGGGACGGGCTGCGGGGAGGTGGGGCCGGTACCTTGCCGTGCACACGCATCCAGCGACAGTACAAGGCGTGCTTACACAGGCGGGACGCACGGCCCAGCTCGTCCTTCCCTGTCGTGGCATTGATGACCTCAATGGCCGCGTCGCCCACCGTCCAGTTGACGCTGAAGTTGGGTGCCTTCCCCGGCTGCCGCGCTTCCGCGTTGCTGATGCCTGGAACAGAGGGACACAGGCCAGGTGACGCGGCGGCCGGCACCCAGCACGGGGCTCGGTGCAGTGGAGGACGCGCCTCGTGGGTGCGCGGCCCAGGTGCGGCCCCCAGCCCACGGCCACCTGGGGATGCCCGTAACAGGCTCGACTGGGCCCGGGGGGCGGGTAGGGCCCCCTGAAACCTGGAGCCGTGGGGCACTGCTGAGCTCGCTCCGGTCAACAGAGCTAGGGGTGTGGGCACGAGCCGCGGGCGGGGTTAATTCAGGCCCCTCCAGGTTGTGCCCCCTCCCGACTGCCCCGCAGCCCGGGCCAGGCGTGGCCAGGCCTCCCCGCCCCGCACACCCTCCACTCGCCATACAAGGAGCCTGACACCTTTCCTTAGAGCATCCAGATGGTCTTGGCTAACCAAGTCTCACTGGGTGGGCCGAGAGGTTTTTAGAAGACACTCAGATAACTGGGAGCTGAGCGCTCACGTCCCCCCACGGGTGCCCTGGGCGCGACCACCCAGCCTCGGCGGGGACACAGCCCACCTGGACTCAGACGTCAGGGCGCTGACCAAGCTCCGAGGGCCCCCCCACCGGGCCCTCGCTCTACCCGGGCCCTGGGCGACCATCACCCCCGCCGAACGGAATGGGAAAGCCCGGACGGGCAGGCTGGCCAGAAGGCCGGTGAAGCCGCGTCACGGAAGAGACCCCGGGTCTTACGGCAAAGCAGCCACTCGTCTCAAAGCAGGATGAAAATTCGTATTTACACGTCACCCGTGTCTGCAGTATTTCTTTAAAGGGACCAGAAGGTGTCTCCTGTTGAGTCCGTGCCCTTGTGAGCGGACACTGGGCGCCGGCTGTGCCCACACTCAGGACGGCGGGAGCGCCACACTCGTCATTCCTGGGCCTTCCCACCACGTCCACCTGATGCCCGCAGGCGTCCCTGCTCCTCACCTGCAAGCCAGCCACTCACGGGTGCTCCCTGGGCCCTCCGGGCTCTCCGCAGCTCCTCCCACGGTACTCGCCCCTGCCCGCTGGCCGTGGGAACCCCAGGGGCTGCCCTCGGCTCCTGACACCCCCGGCAAGAGGAGGAATTCAGGACCCCGCCTCTTCTGCTAACCTGCCGATGACTCTCTCATTCACGTGGGCTCAACACGTGGGCTGCGAATTATTCTACTTGACGTAAACATTTCCACTGACGTGTAACAAATCATGAGGGCACAGCCGCAGGAGTTCTCACAAAGTGAGCAGCGCCCAGCATCCTGGCATCCGTCACCAACCGGCGCCCACGGGTATCAGAGCCTCCCTGGCTCCACGGCGCCCCGCCCAGGTGGGATGACGCCGGCCCCAGCACGCTGACTGGTGTTACACAAACCGACTCCCTGGTGCGTGGCACCGTTCACTCCGGGTGCGCTGCAGCCTGCCAGCCTTCCCGCCGCACGGGACCCCCGGGGCAAGCCACCTAGGCTCACTCACCTTGTTGCGGCTTCCAGTACTTGGCTGTCTTGAAGAGTGTGTGCGTGAATATTCCTGACCGCACATTCCCAGGCACGTATCTCTGATGGATACACACCGGGCGTGCAATGGCTGGGCACGTACATGCCATTTGCACACAAGCAGTGAGGATACCAGAAAACCAGGTCAGGCTGGCTAAAAAAGTCTTCTACTTAATTGTGTACAAATTCTACAGCGACCCATAAACACACCCCGCTGGATGTCTGGTGATAAGCAGGAATAATGAACCAATTAGCAAACTCACCACATAGTTCAAGAAACCACTTAAAACACAGGAAAATCAAACTAAAGTTACAAACCAATTCCACAAAACTGCCTTCCTAAAAAGAAATCCCACTGGCTGGGACTGCCCTGAGGTCGAGGAACACTCTCATGAACTGCGCGGCTGCACAGGGCGCTGGCACGGCCCCTGGTACGCACGTCACGGTGGGACAGCACTCACAGCTTTTGGTTAAATTTTGATAAAACTGTCCCGTCAATAAGCAAAGAGCAACAGGAAGATCTAGTTAGGGAGGCCCGAGCTGACCAGACAAAGGGAACCTCTGCCCGTGGGCCATCGGGAATGAGACCCGTGGCCTGCCTATGACTCCATTTCCCAACAAAAAAAGAATCAGGAAGACAGAGCCATCATGTATTTTTAAAAGGGTTTAAATCTTCATTACATGCTGATCTTGCTGAGACAGTGAGATGCATGTGGCCACTCCTCCCAGGACGGGACAGCGGTAAGGCTCAGCGCGCTCAGCCCGACACCCTGGTCACACACCCTCCATCTCATGGCTGTGGATTTCCACATACGTGTTCCTCGGCCCGCCACAGCAGGTGGAGCGACAGATGGGCCGCGGACACCAGGGTTCTGCTGTGTCACACGGCCCTCAGCACCTCCACCCCCAAATCAGGGCTCCTAGGGGAGGAGCAGCCCTGCGGGGCAGTTTCTCCTGCAGCCAAAGCCACCTTTCCTGTCATACTTTCCCTTTCGTCTGTTCTGCTGCTCTGAGTTCACCCTTGCCAAGGAAAGCACTTAATTTCTCTCCCCAGTCTGCACTGTCTAGGGAACCCAGGCCAAGACTTGGAGATGTTATTGCAACTTCCAACCAAAACCAATCCTGAACAACCAGTTGGCTTGGATGCCAGGTGCACCATCAGGTCTAGACTGCAAGAGCATTTGTTTTTGGAGGATGACACAGAAGGGACCAGTGCTCAAGAATGGGCATTCTGCTTTACTGTGAGTTAAAAATAAGTTCAGGCTTTTGTTTCTGGGTGAGATGGAGTAACAGCTGCTGGATTTAACCTCCTTACTAAAATAGTAGTGAACCAGACAGAATACATCAAACACTAGCCTTCGAGAACCTGGACATCAAGCAAGGAAGGGCAGTGGTTTCTGAGAGACAATATCACGGTTTCTGAGGTGAGCCCCATGAGGGCCCAGCAGCTGTCCTGGGGGTGTCCAGGCACCACTGTGGAAAGGAGGAGCCCAGGCAGGTTTGCAGACCCCCTGAAGCAAGAGCTCAGGAAACTAAGATGGCCAGAGTCCACAGGATGGTGCACACAGGCAAGAGAGCTGCAGAGGGGCCCCCACCATCAGTGGAGGGCTGATCAGGGCACACACTGCTCAAGACTGGGCCAGAGCTGCCTCAAAGGGTCAGAGAACATGCCTGAGGCTCACTCAGAGATGTGAAGAGTTTAGGTAAACAGCTGATGGTATCAACCCTGCATAGAAAGATCAAGAATATAAAAAAGATCAGTGAACTTAAACACACAAGAAAAGGAACTACTCAAAATGAAACACACAGGAAAGACACTGGAAACAAAGAAAACTCAGCAAATCTGTGATCTGTCAGGCAAACCTATCAGCCTGACACCCAAGTAACCAGGTTCTGAAGGAGGAGAGAGAGAAGGGGATACAGAAAACATGAATAAAAATTCGCCAAATTTTATGAGATCAGCACACGCACAGATATAAGAATCTCAATGAAGCCCAAGCAGGAGGAACGTGCAGAAAACCACACCAAAGCACGTCATGACAAGCTGCTCCATGCCAGTATGAAGAGAAAATGTCGAGCACGGCCAGAGGAAAAGTACCACATATGGAGGAGCCAAGATGAGATAGCAGATTTCTTACTGCGAACTGTGCACACAGCATGACAGGGAACAATATCTTCCAAGTGCTAAAAGGAGAAGAAAAGAAAATCCCACCATTTCAGCAAAAATATATTTGCCCAGAAATATATATTTTAAAAAGGAGTGCAAACTAAAGGCTTTTCCAGACATCTCAAAGCTGAAAGAATTCATCAACAGAAGACTTGCACCAAAAGGAATGTAAAAGGAAGTCCTTCAGGCAGAAGGTCACAATAGCGGATGAAAACAAGGATTTACTTCAAGCAATGAGGAGCACCGAAGTGGCAAATCTCTTTAAAAGCTACCTGACTGTCAATATAACACAATATATTAACTATACTGGTATTAGAATAAAAAGGTTAAATTAACAAAAAGCTAATTGTTGAAACAAAAATAATAGTGTAGCATGGGATTTTTGCCATATGCAAATGTTAGAAGTACCACAACAATATCACAAAGGCCAGGAGAGAAGGAACTGTGAGTAGTCTACTAGGACTTGAGGGCAGACTGTGATAAGCATAAGTATAAACCACTACATTAACAAAAGGTTAGAGCTAAAAGTCAAGAAGGAATTAAAAAGGAATAAGACATAATGCAAAGAAAGAAAAAGAGAAAAAGAGGATCAAAGACAATACAGAACAAGTAAAAAGTAAGTACCAAAATGACAGATTTAAACCTCACCATATCAATATCACAATAAATGTAAATGTGCTAAACACCCTAATGAACAGGCCGAGATTGTTAGTTGGGGAGGGGGATAGAGCAGGTCCAAACACGCTGACTACCAGAAACATGCTTTAGATACAAAATAATGTAAAACAGTTTAAAATAAAAGGATGGAAAAAAATACACTGTGCTAGCACTGATTGAAAGAATACAGGAGAGGATCCATTAATGCCAGACAAAACAGATTTCAGAATGAGGAACAATAAGAGAGATAAAGAAGATTATTTTATCATCTTTAAAGGATATATTTATTAAAAGGAATCCACAATTTATTAAAAGGAACCCATAGTCCTAACTATACAACTGTAAAATCCATCAAGTAAAAACTGAAAAAAGTTGGAAGGATAAATAGACAAAAGCACAGTCAAGATATTTTCAATACTCATCTCAGTAACTGAACGATGAAGCAGAAGATCAGTAAGGACATAAAAGACGCGTACAATACACTCAACCAACTCGCAGACCACTCTACCCAACAAGCAGCAGGGATACGTTCTTTTTAGGTTTTCATGGAACACTGTCAAATACCTCATCCTGGTCTGTGAAACAAACAGAAATTTAAAGGATTCAAGTTAGAAAATGAAACCAAGTTAGAATCAACAACAGATTCATCTCTGTAAAATCTCCTAATATTATGAAACTGAATAGCAGACATCCAAATAGCCCATGGGACAAAGTCTTCTGAAAGGAGTGAAGCTGATAACACAGCATTGACAAAATTTGTGAAATGCTGTGAAAGCAATAAAGAAAGGTCTCAAAACAACGGCCTCAGCTAGTACCCTAAAAACTAAAAAAAAAAAAAAAAAAAGCAACTGGAACAAAGTAAGCAACAATAATACGATCAGAGCTGAAAGTGTTTTTTAAAGAAAACCAGAAAACTGGGAAAAAAAAAAAAAAACAACACCAACAACCCATGAAACCAAAAGTTGGTTCTCTACAGAAAAATCCATAAAGCTGACAATCCTCTAGGTAAACAGATGAGGAAAGAGAAGACACAGAGCAGCAGTATCAGGAATGAAAGGCGTGGCATCCGGAGACACGCAGATGTTACAAGGATAATAAAGGAATGTGATGGACACTTTCATGGCAATAAATACGACAACTGAGATGAAACAGACGAATGTTCCCGAGAGACATGAATCACCAAAGTTCACTCAAGGAAAGAACAGATAACACAGAATAGCCTACATCTATTCTGTTACAGATAGTGAATATGTAGACTTCCTCACAGAGGAAACCTCAGGCCCAGATGGCTTCAGTGATGAGTTCCACCAATGTTTAAGACAAAAATCTAAGGGCAGCCCGGGTGGCTCAGCGGTTTAGCGCCACCTTCGGCTCAGGGCGTGACTCCAGGGTCCTGGGATCGAATCCCACGTCGGGCTCCCTGCATGGAGCCTGCTTCTCCCTCTGCCTGTGTCTCTGCCTCTCTCTCTCTCCGTGTCTCTCATGAACAAATAAATAAAATATGAAAAAAAAGAAAAATTCTAAACCAATTCTTCCAGAAAACTGAAGAGGAGGAAATGGTTCTCAGTCCACTTTATGAGGCTAGTATCACCCCTACGCCAAAAACCCGACAAAGATACTCAAAGGCAAATACAGGCCAGTATTACTACAGGCCAGTGCACCGCAGCTATAAATATCCTTTTTTTATATATGTATAAATATCTTAAGCAAAATTTCAGCACATCAAACCCAACAATTTTTTTTTCTTTTTAAGATTTTATTTATTTATTCGTGAGAGACACACAGAGAGAGAGAGGCAGAGACACATGCAGAGGGAGAAGCAGGCTCCCTGCGGGGAGCCCGACGTGGAACTCAATCCCAGGACCCCGGGGTCATGCCCTGGGCTGGAGGCAGATGCTGAACCACTGAACCACCCAGGCATCCTCAAATCCAACAACATTTAAAAAGAATAATACATAACGACTATACAAGGTTTATCCCAGGAACCCAGGGTTGGTTCAATATTTAAGGAACTCCATCAATGTCACCATATTCCATATTAACAAACTAAAAAAGAACTAAATGATCCACTCTACTGAGAGTAGAAAAAAAGGACATGCAGGGAGCCCGACACGGGACCCGATCCTGGGTCTCCAGGATCCCACCCTGAGCTGAAGGTGATGCTAAACCACTGAGCCACCGGGGCTGCCCAGAAATACGACATTTAAAAAGCAGCATAAAAGACACAAAACATTTAAAAGATAAATCTGACAAAAGATGTGTAAGAAACGTATACTGTAAGGGGCTAAGCACTGCTGAGAAAAAGGAGAGCCTAAAGAGGTGGAGAGGCATCTGTGCCGTCACCCAGGAGGCTCAAAATCGTTAAGATGTCACTTCTCCCACAAATTGATCTACATGTTCATTGCAACCTTAGGCAAAAGCCAAACAGGGTTTTATATAGAAATTGATAAGCTGATCATGAAACTCCTGTGGGGGCACCTCTGGGTCTCAGTCGGTTAGCATCCAACTCTGGATTTCAGCTCAGGTCGTGATTTCAGGGTCACGGGATCAAGCCGCACGTCAGCTCCATGCTCAGCGCAGAGTCTGCTTGTCCCTCTCCCTCTCCCCCTCACCTTGCTCATGCTCTCTCTCTCTCAAATAAATACATAAAATCTTTAAAATTGCTATGGGGCAGCCCCGGTGGCTCAGCAGTTTAGCACCACCTTCAGCCCAGGGCGTGATCCTGGAGTCCCAGGATCGAGTTCCTTGTCGGGCTCCCTGCATGGAGCCTGCTTCTCCCTCGGCCTGTGTCTCTGCCTCTCTCTCTCTCTCTCTGTCTCTCTCTGTGTCTTTCATGAATAAATCAATAAAATCTTTAAAAAATAATAAAAAACAAAATTACTATGAAATGCAAAAAGGACCTATGTGGCCAAAACCATGTTGAGGAGGAAGTACAAAGTTGGAGAACTAATTCTACCCAATTTCAAAACTTACAATAAGACTAATAATCATGACGGTGTAATATTGGCATCAGGACAGACGTGTAGGTTCCCTAAAAAGTTAAAAATAGAGCTACTCTATGACCCAGCAATTGCACTACTAGGTATTTATCCATAGGATACAAACACAGTGATCCGAAGGGGCACCTGCACCCCCGTGTTCCCAGCGGCCGTGTCCACGGGGGCCGCGCTGCGGGAGGAGCCTCAACGTCACGGACAGATGCTGGAGGGAGGAGACGTGGTCCCTGAGCACCCCAGGTGTCACTCGGCCGTCAGAGTGGGGAGATCTCGCCATTTACACCGACATGGGGGGAGCCGAGGGCGTGATGCCGAGGGGGGCGAGTCGGCCAGGGAGAGACATGATCGCACGGCCCCCCTCACACGGGGCCTGGAGGAAACAGCCCAGAGGGTCACGGGAAGGAGGGAAAGTGAAACAGGACGAAATCAGAGAGGGAGACAAACTTAGGAGACTCTTAATCATAGGAAACAAACTGAGGGCGGCTGGAGGAAGGTGATGGGGTCACTGGGGGACGAGCATGAAGGAGGACATGGATGGGATGAGCACTGGGTGTTACATATAATCTATGAATCCCTGACTTCTAAATAATATATGATATGTTAACTAATGAATTTATTTATTTTATTTTTTAAAAGATTTTATTTATTTATTCATGAGAGACACACAGAGAGAGACGCAGAGACACAGAGGCAGGCTCCATGCAGGGAGCCTGATGCGGGACTCAATCCGGGACTCCAGGACCACTCCCTGGGCTGAAGGCAGGCACAAAACCGCTGAGCCATCCAGGGATCCCAACTAATGAATTTAAATTAAACTAAATTTTTAAAAGACAGACAAAAATATCAATGGAAGACATTAGTATCCAGAAACAGACATCTATGTGATTTTTTTGATAAAGATGCAAAGGAATCCAGTAGAGAAAGAATGAACTCTCCAGTAGACGGTACTGGGTCAACTGGATATATCTTAAAAAAAAAAAAAAAAAAAGAACTTCAATTCATACCCCACATCCTATACAAACATTAACTCAAAATGGAATATAGTCCCAAATTTAAACACTGAAACAATAAATTTTCTAAGAAGAAAAATCTTTGTGACACTGACTTGGCAAAACATTTCTTAGATAGAACATCAACAGCATGACTTAAGAAAGAAAAGTTGATAACTACGATTCTATCAAAACTAAAATTATCTGGTCTCTGACAATTAAGAGAATGGAAAGAAACGCAATTTCATATCATGTATCTGATATAGATCTCAGAACCAGAATATATAAGCAATTCTTGGAGATGGTAAGGAATTAGGCAATGAAGTAAGAAGTGAGAAAAGTTTTGGACAGTTTATGGGAGAAGGCATACAGACGGCAAAATAGAAACAGCACATGAGGGGATCCCTGAGTGGCTCAGCGGTTTAGCGCCTGCCTTTGGCCCAGGGCACGATCCTGGAGTCCAGGGTTCGAGTCCCACGTCGGGCTCCCGGCATGGAGCCTGCTTCTCCCTCCTCCTGTGTCTCTGCCTCTCTCTCTCTCTATGTCTATCAGAAATAAATAAATAAATCTTAAAAAAAAAAAAAAAAAAGAAATAGCACATGAAAGACGCTCAGCTTCCTAAGTCACCGGGGAAATGAAGTCAGAACCACAAGGAGACGCCGTACAGCCTGGAAGGAAGCCCGGACGGCTCCTTGCCCCGTGGCCGCCGGGACGGGAAGGAACCGGAGCCTCACGCAGCCCGGCCAGGAGGGTGAAGGGGCACAACTACTTTGGGAGAGCGTGACGGTGTCTGAAAAATACAACCCGCACCTGTCTTCTGCCCCACCCTTTATACTCCCAGGTACCTGGAGAAGTGGAAGGGAACGCTCTTAGCAGCTTCCTTTGCAGCGTTTACGACTGGAAACAACCCAAATGCCACCGACAGCTGGACAGACACACACGTTGTGGTTCATCCACACAACTCAATACTACTTAGCAATGAAAAAGAGTGACCTACTGATTTTAAACTCCACAAACACGGATGAATCTCAAAATAATGATGCTGAAGGAAACAAGCTAGACAAAAAAGTATGTATCTTGTGATTTTTGTAAAATCCTAGAAAATGCAAACTAATCTATCTGGGCAGAGCGCATATCACTGGTTGCCTGGGGGTGGGATGGGGGAGAGGCTGGGATTGCCAAGGGCACCATGATACGGGGAGGTTGGTGGGTAGGCTCGTTACCTTCCCTGTGCAGGGGCTGCTCGCATGTAAATGTCTTCAAAACCTATCAGATTGTATCTTTTATTTTTTAATTTATTTTAGTTTATTTTTTTTTAGATTGCATCTTTTAAACATACAGTTTATACCAATTATACCTCAGCGACGCTTTGAAAAAACACTACAGGGCAATTTAAAAAGGTAAAAATATTCTCATTGAAAACTAACACAAAAAACAAACAAAAAAAAACCACACACAAAAAAAGAAAACTAACACCTGCTCAGTTTTGCAGAATTTCAAAAATTCACACGAACTTGAGAAAGTAAAGCTACAACACCCAGAGATGGCCACTATGATCATTTTTATGGTAATTAAGCAGATAGAAGCTTCACATCTATGCTTTAAACAGTAAGCACACTCGTGTGCAACCTCTGAGATCCCGACTGGGTAGGTTTTGTGGGTGGGGTCGCTTAAAAAGACCCGAAAACCTAAACCATCTGGGAAACCCCTCCACAAGCAACTCTTGGAGAGTCTGTAAAGCTTCTTAAATCCTCCCCTCCTCCTAAGAACTCTTCCTTCCCAGATGAGAATCGCCGTTTTATTCTATTTTATTTTTTTATTCATAGAGACACAGCTAGAGAGAGAGAGGCAGAGAGAGAAGCAGGCTCCATGCAGGGAGCCCGACGTGGGACTCGATCCCGGGTCTCCAGGATCACGCCCTGGGCTGAAGGCAGCGCTAAACCACTGAGCCACCGGGGCTGCCCCCGAGAATCGCCGTTTTAATCCCTATCCTTCTGGCAAACACACCATCAGCGTGCTTGAGAGCCCGCGTGCGCACACGCTCTGTGCGTGGACTTCTGTAACGTACTGAGCCCGGATCCGCTCTTGGAATCTATTCCCAGGTGAGCTATGTTCATAGCTACACAACCAAACTATGCTTAGATTTCTGGGTATGTTGTTAAATTTGGTTTTCGAGTATTAAAAACACTTAGGAGTTTTGCATCTTTAGTCCTAGGCGATGCTGTCTGTGGTTTACTTTTTATTTGTGCCTCTTTCGCCCAGTTTTGGAATGAGGTCAACTGCTCTTCCCTATGACCTGGAAAAGTTTATACAGAGGTGGAATTAAATGTTCTTTGACAGACTGATTAAACTCTGAGAACTTGTTGGAAGGTAATCTGTGGATAATATTTTCAGTGTCTTTGCTGGAAACTTTGCCACATTCTTCTATTTCTATTTGTTTATTTATTTATTTTATTTTATTTTATTTTATTTTATTTTATTTTATTTTTCTATTTCTTTTGGGGTTAATTTTGGCAATTTACATCTTGCTTGTAAAGCAAGCTGTTGTTGAGATTTTCAAATTTTTCAGTATTAGAGCTACATAAAGAATTCTCTTAAGATTCTGATGCCTGCCTCCATACCTGTGGATACACCCCGATTCTGACCGTTGATTTTATCTGATGTTATGCTACTGTCGGACGGTAGATCTCTCTTATTGTTGTTTCAAATCGACACCTTTTAGATTTTATGATGACTTGTAGCCTTGTTCCTGGTTCCATCCCTCCCTCTTGCCTCCTGTCTCTCCCCGATTTTCTTCCTTCTTCCTGTAGTTAGCTTCGTATTTAGCTCTGCTCTCCTTTCCCTCTCAATTCTGGGCCAAATGCTTGGCTCAGCGTTTTTCACTCATTCATTCAAGGCCATGCATGCTTCTGCCAAGGGAAACCATGGCTCCATCCCATCAGTTCTGATATGCGTATTCTAGGAATCCAGTTTAAGCACTGGCTGCTTCTCTGATGGAAGAATTACTGAAGAGAATCTAACCTCGGAGTGGCTGAGGCCTTTGGGTTTTAATTTGAACTCTTTCTAGCTAACTTTAAGTTTTAGGGTCTGCAGTAAGAGAAAGTAACCCGTATAGTTAAGGAGTCTGGACTAACCACCCAGGACAGTGACCATGTGATGCCCTGCAGAGCTGCAGAGTGTGACACACTTGAGAGGACAGGGTTAATTAATCCCGTTAAAGAGTCCAAACTGCTTAAAGGAGATCATTTCAAGCATAACTTCAGGTGGATCCTGTCCCATGTCACACCAACTCCTCAAAATCAGACCAGTATTAGGTCAAAGCCGGCAGTGCTTTTCAGTCTGAGCCCAAAGGCCTGACAACCAGGCCAGATGGTGTAAATTCTAGTCCAGTGGTAGGAGAAGGTGAGAGGGGACATCCTAGCTCCATCAGTGAGGCGGAGGGAAAAAGAGGTAAATTCTTGCTTCTCCACTTTTTGTTCTGAAGAGACCCTCAATAGGTTAAAAGATGCCCACCCACACTGGGGAGGGCAATTTGCTTTATGGAGTCTACTGATTCAAATGCTAATCTCACTCTGCCAACACCCTCTCAGACAGAAATAATGTCTAATTTGGGGGCCTGTGGCCATTCAACTTGACACATAAAATGAGCCATCACAGTACATTAGTTTACCCTTCCTTTCCTAAATAGCTTTTTGTGTTTCCTGGAGTTTTCATTTTCCTTTTTTTTAAAAATTGCTCGCAAAGAAACATTTACTTTCCCATTATCATTAAGACCATTTAGTTTCTCAGGCTGTTTGTTAAAATGCATTCACTTTCTTCTGAAAAAAAAAAGTTCTTTTTAGAGTTCTCTGACATGATTCTCTGTTCTAACTTGGAATTGTTACTTTTTAGTCTTGCTGATAAATTATCTTTGTCATTATGTTCTTGGATTTACAAAGTATTCTTTCTTGGATTCCACATTTTTCTCTTTCTTACATGTCTTTTTCATTTTGCTAGAGTGTCCTTTTTTTTTAAGATTTTATTTATTTATTCATGAGAGACACAGAGAGAGAGAGAGAGAGAGAGAGAGAGAGAGAGGCAGAGACAGGCAGAGGGAGAAGCAGGCTCCATGCAGCGAGCCGGATGTGGGACTCGATCCTGGGTCTCTAGGATCACGCCCTGGGCTGAAGGTGGCGTAAACCACTGAGCCACCCGGGCTGCCCACTTTTTTTTTTTTTCCTTAAAAAATATATATTGGAAAGAAATCCTCTGAATCTCTGAATATCTGAAAATCATCACTTTGTCCTAAGGCTTAATATTTGGCTAAATATACATTTTATACAATTCCTCTTCAGCTCTGTCTCCCAGAGTCCCTGATAAATGTCACATAAGTCTGATACTTACTGTAGTTCATTTAGAAGCTTTTAGCATCTTTTCTTTATCTTTGCTATTCTGAAATTCATAAAGATGTGTTAGGAATGGATTTTTATTTTTTTTTTTTTAATTTTTTATTTATTTATTTATGATAGTCACAGAGAGAGAGAGAGGCAGAGGCACAGGCAGAGGGAGAAGCAGGCTCCATGCACCGGGAGCCTGAAGTGGGATTCGATCTCGGGTCTCCAGGATCGCGCCCTGGGCCAAAGGCAGGCGCCAAACCGCTGCGCCACCCAGGGATCCCAGGAATGGATTTTTAAAAGTTAATTCTGCTCACTACCCAGTGCATCATTTCCATTGCAATACTCATGGTTTTCTTCAGTACACCCCAAATTTTCTTCTATCATCTCCTCCTCTGTTTTCTACTTCTGAAATGCTACCAGATAAGAGACTGGATTAACTTTCTACATCTTCCAACTCTTCACGTTTTACAGTCTCCTGCTCCGAGTTATCAGAGGTAAACTTGATGTACCTTCCCCCCCCTCATGAGAATCCCAGTCTATGAGGGTGGGTTTTGTTCTGCTCACCACTCATCCCAACATGTGCCTACTACACACTTACCTGGTGTTTGTTGAACGAATGCTTTCTAGACCTTCAACTGATATTTGCTTTCCGCAGTCACAAAATACCCTATGTAAGGTTTGCTATTTATATTCTCTTCTGTTCCTCGAATTGGGTTTATTTTCTTTTAGTTGTTCTGTTTTCTCATATAGCTCATTCATTTCTGTGCTGTTAACTCAAATGATAATGGTTGTTCATTCATGCTTGTGAATAAAAATCTTGGTTGATCAATTCGGGTAGCTGGCATGGTTTCTCCTACCTGTTTCCTGGCTGTGTATCGGATTCCAGGGAGAGCCATGTCCAGCCAGGACCCACATCGCCTTCTAGACCAAGAGTCCAGAGGTCCTGCCCAGTCCTTGCTTGGCTGTTGGGATGGTCAGGAGACCCCAACCACTTACACCCCAACCACGGGTGAGACTCCCGCAGAGGAAACAGCTGGCCTCTCCCTTATGAGGGACAATGCTTCTGTTATCGTCCTTAGCAATTCCACTACTTCTGTACAATAAGGTCAAAATATTATCATTACTATTGAATGACAGTTAAACCTTAGAGTTACAACAATTTGCATTAAGACTAGAAACAGTTAACTGAGAAAATAAGATCTTAAATTACAGGTAGCTTTTATATTTTAAGCTAAAAAAAAGTGCCGTCTTCAGCAAGACCGGAGAAAATAAGGCAAAAAGCAATAGCCAGCCTGAAGTTTCACTGCGAACCATATGCTTTTTCTGGGGCAGAAAGCTCCCCAAATGGTCACGAGAGCGTATGTCTATGAGTCGCCGGGGGCCGACACCACCGTGGGGATGGACACCCATGCGGAGCTTCTCTTTCTGGGGCCACAGGCGAGAACTAGGGTAATGAGTCGATCACAGGCTGTGGCGCAGAACAGCAGGTGCAGCCTGGCTGGTAATGAACGTCCCTCAGCTGCTGTAAATGACGTGTGTCGAACCAGAGCTTTCAGAGCAAAACTACAAACTGTGAGTTGGCCTGATAATGGACACAAGTGAGCAAGGCCCAACACTGTTTATTTCCCTTGTTAAAAGTATTTCCTGTGGTCTCTCACATGCTAATGGGTAATCAAAAGTGAATTATGGGCATAGTGATGGTAAGAGATCCTCAGGGTCACCACGGGTTCCCGTTACAGAAACCACCGGCCACTTTCAGTTGACCAGGAAAACGAGTAGTTAACCATCTCGGTGGAGGTGACCTCTGTTGTGCAAATAATCTAAGACCTGGGTAGGAGTGGCCCCAGCAGCGACGACACGTGGGTCTTGGCCTCTCTGTCTGCAGACCCGAGGACCCAAAAGGCTGTGAAACGACCTGCCATCTAAGCCAGGAGCAGAGCCCCCCGCGTGAGACTTTCATTCTGGCTTTCGTTAAAGACGACGATTCTCCAGCTGACAGGGAAGTGAATGAAGCCAGCGGGGCAGCAGGTCTCGGGCTCTCCCGGCCCTGCGCCACCACCAACCCCACCAGGTGGCTTCACACCAGGGCCTCTGGCCAAACAAGACTCCCTTCTTGGGACTCGACCTTGAGTTCCGGGAAGAGCCTGAGCGCTCGAGTCCAGAGTGACGGGCGAGGCCGGCGGCCTGGCCTGGAGGAGGGCCTGTCGCGCAGACCCTGGGTTCCCGAGGCCATGCAGGGCTAACGTTTCCAGCCCGCCAGCAGGCCGCGGGGCTGAGGGGGGAAGGGACTCTGACTTTGGGTGCTGGAGGGACGGGGCCAGGCAGGGTGGGGACGCGCCCAGGCCAGCAGGCCCAGGAGGAGGCCCAGCGCCGGCGTCTCTGTTCCGTGCAGCTCCCCGAGCCCTGCAGGGTCTGTTGCACCTCTTGCACCCTGACGGGTGGCAGCAGGGACTGTGTAGCTGCCCCACGACATGGTTTGAACCAAGTGTAACAACCGATATTTCTGGAAAATCTTTGAAGATGTCAATTAAGTAACCACTTTATGACTAACGACCCCCACAAAATTTCTTAAAAAAAGCAACAAGCAAACCATGTCCATGGGGACTTAAGGGTTTAGACGACACCTTCAGGGCCTCTGGGCGGGCTCCCACCACGACCTGTCGTCACCGTCCCCGTTCCTGCCATCAGGGGCGCTGAGCTCCCACCTGGGAAACACACGCTCCCCGCCACCCGCCCTCACCCCTGCCCTCTCTCCTGCGCTGGCGGCAAGAGGCAGACGGCAGCTCCTCCGGCCACAATAAGCGGGTACGTGGCTTTCCGCGATCAAGGCACACGCTTCTCGCCTGGCAGGCCAGCAGCGCCTCCGCTTTCTCTCTGCCACGCAATCAGCTCTGCCTTCCCAGAGGCCCCGCGCTGACGGGTTCACGAGAACCCACTCGCTCCCTCAGTGCTGCCCTGGATGTCACGCTCCGTGTCCACGCTGGGCGGGGGGGAGGGGAGCCGGCCGTGGCCCCGGTGCCCTGGGGAGCCTCAGGCCGCCGGCCTCTCATCCTCAGTTCTCTCCGTGCACCTGGACGGCAGCCCGGCCGGCGGAGCAGGGCAGACTCAGAGGCCGACGGATGCAAATCGAAAGCCGGGGCTGTCCCGAAGCTGGCAGGTCCCAGGGGTGAAACTAATCTGGAAAGAAGACAGGAGAGTCCAAGAGGCTTCCACGTCCGACACGCCAGGGCAGGGCGCCACGCGCGTGCTCAGGGCCCCACGGTGGCAGCTCCCTCCTGGGAACTGCTGCCTTCTCGAAAAGATCTCCTTTCTCTGCTGGAAGGAGAAGCACGTGCTCATCTGGCCCTGCTGGCACTAAGAAGCCGCCCGCACTCCGTCTTTCATTGCCGTCCACCTGGATCCACTCTGGTTGCAGGTAGTGGGTCTTCGCCCAGCGGGCTGTGCCCCGCACTGCACTGGCAGCCACCCCGTCCCCCCGGAGGACGCCGCAGACCACGGGACTGCCACGCCACCCTTCACGCGGGAAGGATCTGTGATACAACGGGAGCTGAAAGGGCAGGACAGACAGCCATGAACCGTTGTTAATACACACGCACGTGTGCACCTGACCGGGAGGAAACAACCCCGAGTGCCCTGCTTGTGCCACTGTCCACGTCACTCGTTAAATGTAAGACTTGGGATGCCTGGTGGCCCAGTGGTTGAGCATCTGCCTTCAGCTCAGGGTGTGACCCCGGGGGTCCTGGAATCGAGTCCCACGTCGGGCTCCCTGCAGGGAGCCTGCTCCTCCCTCTGCCTGTGTCTCTGCCTCTCTCTGTGTCTCTCATGAATAAATAAATAAAATCTTAAAAAAATAATAAATAAACTAAGACTTCCCTGTAACAAAGTTTTCAGGGCTTTGCTGTGGGGCCCATTGCAAAGGGGCGTGACTTCCCCAATGTTCCAGGCTCCCCTGCGCGAGGCCTTCTGGCCGTGACAGCACCCACTCCAGCACCCGCCCTAGACCAGGCAGGGACTTTGTGCCGGTTCCCTGCCCGAGTGGCATCCATGCCCCCGCCCCGGCGTGCTGCTGCGCCGCCCCTGCCGACCACACGGGAACCCACAGACTGAAGACATCTTCCCCAGAGCTGCTTGCTGCACAGACTGGGACCGTCTCCGAGGAAAAACACCGCCATGGTCTCCAAAATAAAGCACGATCCAAAGTAAAAGACCTCAAAGAGTGGAACGGGCTCTGACGGCAGAGTGACGCTGTGCAGTGGCTCAGCGGTGGAGAAATACCGTGTGCCCCGAAGCCCCAGCGCTGTCCCTGTCTTTCACAGACGTCCTGCGCACGTGTCCAGGAGGACTGTGCAGGGTCCTGGCCCGGAAAGACCAGGAACCCGGGCTGCGAAAGGTGCTGGGGGCAGAGCGACCGCAAGGTCACGCCAGCTCCCTGCAGACCCTCCGTGCCCACGGGCACGTGTCCACCAAGGCCGCACGGTTTTGTGCTTCAGGGTGTGGGAGTGGGAGTGATGCCGGGGACGGGAGAAGGAAGAGTGACTCTGCTCCTTTGTTACACACGTGGTCTCTGTGGCACACGCACCCAGGGTTGCTTCGGGGTCTATCCCGCGGACGCCGTTCCCAACACCTTTTCACGGGCGCATACGCGCTTCATACAGGTGCTGGGATCACAACACACCTGACTTTATAAATGTCCTTTCAACACCTTCGAACATTCCCTCGGCAAAACGACCCGTCTTTGCATGGGTGGGCCCTGGACGCGATACTAGCCAGCGGGGCGCTGGTGGACGACTTCCTCTGGGCACCTGTGTGGTGCCCCGGGCGGCAGAGACAAGTCACGGCTGGAATGAAACAGCCTCACACGCCGACCACGGCGGCCGCGGAAAGCTATTTCTGCATCACGGGAAGCTCGTGTTCCAACACACAACAGAATACTCACGCTTACCTCCTGCCTTGCAGCCGACGGTCGACGCACGCGGGCGCTCGGCTGCCATCACTCGCTATCAAGTTTTAGCGCAGTCAGTATTTTTTCTTAAAAGATACTGGTTGAGGTTAGGGAGCTGCAAGGTGTGATCAGACACAAGCCCCGGTTTTCCCTGTTTTGCAGGCCTCATGTGCTCCAGGAGCCGTGCCTTCAACTAAGACGCCACCCGGCCCTCCTGCCGCTGAAGGCGAGCTAGCAGCCAAGCACCACGAACACGGCAGCGGGCACGCACACACCACGGAAAACCGCGTTTTAGTTTGGGATTATGGTTTTAGTTCTGAGCTTTAAAAAAAAGTAAGTAGAATGAGATTATTTCAAACGGGTTAAGAATACCTTCACCGTGTCCTTTAAAGGGGGGTGAACCGAGAAGTTAGGGCCCCTGCGTTCAAGAGTTCTTGCGGCCCTCACCGGTCACCACTGAGGCGCTACGGGAACACAGCAAACAGAGCCGTGACCACGGGCACTCGCGGCAGGAGTGAGGCACCGCTGACACAGCACGGACCCGTCCCGGGTGCACCCGCGCCCGCGCCCACCTCCCAAGAGCCGGCTGGGCGCGGGGCTCCCTCTGCGGGTGGCAGCTCAGCACCGAGAGGACACGGCCCCGGGCGGCCCAGCCCCACTTAACCTTGGACAGGTGACACCTGCGTACTTTTCATGACACCTGTCGTGTCTCCCACTGAGACAGGCCTTGGAGACACGCATACAAGTGACAGGAAAACACGCAGGGGCCACGTCTGGGCTGTCACGCATCTATAAGAGGCAACGTTTTCAATCAGTCAAAAGAGGAATTGGAGGAGGCCCTAAAACATTGCCTTCCGCCCTCTTTGAGGGCCCGGGCGTCTCTGACAGCCCGAGCAGCGTCCCTGTGCTGCTTCCATTTGTGGGACTCGCACGGGCAAACAGGCTGGTCTGAACAGGGGAACGACCACACGGCAGGGGTACTTGCCGCTGAGCAGAGGCTTGTTGAGGGTGTAGAGGGGGGGCAGGTCTTCGATGTTTGAGATCCGCTGGTACATGGCCCTGGAGAGGTGGTCCCCGTGGTACAGGCTGCCCAGGATGATGCTCGAGAAGTAGATGGGCTCCACGAAGATGCTGAGCAGGGACCCCTGCACGCCCACCACGTTCCACCTGGAGGCAGAGGGAACACGGTCTTGAGTGGAGAGGGCGCGTCCGGGTCAGGCGTGGCACCGACCCAGCGCGACCCACAGCTGCCTGGCACCCGGACGCCCTTTCGTGGGTACAAAGGTCAACAACGAGGAAGACGCACACAGAGGAAAGGCCACTCAACCATCATGCTAGGCCGGGCCGTCCTCCCTCCCCACGTACAACCCTGAGGCTCCGCGCTGAGGCGGTGGGCGAGCCACGTGTCTTGGGAGGAGACTCCAAAGAGAAAGTACATTTTTATCACTTCCAATAAAAATAACCACAAAGGAGACCTTGAAAACCCCAAACTGGTGGCTTCCTGCTGGGGGGGGGGGCGGTTGATCTCAGCCGAGCCTCGGCAGGGAGGGGAGGGTCAGGGCGCTGTGTGGGGCTGACGGCCTGGGCTTGCTGCTCCAGCACCCTCACCCCCTGCCCAGGAGGACGGCTGAGGGGGCCCAAGGGCCTGGGCACCACGATCACGTGCTCCTGGGCCCAGGCCGCTGGACGGAGCAGTCAGAAGGCAAACGGGGCGCGGGGTAGGGGGAGCAGGATTCCAAGAAACGGGAAAGACCCGGCTCCTGCGGACGACAGATGCTCAGCCCCAGGTGGGGCCCCGTCAGGCCCTGGGCTGGGGTGCAGAGCCCTCCCACCTTAGTGATGGGGAGCATGGGCAGCTGAGGACCAAGCACAGCTGATAACCCAGAAACGACCCCCCCAGGGTGGGATGTGGGACATTCTTCAGGAAGTTTCCAACTGTCTTCATGTTAATGCCTCCCGCCAGAGGGAGAAGCAGTCTTTAATGTGACAATGGCAAGGCCTCCCGCATCTAGGTCCTCCTTAGCAGATGACAATCCTTGGAAATCTCCCTTTTGCTCACCTCCCGACTCCCAGGTGTGTAACCAGCCTCCCCTCACAGGCCCCGGGCCGCCGCTCTTCCTGCCCACAGGTCCGTCCCGGGGCTTCCATAAACCCCCCCACTCTGCACCAAAGACGTCCCTGGAATCCTTTCTTGGCCGTCGGCTCCGGGCCTCACCCGTACTCCTAAACTTTGTCATTAGGAACACCCTGGGCTTGGGTTTGGGGGCTGCAGGGTCTGGCCAGGACGTGGAGCTGGGGTCAGAGCCCCTCCGTGGCCCTGTGCTCTGCTCTCACCGCAGGGCCACCAGGTCCACCTTGGCTGCACCTGTGTTTGCACTCTGCGCCCGCGTCCAGCGGCCCCTCGACCCTCGTGGAAGGGGTCGGAGGGCAGTGTCCAGTGGGTCCCCAGGAGGCAGCTGCAGGCCACGGCCCTGCTGACCGCTGATGACCACCGCTCATCGCAGCCTCCCACTCCCATGGGCCATCCCTGGGGGGCGGCTGCAGGCCCCTGGGAAACAGGCTGGGACGCCCCAGGGCGCGAACCCTCCAACACTCCCCTCTCCTCCCTAGAAAACAGGGTCATTGCGAGGGCCCCTCCGGAGGCTGGCCTGACCCCTCCTCCCCCCCATCCCCCTCCCGCTGGGGCCACCAGAGGCAAGGGGGCTTCCCGCCACTCCTCCCAGGCCCCGCAGCCTGGCACCGCACCCCCACCTCTGTGTCTGCAGAAAGTCCCTGGGTGGGGCCGTCCCACCCACGCCCAGGTGCCCTCCTCGCTGCCCCTCTGCATCACCTGAGGTCTATTGGTCATCCCTTGCCCCCACCCACCCACCAGTGTGCAAGCTCCACGAGGGAGGGGCTTCCGTCTGCTTTCCTCACTGATACGTCCCTGCACTTAAACTATACACGGGCCACGTACCGTCAGTAGGTACACACTGAAGGGGTACCACCGGCCCTCCCCCCACCCCCTCTTGCATGCTCCTCCCCCCACCTCCCTATCTCCCCCCCACCTCCCTATCTCCCCTCCCACCCTGCATGCTCCCCCCCAAGAAGGACATTCAAACACAGGTTTTCCTCTCTCACAAGAAAAAGCATGAAATGGCTCAATGCTCAGGAACGCCACAGGGCCCCCCTTCTTATGTAAATTCAAGCCTGTATAGGGCTTTAGACCATCTCTAGGGGAACCCAGCCTCCCAGGGCAAACGTCTGAACAGTGATCTCACAGAACCCCGTGCTGGTGACGCATCATTAACCCTGCACACATGCTTCGTGAAAGACCTCCAGGGGCCCTGACGCTCTGCGGAGGCCCTGGGGGGACGGAGCCGCACGCAGCTCTGCTGCCCGGGCTCAGGGAGGGCTGGGGTGAGGGGGTGCAGCCAGCGTCCCGCAGCCCACGTCCCGAGCAAGCCCCTGCAAAGGCAGCAGAGTGACTCGACGCGAGCCGGGTGTGCACGCTCACCTCCACCTGGTGCCCGGTCCACCCCATGGTCCACCCCACGTGAGGGCGCGGGGTCGGCTGTGGGCGCTGGGTGACACGGGTCAGAACCGCGCAGGTGCCGAGGTGCTCCACCTCTCTCTCCCTCCTCCCAAGCAGCTTCCCTGCGCCCACCCGGGGCCTCCAGGCCCCCCTCCCCCCACCCCTTGCTGCCAGACCCTGTGCACAGGAAGACAGGAGAGCTGAGGGGCCGCGGTCATCAGAACCCAGACCCCGGGCAGCCCAGAGGGGTGCTCAGCGGTTTAGCACCGCCTGCAGCCCAGGGCGTGATCCTGGAGCCCCCGGGACTGAGTCCCCTGTCAGTCGGGCTCCCTGCATGGGGCCTGCTTCTCCCTCTGCCTGTGTCTCTGCCTCTCTCTCTCTCTCTCTCTGTTTCTCTTGAATAAATAAATAAAATCTTTAAAAAAAAAAAAAAGAACCGAGATCCCCGCTCCCGAACAGGGCTCACCATGAGTCCCGTGGCGACACTCTCCTCCCGGCTCCCACCAGACAGACGGACGGCGCCGGGTGACCCTCCTGCCGCGCTGTCCCTCCCTCCCCATGCCCGGCCCACTGTGGCCCTCACCCCTCCGCCTGCCCACGGCCCCGGCCCCGACGCTGTGCTTGGCCGTCCATCTGTCCGACAGAGAAGACAGAGAAGCCTGTAAGGGACACAGGTCAACTGCGCCTCCCAGAGGGGCCGCCGGGTTGTGCTTACGCCCTGGCCCTCGGGGCAGGGACAGGACTGCAGGCAGCCGGCAGCACCCGGGCCACCAAGGCAGTCCTGGATGACCTTTCTAGCCCTCAGGCCCGTGCTGGTGAGACGCTGAGTAACAATCCCCGTCCACGGGTCCCTGAGCTTCTGCAACAGAGGCGACTCGAGGAGGATGGGGGCTGGTCCAGGGACTAGAGGGCTGGACCACTCGGGCCAACCCCCAATCCCACCCCCACTTCGGGGGTGGCCAGAGGGTGCAGGGTGGGTTCATCAGCCGTGACCCAGGGCGACGGCCAGTAACGGAACCCGCACAGGGCCGTGCAGGGGGGCTCGGCAGCTCTCAGGCCAGTGAACACAGCCAGGTGCTGGACGGGGGTGTGCCCAGCCGGCGGGCGGGGGTGCTCCACGGCCCAGGCCCTTCTCCGGGCCCCTCTCCACCTGGCTGTCCCCCGTTCTGTTCTAATAAGCTGGTAAGTGGGTTCTGCGAGCTGTATTAGCAAATTATACCAGAGAGGGCTCCTGGAAACCAGACGTGTAGGCGAGTCAGGCGGAATGTGGGCTCTGGGTGCCTGATTCCGGTGACTGGCGTCTGTGGGGGGGCAGTCCTGTGCGGTGAGCCCTTACCCTGCAGGCTCTGCGAGCTCTGGAGGCACCGCAGAGTCCTGGAGAAGTGTCTGCGGGAGCCCCCTGTCTGGCGGGTGACAGAGGCAGCAGGTGTGGGAGCTGTCCCCACGGCGTCTGCTTTCCCCACGGATGACGGGTACCCAGCGTGCAGGGGCAGGCACAGGTCGTGAGGGTTCCCGTCCCTGAGCTGACTTATGCTCCCGCGTGCGTCCCCATCTCTAGACCCCCAGTCGGCACCTCTGCATCACTGAGCTGCAGGACCCGGCTTTACCAGCTGGGTTCTCACCTCCCAGGATGTGGCTTTTCTTCCCTCTACACCTAAGGGGGTTTCGGTAGATAAGTTTTAAATTTCTAATGTAGTCAAATTTATTTGTATTTTTCTTTCTAATTTGGGCTTTCTATGCCTTGACTGGGGAGCCTGCTTAAGTGGAGGTTGCCAGGACCACTCTTCACATTCGGCTCCTTAATCTACCTGGAACCTGCTTGTGTGTGCTGAGTAACGGGCCTGCGTGCCTCCTTCCAGTGTCCGCCGAGCACAGTGGAGGCTGCAGGGGCAGGCCCCCTCCCTTCCCTCCATCCTGTTTCACAAGGTCACAGGCCAGCCCGCTAGCCCCAGCTTCCTGCGCAGCGAGACGCGGCCCTGGACGGGGCTCTGGATGATGGAACGCAGCTGTCCAATGAGCCCGGGCCCGCAGCCGGCAGTGTGGACGGAAGGCAGCCGGGCTGGCCTCCCTCCCGCTGTGGGAACTCGGACCAGGGGCCGGGGATCTGGTGGGCACTGTGGGCCCTCGAGGACAGGAGACGCCCCCTCGATGCGGCAGGAGGACGGATTCTGGACGACCCACCTGCCGTGGGACCTTTCTGTGCGACAGAAATGAACTTCCATATCGCTTCCATTTCCTCTGACCGTCAGGAACTGCCCGTCACTGCCACTCTTCCATCAGGGCGCAGCCATCGGATTTTCAAGGGCCGTGATAAAATGACATTTGATTAAAACTGCATTTAAAGTCACAGCTTCGTAAGGAACTGACCAAACTGCTCAAAGTGCACAATCGGGCTTGGTGTGTGTATGCGTGTGTTTGTGACGGAGGACGGCTCCTGTCACTTTGCCTCCTGGTCACTGGCCTAGCTGGTCTGGAGATGAGGCTGGTGATGATCCCACAAAATGAGCTGGGGATCTTTCCCTACTTTTCTGATCCCGAAATGGGATGCTTGGCGCTGCAAGCATGCAGAGAGCTGGCACAAGCCATCCAAGGGGCGGGTCCCCTTCTCCACGGCTCCTCGCCTCTCCCCCCCCAACCCCACTTTGATTTTGTTCAGTTTATTTCCTGCCTATTGTGTCATGGCAGGTGGAGTGTTTGTAACACTCCGTGTTCTGTTGAAGCCCTCCGCCGACGCTGAGTCCACATCAGGAATGGACACTTTAACTCCGTGTCACACTGGTGACCACGTCTCCTGCAATCCTGTACATAACTATGCACGGCGTGTGCAGTGTCGGCCGCGTCCCTGACCGTCTCCCGTTCCATCCCCAGTGGGGCTGGCCCGTCCCCCTCCATTCTGTCCCTGTTTCTTCGTGTCAATCTTGCCAGCTCTGCTCACATCACTGTCCTTTCCAAAGAACGAACACGGGGCTTTGTTAGCATTTCCTGTTTTCCTCTGTTGCCTTTATAAATAATTTCTGCTCTTTATTGTTTCCTTCTTTCTATTTATTTGGATTTGTTCTCTTTGTAACTCAGTAGCTGTAGGGGTTTTTTTCTGAATTACTATCATTTTTAAATTTCCACTCTGATTTCCTCTTCTGGGAACATGCACCACATCGTGCATAGTAAGGCACACACGGTGGTGAGAGGTGTTTGAGTAGGCTCCACACCAGCACAGAGTGCAGCACAGAGCCCAGCGCAGGGCTCGAACTCATGACCCTGAGATCAAGACTGAGCTGAGATCAAGAGTCGGACACCTAACGGAGATTGAGCCAACCAGGCGCCCCAAGAGATGACTTCCATGTGTGCCCTGGAGACCATCACCCCCAGAGTCCCCTCAGACCTTATTCTATGCTGGCTGTGCCTCGGGCAGCCACTGACCTGCTTTGTCCCTGGAGGTCAGTATGGTTCTCTAGGATTTATGAAAATGGAACCACCGAGCAAGCACTCCTGTTTGTCTGGTTTCTCCTACTTTGCATAACCCCATGGTGCCCTGGGTATCATTGTTCATTTGTTTTTTCTCCAAGGGGTATCCCACCGGGTGGACACAGCACCAAGCGCATATCCACTTCCCTACAGATGCCGTGTGGGCTGCTTCCACTCTCTGATGATTACAAAGAGAGCTGCTAGGAACACTCGTGTGTGACCCTGGACGCACGCTTCCTTTTCTCTGAGACAAACATCAGGGTGCACAGTAACTGGGATGTGCAGTAGGCACATCTTGAACTTTTTAAGAAACTGCCAAACTCTTCACAAGCAGTTGTCCTTCCGCCTAGGACAAGACCACCAGCCCCTGTATCACTGTCCACACTGCATATGCCCAGCGCTCTGATGTGTGTGCTTTTATACGTCACGTGCGTGTCCCAGTGGACAATTACTGGTGTCGAGCGTCTCATCACACACTTATTTGACATCCTTTTTAATGAAGTGTCCATTCAAATATTCTGCTCATTTTAAAAATTGCTTTTTCTCCCTTGTTGAGTTTTGAGAGTCTAAATTTTTATATTGCAAACAAGCCCTTTATCAGATACCTGATTTGTGAATATTTTCTTCCAGTCACTCACTTTATTTCTCATTCTTTTAATGATGTCTTTAAGAGAGGAAGAATTTTAATCTGATGAAGTTGAGCATTCTGGTGTTATATCTTGGGTGCTACCACAATGGCCAGGATCTTCCCTTGCGTTCTTCTACACATTTCAGTCTATGATCCATTTTGAGTTAATTGTCTATGGTACAAAATAGGAAGTCCGTCTGTTTTTCCATAGAGCCATCCAACTGCTCTAGCACCATTTGTTAAAAAGACTTTTTTCTCCACTGAATTACCATTGTACCTTGGTGTCAAAAGTCAGTGTGACTAACAAGAAACAGGTGGAATTTGACATTGTAAAACATAATACCATTTACAAATTAAATAGGTATAAATCTAACAAAATATGTACTACTAAACTCTGAAAAAATAATCAAAGAACTAAATAAATGGGAGAGATAGCCCATGTTCATGGATAGGAAGACTCACTGCTGTCAGGATGTCGGCTCTTCCCAACTTCATTTACAGATTCAATGAGTCTCAATGAGTCCCAGCAAGGTATTCTGCAGGTACTTGACAAAGGATTCTAAAGTCCATATGGATACAAAAGACCCAGAATAACCAACATATTGGTTCAACATTGAAAGACTGACACCATGTGGCTTCAAGACCTACTATAAAGCTACATCAATTGCAATGCTGTGATTTATAAGAACTATATTTTGGCCTTATATATATTTGGTCTTGATCCATGGTTCTTGGCTCATGGCTCCTAAAAACCCATGGAATCTCCAGAGTGATGAGAGCCTGACAGGTGTCAATGAGGTGACTTCTAGAAAACACCTACGGTTGAAGGCTGGTTTAGAGAGTTGATCTTCCCGTCCCAACCCCCTGATCTCCAGGGAGGGGAGAGGGGCTAGACATTCAGTTAATCACCAATGGCCAATGATTTGGGGCACCTGGCTAGCTCAGCTGATAGAGCATGTGACTCTTGATCTTGGGGTCATAAGTTTGAACTCAATGTTGAGTGTAGAGATTACTTAAATTTTTTTTTAAATTTGTTAAAAATCTCCATTGGCCCATGATTTAATGAATTGTGCCTATGTAATGAAGCTTCCATAAAAACCCCAAAGGACAGGGTTTGAAACTTCTGGGTTGGTGGGCATGTGGATGTGAGGAGAGCTGCACACCTGGAGAGGGCTCAAAGCTCCCTGACCTGCCCTCTGCAGCCCTTCACCTGGCTATTCCTGAATTATATCCTTTTATAATAAGCTGGTGATTTGGTGAGTAAAATGTTTCTCTGAGATCTGTGAGCCACTCTAGCAAATTAATTGAACCCAAGGAGGAGGTCCTTGAGACCTCCAATTTATAGCTGGAAGCACAGGCGAATCGGAGGACACCCAGCTGGTATCGGAGAATTCCTTGTTAGATGTGTGAGGGACCAACCCCTCCCACACCCACATACAATGGAATTGGATTCAAAATCCAAATGGTAATCAAGACAGTGTAGTACTGGCAAAACAACAGACAACTGAATCAAGGCAACAGAACGGAGAGCCAAAAAACAGACCTATGTGGGAATAGTCAACTGATCCTTGATAAAGAAACAAATGCAACACAAGAGAGCAACCAGTCTCTTCAACAAGTGGTGCTGAAGCAACTGCATATCCACGTGCCAAAAAATGAATCTAGACACAGACCTTACACCCTTCACAAATATTAACTCCCAATGGATCACAGACCTAAATGTAGAAGGCAAAACTATAAAACTCCTAGATAATAACACAGGAGAAAATCTACATGGCCCTGGGTTTGGTGACGACTTTTTCCACACAACACCAAAAGCATAATCCATGAAAGAAATCATTGATAGGACGGACTACAGTAAAATTTAAAGAACCACATCCACAGAATCAGAAGACAAGCCACAGACTGGGAGAAAACTTTGCAGAAGACACATCTGAGAAGGACTGTTACCTAAAATATACGAAGAACTCTTAGAACCCAAAAAGCCTAGGTGGCTCAGTGGTTGAGTGTCTGCCTTTGGCTCAGGTTGTGATCCCAGGGTCCCGGGATCGAGTCCCACATTGGGCTCCCCGCAGGGAGCCTGCTTCTCCCTCTGTCTGTGTCTCTGCCTCTCTCTGTGGGTCTCTCATGAATAAATAAATAAAATCTTAAAAGAAAACCCCAAAAGAAAACAAACTACCCTATTAAAAAGTGGGTGAAAGATCTTAACAGACATCTCATCATGTTTTAGCTCTTGTGAATAATGCTGCAGTGACCATGAGTGAACAAGTATCTCTGGAGGCCCTGCTTTCAGTTCTTTGGGGGCAAACACCCAGAAGCGGACTTGCTGGATCACATGGCAATTATATGCTTTTGAGAAGCTGCCATACGGTCTCCACAGTGGCTGCAACATTTACATTCCCGCCAACCACACACAGGGTTGGTTCCAAGGTCTCCATACCCTTGTCAACTCTTGTTATCTTATGTTCTGTTTTGTTGCCAGGAGCCCACCCCGTGGGTGTGAGGGGAAATCTCACTGTGGTTTTGGTCTGTATGTCCCTAGCAATTGGGGATGTGGAGCATCTTCATGTGCTCACTGGCTGTCTGTACATCTTCCTGGAGATGTGTCTACTCAAATCCTTTCCCCAGGACTTGAGACGTTTTGACTCAGGTATTCTGTTGTTGTTTTTAGGAGCTCTCTACATGTAGTTCCATAGTTTCTTACAAAACTGAACATATTCTTACCGCATGACTCAGCAATCATACTTGTTGGTATTTATGCAAGGAAGGTAAAAAACACGGGTGCATACAAAAACCTGCACACAGATGTTTACAGAACTGCCAGCAGGGATCCCTGGGTGGCGCAGCAGTTTAGCGCCTGCCTTTGGCCCAGGGCGCGATCCTGGAGACCCGGGATCGAATCCCACGTCGGGCTCCCGGTGCATGGAGCCTGCTTCTCCCTCTGCCTGTGTCTCTGCCTCTCTCTCTCTCTCTGTGACTATCATAAATAAATAAATAAATAAATAATTTAAAAAAAAAAAAAAAAAAAGAACTGCCAGCAGTGGAAGCACCCACGGTGCTCCTCAGTGGGTGAATGGACAAGGAGACGGCCCATCCAGTCAACAGGAGCGCACCCAGTGCTAAGAGGAAATGAGCCATCCAGCCATGAGAAGACATGGAGGGACCGTGAGGGCACGTGACCCGGTGACAGCAGCCAGGGTGAGGGGGCTGCGCACCATGCAACTCCAACCACACAACTGTCTGGGAAAGGCACAGCTGTGCAGATGGAGCAGGCTCGGGGGTGGCCAGGGGCTGGGGGTGGGGGGTAGGGGCAGGAGGGATGAAAGAGTGGAGCATGTAGGATCTTTTGGGAGTGAAAATACTCTATATGACACTATAATGATGAACACATGTCATGAAATAATCGTCCAAACCTAGACGATGAACAACACCCAGAGTGAACCTTACTGTAAACTATGGTCTTTGGTGACTATGATGCGTCCATATAGGCCCATCAACTGCAACAAATGTGCACTCTGGAGTGGGTGGGGGGGATGTGTAACTGGAGGAGGCTGTGTGTGTGCAAGGATAGAGTATATGGGAAATCTCTGTATATCCCTCTTAATTTCGTTGTGAGCCTAAAACTGCTCTTTAAAAAAAAAAACTTAAAAAAAAATGGTGACTTATATGTCATAAAATATGTTATTTTATTATTTACCATAATAAAAATAATCCACAGTGTTTGTCTATATCAGTAATAATTATCCATAATATATAACAGACAATAAGATAATTCTGATGTAATACAGGAAGTATAAAGTACCAGAAATTAATCCATCAAAAATTGCAAACATCTCTGTGAACTATATAATCTGTACAATTATATCTAACTCTGAGCTCATAGAGATTTGAGAGGCTGGGAACAGACCCATCTTTCAGTATGTAACAGCAATGCCTTCACAGATTACTGTGGAAAATGTCAATTATTTAGTAGGTGGTACCCGGAAAACTGATTCACTATATTAAAACAATAAAGCCAAATTATTACTTATAATACAACTGTACTAAAGGCCTGAATTTGAAAGTAAAATGATAAAGATCTCAGAAAAAAAACATAGGAGAGTATTTTTATGCTCTTAATTTGAGGAGCAATTTCTTTTTTTAAAAATTTTTATTTATTTATGATAGTCACACAGAGAGAGAGAGAGAGAGGCAGAGACAGGCAGAGGGAGAAACAGGCTCCATGCACTGGGAGCCCGACGTGGGATTCGATCCCGGGTCTCCAGGATCGCGCCCTGGGCCAAAGGCAGGCGCCAAACTGCTGCGCCACCCAGGGATCCCTGAGGAGCAATTTCTTAAATAAGATCCTGGAAGTGCAAATCACTTTCCAGGGTGAAAAATTAACCAATAAGGTAATAACAAACTGAACTTTTCTATTCAAGAGGAGCATGGTACGGATCAAGTGAAAACATGGGTTTGGGCGGGAAAAGACATGGAATGTCTTTTTTTTTTTTTTTTTTTTTTGACACGGAATGTCTGAAACTCTCGAGGACTGCAGTAGGAACCGGAGGAAGAACGTCTGCAGATCAAGATGGAAAAAGGGTGAGATCCAAAAGACCAACGGCAGAGGGTATCAACGGGCAACCGCAGGGAGAAAGACGAACAATGCATGGCTGCCCCACAGCCCCAGCAGACACCAGTTTTTATTAAAATGAGGCGGAAACTAGCATGATGCACTGTTGGTGTAAGTGTGAACTGGTGTGACCCGGGCTGGGGTGCCTGTGACATCATTGGTGAGGTTCTACATGTGTGTGGCGGGGATCCCGGGTAGAACAAGCTACACTCACGGAAGCTCAAGGCTGAGCTGCAGAGGAGGCTTAGAGCAGACCCACGTCTCTACCGTGAGGGAACGGGCCTAGCGCAGTCCATGACCACGACAGCGTCTCTGCAGGAGTGAGACGTAATCCACCCGCTGCTTATGACGGCATCGGGGGTAGGTCCCAAGCGCTGGGATGAATGGAACTATGAGATGCAGAATGGTGTTGAAAACACAGTTCCGTCTCTACAAGCTAATGACACACACAAACGCCCCAGAATGACACCACTGTGTAGTTTTCAAGGCACTACAGGCACGCGCACACGAACGGAGAGTCGACAGGAAGGACACATAATAAGCAAAACCCCGTGCTTGGGGGGAACGGACCACAGTGTGTGAGGAATCACGTTCTGTGCACCTGAGGTTCCCTGACAAGGTCCACCCAAGAAAAGCAACACACGAAAGGCTGACAGACAACTGAAAAGGGCCGTGTGTGTGCACACGCACGTCGGCTGTGACAGCTTCGGTCGGGCAGCCACGGACCTGCTCACGATGGCTGGCACAGTGGAGCTCTGAAGACGACCTTCTCTGGCTTGCGTGCTTCTGGACCGCTCAACTTTTTGCCATCTATGTTACTTTTTCTTTTCTTTTTTCTTTTTTTTTTTTTAAAGATTTTATTTATTTATTCACGAGAGACACAGGGAGAGAGAGAGACGCAGAGACCCAGGCAGAGGGAGAAGCAGGCTCCCTGCAGGGAGCGCAACGCGGGACTCGATCCCGGGACTCCAGGGTCACGCCCTGGGCCAAAGGCAGGTGCTAAACTGCTGAGCCACCCAGGGATCCCACTTTTTTTTTCCCCCCAAGTAAATATTTGTTAAAAAATAAAAACAGAGCTCTTGGAACTAACGCCTGAAACAATGAGGCTTTTTAAAAAGTCTGGCCTAGACGCATCTTTGTCTGAAAAAACATCTGTCAAGCAAATGCAAACGGGTGGGTCTGCAGCAGCCCCAGCCTCCCTAGAGGCCACCACCTGGCATGTGACGCCAGGACACTCTGCACCTATAATAACCCAAAGTGGTAACGCAGTGGCGGACGGGACCTTCAAGGTGGCTTCCTCTAGGAATGAGGACCCTCTTCCTTTCCTCTGGGAGCAAACTGTTTTACACGTCACCGTGGGTGGCCCATACGTGCAAGGACAGAAGCAAAGCCATGTGGGTGACCAGAGCCTCCGGCACGGGGGCCGCAGCTCGATCCCCGCATGGTGGCCCCCAAAACCCTGCATAGGGCCTCCGTCCTCCAGAGAAGGCCGGGAACACAGAGCAGGAAACAGGGACGAAACCCCGAACCAGAGCGGCGCGTCCCGCCTGCAGGCAGCCTGCGGGCAGGGGGCCTTACCGTGCCATCTTGTCGCTGCAGGACATGGTGAGCAGCCTCTCACCCTGCAGCACCCCGTCCCACGTCTGGAGGCTTGCGTTGGATCGCACGGGAATTGTGCCTTCGCCAGACTCTATTTTCGTCCGCAGCTGTCCTCTGGCTTTGCGGTTTGGATGTCTGTCCGCCGGTTCTAGGAGAGGGAGGCCGGGTGAGAATCCCCGCGGGCAGCAAGCCTGACCCGTCCTCACAGCAGAGCAAGCGCAGCAGCCCCCTATACGCTTAGAGTCTGGCTCACGGCCGTGTGCACATGCTGATTCTCTCTCTATAAGATAGATGCACAACATGGTAGAGACAACGGGGAAGGAAAGGACGTGACACAAACCAAAATCATGAAAGTGGTCTCCTCCAGGGGGGCTGGGGAAAAACAGGGCTTCTTCCATTTTAACCAAAACGGTTTCCTTCTATCATTAAAAATGAGCTGAGGCAAAGAGGACAAGATGCTAACACCTGCTAATTCTAGGTGACGGGTATTGGAGTGTTTGTCACACATTTTCTCTGCATTTTTAAATTTTCCAAAATTTTCCAAAATGAATCATGGGGATGCAGAAATAAACGCATGCACAAATAAACACATAAAGTGATTATTCCTGCGTTATATGAACACGGGCGATTGAATTCTTTTCTTTCTTTCTTTCTTTCTGTTTTTTGAATTCTTTTCTTATTTTTCTTTTTTTTTCTTTTCTTATTTTTCAAAAACATGCAGCAATTTTCCACAGTGGGTATGTGTTGCTTTTGTAATTAAGGAAAATAACGGACTCTGATGCCGTGTCTGAGTTGCTTCAGCTTGGAGAAGAGACGAGGACCCGAATTACTTTACAACAGGGGCCCCGACCGACGTGCTGCACCCAGGCCCCTTCTCACGAGCGCGTGCCTGCTTCCAGGATGCCGGCCACACCGCAGGCACACAGCCATCGAACGGCCGCTCGTCGGGGCCCAGATGCACAGACGCGGACGGCCCCAATTTAAATACTCGTCTGGCGGCTTGTCCTCACTCTGACTACTTCGTGTACTTGGTGCATCACAGTCAACACGTTTCATTCACGCAGGTTTTCCTTTTAGCAAATTACTGAGACGGAAAACCTGGTGCTTTGATATATTCCTATCAGATCCACTTTCAAGCTGAAGTTTTCAAGGAAAAGAAGAAACGGCTACTAACGTAGGTGTGCTCCCCTGTCACTACGGAACCACGAGTGCCCTCGCGAGCCGAGGCCCGTACCTTCCAGAATCGGCTCGTGCGGTGAGAAGATCCTGGCGTCCCCGCAGGGGGACGTGCTGATGTACAGGTGGAACTGAACAGTCTCCTTCAGCTTGAACCCTCCGCGCTCGGACTTCTGAAAGATGGATCTCTTTTGATCGTCTTTGTTGCTGGAAGGGAACAGGTTGCAAGCATGAGCTCAGAGCTGTGTGCGGTCAGCCTGCCGTCGTTCGCAGAGACTTCCAGGGGCCCCTATTTTCAACAGGGTACGGGTGCGGGATGCTCACGTGCTGACCACGACCAACAGGGTTACTGAGCCCGCTCGACAAGGAGCGTGAGGGACCTTCCCCTCCGGCCTACGACGTCCGCACAGACCGCACACGGCTCGCTCAAGAATAGCGGCTTAGCCGGGTGACCGCACGGCCGTGGTCCCCGGGGCGGCTCGGTTCTGCTCACGCTCTCGCGGCGTACAGCAGCAGCACGCGGCTCTGCACGCGGACCTCACGCCGCGTGAGCCGTCAGTACACGCGTGCACGTGCGTGTAGGATTTGCCCACCTCAATTCTGCAGCGTGAGCGCCAGGGGCAAACGGGACCCGACCCCTTCGCTGCCGATAAAGTTACTACTTTAAGAGTTTTTCAGTGATTACAGAAACTATGAAGGTTTTGCAATACATTCTGAGTTAGGAGGGGGATTTTTTTTTTTTTTAAAGAATTGCTTCCTTTAGTTATTTACCTAACTAGACTTACTTTAGGTAAAGCTCAAGTTGTGTATAAAGAAATCTAAGCAAGGATCTCCGAGCTATAATTTCTGCATGGCAGTCATTTAACGCAAGGCCACGGTCACTCATGTACTCGCCATTGATGCACTTTGTCCCCGTGGAAATACTTATCACCTTGGCGTCTTTCACATCTGTGCCTGAAAAACAGAGAGAGATTATCCCTCGTGCCGGGCCGTGCTCCCGGGTCTGCTGAGCGCAGTCAGTGACCCCAGTGTTGGGGTGTGACAGGCACCCCTGCCCCCCCCCCCATCGTACTGTGCACACTCCGCCTCCCCCGAGGGCCCTGCAGCAGCGTTTCTGGGATGTGAACCCCCCTCGCTCTTTGGTGCACAGATTGTAAACCTAAGGAAGGATTTCCTGCGGATGCAATCAAGTCTGGTCTGGAACATGCCCCACTGCATACAGGCCGGGAGCACCAGGTAGAGGTGGACCAGCAGGTAGAGGTGGAGCACCAGGTAGAGGTGGAGCACCAGGTAGAGGTGGAGCACCAGGTAAAGGTGGAGCACCAGGTAGAGGTGGACCAGCAGGTGCAACAATTTTGAAATTAACATCAAGGCACCAAGGAGGCTCCGAGGAAAGAGAGGTGGCGCGGGGTCAGGGGCGCCGGTCACCAGGGCACGGGGAGCGCAGCCACTCTGACGGTACGTCTGCTGACAGACCTCACGCTGCAGACCTGGACCGAGACCTGGACACCACCTGACAGTGACCTCACTGGCCATCAGCGCCCTAAGTGAGCGGCAGCACAGTGCCAAGTCTGCTCAGAAAGGCTATTCACCTCATTCCCATGTGTGCTCTGGGGGGCACGCTACCCGCGTCCGTGTGGCAGAGGAGGACCCCGAAGCACAGACCGGTCAACAGCCTGCCCTGGTCACTCTGCCAGCAGGAACCCAAGCTGAACCCGGCCATCTGATGCCAGGGCCATGTGCCATGGACTGTGTGGTGCTGCCTGTGGGGGTAAACTGTGGCCCCGGGCGGAAGGTCCCACGTGAAAGGCACAGCAAGTGCCAAAGGGCCCGGGAGCTGGTCTGCCCGCCAAGAGCCAGTGAGAAGAGCCGTGTGGAAGGACCCAGCAGCTGATGCTCCTGGGCTGGTAAGTGGACACACAGGCTCACCCAGGGAACACTGCGTCCAGGAGCCGGGCATCACCTTCAGTCACGCAAAGAACAACAGCAAGGGAGGAGCAGGGGACGCAGGCACCGAACACCAGGACTAAACTGAAAGCCACGGTAACGTCCAGGGCACTTGCTCCACTGCAGACACACCCTCAGCTGTGCCAGTAAGGACAGTGTGCAAGAAAAGCCGTAATTAGGAGCACCGGGGGTCTCAGCCATTGAGCATCTGCCTTCTGCTCAGGGCGTGACCCTGGAGTCCTGGGATCGAATCCCCCATCGGACTCCCTGCATGGAGCCTGCTGCTCCCTCTGCCTGTGTCTCTGCCTCTCTCTCTCTCTCTCTCTATGAATAAATAAATAAAATCTTAAAAAAAAAGCCATAATTAAAACAGTACTCGTGTTGGGGCATCAAGGGGTGGTTGACACTGCGGGTCTGCAGTCACATCCTGCCCACGATGGGACAGAGAGCGACCTTGGGAGAAGGGGAGGGCGCGGTCATCCACACAGCACTGGGGCTCTTCCCTGGCCGGCAGGTGTAGACAGAGACGGCGCCCCCAGCCCGCTCGCCCCTGGCCCTACAGGGCTGTCTCCCCAGCAGGGCAGAGTGGATGCCCCCGTGCAGAGGGCCCTGCAGTGGCAGGGATCAGGGCCCAGGCTGCATCCTCACCCCTGGGGTGCAGTAAAGGACTCAGACGGGGTTCCTCATGCTGCTGGGAGCCTCTGGGTAAATTTAATAGGGCTGCTTCTGCCGTCCACGTGTCTCTCCACCCGTGCCCTCTCCGCTCTCGCGAGCACTACCTGCCTCCCCGGAACAGTCAGGGGGAGCTAGCTGGGCACCACCGCTGTCGGCAACTCAGACGCCCACTCTCCAGGGGAGCGAGGAGGACCGAGGGCCGTCTTGCTGCACTTTCCAGAGTCCGTCAAAACCATCAGGTGTGACGCTAGGCGCCAGGTATGAATACAGGAGCCTTTCTCCTAGTGAAAAAGCCCAGGCTGACGAGTGAGCGCACGGGGGAAATGTCTGTAAGAGCAGTTCCTACGTGTGCCCGCGGCGGGATCTGAAGGATTAGGAAACGGCCCCCTCGGCGTCACCGGGTGGCGGCGGCCTGAGAGCGCGTCCCCTCTCTGTGAGGCCGGGTAACACCAATACGACGTTTTTACCTGTGGTCATGACGATGCCGGCGAGCACTTTCCTGCGTGCGTGAGGAGAGGAGAAGTTGTCGGTCAGGTCACCAAACTTATCCAGCACCAGGCGGGCCACGGCGTCGGCTAACACCTGCGGACCACAGCAGGCAGTTAGGGATGCGGCCTGCAGCCGCCCCGCGCACGCCGGCGAGGCCGTCTCTTCTGGAAAACCACTAGATGAATCCGGCAAACGGGCACGCGCGTGTGCATGTGAACGCTCTTTTGTCCCCCAAAACATTCCTTGGAAACGGAGGCCCCAGGAGCATTCGTGGCTCTGGCCAGAATCCTTCAAGAGTCTGCAGGACAGGGACAGCGCAGAGCCCGGGCCACCCTCCCGTCCTCCGACACCCCAGCCCTCCCCCGGGATGAGGACGCTGAGGTGCAGAGCAGCTTCCCCGGGGCGCCTGCCTCGCACCCTCCACCCCTCTGCACCCGGCTCTCCCAGCCCCACGCCCAGTCCCCGGAGTGACCTCCCCGCAGGAGGTGGGCCATCAGCTCGAGGGCTGGCCGGGCCGGGAACACGACCTCGAGTGTGACGGACATCAGGGAAGGGAAGGGGCGGCAGGAAGATCCACGTGGCTCAGCCCCGCTGCCCTGGCTCGGCCACCGCCCAGGAGCAGGCGCCGAGCAGCCAGCAAGGGCACTGATCATAAACTCAGGCCCCAGGGCACCCGACGGCACCCACGGCCGTGCTCTTCGAGGGCCCGCGGCCAGACCCGCCGCGCGCAGCACACACACCAGGCAGGCGGCACGCACGCTCTCGTCCCCACGGCCTACAACTTCTCTCGGATACAAGGGCTTGGGAAATGATGCCTGGCGGGAGGTGTGTGTGAAGAGCTGCGTCCCCCCAGTCTCACCCTGGGCGGGAGCATCAAACAGACCCAGGGTCCCCAGCTTGCCCCTTAGCAAAACACTCCCAAATGGACAGAAACATCGCTCATCCCGAACGACAGCTTATTTTGACAAAAAGGAAAGTCGCCAGCAGGGATCCCTGGGTGGTGCAGTGGTTTGGCGCTTGCCTTTGGCCCAGGGCGCGATCCTGGAGACCCGGGATCAAATCCCACATCAGGCTCCCGGTGCATGGAGCCTGCTTCTCCCTCTGCCTATGTCTCTGCCTCTCTCTCTCTCTGTGACTATCATAAATAAATAAAAATTAAAAAAAAAAAAAAAAAGGAAAGTCGCCAGGAATTCTTCCTCCTGCTGCTGCCCCTGTCAGTACCAAGGAGCCCCCAGAAGGCCGCGCTCAAGCCAGAGGCAGGGGCACGGATGGAAGACGTGGGCGGCGGGCCTCCCTGCATCCCTGCACGGTGTCACTGCCACACTTGGGCTGCGGGCGACCCAGCAGGGACGGCGTCAAAGATGAAGGACCACGTGTCGCAAGGCACATAAAAGAAAAAGATCTTACGAGAAGTTGAGAGAAACGCTCCCATTCCGTAGGAGGTGAGGCGTATCCCAAGCCACTGGGCTCAGAGACGCTCAGGGGAGGTCAGGCCCCTACGCGGGCGCTCACTGGTCAGAGGAGGCATCTCCGGCACCCAGGCAGCTCCTCTGTCCCCTTGAAGAGGCCACAACCCCCTTCCTACAGGCAGGGAAGCGACTCTCCCTCTACACGCTGGGGGCGGACGAACAACGAGGTCACGCCCATGTCCCCCAGCCCCAGGCGGCCCCCAGGACTGAGAGGCCCCGGCCCAAAGCTGGCGGTGCCGCTCCACGGGATCCAGACACTGAGGGCTCACGCGGCCCACAACGTCTGGGTTAAACCCTGAGACGTCGCTATGAACACGATGAGGGCAAAAGGTCCTGAGACCAGGGACTCAGGGCTGCTCCGGGCCAACGGTGAGGACGCTCGCCACTCCAGAAGCACACTGGAAACGTCTGGTGCAAGGGCACGGAGCCCAGACACCAAGCTGGAAGGGCTGCTCCTGCGGAGGCCACTGTAGGTGCTCCCAGGAGAACGTGGTCGTGTCTCCCGCGGGGGCTTTGGAGACACCACGGTTGGGGCATGGGGAGCTCTGCTGCCGCAGAGGCACAGAAATTAGCGCCAGGCCCTGCAGAACTCGGGAGAGCGGCACGGGGCAGGGCCGGGATGGGCCCTGCCTGCCAACCCCCTCCTAGGTGGGCCAACCCCCTCCTAGGCGGGATCCCGGACGCCCACCCCGGTGAGGCTCCACGTGGCCCCCGGCACGGCTCTGGTCTCTGCTCCCGCTGAAGGACAGGCTCAAGCCGGGAAGTGCCCACATGGACCCCCACCTGCCTCCCCGCCCGCCTCCCTGCCACGGGGTCACCGGGCCTCGGGCGGGATTCCAGTCGCCCCCCACACTGCTCTGTCCACATCTGCTCATGTTCAGGGAAGTCAGGGGGCCTCAGACACTAGGGGAACTCAAGGTGGAATATCCTGCAGCAGACGGGAAACCCGAAAAATAAAACCTCTCTAGGGAGCTGGTGCCGCCGATTTATGAAATTATAAATGGGCTAATACCCTCCTGAATAAAGGTTCATAAGATGTTCGCACAGGACGTGATTATTGGGTTTGTGAAGTACCAGCAGGATGTTTTGAATATGGTACTTTATACTGACGCTGAATTTCGTTGCTTTTGGCGAAATAAAATAAAGCGTCTCCTTCTTTTTTTTTTTTTTTTTTAAAGTGTCTCCTTCTAAAACCTAGAAGCACTGGTGACCCCAGGCAACGAACGGCACAGAGAGGTCACCCTAACGGTGCTCTGAGGCAACGGAGAAGCTGCGACATTCCGGATTCTTCTAAGAGAAATCCAAGCCGTCCCACCTGCTGATTTCCGGTCCTTCATTTTTTTTTCTGATCAAACCAGTACGTAACTTATCTTCAACACAGATAATATTTTGACAAAATGGCAGAGAAGGGCGGTGAGATTTTCTCCCTAAAAGACTAATTTTTTTACTAGGCCAGAAAAAAACCTGGATTTCCAAGAAGAGAAGCAACACATAAATCAGAGTTCCCTGGGACGTCAGAGATGCCGGCTACACGCTACTTCCCCTTCGGTCTTCCCCATTCGCGAATGCGAGGAGCCCACCCCGAAATCCTCTCCATCTTCCCCCTGGTCTGATGGGGGGGGCCGCTCACCTCCGGCCGAGGAGCAGGGGACCCACGTGGATCCCCCTAGGACACCCCAGGTGAAGGTTCCCGGGCAGTGTGGATGCTACCGAAGGGTCCCCTTCCGTCCCTCGCCCCCCACCGCCCCTCCAGGACGCCCGCACCTGTTGTGGGGCACCCTCGGCCCGGCCGGTCCCCCGTGCTGCTGTGCAGCGTGGGGCACCCACGCAGACCCGCACAAGGGTGTCGGCTGCCGGCCGGCCAGCCTGGCTTCTGCGCTCGGGATTCCCTGGTGAGACTGCGGGAAGCACGGCTGAGCGGCTGAGCTCTGCGGGCTGCCGGCTCCGTGGGGGCCCGCGGGGAGGAGCGTGCGGGAGGGGCCGCGGGGCTCTAGTGGGCGGGGCTCCGTGGGCCCGCGTGGGGCGGCAGGCCCAGGGCCGCCCGCCTGCCCGCCCGCCCGGAGCCGACTCACCGGTGACGATCCGACGTCCCTCAACGGCGCCCGGGAGGCCGAAGCCCTGTCCGAAGCGCCGTCGAGGCGCGGCCAGCGTGGCCGGCAGCGGCGCGTTTCCTCACCTGCGGCAGGTGCAACTGCAGGCCCTCGCTGGGGATGGGCTGGCGGGACGGCGTCTGGTCCAGGTGCAGGTTAAAAATGGTCGCCAGGGCGGACTGCGCGGCCCGGGCCTTGGCGAGCTTTTTGTTCCTGCCCGAGCCCTCGAAGAACTGGCCGTCCACCACCACGGACATGACGAAGCTCTTGGCGTGGCTCTCGCCGCTCTCCGACAGGAAGTCGTACTTGAGCCCGGGCCGCAGCTCGTTCAGGATCATCACCGGGTTCTTCCCGCTCGGGGGCGGGAACGGCGGGGGCCCGGGGAGCGGGGGCTGCGCCAGGCCCGCGGGCGCCGGGGACGCCGCCAGGCTCAGGTCCCCGCTGGAGCTGAACGAGTCGTCCCCGTTGGAGCCCAGGTAGAAGGGCACCTCCGACCTGTCCGGGGTCTCGAAGCCGTTGAAGAGCGTGTCGGGGAAGTCGGCCTGGTCGGACGTGAAGTCCGTGTTGGCGGACAGGGTCCTCCCCATGGCCAGGTGGGCCTCGGAGGCGTTGGGGAACTGCACGAAGGAGCGCAGCGCCTTCTCGGCGGCGTGCAGCTTGGCCTTCTTCTTGGTGGGCCCGGAGCCCTCGAACACCTGCCCGTTCACCTCCACGGACATGACGAACAGAGGCGCGTGCACCGGCCCCGTCTGCGACAGCAGCGCGTACTGCAGGCCGGGCTTGATCTCGTTCAGCTGCATCAGCGCGTTCTTCGGCAGCGCGGGGCCCGGCGGCCGCCTCCTCTTCTTCAGGCGGAACTTGGCGTGCCCGTTGCTGCCCTCCTCCAGGGGCCGCTTCCGGCTGGCGCCACCGCTGCCCCCGTTGGAGAGCGGGGCGCCCTCGCCGGGCCCGGGGGCGCTGCCGTCCTTGGGGGGCACGCTGTCCAGACCGCAGCTGTCCTTAACATCTGTGCTGCTCGAACCTGCGGTGCCCAGAAAGAGTAACTTACAACGCCTTCGTTGCAGGATCTTGTAAATGCAAAATTTATAGATTCCTTTATCTCTCTTTGTAACTGGTTAAGTGATGTGTGCTTATACGGCCTGCTCTGTCGTGCACGCAGCGAGCTGCACCCTTAACCCCGCAACTAGCACCTCAACCCAACGACTTCGATGTTTTGCGGAATCATGGCCAACCCCACATCTGGTTACTGTCACCTCCAGCTTTCGCGTGAAGAGGTGAATTTTTCAAATGATTTCTTTTTCTTTAAGACTATTCTGAAGCATCTAGAGCTCTTTTATTATTCAAGCTCATCGAAATACGGGGTGATACATTAATCCTGAAAACTCTCCGTCCACAAGTCTGATGTCGGGACTGACACATGGGCCCTCCTCTCCAATGTCCGCGGCCCTCGGGCCGTGCCCACCCGGGCTCTGGACCGCAGCATCTCCCAGGAGAGGTAACGGGATTAAAATATGCACTTGCAAGCTAATCAGCTTTCGGGTTTGGAATATTCAAACCAGGACGTGCAGTGATTTGATTTAGCCCATGAATCAATCTTAGAAAACCCCTCATCCATCATGGGAAATGCTCCGGACGTGGGGTGATCTCTGATATCCCGGAGCTACCCAGGGGCTGATTGAGCTCCGAATCCTTACTCCATGCCAGGGTGGGGGAAAAAAAAAAATCGTAACGAGGCGTAAAATTGAAGCCGCAAACAGGCTACAATTTCCTAAGTAAAGCCAGTGATTTTGTCTTTTTTTTTTTTCTTTAAACAAATATTTGATGGATTTCCAGAATAACTTGGTGATCTCACCTTTTAAAGGCAGTTTCTATTTACAATTAATGAAGATCATTTTAAGACGCTACAAGTTCCTGGCAAAATAGATACGGTTTTAAACTTCAAAAGGGGGCATAAAAAAGTATCCTCTCTTCCCCATAGGTTTCTCCAGCTTTATCAAACAAAGAGGAAGGGGAAGACTCCTTGCTGCCCTGGCTGAGCTTCCCAGGCCGTCTGCCCGGTGGGGCGCGGGGGTTATGACCCCGGGGCGCTGCGGCCCTCGCAGCGGATCTATTGAGGGACCTGCCTCTGGCTTTCAAAGCGCTGAGGTCAGTATCCAAAGTAATTTCTGCACGTGTGCAAGCGGGTTACAAGGGTCCCTGACGGGCGGCCCTGGGGTCTTTCTGCCTCGACATCGAGAGGCGGCTTCTAGTGATGCTGAGCCAACAGCAACGTGCACGTGGGAGGCTAGACGGGACAGGAAGTCTGGGCTGACGGCCACCGACCCCCAGAGTTCCACGTCTCGGACTCCCAGGCCTGCGATGTGGAGTAACCCTGGATGAAGCGCAAGCCCCGGGCACCGAGGCAGGGACGGGGGGGCTGCAAGGGCTCTCTGCAGGCGCCAAATACTCCCAGTGCTTCCCCCACACACACCACTTCTCCCAGTTAACAAAGCTGACGGAATGGACACTAAATTTTCATTTATAACATCCTCCAGCAAAAGCTCGATAGGTTACTCCTTTCGGTGCTCAAGAGAAACAAAGGTTAAAAAGGGCAGAGTTAGATTAACAAGGGAGCAAGGGCAGCGCACGCTCCGTGGCGGCTCCCATCCCGATGCCGCTGCTGAGGAGGACGGCCGGCGAGGCCACGCGGGTGTGTGCACACGTGCGTCCCACGCACGCTCACAGCCTCTGAGACAGAGGCTCGCCTTTAAGAAATAAAAACAGCCAGTCCTGGGTTGACAGAGAATCTTGAGAATTGTAAGAAAGATCTACTTCTGTAATGGTTTCGCACGAATTCCAGGCTGTTATTTGCTGCAGGAGCGCTCAAATGCTGCCCAGCTTCCACCTGATCAGAAGTGCTACTACGTAAAGGAAAGAAATATTAGAATTAGAGGGAGCCCCCCGGGAGCCCCCCCCGTCACCCCGTCACAGCTCTCAGGCACCCACAGCATGCTGCTCTGTTTCACGGATGCAAACGCAACCGTGATGAAACCTTCCGTCGCCTCTGAAACGACAGGAGATCTAGGACGGCCCCAGCACTGCCACATGGGAACCAGCGCTCATCTTTCCAGGAGAATCACTCAGAAGGTTCCTTCATCGTGGCAAGTAACCACACCGTCTGCATGCCGCTAAGGTTCCACCCAAACCCAAGGACTCCCACCGTGGACGACAGCCCACGGTCCCAAAAAAAGGAAGCTTGGGGGCAGCCCGGGTGGCGCAGCGGTTTAGCGCCGCCTTCAGCCCAGGGCGTGATCCTAGAGACCCGGGAACGAGTCCCACGTCGGGCTCCCTGCATGGGGCCTGCTTCTCCCTCTGCCTGTGTCTCTGCCTCTCTCTCTCTCTCTCTCTCTCTCTCTCATGAGTGAATAAATAAATAAAATATTTTTTTAAAAAAAGGAAGCTTGGAGGACGGGTGCTTACACGGTCCCCACATGGGCAAAAGTAGCCATGGCGGGTGGAAGCGACCAGTGGAAACGGAGGCCCCCTCCACGTTACACACAGCGGAGCTCATGCAGCCGCCCAGGGACAGGGGCAGAAGGGCTCTGCTGGGGGAGGTCCTGGGGGCTCAGCGCCAGACAAGCCCAGGTCCGAGGCCTCGGCTGGTCAGTTCTGGGTGAAGTCTGGGGAGACAGACTGAGCTCTGTGCAGTCACGGGTGACCACTGTCCATAAGGTGTCACCTGTTCTTCCTTTGGGACCACCGACCACAGGCCAGTGAGAAAGTGCATCTAGACACACATCAGAAAAATGGTGTCTTTGTCGTGACTTCCCGACGAAAAGCTCCCAACTTCTGCGGGAGCCTCCAACCTTACTCGGGTGCACTGCTATCTGGGCTTAAAGATCAAACAGGAGGCAGACGTTCAGGGAACTTCTTTTCAGAGAACACCACAGAGGGAGGGAAGCTGTGCGCCCCCGAGGCTCGCCACCCTGCGCCCCGGGGTGGACAACGTGGGACGCGGGTTGGGCCCAACAGTGGGCTCTGGCCCACGGCAGCCCAAAGGCTCCTTGAAGTCTTGGAAACTTAATCAGTAGCCTCGTGGGAACCCCATTCCCTCAAAGCATGGGGAGGACCCAACGTATCTGGGGGGAAGCTTTAGGTCGCGTTATCCTAAATGACCAGGTATTTAACTCAATCTCAAAGGGTATCTTAGATTTGCACAGATGAAGACCCGGCCACTAGTGGGAGACCCCGCTGTGACACAGCATGAAACCACCAGCTTCATGGCCAGTGCATCTAGAGGCATGTGTTTTACTTCCAGGAACACGCACGACGGCCCCAGATTGGCGGCGACGAAGGTCCGGGCAGACGGCTGCAGGACTATGCCCACAGCGGGGACCTACTGTAGAGAATACATCAGAAATTTAAAACATGCCACTGTTAATGTTGTAGGAGATACTGTAGGAAAAGCCACTTTTCCCAAATAGTGACATCACAGATATTTACGAGAACACTAAGGGTTCAATGGTGCGTTAGCTACTTGGTGCTACATGATAGGCCAGGTCTTACTCATGTTTTCTTCATCTTCTGTGTCCATGGCAAAGTACTTCTGGGGGTTCCTTGACTGGCGGAGACGGTTTCTGTCTGAAAGACAGCAAGAAAGTAATGTTCAGTGTGGCCGTCACATGAGCAGGTGAGGTCAGCCTGCTCCGGTGGAAACGGGTATGACATCGCTACAAACTAAAGAAGAAAGTCGCAAAACAAGGATGGTGAGGTCTGCTGCCGGGACAGAACACCTGTGCGCCCACCTGTCGTGCACGGCCCAGGACTCCGGGGGAGCACGACCGGGGGGGGGGGGGGGGCGACGACGGTGCAGGTGGGAAGGTGGCACAGCTAGGGAGGTGCAGGGGCCACCCTGGGACGCGACTGACCCTCTGGGAGGGCGGCCCTGCGGCGGGGTGGGCCCTCGAGGACGGTGAGGGCAAGGACGTGTCAGGGAGAGCTCTTCACGGGACGTCACGACAGAAGACATGGAACCACACACGCGCCACCCCTTGTGGTCGCTGCTCGGGGGACTCCGGTCTGGGCGGGAAACTAAAGATGCGGAGCTAGAACATCCCAGGATTTCACCTCCTGCTCTTCTTCATCCCGAACAGCATCTCGGGTGGATGCAACTCAAGAGCATACAACTACCCAAACCGGATCAATCCTTTAGTAACGTATAACTTCTTATTTTGTTGGCAGGAGAAACCACAGGAAATCCTCAAAGAACGATTACGCCCATTACCTAATCATTAACCAGCTGAATGGTCTCCTTTCTAAACACTGTGGCTACAGTCCTGTGGCTCTGCGACACTGTACGGATGCGAACGACCCCATCACGCGGCAAGCGAGGAAAAGGAGACTGCAAAGGTCGCGGCCACACTGGCTTTACGTGTAAACAGAACTCATAAGTCACTGAAAGGCAAATGCAGTGCTTTTAGAAAAAATGGTGACTAAAATTTAGTGCTAAATCCTGCATATGCTAGGAATCTCATGGACGTAAGACGCACACAGTTTTCTCGACAATCATTTGTTAACAACGTTGACTCTGCATGCACACGTGGCAAATTTGTTGCTAGAAGTTAAATGAGTTTCTGTTTAGATCCTTTATTCTAGGCGCGCCCGGGTGGCTCAGTCCCTTGAGCGTCAGACTCTTGATTTCAGCTCAGGTCATGGTCTCGGGGTCGTGAGAGTGAGCCTCCCGGGCTCCATGCTCAGCGCGGAGTCTGCTTGAGAGTGTCTCTCTCTCCCCCTCTGTCCCGCCCCCTGCTTGCTCACTCTCTCTTTCTCTCTCAAGTAAATAAATCTTTTTTTAAAATAGAATCCTTGGGCAGCCCGGGTGGCTCAGCGGGTAGCGCTGCCCTCAGTCCAGGGCCTGATCCTGGAGACCCGGGTTTGAGTCCCACATCGGGCTCCCTGCATGGAGCCTGCTTCTCCCTCTGCCTGTGTCTCTATCTCTTAAGAATAAATAAATAAAATCTTAAAAAAAATAAAAATAAGAGAGAATCCTTGGGCAGCCCGGGTGGCTCAGCGGTTTAGCGCCACTGTCAGCCCAGGGCGCGATCCTGGAGACCCGGGATCGAGTCCCACGTCGGGCTCCCTGCATGGAGCCTGCTTCTCCCTCTGCCTGTGTCTCTGCCTCTCCCTCTCTCTCTCTATGTCTCTCACGCATAAATAAAATCTTTAAAAAAAAATAAAAGAGAATCCTTTAAAAAAGTGTTCCACATAGTTTTAAAAGCATTTTTAGTTTATACTAATTAATTCAAGATAGATTTTCTTGAAATGTATTATTGTGCAAAGCACAGTGTGGATGCTACAAAACCAAGATGAATCAAATGGATTCTGCTGCTGAGAAGTTTAAACATAAATATTATGTGGGGGCACCTGGGTGGCTCCGTTGGTTGAGTGCCTGACTTCTGGTTTCGGCTCAGTTCAAGATCTCGGGGTCGTAGGGTTGAGCCCCGTGTCGGGCTCTGTGCTCAGCAGGGAGTCTGCTTGGGGTTCTCCCTCTCTTTCCCTCTCCCATCCCCCCATGCTTACACCTGTGCTCTCTTTCAAATAAATATATAAATCTTTTTTAAAAAAATAAATATTATAGGGCAGCCCCAGTGGTGCGGCAGTTTAGCATCGCCTTCAGCCCAGGGTGTGATCCTGGGGTCCCCGGATCGAGTCCCACGTCGGGCTCCCTGCATGGAGCCTGCTTCTCCCTCTGCCTGTGTCTCTGCCTCTCTCTCTCTCTGTGTCTCTCATGAATAAATAAAATAAAATAAAGTAAAAATTATCTGAATAGCTGATTATATTAAGGAATTATTAATCATTTTAGGTGTGAAAATAGCACTTAAATTTTCCTGACATATATTGAGTACGTACAGATGAAACGATTATTTATTTATTATTATTAACTAGCACAGCACGGTGGGGGAAGAGCAGATGGTGTCTGGACGAAACAGAGGAGTCAAGGTTGGTATGCTGATGCCGGCTGATGGGCATGTGGGGGTTCGGTAGCAATTCCGTATTTGCGTGTGTTTCAATATTCCCATTATGGAAAGTTTTAATAAAAAGTCACTTCCTTGAGATCCACCGTGGGAGGGAAGACGTGCACACGCCGTCGGTGAGACATGGGTGTTCTGAGGGGTCGCTCAGCTGGACGACGGGTGCTTGAGTGCTAGTCGGAGCCTGGGGGGCAGGCCAGGGCACCCCTGAAGGCAGGTGGCAGGGGCAGCAGGAGAGCACAGCGCTGCCGTGAGGCAGGAGATCACAAAGCACGTCGGGGAAGCCCAGACTATCCCTTCTGGAAACAACACGCCAACCTGTCCAACACACTCTGTTCCTATGAACTGGACACCGGTTTTAAATCAATCAGCAGAAGGGATTTGTCCTTTGCTCCCACTTGGTGCAAGTGAAAACTCTGGACATTCCACATAAAGCAAACAGTGGAAGGGCTCTGGGGACCAACGAACGGCTCGGCAGGGAGTGCCCGGGTCTGCTGTCGGCCTCATGGTCCCAGCCCGGGAGCTGAAGAAGCTGGCAGCCTGGGCACAGCACCGGATATAGACAAAAACACACCAACAAAACAAGAACTGCTCTTTCGGTCAAAGGTCCAGGAGAGGCACTGCCAGGGACACAGGACCCCAGCCCCCAGCTGCAATGCAGTCAAGGGGAACACTCGGGGAGCCTGTGACGAGGTACCAAGTGCCCATCTCATTCCCACTGGGGCTGCCGGAGGCCCAAAGAGCAGCAACCCCGGTCCTCAGGGGGGACCGGGACCCTGGCAGCAGTTCGCGGGACGGTCAGCCAGAAAGAACAGAAGGTTGAAGAAAGACCCAGGGTCTTGTGACATAGTATGTTCAGGTTTCAGTAAAAAAATCATTCACCACACTGAGAGCCCATGAAGATCTCAAACTGAATGAAACAACCAGGAGATGCCACCCAGACGTCAGAACCCACAGGGAAGGACTTTAAAGCAGCTATGGAAAGTGACTTCCTAACAGCTTCAGTCATCACAGCCGGGGACCGCGGAGCAGAAGGGAGGGTCTACGGCGAGGCCCCCCCCCCTCAGCCGGCCGCTTGGCTGCTGACCATGTGCCAGAGCACCCGAGGGCAGGGAGGACAGCCTTGTCAGCAAAGGTGACAGGATGCTGGGGCAGTGGACACCCAAGTCTACACCCTACACATAAATCCACTTGGAATGGACCAAGGGCTTCAACGTAAAACATAAAACTACAAAACTTTTAGGAAATAGGATGAGGATCTAGGACGACAGAAAAAGTTTGCAGACCAAAAGCATAATCTATGAGAGGAAAACTGATAAACTGGGCCTCATCAAAATCAAATACTTCTGCTTAAGACCCTACTGAGAAGATGAAAAGACAAGCTATAGACAGGGAGGAAATATCTGAAAGCCACATACCCGACCAATAGGATACACAAGAGATTCTCAAAACAATAAAACAAGCCAATTAGAAAATGGGCAAAATACAGGAAGAGCCGAACCACCAAAGAGGGTATCTATGTAGATGGCAAATGAGCACGTGAGAAGGTGTTTGACGTCACCAGCCCTCAGGGAGATGCACCTTGAAACCACATGGGAGGCCTCTACACACCTGTGAGAATGGCTACGATAAAGAACAGCGGAGAACAGCCCCCCAAGCGCTGGCAAGGCTGCGGAGAAGCAGGTCACTCACACGGCTGCTGGGACTGTAGCAGGTGCAGCCACCTTCGAAAATGGTCTCGTGGTTTCTTAAAATATAAACTTGGGCATTTATCCCAGAAAAATGAAGACAGGTTCATTCACATAACAAATGGGTACACGGGGGCGGCTGGCTGGCTCAGTCACTGGAGAACCAACTCTTGATCTTAGGGGTTGTGAGTTCAAGCCCCATGCTGAGGGTAGATTACATTTAAAAAAATTCTATTCTAAAAAAAAAGCTTTTATATTTATGTACGTGTTTATAGCAATTTTATTCACAATAACCCAAAACTGGGGAAAACGCAGATGCCCTTCAACAGGTGAATGATTAAGTAAAATACGGTCCATCCACACCATGGAATCCTACATGACAATCAAAAGGAACAAACTAATGATATACATGGCAAGCTGGAGGATCTCCAGAGGATTTGAGTGAAAAAAACCCAATCTCATGATCCACTGTATGGACCAATGCATAGTCCACTGATACATAATATCCTGGAAATGAGAAAAACAGAGAACCAGGTCACCAGGCTTTGGGGAAGATGTGGGTGTGGCTACAGAAGGACAACAGGAGGGAACGCTCCAGATCGCGACCGTACGGAGGTCAACATCCTCTGCGTAAAGTGAGCAGGGGTTCTCTATTGTCTCTTAGGGCTACGTGTGAATTGACATTATCTCAAAATGAAAAGTTAAATTAAAAGTAGGCAGAAGGCACACTATATAATCAACCAGTAACTGGTACGCTCAGGGGGCTGGCTTCTCTGGAGGTCTGGGACGAGGAGCGCAGACCCACACGGATCACGATGCAGAGTCTGAGCCACGGACATGGCTCTACTGCTCTAGTGGACTTCACCTGACTTGTAGCTCTCACCTTGTTTACCTGCTCTTACATATTAAAATTCTAAAAAAAGGACACAGAAAATGTCTCGCAGTAGAAAATAATCAGGCTGTGCCCAGTGGCGTGTGGGTACGTGCATATTAAGAATGGAAGCCAGAAATCTCTTGCAGAGCAGAACCAACATTTTCAGCTTCTACAAATGCCAACTCCGGTACCAAAGGTTATAAAACAAAGCAAAATAATAAATGCAAGCACTCCAGGGCGTTTCACATAACCGTTTTTCTTTCATTCTGAAAAGCATTTCTTAGGGCCTGAACTATAAACAAGTAAGAATTAAAACTCCATAAAAAAAAAAAAATCCGGGATCCCTGGGTGGCGCAGCGGTTTGGCACCTGCCTTTGGCCCAGGGCGCGATCCTGGAGACCCGGGATCGAATCCCACGTCGGGCTCCCGGTGCATGGAGCCTGCTTCTCCCTCTGCCTGTGTCTCTGCCTCTCTCTCTCTCTCTGTGTGACTATCATAAGTAACTAAAAATTTTAAAAAAAAATCCCATACTGAACAAAATTCCAGGAATGGCCAATTAAAAAAAAAAAAAGTTCGTTTGAGAGCAATATTGAAATAGTTTCCTCATTTTCCAGGATGCCCCTTGTGCAGTGGGAAGCAAGTTTAACTGGAGGATTTCACACTGAGGTGTGAAAAGATCACTCAAGTTGGCATCAAAGGACCTGGATTTAAGTTTAACGTGGGTCCATTTCAGTTCCAACTTTCCTTCGTTTAGTAGAACTAGGCAAGCTGGTTCGGAGGTTTATGTAGAGAAATAAACAGTTTGAACAGCCATGAAGTTGAACCAGAGGAGCAACGAGGCAGGGCTAGCCCCGCCAGGTGGGACGCGATGGAGCGCCAGCGCCCACAAGGACGTGTGTGGTTGACGGACTGACCACCCGTGTCACGGCTGCAAGGTCCAGTCCCAGAGGGCACACTCAGGCCCTCGCTGTGTGGACGCGGTGGTGCCCCGAGTCGCTGACGGGCACCAGACACAGGCGACCGCACGGAAAAACGGATTTCAAATAACACAACTCAACTGGCGATGTTTTATTTCTTAAGTGGATGGTGGTTGTAGAGGCTTATGTGGTTAAAAAAAAAAAAAAAAAGTATAATACGAACGTGTCTCCACCGCGCGGAGTGAAGCTGTGCCCCTTCCTACTGTTTCACGCCCTCGCCCTCCCTTACTGAACAGAGATATTCTGGGATGAAATGTAGAGAACAGACTTACTTACATTAAAGATGTGTCAGAACCTGAATGTTTCTATCGTGCTGCTGAAAATTCTATTTTAGTGAATTAGGAATTCACTAAAAATGCACAGACTAAAAAGTGCTTAAAACAAAAGCAGTAAACTTGGTTAGAATTACTAGCAATTATTACTGGATTTCATCCATTTTTATTCTCAAAACAGAACGGTTTTAAGAAAAGTTTTACATAAAAAGAAGAAAAGTTTTACATATTATTTGTGGGTGCTACGGCTTTTATTTTTAACAGCCACACACTGCAAATTTTTATTTTATTAAAAACTTTTTTTTAAGATTTACTTATTTTATTTTTTTTTGTATTTTTTCAAAAGATTTTATTTATTTATTCATGGGGGGGGGGCAGAGACACAGGCAGAGGGAGAAGCAGGCTCCATGCAGGGAGCCCAGCGTGGGACTCGATCCCAGGACTCCAGGATCAGACCCTGGGCTGAAGGTGGTGCTAAACCGCTGAGCCACCAGGGCTGCCCAAGATTTACTTATTTTAGAGAGAAAGTGAGCGAACGAGTAGGGGGAGGGGCAGAGGGAGAGAATCTGTAAGCAGCCACCCCACTGAGTGTGGACTCTGATGTGGGGCTTGATCCCATGACCCATGAGACCATGACCTGAGCTGAAACTGAGAGTCAGAGGCTTAAGTGACTGAGCCACCCAGGTGCCTCTACACTGCAAATTTTTAAAAAGAGAAGTATTTTTAAAAAAATTATAAGAAAAATAAAAATAGAAGTATCAAAATGGAGATTTGTGTTGATGATTTACTATGAACCAACTTGCTAAAAGTATTGATTAATTTTATAGCCATAGCAAAAATACTAACGATGATTTGATTATTTAACAAAAGTAGCTGAAATATAAAATCCTTGTATCATCTGAAAGAAAATAATCTGAAATTCAAAAACTCAATCCAGCACGTTTAGAGAATAAACCTCATGGTTTATATTTTGTTTTCACTATTCTATAAACAAAATAATATCCTGGGAGAAGGAACAGGCCAGCAGGTGGACGGAACAGGAGGGAGAGCCCAGAAACAGCCACACGAACGCCCCCGACGGATCCTTGACAAAGGAGCGAGGCCACCCACGGGGCGAAGGCCGTGCCCTCCGCAGGCGGCGCTGGACAACTGGACGTCCACACGCAGGGGGAACGTGGACACGGACCTTATGCTCCTCTCGACTGGCTCACAAGGGGTCACGGACGCGGTGTAGGATGCGAAACTATGACACTTCCAGAAGACGACACAGGAGAAATCCCCGGTGACCCCGGATGGGAGGATGACCCTGTAGACCCGGCACCACGGGTCCAATCCAGGAGACAAACAACTGGCCGGCTGGACCTTGTCCTGTGAAAGTCAGGAGGGTGAGAGGACAAGCACCGACCAGCAGCAAATATTTGCAAAAGACACAGCTGATCGAGGACGGCGCCTACAATACATAAAGATCCCTGAACACTCAACAACACGCCCTAACAACGTGTTTAAGAGCGGACGGGAGACCTGCACAGACACACAGGGGGCAGATCAGGAAGGCTGCTCCGCGTCCCAGGCCGTCGGGAGACGGCGACGAAGACGTGGGTGACGCGTGGCCTCTGAGAACGGCCCCACCCAGGCCCCGGGCCATGGCACGGGCGGCGAGGACGCGCTCAACAGGTGCTGGTTCACTGCTGGCGGGGCCGCAGGACGGGCCACCTCCCTGGAGGGCAGTGGGTGGCGTCTCCCAGGACCGCCCGCACTCCTCCTGGGCACCCTGCAACCTTGGCCCTGGCGTCGACCGGAGATGCAGACATGCGCCTACCTGACACCCGCGCAGAGTCCACGGCAGCTCTCTGCAGGACAGCCGGACCCCGGGGCGCCCATGGTGCTGCTCAGCGGGGCACGGATGGGAGACAGCCCATCAGGCGGCGAGAGCGCACCCAGCACTGAGGGGGAGCAGGCTGTCCCGCCCCGAGGAGACCCGGAGGGACTGTGAGGGCAGGTGACCTGGCGACAGCAGCCAGGGCGGGAGCGCTGCACACTGTGCGACGGTCTGGGTCAGGCACAGCCGGGGGGACGGGGCAGGCTGGGGGCGGCTGGGGGTGGTGGGGAGGGAGGAGTAGAATACAGAGACTTTCTAGGGCGGTGAAAACAGGCCGTATGATACTATGACGGTGGCAGGCGCTATCCTACACCTGTGCAAACCCTCAGACATACGCACCACCCCAAGGAAGGACAGCTGGCAGAGAGCCGGCACTAGAGGCCGCGAACACCCGGCAGATGGACAGACCAGGAGGAGCAAGCACTACAGACACCGTGTGCTTTGCCATCAGACCAACGAAGGGAGGCAACCTCATCAAGTTGTGGGTACAGTTCCCCCTCGTTAAAAATTCGGCATCACAGAGACCTTGCATGCTGAGAGTAGGGGCAGCACGTGGAAGCAGAGCGAGCAGAAGGGCCCCAGCGGGGGCAGTACTGGGGGTGGGGTGGGGCAGGGGTGACCCCGGGGTCGGGCACATGGGGGGACCTGGCATGTGCACAGACTGTACCGATGCAAACGCGTGAGAGCCCACCGTCTCGCCAGGCCTCCCTGCACCCACACACGCATGCAGGCGCCCGCTGCTTTCTCCTCTCTGCCCCCAAACATCCCAAGAGCATCTGAACACCTTCCCACTCTCCCAAGGTAAGCACCGAAAACACCAGCCTCCCCGCCTCTGCCACGTGCACCAGGCCTCAGAGCTGGGCCCCGTGCGTCCCCCTGTGACGTGGCCACTGTCTGCTCCTGGAATCTGACGTCACCCCCACAGGAGCAGTGTCTCATAAGGTGAGCCCCGCACTCAGAGCCACACCCCCTGGGGCCGGTCCCGACTCAGGGGACAGCCCCGGCCCCTCCTCCACTCTGCCCGACCCAGGGGCTTCCTCAGCGCCCCACCAACTGCCTTTCTGCACAGGGCCCTGTGCCCTCGGGTCACTGGGGCTGCCATGCTCTGCCCCCGGATCACTGCAGGCTGCACCTCTGCACAGGCCGCCTCCTGGAGGGGCTCTGCCACTGTCCTACCCCGGGTGTCGCCCTCCACCTCCCTCCGTGCACCGAAGCCTAGGATGTGCAGCCTGTCCCCCTGCTGTCATCAGCCTCCCCCACCGCCGTGAGGCCAGGTACCCGGGCCTCCCTGCCTCTGCTGGCCCAGCACCTGCCCATCATGCCCGCGGGGACAGGCCCAACAGGTGGCCCTGGGCTCTTCCTCCAGCGCCTTCTCCAAAGCCCTGCATCTGCTCGCCTCCGCTCAGACAAGCTGGGCAAGCTCCCAGCAGGTTAGGAGGTGTTGCCTCCGGCTCCTGCCCCCATCCCAGGGTCTTTACTGGCTGCCACAGCTGCTTTCCCCAAAGTAAGCCGTACTGTGCTCTGACAACCATGAACACCCAGGACCCCCACCCGACCACTAGGCGGGAGCTCCACACGCTGGCTGCTTTCAGGTTCCATCCTCCTCAGTTTGCTGCTCTAATGAGGGCCATGTGTTGGTCTTTCCCAGAAGGAAAGACACAGGGTTTTATCAATTTTTCCTAATTTATAATTTTTACTGAAATGTGCCAACTAGATGTCAACTCGTCCAAAAAACAGACGAGCTACTGTTAACAATCCAGACCTTATTAGAGAACACAAAGCCCCAAGCCCTGAGCCAGGCCAGATTCAGTGCGGAGGCACGGGGAGGAGGCAGCTGCCGAGGTGGCCCCCCCACCCCCGGGCGCCCCACACAGGAACCCGGCCAGCAGGCCCAAAGCAGACGGGAGGCCCGGACTCAGCCATGGCAAAGGGCAGAGTCCCAACTTCCCTACACATTTCTATTACTCGCTTTTATTCACTGATCAATACGGTTATCTAGGATTTTCCTGACGTGGCCAAGAGAGTACCCCGAGCACAGGGGACCTGCAGGGGCGCCCGGGCCCGTGACGGCTGGAGCTGGGGTGCTGCGGTGCTGTGGCTGCCTGCCCAACGAGGCCGGCACCTCCCGCGGAGCCAGCCCCAGCCCCCGTCCTCCTGAGCGCTCCCCTCCGGCTGGACACCCCGCCTTTCCCACCAGGCCTCAGAGCTAATCCTCCGTGCTTGCGACGCTCAGTAGGGCGGCGCTCCGTGGGGCCGCGTGCTGCGGAAGATGGGGCGTCCCCTCTGGAGTGTCCCCAGCTAACTAACCACACCGCGACTGCCGTCCGCACGTCCATTCGCGGCGTTCTCTCAAACACGTCTAAACTTAGTCCCGGCTTACCTCTCGGGTCCCAAGTCGGGGACGGCTGGAAACGGAGCAGCTGCAATGTGGTTACTGCTGACGTGAGAGGTGATCTGAGCACGCTTCAAGATGAAGAAAAGCCTCGCCAGCGGCCGTGGCTGTCGCTCCCTTACGTGCTGAGGTCACAGCCGGCAGAGCCCACCTGCGCGTGGCCACCGGGGCGAGCCTACAGCTACGTGGCCCAGGCACGGCTCCCGGGGCTGCACGTGTCGGGTCAGTGACACTCAGGCCGCAGCGGGGGCCCCGGGCAGAGACCCCTGAGCGCCAGCCACCGTCAGCACAGCGGCAGCGGGCGGCACACAGCAGGTCCGGCGCGGCGAGGACTGCTCGCTCGTGCTTCCCCACGTCCCGCCGCCTGAGGCCGCCTTTGGGGACTCGCATCTCCAGGCTCGCTGGACACAACACGGGGCAGACAGCAACCGAAACGCCGGGCAGCGCGACAGCGGCAGGCAAAGGCAGGGCGTTAGCTCCGTCCACGCCGTCCATCCCGCGGCAGACGGGGGAGTCCGCGGTCACGGATACTCCCTGGGGATCAAAGTAATCCTTCAAGAGACACATTTTCAAAGTCACGTCTCAGCTTCACCTCTGACCTTCCGGGTGCGCTCTCTGAACCCTGCGCCCGATACCACGGTGACCACACCACCAGGGGGACGGGCGCCGTCGGGCAGCCAACAAGACCCGACCTCACGTACGAGGAAAGCTCATGGTACTATGAGTCACAGTTCGAGTCCTGTCCGGAAGAGCTTCCGCAAGCCGGAGTTCCAGACGCGTGAACTCGAGGTCTCCCCGTTCCGATCCAACTCACCAGGCTGGGCGCCGGGGCGGCCGCACAGAAGAGCCGCTGTGACGTCCACGGCTCGCGGTCAGCAGCCCCGCACCTCCCGGGGCGATCACGGGGGACGGAGGAAGCCAGTGGGCACAGCGTCGTACCCGCAAACACAAAGGCAACTTGCTCCGTGGCTCCAGCAGCTGGAGCCCCGGTCCCCACGCAGCCCCTGCTCCGCGCCCCGCAGACCGCCGGTGGCCCCAGCGGGAGAGCGCCTCCGGGGAAAGCACGGGCTCCCGCCGAGGCCCCCGATACACGGCCCAGCCTGTCCCTGCGCGTCCAGGGGCGCCGGGGTCTCCCGCGGCAGAAGGCAGCACCTTCTGGATGCCCCCCGGGGCGCTCGGTGGCCTCCCGGTGCCCGTCTACCTGAGGCAAAGAACCATGGTCCTCGGGCAACCTCTCAGCACCTGCTGCAGTCCATACCGCACAGACAAATACATGATTTAAAAAACGGCACATAAACTGGAACAAAACTTATGAATGAATAAATGGAAATGGGCTTTGATATGCTTTCTGGTTTTGCCAGAAAAAAATAAAATAAATAAATAAATAAATAAATAAATAAATAAATAAATAAATAAAACTAAGTACGGAGAGACGTCGGTTGTCCAAGTGTCGGAGAGCATGAAAGTCACGGGTGGGCTGAGTACGGGGAGGGGGCTCTGCAGACACGCGGCGGCCTCCTTGAAGGCCGAGGCCCTGCTGCCCAGGAGCACCCGGCCTGGCCGGCCTTCTCCACGTTGGGTCCAGAGAGTAAAACCATCCCGGGACTCAGCAGGGACAGGGCGGGAGCGAGCTGGGGGCTGTAGGAAGTGCTGCACTAAGGGTTCTGAGCCGGGAGCGCTGGAGCCGGGGCGGCGGGGGAGGGGGGGGCTTCCAGAGTGAGGGACTGGGAGGGCCCAAGGCACAAGGCGCATCACTGGGTTCCCCCCACCCCCGACACAGAGGCGTAACCGCCACTAACCCTCGAGGTCTGAGTCCAGTCCTAACAACTGGACCAAACTATTAAGACGGCTTATATTCAGAGATTTAGTTACGAGAATTACCACCTTTGCTTTTTCGTAAAATTTATTCTGCATCTGTATTTCCTAATTCTTCCAAGAGACATCGCTTCCACGAGGAGAAAAACGGAATTTTTATTCTACGCCGCCGTCCTACGCGCGCGCACACACACGCACACATGCACACACACTTTGCTCTACAGACGCCGAAAATGGGCTGGGAAGTAGCAGACCCCGTTCTGCACCCAGCGGGCTCCGTCTCTGCAGCCCCACCTGCCGTCGCCGGCGACAGAACTGCACCCTTCCCGCCGCTGCTCCGGCAAATATCAGACGCCCTGCAGACCTCGGCATAAGGTCAGAGCTCATCGAGACCGTGCAAGTAGCCGAACCACGGGCAGAAGGAAATCCTGCCAGGCAGAGGACAAGCCGACGCGACGTGGGGCCGCCGCTGTGGGTGCCTGGGGGCGCAGCAGGGAGGCCCCCCGGGAGCCTCCATAAAAGCCTGTCACGGATACAGGGAACCCAAGGGCTCTGAACCCCGAGACACTGTTGCGAGTCTGAGGCATTTATTCCCTTCAGTCACCACCACGACACGTACTATTCCAAACATGTCTATTTTATACAGACACAAGTTTGCCCAAGATTAAAATTCTGTGGTTTATGAGGCCCCCGCGAACCCTTCAGATGGTCCTTGGCGCCCGCCTCAGATGCGGCTCCGGAGGATGATGTGGGGCCTCAGATGCGGCTCCCGGGATGGAGCCAGTGGCCGGGAGAACAACGATGCCCCCAGAAGAGGACTCGAGGTACACAAGAGGCCCCGCGCTGGGCAGGGCAGGACACGTAACCCTGGCCAGGCCAGCGTCGTCGGCTCGCGGCTCACCGGCCACCGCGGCAGGCCGAGCCCCGTGGAGCGGCGGGCAGGGACAGGGGTTCCTCTCCCAGGGGACGTGCTTCACGCTCCCAGGCCTGGCCACACAACGTGCTTCCCTGTATTCTCACCTTCTGGAACCAGGACGGGGAGCACTCCCCAGGATGACTCCAGAACCTTCCATCAAGGAATGAAAGAAGCCTGAGTCCTTGAGTCCCCTCCAGGGCCAGCTGTGTGCGAGCGCTGGGCTGGCTGGTCACATGGTCTGCGCCGCGGCCCTGCCCCTCACCTGTGTGCTCAGGTGCGCAGACCTCCAGGCTCTCCCCCCTCGGCTGCCTCTCCTGCTCCTCGGCAGGGCATGCCTGAGCAACAGCAACCCTACAAATGCACACACGCTGCTGAAGCCTGATTCCAGAACAACAAAGTGGCCTTAGCAGCTCAGAACAAACCACAGTAGAAGAGACACCTTCACCAAGCACTGTCTTCACACTCCTACTTTGTCCTTCACAGTGGACACGCGGTAACGATGCCTTCGCAATACTGCCTCTGTTTGCTCTATTTACCACAGCCTAACGGAAATCCCGTTTACTCGAAAAATACACCTTATTTTCTGGAATCCAAGGAAAAGAAGACAATAGGGTGAACTGTATTTGCAACGTGAACAGTAACGATGACGCTAATATCCTAGGCACGGCTGAGATCTGATCCGATCTCCGTAGTATTATGAAAACAACCTCACAAATCTTACCCTGCAGGTTTGCTTTATAAGCTCAGCTGTCAACCCAGAGTGGCTCTATCTCAGAAGCGTCTTCTCTAGCTGAAGGACGTCCTTCTAGGTGAGTGGGGTCCCCACTTGTGCTATGAAACCCCCCAGCATGAATGCCATGAAATGCACCCATACATCTGTCACAACAGCTTCTAGAAAACCTGGGCCCTCTTTCCATTACGTTTGCTGTTCGTTGGTGGGGGACAGGGTTCAGCAACTGTCCTTACTTGTGCCCTTCTCCTGGTAGACATGGTGACTTCCATTTCTGCCAGAGTTTGGGGAAGACCCATCTCTTCCTCCCTGATACACACATCAGAGCAGCAATGCATCATACAAATCCACCCTCATCATCCACCAGATGGTACTTCAAGTGCCCCATTCCACAGCAAGTTCCAAGCCTGAAAGCCAGGGCTGTCCTTCTGCCACTGCCATCCAAGCACCTATACCTGCCCTGTGTGCGCCCAAATCCCTGGTGCCAGCACAGAAAAGGCTCTAATGAGTAATGGTTGGATGGACAGATGGGTGGGTGGATGGACGAAAGAAGGCTGGATGGCTAAGCAGATGAGAGGAATGGGTAAACAAATGAGTAGATGAACGGATGGACAAATAGATGGGCTGATGCATGGCTGATGGATGGGTATAGATGGATGATGGATGGATAGATGGATGATGGACAGAAAGATGGGTGGAAAGATAGATGGATGATAGATGGATAGATGGATGAATGAATGGGTAGATGAATGGATGGGCAGATGGATGACAGATGGGTAGATGATGAGTGGATGGATAGATGAACAGATGGGTAGACAGATGATGTATGGGTAGACAGGTGAATGGGTAGATGGCTGGGTGGGCAGAGAGATGAATAGATGAGAAGATGGATGGATGATGAGTAGATAAAGGAATGGGTAGGTTTATAAGTAGATGAGTTGATGGATGGGTAGATGGATGAATGGATGGGTGGATGACTGAATAGTTGGGAGGATGGGTGGATGGATGAGCGGATGGGTAGGTGGATGGATGATAGATGGATGAATGAATGAGTCTATGAGCAGAATTGTGGATGGGTGGATGGATAAGTAGATGGGCAGATGGATAGATGATGGATGGGTAGATAAATGATGAATGAGTAGATGGGTAGATGGATACGTAGACGGGTTGATGGGTGGATCAATGGGTAGATGGACAGATGAATAGATGAGTAGGTGGGTAGATGGAGGAATAAATGCCATCCCACCCCATATCTCAGGCGGTCCTAGCGCTTTGCACCTCACAAAGAGTGCCCAGGGAACACAACTCATTTGTTACGGGGGCTCAAGTGCTCTCCATCTTCTGACGCTCTCAGTTTTCTCAAGATGCTGGCCCCAAAATGCAGCCTACTCAAGAAGGGTTTTCCTACTGAAGAAAAAGATTCTGGAATGCATGAAGACGACATTTTGATGAGCATCCCCACACAGTGGGACTAACACAAACTGTTCTGAATTACAGCAAGGTCCCCCAAAGCCAACGATGATTCTTGTACTTTACAATATTTTCCCCGACTTAAATATTTAGTGATAAGGGGCCGCGGGAAAAAAAAATTATGGCAATCCTAAATTTAGGGTTTTTAATAAAAATATCCTACAGTTTTTGCCTTTGCCTTAGTCTTACTTGTCCACTACAGGCCGTCCTGCTCTTTAATGCTGAACTAAGGGGACAGAGAGCCACGCTGCAGCCTGAGGCGAGGGCCTGTCACAGCCGCACCGAAGCCGCTCGGGTGGCTGCGTTCCCCGGGATGCACACAGAGCTCGGTGCCCCTGACGTCTACAGATCATGATGCCCTCGCTGCTCCCAGACACAGAGCCCTGCTGGACACGCGCATCTTTGTAGACTCAGCAAGATGCTGTCGTCATACGATTGCTACTCCAAAGTCGGTTTCTTCTTCTTTTCTCTGCGAAGCTACACTGAAAACTGGCTCATCTCATTCCCTGAAGGGTTGATGGTCTCTGGCTACAGACTATCCCAGGAATGCTGAGGCGGTGACAACTGGGTGCTGGTCCTAGCAGCGGGTGGGCAAGAAGGGGACGCCCAGGACGACGGGCTCCTTCGCCAGAAGCATCTCTTCACCTAAGACACATTCTGTTTGGGGCGCCCGGGGGGCTCAGCGGTGGAGCGTCTGCCTCTGGCTCAGGGCGTGACCCCAGGGTTCTAGGATCGAGTCCCACATCGGGCTCCCTGCAGGGAGCCTGCTTCTCCCGCTGCCTGCGTCTCTGCCTCTCTCTGTGTGTCTCATGAATAAATAAATAAAATCTTTTTTTTTTTTTTAAAGCCATACTCTGTTAGTGAACTCACAGCATAGGAAGATGACACGCTCTCAACACCCTTTATAGCCACAATTCACCCCCAAAGCCAAGAGCTGGTGATTTTTACAGTCACAGGCAATTTTTAAGTCTGGTGCTAAGAAAAAATACAGATTTTTAATATTTTAAAACATCTTTAAAGGGCAACCCGGGTGGCTCAGCGATTTGGTGCCTGCCTTTGGCCCAGGGTCTGACCCTGGAGACCCGGGATCGAGTCCCACATCGGGCTCCCTGCATGGAGCCTGCTTCTCCCTCTGCCTCTCTCTCTCAAGAATAAATAAAATCTTTAAAAATACATATTTTAAAGCATCAAGTTGAACCGGAGACTGAAATCAGCCGGTGTTGTATGCAAGGACGCCGTCGTCCGTGTCTTTAAAAGCAAACTATTTTAACATCGGCTGCCATAGCCTCGTTTTCTACAGATTGAATAGTTCTAAGGGCAGAGAAGTTGTCGGTGGAGAGTGGCAGCAAAGGAGGAGCCATCAGAGAGCATCTGTCTCAGGAGGAAAGAGCTTTCAACTCCCGGAGCTACAAACTTCTAAGGCTTCATAAATATCTTCCTAAAAATGGACTCGGCACCCTGAAGCTCAAGGGCCCCCTACTCGCGGCTCGCCGGGGGCGCCTGTGTGGCCCGGGGCCGTGCAGAAGGCCGCCGCGCCCCGGGGGACGAGGGGCAGCGCGGGCCGGGGCCCCGGGGGCCCCCGACGTGCGGCTCGGCCGTCCGCAGCCCGGGGTAAAAGCCCCCCCAGTTACCTCTCCTCTCGCAGCGTTTCTTGCGCCTCCTTTTGCAGCGACGGCTCGCGCTGCTGAGGAGGGTCCCCACGGGCCAAGCCCCGGCGCGCGAGGCCATGCGGCCGGCGAGGCCACCTCCGCCACCTCCGCCACGCCGAGCGTCCCCTCCCCGCGGGCTCGGAGCGGCGCCTCCTCTGTCCCAGGCTCGCTGTCAGCCGCAGAGTTCGGGCCTCAGAGCGCACCAGCCAGCAGTGACGTGCGACAGTTAACCCTTCGAGCACTCCGGGCTCGCACCGCGGGCTCGGGGCCCAGACGGCGGGGCTCCCTGCGGGCCGGACTCCACGGCAACACCAGGCGCCGCCCTGAAAAGCTTCTGTCACCTTTCAGACACACAGAGCTCCCTAAACAATGGGGACAAGTATCAGGAAAAGGGCAGCTGACAAAGCTGCAGAAAGCCCCGGCTGCCCCCAGCACACGGCAGGGCAGGGCCCCCGCAGGGCCGCGGCCCCTCGGGCACCGCCTTGTCCTCCGGGCCGGGCGACGGCGTCTGGGACCCACACTTCGGGCCGGCACAGCATGACCCGCAGCCCTCGACGTCCTCCCGGCCGGGGGACACCACCCCAGAGGGCGGCTCTGCGTCCTTGGAACAAGGGGCCACTGCAGCCAAGAGCCCTGCGGCCCCAGGGCTGTCCCCGGAGGAGTGGGGACGGGGGAACAACATCCCTGGGGGCACTCGGGTGAAAGAAAAGACAAACTCATGAACTCACCCAACTCTGCTCTGGATGCAAGCGTGTCTTGCAGAACAAAGTCCCTTTCCAGCAGTGCCCAGCTCCAGTCTTCCTCTGTGTCACTCACAGGCACGCAGGGCCGCGCGTGGTGCCCGAGGAGCTTCCGCACAGAGCAGCCCCTCTCGCTCCCACACTCGGGTGCACACCCAGACACACTCGGTGGAGCTCGCGATCCACGCCGGCAACCAGGCGGATGCGGACACCACAACCACCACAAGGTCCATCCATCCTGTTAATATGATCTAACTAAACTTGCAAGGTATTGAATTTAAAATTCAGCTTTCTTTAAATAATCCAGACTTAAGCGTTTGATAATAACTGTAATTTATATTATGTAACTTTTTTTTATTTTTTTAAAGATTTTTTTTTATTTATTTGAGAGAGGGACAGAGCACGAGCATGAGCAGAGGGCAGAGGCAGAGGGAGCCCAGGCTCCCCCCTGAGCAGGGAGCCCGACATGGGGCTCGGTCCCAGGACCCTGAGATCATGACCTGAGCTGAAGGCAGATGCTTCATCGACTGAGCCACCCAGGGGCCCCAGAACTTACTCTTAATGGATAATTTTGAAAATATATTTTCTGAAAACATGAAATAAATTACAGCATTTTGCTTTGTTATTTTGTAAAATTCTCACTTTGACAGAAATATATTCAAATTTTATATATTTTAAACAACGTAATTACGTACCTTATTTTTAATGCTTTGGATCAAGGATCAGTTTTAGACTTTGTGCTTACAAACCCATGGAGGTGGTCGTGGCCTTGGGGTTCGGGGCCAGGAGAGAAGCTTCCGGCAAAGGCTTTCCCCCACGTCTGGGGCAGATTCCTCTGGGAAGCAGAGAACACCTTCCTACAGTCGTCTGGGCTTGTGAGCCGGGTTTGGGGCTGGCCGTGGGGGTTTACTTGGACAGTGACACTCCACGGTCCAGGCCAGCCTTGCAGACCACCCCGTGAAGCCTCCAGGCAGCCAGCACTGGTGGCACAGAACCCACGGCCTGTCCCCAGGGAGGAAGGGGAAGGTGCTGCAGCAGAGTGCAGCCCCCGAAGCAGGCTCCTAGGAGACGCAGGAAGGAACCTGGGAGCAGGACAAAGAAGGGGGCGGCCTGAAATCTGGGGAGGAGGGAGCAGCCTGTGGCCCCAGGACATCAGGTCTGGGCGTTGTCCATGTTCCCATCCAGGTGGTTCCCATGGAGAGTGCACAGGACCGATGCACAGGCCGGGGGAGCTCCTGTGGCTGTGTGGCCCCCAGGCTGGAGACGCCCCTCTTCTGAGGCTGCTGTGCATTTATGATGCCCACAAAGGCCTGGCCTCAAATGTCCAAGATACCCTATTTTGGTAAAAGCAGCGCTTGGACGACATCAAACCACTTCCCCGCCTCCAGTCAGACATCGCACGCTTCACGACTTAATGGGACAAGCTGCCTTGGGTAGAGCCCTTGGCAGCACCGTGCACCTGTGCCCGCGCTCCCGCTGGCTGCCTCTGCGACCTGGGAGCTTGGAGCCCAGCAGAGGCCCCGCAGAGGGATTCCAAAGCAGCCCCCGGAAGGAGAGCCAGGAACTACAGAGGAAACCATGAAGGAAAACGCAAACGTTCTTGGACTGTCTTAAATAAGAAACAAGAACGTTTCTCTGGACTCCTTTTATAATATAAGTTACTTGCTGTATTTAAAATCTAGGGATTTCCGCAGGTTTCTTTATCAATCATTCCCTCGCCACGCATCGAAACAAGTTAGGTCCCTAACCTTGAAAACGGCCACGCGCCGTGATTAACTGGGCTGCACACACCGAGGATGAGCCAGAAACCCAGCGCGCGTGAACTGACGGTCTGAGCATCACAGCTCCCCCCCCCCGCCGCCGCCCCTATGGGGACCCTGCGGCACAGGCGCAAGTACCGGCCACGGGGACTAGCTCCAGGGGTCTCCTAGCGGGGCCTGAGCCAAGGAAGCAACGTCTGAGAGGAGAGCCAGAACTTCTGGCTGATCCAGAAGAAAGAGAACTTCTCCCTCTGATCCAGGAGAAAGAGCTTAATGCAGTCAGGATCCTGAGCACTCCAGATCCAATCAAACACAGATTTTTTTTTTTTTAAGGTAAATGATAAAAAGCTGCCTGGACGCTAGACTCCATATGATGAGACCCTCTGGAGAAATGATGCTCAAAGAAGTCAGGTAAAAACAAGGAGCATCTCCCCAGCTGCTATTAGAGACACTCACGTCTGTAATGTGTTCTCTTTCCGTGGGTTTTCGCTTGGGTCTGGTCTCTGCAGGAAGCTGAGCCCAGTGGTGACCCCTCGGGAAGAGGCGCCAGCTCCACTCTGGTCCCGCCCGGGCCCGTGCACCCGCACAGCCCTGGCGAGGCCACCTCCAGGCCAGAAGAAACCTGGCACGGGCTTCCTCTCCACACCCCTGAGATGAGAAAATATCGTTTCTCCATCTCCATCCCACCTCTGACCTAAAGGAGACAAAATGTTTCACATGACACACATCACAATTTATAAAAAGTATATTCAGAGGATCCCCGGGGGGCTCCATGGTTGAGCCCCTCCCTTCGTCCCAGGGCCTGATCCTGGAGACCCGGGATCCGGTCCCACGTCGGGCTCCCTGCAGGGAGCCTGCTCCTCCCTCTGCCTGTGTCTCTGCCTCTCTCTCTGTGTCTCTCATGAATAAATAAAATCTTAAAAAAAAAAAGTGTATTCATAAAAAGAAAAATTTGCAGAGTGAAAAACTTGCATATATTTTAAATTCCTACAGAACGAATCAGATAAACCTGAAACCATAGGGCGGGGAAGCCGGGGGCCGGTGACAAAGGCTGTGTGGACTGATCCAAAGGCTCCCGGCTGGCGCACGGGGCACGTACGGGCTCCATGACGTGACCAATAAAACCTAGTCCGTGTGTAGCTTCTCGGGAATCTATCAAAGTGGAAGCCACCAAAACCACAATGCAAGAGACACGCTAGCATTAAAACTTAATTTGGAAATTACGGTTAATGTTGTGAAAGACACCGTGGTTTGTGCGCAGAGCCTCCGCGGCCGCCGTCCTGGCCTGTGCGTCCTGGTGTCCGACGTCCTGGGGGCTGCGCCGCGTCCCCAGTGGAGGCCGTTGTTCTGATGCTTTCTTAGATGCTGTATTTGCCTACTTGGCTTACAGGCATTGCAGGGAAAATCATCTTATCTGTATCTCCCGTACGGCCTCAGGGAGAGACGGCCCCTCCCCAGGGCCGGCCAGTTTTTTTTTTTTTTTTAATTAATTTTTATTGGTGTTCAATTTACCAACATACAGAAAAACACCCAGTGCTCATCCCGTCAAGTGTCCGCCTCAGTACCCGTCGGCCAGTTTTTTAAAGACAGTGAAGGGCTCAGCCAGGAGCGTGTCCCTCTTGTGCAAAGAGCCTGCTCACTTGAAGCCAATGCTCCCTCCGCTCTAGATCATTCCAGGGCCAGGTACCAGGCAACCAGAAACCACGCGTAGCCCAGAGCCTGCCACCGTCACTCCAACGGCCGATCCTAGGCTATGGAACCCCTAAGAGAGGCTCTGGCCTGCCTAGGCCTTCCCATCGCTCCTTCCTGCCCCCAGACCGAGACTGGTGCTCCCGGTGCAGCCCCCCCCCCCCCCCCCGCCTCTAAATGTGCGTAATCAAGGCACTGGTCTCCCTCCCCATGAGGTCACAAACGGCAATCCCAGGGGACCGGTGGGACAGCAGTACCGTTCTCAAGACTGGCCTGGTTGGACGATGCCAAGTGGCTTCGTTCCCTTTGACCCAGGGGCCGTGCGCAGGTTATCACACAAAAGGCCAGCGCGCGGCCTGTGCGCCCTGATGACCTGCTCTGCGCTCGCACAGGAGGCTGATGAAGCGGCGGCTCCGCACCCTCTCCCCTCACCTCGCACCCTGATCGTCGTTCCCTCATCACGGGACACAACGCAGCGCACAGCAGATCCTCCTGGCGCAACAAGCACTGCCCCTTCTGCCTTCTGGGAAGCCGGAGAAGCTTCGACCCTGACGGGGCACACGGCGCCCCGGACGCGGTGGGCCTGCGCCGTGGCCCGGGGCCGAGCCCCCTCGTGACGCTCCTGGGGTCCAGCGGAGGCCCCAGCTCTGTGTCTGCCTCATTTGTTTCTTCCTCCTTCCCAATTCTTCTTACCTTTAGAATTATTTAAGAGAAGCATAAAAATAGAATGCCTGGTTCATGGGAATCAAGCAGCTCAGGGCAGGCCGGCAGTGATGGAGTGCACCGGCACGGTCTCCGCAATGATTAAACCGACAGTTTATTAGGAAATACTTCGAAGATCTCTTCTCCAACTTTAAAAGTCCATCCATTTCTGACTTCAGCTGCCACATCTCTGCGAGTTAATAGCTGCGGAATTCTAGGAGAATGTCATAAATAGCCGTACACCATTTAGCATCTGACATTCCTGGTGCTTCATTAATTTTATTTTTATCTATGTCCTCAGAGTAAAGACTCTGAAAGTTTATGTTCCTAGAATATTAATTAATGAAAAAAAAAACTCTTAAAAACTGTTTTTGTCTTATAAGAAAAAGAAGGAGTTAATTCCATTAGAATCCTAAACTCTGTGAATTGAGTCCGTTATTAATTATGACGCAGAATCGGCACATGCAAAACTGCAGCGCTACTTAATATCAAGGCGCCTCAGAATCATCTGTTAATAAGAAACACAGCAAATATTCGTTCGTTCATTCAACTAGTAGTGAACACCTGGTCAGTGAGGGTGAGGACTAAGCCAGGTGCTGGGCTGCAGGGGCTGGGCTGCAGGGGCTGAGTTGTAGGTGCTGGGCTGCAGGGGCTGGGAAGCAGGGGCTGGGCTGCAGGGGCTGAGAAGCAGGGGCTGGGCTGCAGGGGCTGGGCTGCAAGGGCTGGGCTGCAAGGGCTGGGCTGCAGGTGCTGAGTTGTAGGTGCTGGGCTGCAGGGGCTGGGAAGCAGGGGCTGGGCTGCAGGGGCTGAGAAGCAGGGGCTGGGCTGCAGGGGCTGGGCTGCAAGGGCTGGGCTGCAAGGGCTGGGCTGCAGGTGCTGAGTTGCAGGTGCTGGGCTGCAGGGGCTGGGCTACAAGGGCTGGGCTGCAGGGGCTGGGCTGCAGGGGCTGGGCTGCAGGGCTGGGATACAGAGGCTGAGAAGCAGGGGCTGGGCTACAGGGCTGGGATACAGAGGCTGGACTGTAGGTGCTGAGTTGCAGGTGCTGGGCTGCAGGGGCTGGGCTGCAGGGGCTGGGATACAGGGGTTGGGCTGCAGGTGCTGAGATGCAGGGGCTGGGCTGCAGGGGCTGGGCTGCAGGGACTGGGCTTCAGGGGCTGGGCTGCAGGTGCTGAGATGCAGGGGCTGGGCTGCAGGGGCTGGGATGCAGGGGCTGAGATGCAGGGGCTGGGCTGCAGGTGCTGGGATGCAGCAGTGATCACAGCACAGGAGCTTCTGCCCTCACTGAGCTTCTGTTGCAGGGAGGCCAGGACGGGCGACCGGAGCACCATGAGCCATCAAGTGGCCTCATATGTCCGAGCAGGGTGGGTGTGACCCAGAAGATGCCTGAGGGCAGGAGGGCAGCGGCGGGTCTCCTTACCCATCTGGAGAAAACGACAGTGAAGGCACCAAGGAGCCAGGATGAGGCACCAGGAGCAGAGTGGCCTGAGGGACACGGTCAACGACTCTGTGGCGGCCCCAGCATGGCCGGGGAACAGCCAGGAGGCCGGGCTGGCAGAGGCTTGACCAGGCGGTCCCCCTGCCCAGGAGTTCCAGCCTGGTCCTGGCCAGTGTGAGGGACAGATGTGGGGCGAGGGCTGACGCATGAAGCCCACTCAGGAAAGTGGAGCAGATGCCCAATGGCTCAGGGCAGGTGACGGCAGAGGCCGGAAACCACCACCCCGGACACAGGCTGCAGCACAGGAGACAGGTGGCCGAAGGGGACAGAAGACACTGGGTGGCCATGGGCTGTGGCCTGGGAGCCTGGAGACCTGGGAAGCCCATGGGGGGGTCAGGAGCCAGGGGCCTGGTTTGCCATCTGCAGTCAGACGCCGCAGACCCCCAGGAGATGCTGGGCGGACCCAGGGTCCCAGGCTGACAGGGGTGTGGGTGGGTGAGACCCCAAGCCCTGAGAACAGATGGAGCCCAGGAGAAACGAGGACCGAGCCAGCACTGCTGCTCCTGGACGGGGAGGATGGGCAGGGGGCTGGCGAGGGAGCAGCCACTACGGCGGAGTGTGGAGCATGTGTTTACGGAGCGACCGTCACCTACACCGCACGTGGACTGGCTCACTTACATGTCACCAAATGTCAGCAGGGGAGCCTCTGAAGGTCTGCCCGAGGCAGCCTGCAAACAGCCACTCACTCTTTGCTCTACAGCGACCAAGGATGTGCCTCAGTCTCTGTGAGTGGAGCTGTGCAGTGTCCAACCCATACAGCTGTACAGTGCGGCCGTGATCAGAGCTCGGGGGTCACCAGCACGAAGCCCAAAGCAGGGCCCGCTGGTGGCAGGCCCACCCCACCGCCCGCGGGCCCGGGGACCTTGGGCAAGTTCCCAACGTCGTGCTTCCTCCGAGTCCTCAGGACCACACAGAAGGCAGTGACGACGCACGCCCCAGGCTCGTGGCGCTCAAGGGAGGACCGGGTGCGGGACACGTGCCCACCTGGGCTCCGCCTGCCGTCGTACCATCGGCACCGCCGCTCCGTACACGGAGCCCCGGCCGCAGGGCAGGGCAGCTCATCCGAGGTTACACGCGGGTAAGCGGCGGCCGCGTCCGTCCGGAGCCTGGGAATCGGGGCCGAGCTCTTCACTGCCCCACGAGCTGCCCAGTTAGAGCAACGCGGCGGCTCGGCTTCCTGCTCTTCTATGTTACGACTCCTCACAATCTTAAGTCAGAATAACGTACACGCGGTTCTTTAACACGTCTCTATTTCCTACGTGAAGATGGGTTCAAACAGATGGAGATAAGAATAGTTTACGTCGACTTGCAAAACTCCTCCACTCAATTAAAATCGTAAATTCAATTAAGCTTTTCCCGTTTTCTTCTAAGGTAACTGTACCAAGGAATTTTAAATTAAAATCAAAACCTACATTTCTCAAATAAATATAGCAGATGTTGGATTTGACAGGAAAAAAAGGCAAAAAAAAAAAAAGGCACTTGAGTTGAAGGTCCTAAAATTAGCTCCAAAAACCTAAACAACCTAAAGCTAAGGAAGCAGCCACAGATGGTGGCCCACAGATGGCTCAGGTGGCCCAGAGATGATTCAGGTGGCCCAGGGATGATTCAGGTGGCCCAGAGGTGGCCCTGGTAGCCCAGAGATGGCTCAGGGGGCCCAAAGATAGCCAAGGTGACCCACAGATGGCTCAGGTGGCTCACAGATGGCTAAGGTGGCCTAGAAATGGCCCAGGTGGTCCAGAGATGATTCAGGTGGCCCACGAATGGCCCAGGTGGCCCAGAGATGGCTCAGGTGGCCAACAGATGGCTCAGGTGGCCCAGGGATGATTCAGGTGTCCCACAGATGGCCCTGGTAGCCCAGAGATGGCTCAGGTAACCCACAGATGGCCAAGGTGGCCCAGAGATGATTCAGGTGGCCCAGAGATGGCCAAGGTGACCCACAGATTGCTCAGGTGGCCTACAGATGGTCAAGGTGGCCTAGAGATGGCCCAGGTGGCTCAGAGATGATTCAGGTGGCCCAGAGATGGCCCTGGTAGCCCAGAGGTGGCTCAGGTGGCCCACAGATGGCCAAGGTGGCCCAGAGATGGTTCAGGTGACCTATGGATGGCCAAGGTGGCCTACAGATGGCCCAGAGATGATTCAGGTGGCCCAGAGATGGCCCTGGTGGCCCAGGGATGATTCACGTGGCCCAGAGATGGCCCTGGTAGCCCACAGATGGCTCAGGGGGGCCACATAGGGCCAAGGTGGCTTAGAGATGGCCCAGGTGGTCCAGAGATGATTCAGGTGGCCCACGAATGGCCCAGGTGGCCCACAGATGGCTCAGGTGGCCCACAGATGGCTCAGGAGACCTACGGATGGCCAAGGTGGCCTACAGATGGCCCAGGTGGTCCCGAGATGATTCAGGTGGCCCAGAGACGGCCCTGGTAGCCCAGAGTGGCTCAGGTGGCCCCTGGATGAATGCTGGCAACGGGGAAGAACTGCAGTCCAGCAGGCCGGGGCGATCAGGGAGAGCTCTGAGCTCTCGCCACACTAAGCAAAGTTTGAAAGATCCTGCGATCGAGTCTGGACGTGAGCTGGAAACCAACCCGGGGGATGCAAGTGATAGGCACGGCCTAAGGAGGGATCCCGGTAAAGGTGACTTTCTAAGCACCCTTTAAGGACAACGCTCACTATTACTGATTATTAAGAGACAAAACAAACCACGAACCTTTTGGGTTTTTTTTGTTTTTTTTTGTTTTGTTTTTTTTTTTTACCACGAACCTTTTGAAACATAAAGGAAAACTCGTCGGTCCCTCAAAGAAGAGAAAGTGGCTTTACTCAATCAGGACCAGAAACCCTGTGGCTGACCTCGCGTATTTATGAACGACTTAGGGCTGTCTGTGTGCGTGGATGAGAGAAGCAGCATAAGCAAGCGCGGACAAGCAATGGACAACGTGGACAAAAACGCTGGACCTGACTGAAAACTCACGCAGGAGTCAACAGAGGAGAAAACAGCGCAAAGGGGGTTAGAGACGCGGCGGCCTGGACCCGCGGAGCGCAGAGCCAGAGGCACGCGGTGTGCAGGCCCGAGGGCCGGAGCACGCAAACCAGGACGCACTCAACGTTACAACGGAGGAAAACATCCCAGAAATAAAGATCCTCGTCGGCCACCGGACAGCCCCCCCTGCATGGAGGAGGGGATGAAAAGCAGAGAAGACTCTGTTCTTCTCAGCATCCTACTGAGGTTCATGAACAAAGGAACCTAAGGGAGTCCAGACCGGCACAATCTGATTATTGAGGAGACAAAGTCAGGCCGGAGGACGGCCGAGCACTATTAGCGAGTTTTCTGGTTCCCACTGAGCTGCTGGTCAGCGGTCGCGGGCAGGGGGGACGGTTCGACCTTGCCCCGACCCCGCGTCTTCCCGGGATGACCCCCTGGTCCCGCTCCGTCCTCCGCGCGGCGCCCCAGCTCCTTCCCGCGGCCGCAGCGCAGGGGCCGCTCAGGGGTCGGGGGACAGCCCCGGCCCTCCCAGCCGTACCCGCCGGGTCCTACTTACCACCACACGCTCAGAACTTGACGGCACAGACTAATTTTTTTATTTATTTTTTGCATTTTATCTTAACTATTCTAAAATAGTAGAATCAAAAGACGATGTTACACGTAAACTATGGGAGCAGAATAATAACTGTCTGAATGCTGGGACACGCGGAGGTGCGCCCTCCAATTCCACGGCACGGGCAAGCCCCCCACGGGCTCAATTACTACTGTTCAGCCCATAAAGTGCCCGGCAACATGCAATTCACCAACCGCGTCCCCCGCGGAACCACGTCGGTGGTAAGTGCTCCACACCCCCGGCCCAGGGTCCGGGGACCAGCCTCCTGGGGTCGGGGTCAGCACGGCTCCCCCCGTAGGGGGGCAGGACGCGGTTCCCAAGATAACCAGCAGAGGAGCGTAGCTGCCGGGCCCGACCCCGCTGCCCAGCCCCGCGCCCTCCCCTCAGGCAGGGGTGCGACAAGAGTCAGACGATCGCGTCCTCGGTGTCCCTCGTGACGACAGCCAGACACGTGACACGTCCTAGACGATGAGATATAAGGGAAATATGACAGAGGCTTCTGGAATGTCCTGGTGAAAGGGACAGACGGGCAGCACTGCCTGCCCCTTCCCACTTATTCCTGCCTTGAATACAGATGAGACGGCTGGAGCTGCCGCAACCACACTGCAACCATGAGGGAACGCTGAGGACTTCGCCCCCTGACGTGCTCGTGCTCTCAACCACCTGCAGCAAAAACCTACCTCTGCAATCCTACTAGGACATAAATGAATCCCGGCTCAGCGGTTTAGGGCTGCCTTCGGCCCAGGGCCTGATCCTGTGGATCCAGGATTGAGTCCCGCGTCGGGCTCCCTGCAGGGAGCCTGCTTCTCCCTCCACCTGTGTCTCTGCCTCTCTCTGTCTCTCATGAATAAATAAATAAAATCTTTAAAAAAAAAAAAAAGGGAAATAAATGAATCCCTACTAGTGTAAAACACTGTAGGTCACGTGTTCTGGGTCTTTCACCCAAAAGCACTCCTAAACACACTACAAGGCCAGGAAAGTGCGAAGTGAGCTCAAGTTGCCGCCTCTGAGCTGAAGGTCAACAGACGACATCTAGAATTTATAAACCAAAACTAAACTAAACTAAACTAAAATAAAATAAAATTTATAAACCAGAAACCAGCAAGGTCATTATTTACAGACTAAAGTACGGCGGGGCCTGCGGCCGTCTTCGCCCAGACATCCACGCCCCCCTTCCCCCGTGGGCACAGCACCCGCGTGGTCAGCCAGCAAGCACGACGTTCCCAGCCCTGGTGTGTCCCGTCGTGGTCATGTGACGACAGTCGTGTGCACTGGGACGAGCAGGCAGAAACCCCTGGGGAGACGGCACATGCGCACCCTGCAGTGTGGACAGCGCTCGGGCCCAGGCCCCCTCCACACCCCTGCCCTCCCCCACGCCCCTCCCTCTGCACACCCACACCGCCGGCTGCTGGACCCCGCGGCCCCCTGCCCACGTCACCTGGAGAACAGCAGGAGACCTGTCAGGCCCCGGCTCCACCTGGACCACCAGCCACCACCCTCTTGCCTCCGCTTTCGTCACTGCAGCTGCAGAAGCTACTGTCCCACTAGGTTACAGAGGTTACAGCCCCCCCAGGCCCCCCGGAGCCGCTCTGTGGTGAGCGTGAGACCCCCGCCCCGCTCCTCGAGGCCCAGAGGGCACCCCCGTGCTCAGCCCCCGGATCCCAGGAGCAGGAGGGCGGCTCGCGGCGCCCCAGTTTCTGTGCACAGCTGTGCTGGGGGCGCCTGGCACCTGCTAGAACCTCACGGCGGGCCTGGCGAGGGGCCCAGGGCCCATCAGCTCCCCTCCCTCCTGGAGCGGCAGCCGCCCACACGCGTGCTGGTCTTTCTACCAGTCCCGCCCTGGGAAAAGCCTCCGTGGGCACAGAAGGAACGCGGAGGAGAGTACAGACGTCCCTGCCCCCACGGACACGCGGCCGCGGGTTTCCCGTCCCCCCCGAGCGCGGCCGCGAGAGGACTGCCAGCCAAGTCCCAACGACCACAGAGATCCGTGGTTTCCCACCCAGCAACGTACAGGCCCCTGAACTCCCGTCGTACTTTTGTGGCTAATGATGTATTTTTTTTGTCCCTTTGGAAACGTAAAGCCACAGCACATAAAAACTAGGAACACAACCACTTCTTAGAAATATTTCAAACTTGATACTGTTTAAACTAAGTTTTACTCAGATTTTTTCCATTTTTTTGGATGGAAAATAATCCCAAATCACTACTGTGCTGCTCCCGCCTCCCCCAGCCCCAGCGGGTGGCCTCACCCGCGCCCCAGGCCCGCTGCTGCCCCACGGGGTCTGGAGACGAGAAGCCAGGCCCTCCTGGGTGTGCTGCTGCCCCCCTCCCCGGGCCCCTCCCCAGCATCGTCCGCTCCCACCAGGTGTCAGCTGCACAGGGACCGTCCATCCTGTCCCACCGTCATCCCCGGGGCCTCGGTCAGCACCTGCCGTGAGAGTGGGCCCAGTGTGCAGCCCAGATCTGTGTCTGACGGGGCCACGGGCTCCACAGCCTGCAGCCCCCAGGTGACAAACCCCGCAGCTCTGGGCCTTGCTGCTGCAGACATGGACTCGCCCATCTGCACCGTCCTGCGCCCTCCCTGAACCTGGCACGTCTGCAGCTGCCGCCGGGACGCTGGGCCTGGGCTTCACGCACACCAGGAGGGGCCTGGGAGACCTGCTCACACGCGGAGCAGAAGCCAGAGCCGGGCCAGCAGGAGGCCTGCGGAGGCCCCAGAGGCCCCGGCCCGCCCGCGGCTCTGCCTCTCCCACTCCTCCTCCAGCTGCAGGCGGCCTGGGTTACGGGCCCTGCCTGCACGAGCTGCAGGATGGAAGGGGTGAGGCTGCCGTGCGCGTGTCCCTTAACCCATCCTGCTCCCGCCAAGCGCCACTGTAGCCGGTGGCCTTGACTGTCCAGGCGTCTTGGAGCGGAGCACTCAGCTTCGCACCCCCAGCCTGCGTCACCCAGGACCCTCCCTGTGGAATGTGAGGGGATGCAGAGGACTGGGGACGTCCCCCGAGGCCCCCACTGCCCCTGCGCTCTCACCTGACCTAGCCGGCTCCCATGTGTCTGACCAAGGGTGCAGGTAGACCGTGGGCCTGTGGGCTTGGGGCAGCCCCTCTGGTCTTGGCCCCCGACTCCACGGCCCCGTCCCATGGCCCCCTCCCCGTGGCCTCACTGTGAGCTGGGTTTCGCCAGCTTCTGTGTCCCCAGCCCTCTCCATCCTCAGGACACTTTCCTAGTTGGTCCCGCTGTGCCATTCCCCCTACGTCACCATGTCCTGTAGGCCCCCCCCACCAGTTCGTGGTGCTGGGGTCCCGGTACCAGGCCCGCTGTCAGGAGGGCGCTCTGTGAGCTCAGAGCCGTGGACAGGGGGCCTCGAGTGCAGGGACACCCCCTGGCCCAGGGAGGCACCGTCGGGGTGCAGCCGTCCAGGGGCCCAGACGAGGGGGCCTGGTCAGGCCCCACACGGTGAGCTCACGCCGGCCAGCAGGGCTGCAGCCCTCCCTGCAGAGCCGCACGGCGAGCGGTCCAGGCTCTGTGGCCCGTGCTGCTGCCGCTGCTTCCCTTGCGGTCCTTACAGATGTGAAAGCCATTCCTGGGGTGGGACTCTGGCCTTGGGACCCCCCGGCCACCTGCAGGGGGGCTCCACCCTGGCTTCCGGGGTGCGCAGCGGCCGAGGCGCCCGGGGCTCGGCTCTTTGGCTCGTCGCCTGCACCCAGGCAGGCCCTGAGGAGGTGCCACCCTATTCCTCACCTTCACGTGTCCATCACAGGGTGACGGCTCTGTCCTCCGGCAGGCGGTCCACGTTTGCTGGATGAATGTGCACCAGCCACGTAAGCTGCATCACCTTCTGTGAGAAAACTATGCAAACGTTTTGCCCCTAATTCCATTGCACCGTCTTCCTTACTGACCTGTGAGAATTTTCGTGTGTTCTAGACTCTGGAAACTGAGCCAGGCCCCATCAGCCCGGCTCCTGCCTCAGGAGGCCCCCATCAGCTACAGGTGTGGCAAATTGTCTTCCCAGTGTGTGGAACTGGTGTGTGGTGTCCACACCCTGTATAATCCCCTCCCGTTGACGGGTGGAGCTGTGACTCTGATGGATACACCATAATATAAACCGAAGGTTTACAAAGTTAAATCCCTACTCAGCCGACCCTGCATCGTGGGTGGGCCTGCCCTAATCAGGTGAGCCCTTAAAGGACACAGGAAGTGACGGTGACACTCCCACGGCCAGGAAGGGGCCAACTGCATGTTGTGGACACGGCCACTGGGCCAGGAACACGGCGGGTCCCTGGGATTGGAGGCCACAGCCCTGCGACCACAGGAGCTTGTGAGGGAGACCCCAGAGCTTGCAGGACACTACGGCCAGTGAGCCAGTGTGGTCGCAGGTCCTGCTGATGGGTGTGCAGCAACAGACCACTGACCCGCAGGTACGCTGACTACCGACGGCTCAAGGGTCAGAAGCCGGGGCCACAGCTCTGAGCACACCCCCAGACAGCCGTCCCATCCCAGCAGGGCAGGGCGCTGGCCCTGGGCTCACACGTGCACGTAGGCACCGCCCCACGCGGGATGTGGCCGGCACTGCTTGCAGTGAGCGGCGGCACCCAGGACTCTGCCTTAGGGAAGGAGACGCCGTGTCAGTGGCATGCGGCCCTCGCGGCCCAGGAGCCAACACCTGCGCTGAGGCACGCTCCTCCCTCCCACCGTGTGGGTGATGCCCACCCCCGCAGGGACCCGCTGTCCCTCCCCTGCCTAGAGCTGGACGGGACAGCCGTACAGGCCAACCTACACCTGCAGGGTCAGCTCCGAAGAGGCAGCTCATTCCCACAGACCTTCCAGGAAGTGGGTGTGCATCCCGTCCCCCTGCACAGGGCAGGGCCTGCCCTTCCTTACTGGCCCCACCCCTGCCCACTGCACATCCAGCTCAGCATCCTGTTCCAGAGCAGGAGTGCCGGTGAGAGCAGCCGCATGCCCTGCCACTGCGGAGTGCGGGAAGAGCAGCCGCCTCCTCTCAGCAGCTGCCCTGCATCTGTGAGCACCCGAAACACAGCCGCAGACACACCATCCCCACCGGCTGGATGCCGGGGGACACACCATCCCCACCGGCTGGATGCCGGGGGACACACCATCCCCGCCAGCTGGATGCCGGGGGACACACCATCCCCGCCGGCTGGATGCCGGGGGACACACCATCCCCGCCGGCTGGATGCCGGGGGACACACCATCCCCACCAGCTGCCGGGGGACACAGCGTCCCAGCGGCTGCTCCGTGCTGGGGTGCTTCTGGGCCCCTGTGGCAGACGGCAGTCCGGCAAACAAGGAGCCTTCCTGCACTGGAGGGCTGACGCCCCGCGCGGGCGGCGGCTCATGATCACCCAGCCCAGACCCTCGCTGCCTCGCTCCTCCACGTTTTTAACGCACACCCGTAGCACCACGCGATGCCGGGAGGGGAGGACCAGCTCCTTTCAGAAGTCTGCCCTGCGCTGTGAGCACCTGGGGAGATGCCCAGGTGCGCGCCGCCCGCGGACTGGGGCCCAGGCAGGTGCTGACTCACGATGCGCTAACTTCTCTGCCCGGCCTTCCCTCTTGAGGATATGGTGCGGATTAACAGGGTCGTGCCGCCTACGAGCGTCATCCAGAGCACGATGGAGGAGCTCACGGGTATCTGTTACAGAACAAACGTCTGCGTGGGTCCAGTCCCCGGGCCCTCTGCAAGGGGAGCAGCAGGGCAGGTGCCCCGGGAGCACCCCGACGGCCCCAACTGCAGCAGACGCAGGAGACTGCATCTCAGACATGTCCCTCTGGGAGGACGGTGACTGTAGCCACCCTCCTGGAACTAACGTGAATGACCACTGCAGGGCTGCCGTCAGGCACCGGGTGCCCCGGGAAAGGGCCGCAGGGTGCGCCTACCGGTGAGGAGAGCTCCCCCCGCAAAGGCTCGGTTCAGCTGCAATGCTTCATGTTTGCCTCCTTTCCAACCACTCTGAAAAAGGAAAGTTGTGATACATCGGACCGTCGCCACAATTCTTTGTGCGATAATTATACCTCTAGCAGTTGTCAAGTCAGTAAATGCAGACCTACTGGATTTTGCTATTTTTTTTTTAAAGATTTTCTTTATTTATTCACGAGAGACACATAGAGAGGCAGAGACACAGGCCGAGGGAGAAGCAGGCTCCACGCAGGGAGCCCGATGCGGGACTCGATCCCGGGACTCGGGGTCACGACCTGAGCCAAAGGCAGATGCTCAACTGCTGAGCCACCCGGGTGTCCCAAGAAATACAAAATTTCTACTCTGCAGCTAGAACTAAGGGACAGCCCGTAGAAGGAGACCCCGTGGGTGGAGGACCCCGTGGGTGGAGGACCCCATGGAGGGAGAGGTAGCCCCGGTGTTGCAGTATTTGTAATTACCAGGCCTTTCATTCTGCCTTCTCAGCACGTGCTTTGGAGCCCTCCTCTGGGCCTCGTTATTGTTTGGACGCCTTTAAGGACAATTTATTTCTGCAAAGGATTATAAATAATTCACCTCCCCAATGCACGCATTACATAAAAATCCTTGCCATCTCACGTATATGGCACGATGATTGCGGCTGCTCGCTGCCATGGCATGAAAGGTGGTCACAGACGGCACGACTCCCAGCGGAGCTGAAGGACAGGGTTTCTCGCAGCCTCAGGCAGCTGTGCGCTGCTCACTACCTCTCAATATCCCACCACTAATCCTGCTCGCGAGAGCCGCTGCAGGGAAGCCCACCCCACTGGCACAGCAAGGGGCCAGAGCCTTAACTCTGCCCTCTCCGGATGCTCCGGCTCCCCTGCTGCAGAGGGGGTGCAAACCCTCCCTACCCCCTGGGAGCTAGTGTCCTTACGTCCCTGATGGGTGCAGACACGGGGCCTTCCCAGGCAGCTGCAGGTGACAGCAAGCACCCCTACCGATGAGCCCTGCACCTGCACCCCCAGCGACGGCGAGCCCTGCACCTGCTCCTGCCGGCCTCGCCCCAGACGCCGGGCACCTGTCCGCACCTACAGAACGAGCGAGCACAGGCGCACCCGGCAGCCCCCTGCCAACCAGCTCCTCCTCCTTCTTCCCCACAGGACTCCCGTGAGTGTTGCGAACTCTCCTTTCCTGAAGCAGCCACTCCGCAGGCCGTAATCGCACATGGTGCTAACTTAACCGCGACTTTAAATTTGCCCCGCACCCCGACTTCTCTCAAGAGCAGATGCTGAATCACGCGACAGTCACCAAAAAATCAAGTACTAATCTCGTTTTCTTGTAACCACCTCAAAGGAGGCAACGTAGAGTAAGCAGCTCTGCAGCGAGTGTAGCTGAGCACCGGCCGGGAGCCACGGCCGCCGGGGGGCAGCAGCACGCAGCCCCAGCTTGCAGGCTTGCAGGTGGCCTGGGCCCGCCACCCCGGAGAGAGGCAGCAGCACGATCCAGCACGATCCAGCACGGAAGTTACTCCATCAACACACTCGAGAAGGCAAACGGCTTTAATTACTCCGTTCACAGCGAGCAGAAGGCACTTTCTAATCAGTCAGAGGGGAGCAGATTTTTGCAGGCGTTTACCTTACCTTAGATTAGGCGGGTGTCTGCGTGTGCCGGGCCCCGGGCAGAGCTTCCCTGGGCACAGGCCGGGCCGGGCGACCCCGAGCGCACGGGTGTCCCTCGGTCCCTTCGTCAGCCTGCCGTGCCCAGCGGGAGAGGCTTCACTCTGTGGAACAGAAAGATCCCATTACTTTGCCTTTTCGACACGTCAGATGTGAATTCTAATAATAAATACCGTTAGTTAAAGATCCTCTTCCTAAATACAGGCTTAAATCATTTTTAAAATACTTGGGCAGCCCCGGGTGGCTCCGCGGTTTAGCGCCACCTTTGGCCCAGGGCCTGATCCTAGAGCCCCGGATCGAGTCCCACGTTGGGCTCCCTGCATGGAGCCTGCTTCTCCCTCTGCCTGGGTCTTTGCCTCTCTCTCTCCCTGTGTCTTGTGAATAAATAAAATCTTTTTCAAAAAATAAAATAAAATACTCTTACGCTTCCCTAAAGCAGATACACACTAACGAGTCACACCCGTACCCGCACCCTCCGGCCCGGATCTCCGCTCCCCAGCTCCCCAGCTCCCCAGCAGGCTAGTGCAAACACACCAGCCCGCCTGCTAGGGACGGAGGCCTCAGACGCACTCCCGTGTGGACCGATCACGGTCTGCATCACGCGTGTGGCCCGCCACTGGCTGCGTACAGACCTCACGAGTGCACGGATGCACACCTCCCCGCCCTCCGGCCCGGCCCAGAAGCCCAGGCCACGCATCCGTCTGCAGGCAGAGCGTGTGAAACATCTCCGTGCCACTTCCTCTCAGCAGAAAGACGTCAACTCACAACTCATTAAAGAGAGTATTTCAACATGCTTATGTACTGACAAAACCTAAATATGCCACGTTAACATTTTCCTTTACAAAAACAAACTGATATCCCCTCGAGGGGAAAGTCTACGGTGGGGCTTCTCCAGCACAGAGCCGCCAGCCAGCATCCACGGGAAGAACGAGCGGGTCTCTGCGTGGGAGCCCAGAAGACCAGCAGGGAGTGTAGACAGGTGCTCGCTGAACAAGGGGGGGCCCCTAACCGTGCAGACTCGGTGTGGTCACCACAGACCTCCTCGGGGCCCCGGGGGTTACAAGTGGCCAGTCTCAGCCCCTCCACATCTCTCAGCTGTGACTCGCCTCAATTCATCTGTACCGTGTGTCAGCAGGTGTGCGAGGACAGGTCTGAGGCACCGTCCCTGTGTTGTACGCTGCTGCCCCCAGCTCCAGGGGGAACTCACAACAACGACCTATTAGCCTGGGGTTACAGGTCACACGACTGTGCTCTCCAGCACGGAGGCTTCGAGGCTGAACACACAGGTCCATGCACATGGCTGCTGACCCCATCAGCACCCCGCAGTCCTACCTCCACACCCAGGCGAGGAGGATGAAGGAAACGGCCCCACCGTGTGCCCCCCCAATCCTCAACGCCACCCCCACCTGGTCAGTGATCCTGCCAGCAGCTCCTGACCTGGCTGGAGGGTGTGCAGGAGACACAGCAGCTCCCCTAACAAAGAACGAAGAACAGGACACGGAGCCCCCCGCGATCCAAGGAAGAGGAAGGATGGTGTGCGAGACAGGTCAAATGTCACTGTGCCAACCAACGTCCACACAGGGCACAGATCAAGGGAAACACAGGGAGCACACAACCAATATCCACAGAACCAGGTCCTAGTGCCCACACAGCGACCTGCCAGCCCAGAGTGGAGACAAAAGTCTGACCCCTGTCGTCCACTGGAGGAACCGTGCCTGGGAGGGACCAGGGACAAGGCCCAGGAGGGACCTGGGACCAGGAGAGAGCAGGGACTAGGAGGGACCTGGGACCAGGAGGGACCAGGGATCAGGAGGGGCCAGGGACCTGGAGGGACCAGGGACAAGGCCCAGAAGGGACCTGGGACCAGGAGGGACCAGGGACCTGGAGGGACCAGGGACCAGGAGGGACCAGGGACCTGGAGGGACTAGGGACAAGGCCCAGGAGGGACCTGGGACCAGGACGGACCAGGGACAAGGCCCAGGAGGGACCAGGGACAAGGCCCAGGAGGGAACAGGGCCCAGGAGGGACCAAGGACGAGGAGGGATGGGACCAGGAAAAACCAGGGACAGGAGGGACCAGGGACAAGGCCCAGGAGGGGCCAGGGACCAGGGACCAGGAGGGAGTGGGACCCGGAGGGACCAAGGACCCGGAGGGACCAGGCCCAGGGGAACCATTCTGAAGACAGCCCCGCAGAGCTGACCCAGGGAGCTGGACTGGCGCGGGGAAGGGTTCTGCAAACTGCAAAGCTTAAACAAGAAGCACCGGAATGGTGTGACAGGAGCTGCCACATGCCCAGGGGACTGCTGCGTTGTGGGTTCAGACTGCAAGAGGCAGCCTTGGGACGCCACCTGGCCCTGCGGCTGCATCGCTGAGCGCCTCCAGGTCCTGCCACAGTGACGCAGAGGATGGCACCGTGAGGACTGAACAGAGCAGGGGTCACAGAGAGCTTGGCCCGGTGACAGTGAAAGTCACAGCAAGAACATGACAGGCGGTGGGCAAAGACGGAGGAGGCTCTTGTCGCAGGGGCAGCAGGGGACCGCGGCCCAGAGAGCGGGGAGGAGACACACAGAAGCCTCCGCCCCGAGGGTGGCTGCATCCCAGCACGCCACGCACGCCACGCACCCGGGGACGGACGACCAAGGACAACCAGAAGAGTCTCTGCCTGTTCGGAAGCTGGCGGTATTCCTCCGAGTAACCCACAGCTGAAATAATCACAGTAGGAAACAGAAACTACGAAAACTTAAAAACCAGAGAGCACACGTGGACTTGAGCGGCGTGCAGGTGGGGCAGTGCACCAGGGACACGTGCGGCCCCAGCTCACCCCTTCAGGAAAGGGGGCACATCGACGAATCCCCACCCAGGCGGGTCAGTATAAGGAGAACAAAATTAGCCCAAAGGAAGCGGGAGGGGGAAAGGAAGTAATTAAACCCGCACTGATCACACACACTAGCGGGCACACGGGGACAGATGTCGGCACGCAGGACGGGGAGAAGCCCCACATCATCCTGCTCTGAAGGGCAGCGGGGGGCCAGGTGGCCTCCTTTATGTGCCACCCCTGCCGGCGCCTCAAGCGGTCCTTGCAGGGCGTCCCTGAGTCTCAGCAGGCTCCGGGACCCCAGGGTGGGTCGGGTGGAGGCGGGAGGAGTCACCGCGTGCCGGCCCTTCGGGGGCTGCCAGCTTGGAAGACTCTCCGCAGGAGGCCAGTTCTGTGGCTACGGCCACCCGGCTGGGGTCCACACAGGACAGAGACCAGGCCGGCCCCACACAGGTGCCCACCTGCCCCTCCGCAGGCCACCTCTGACGAGGTGTAAGGACAAGAACTACGACCCCCAGCTGCCCACACATGGCCACTTCCACTCATCTGAGGCCCCGGTCCCACGGAGCATGGACAAACTGTCCCCTTTACACCCTGCCCCAACCCCTGCCCCACGGGGTCACCAGCAAAACCAGATGGTGGCTGTTCCAGGCCACTGAGTTGTGCTGTACGGGGCGGGGGGATTGTGTTAGGCAGGAAGAAACACCAGGACAGAATTACCACTCCCAATCCGCACGATGTTAAAAATATAGTAGGAGGGTATTAGGAACCTCATTTCAAATATTCTGTAGACTTAGGTACAATGAGCACATTCTATGAGAAATACAGTGCAGGAAAACTGACGCCAGAAGAAATGGAAAATCTGACTACAGGACAAAGAACAAGCACCAGGAAACAAAAATCACGTACAAAGTATCAGCCAAACCAACTCACGAATGCAGACGTAAGAATCCTAAGGGAGACGTCGGCAAACTCGGTCCAATGATGTTTTTAAAAGCTGACGTATGGGGGATCCCTGGGTGGCTCAGCGGTTTGGCGCCTGCCTTCGGCCCGGGGCGCGATCCTGGAGTCCCGGGATCGAGTCCCACATCGGGCTCCCTGCATGGAGCCTGCTTCTCCCTCTGCCTGGGTCTCTGCCTCTCTCTCTCTCTCTCTGTGTCTATCATAAATAAATAAAAATAAGTCTATAAAAAAAAATAAAAGCTGACATATGATCCGGCTGGATTTACTCTGGGAACGGGAAAACGAGACAGTGTAGTAAACCACTAGCGACCCCCACCACACTAGCACCCCGAGAGAGGCGTCCAACACACCCGTGACGCCACGGAGTCTGACGGCGTGGGGACACACGTTTCTGCGGGCCAGGGCGGCCTGGGCGGCAGGCGGGTCGGCAGGAGGCCGCCGTCCAGCAGCACGAGGGAGGCTCTGACAACGTCCCCCCCGGGTGACGGGGACTCACGCAGGAGCCGCAGACCTCACGACAGTGCACTAGGAGATGACCAGGTAACGGGACCCAGGAGGGCCAGGGAGCAGGGGGGACCGGGGTCTTGGTCCACACGACGGAGCCAAGCAGCGCTCCATCACCCGCGTGCAGCAGGGAACCGGCAGCACCACAGGCCAGTCGCTGCAGGGGGACAGGGGAGCTACTGCGCCCGCGGTGCCCCCACCACAAGCGGGGGGTGGAGGTCCCACACCTCCCGCAAAACACAGAAGACAGGGCCCCAGGAGGGAGGAGCACGAGGAGCCGTGCTCTCCGGGCAAGAGGCCGGTTTCAAAGCCGGGCGGGGTGGGGTCAGGCCCCTGCCCTCTCCGCCGCCATCCACCCCGGGAAACAGCCGGGCCTGAGCTGACCCGAGAACCTGCAGGGGGAGCGGAGGCCGCGTGGGACCAGCGCGGCGGCGGCTCGGGGCCCCAGCTCCTGCCCCGGCTCTGCCAAGGGGTGGATGGCAGTGCCAGTAAGCAACATGAGAGAATCGGAAAAAAAGAGGAAATCTTAGAAGACAGGTGACAGGTGTTTTTCAACTGTCCGGAGCTATAAAAAGCTCCAAAGTGTATCGACTACAGTCCTGGTATTTCTACGTCAACAAAGGGTCCCCGCGACCTGACCCTTCAAAGGGAGAAAGTTGATTCTGCTTTAGGAAGGACGCGGGGGGGGGGGGGGGGGGGATCTTCCCGCGGCCAGAGGAGACCGTAAACCCGCAGAGCGCGGGGCGGCCGTGAGCGCTGTGGAGGGGGTGCCCGGGGGGGCCGCGGGGGAGGCCGCAGGCCCCCCTGCTCTCCGCTGCTTCTGGGAAGGAAGAGACGCACTCTAGGCCAGGGGTCCCACTTTAACACTTTTTAAATATTATTTAAATCCCACTCAGGAGGTGGTCTGCGCAGCACGTGCTCTGGGCCCCGGAGAACCGTGTGTCCTCGGCTCCTGAGCAGGGTCCAGCTCGGCCGGAGGAAACGGGCCATCCGCGGGGACAGCGTGCGGCCCTCCCCGTCCAGATGCCTCGCCGCGACGCGGGGGCCGCCGCTTCCACCACGGAGCCCCGTGCGCTTGCCTCATCCCCCGCATCCGGGTCTCACAGGCACCAACCCGGACCTTGTCGTCTCTTCTCGCTGAAATCAACCAATCCCGTGTCCTCGGCAAGCAGGGCGGAGGTGCTCTGCCCCGTTAGGAAGATGACTTTAGGGCGAACCCCGGCGGAGACGGCACGGATGACTCTCCAGGTGACCGCGCTGCGCGCAACAGGCCACACGAGACACGCACCTACTCCCTGACCCCACTTATGTGGAACTCCAGAAAACGCAGAGGGACCTATCCCGGCGGAGAGGAGTGGCTGTGGGGGGCGGGGGAGGATGGAGGGCCGGGGGGCTTGGGGGCTGGGAGGCCGGGGGGCAGGGGACCTTCAAAGGCGACGGGCACGTTCACCATCCGCACCGTGGCAGTGGTCTCACCTGTGTCCCAAAACCCATCAAGTGGCTCACGTTAAAATACGTGCGTGTGCTGGTACCTCAGTTATACCTCGAGAAAGCTGGCTTTAAAAAACACTACTTTGTTTTATATTATAAAACCCCTCATCTTGGGGCTCCTGGGTGGCTCAGCGGTTTGGCGCCGCCTTCGGTCCCGGGTGTGATCCTGGAGTCCGGGATCGAGTCCCGCATTAGCTCCCTGCATGGAGCCTGCTTCTCCCTCTGCCTGCGTCTCTGCCTCTCATAATTAAATAAACAAAATATATAAAAAAATAAAACCCCTCATCTTATTTTTTGAAGGGAGTTGGTAAACATTATCGAAAATATTTTTATGACCTGAGGGAGAACATTACTTTTTTAAACTCTGAATAATCTAATGTTTTATGGGAAATTTAAGCTTGCTGCAAACATTAAAACAACGCGTTAAATGGGCCAGGGACTTCTCCGCATCCAGCTCCATTTGCTGTTGCATAATCATTCCCAGAGGGACCCGGTGCTCCCAATGCTAGCAATGAGCTCCGCGTCGCCACAGGGAGAGGGCCCCTGGGGTGCAGACGGACACGGAGACACAGAGGGCGAGCAGAGGGCGCCCGCCTGAGCCTCGCTCTGCACCTGCTCTCGGGCCCTCGGCTCGGGTGGGGTGTGGGACCCTGGGTGCTGCTGAGGGTCATCACCCCAACCCGGCAGAGGAACATCTCAGCCCTGGTCATGGAGGCGACTGCTGGAATCACCGGGATGGCAGGTGAAGGACAGACCAGAAGACGTGGGAGGTGCTGAGCCCTCCGTGCCCTCGGCACCTGCTCCCCTCAGGACAACTGTGCACCCTTTGGCCACACACACGCTGAAACAACCCAGAAGGGCCAGCAGGGAGCATGCAGGTGTGGCAGCGGGGCCTCCACCTGGGGCGCCCCGTCCGTCCTCGGCCGCCCCACTGCGGGTGGGCTCGTGCACCAGGCAGCGCACCAGGAGGTCTGCCCACGGGGGTCAACACCTCTCAGCCTGGTTAGCGTACCGCGTGTTATTAGGCGTCCACACCTCTCGGGGGGGCGGGAGGGCCTGCGGCCTCTGTCTCCCACGACTCACGGGGTTACCTGTGTCAGAGGTCCCCTCCGCTGACACACGATGAGCCACGTTATTTCTATGATGACTTTAGGGAGTGATTTTTCCATGAAAACGAGGTCTATTTTTGCCTAATCATTGCCAGCAAACAAATAAGACCAACAGAAGAGCATTTCAGGCCCCAAACCCGGGTGCAGCGCGTGAGCCGTGACCCTGGGGCTCCCCCGGCCGGCAGCGCACACGCCGGGGGCAGGGGGGGGACACGCGGCCACAGAGGCACTGGTCGGCCCACCTTCTCCCATGAGATGCTCGGACCGGGTGACACAAAGAACAAATCAAGAGAAACAAAACTCTCTCCACAGGCTACACGACAAGGCCGAGTAAGAAAAGGAGAGTGACGGGAAAGATGATCCCGAGAGACTTTCCGAAGCGGAGGCTGCAGCCCTGCGCCCTTGGCAGGAAGGAGCACGCGGAGGGCTGCAGGCGGCCCCGGGCGGGACCCCGGCGGGGCAGCTCCAAGGCCCCCCCAGACCCCAAGGTCTGGAAGGATCCGTAACCCCTGAACTTCCCTACAACCGTGTCACCGATGAACACGGCACCGGCTTCTCCGATCGGCAGGCACCTGTTCCGTAAACCTGTGACGTTCTTTTTTTTTTTTTTTTTTTTTTTTATTTTTTATTTTTATTTATTTATGATAGTCACAGAGAGAGAGAGAGAGAGAGGCAGAGACACAGGCAGAGGGAGAAGCAGGCTCCATGCACCGGGAGCCTGACGTGGGATTCGATCCCGGGTCTCCAGGATCGCGCCCTGGGCCAAAGGCAGGCGCCAAACCGCTGCGCCACCCAGGGATCCCAACCTGTGACGTTCTCAACGTCTTCCGTCGGATTCGTGTCAAACGAACACGTTTTCAGAAGTTCTTCATTAAAAGCCAGACGAGTGTGATGTCTGTATTTAAGCAACGTCGTCAATTTAAACGCGTTCAGTGACGTTACCAGACGCCGGAAGTTGGTGCACTAGCATCCACTGCAAGGAGACGAACTGTCTAAATAAAAAATGTTAATCTTTTTTTATAGAAATCTCTCAAATATATCTTCTTGTTCTGTTACATAAGGCAGACTAAATGTGAGTTTTTAACCAGAAGATGCCCGGGGATGAGACAGGAAAGCAGCGGGTCCTCAGACGGAGGCCACAGCTGGCCGGGCACCGAAAGCAGCCGTGTCAGGACACGGAAACGAGACGCCAGGGGGCCGAGCTCTCAGAGGACCCGCCTGGAGCCACCACGGGCCGGCACCACGGCCCCGGACGAGTGAGCTGCCCCCGTGTCCTCCTCCCCGTGACGCGGGCGTAAGAGCAGCCCTTCCCCCGCGGCTGCCGTGGGGATCCCGAGAGCTGGGGACGCCCGGGCTTGGAGCCCACCCGGCGGGCGCACAGGAAGCAGGACGGGAACGTCCACGGAGCAAAAGCCGTAACCACCCGTGGTCAGGGTCCTTCACACGTGCACCTGTGAGACGGTGACGCGCCCAGGGGTGAGCCGAGCATGGACGCCGCCACCCGCTGCAGGCCCGCGGCGGGGCACGGCACACAACACGAGCTGCCCACGTGGGGCACCTCCCATGGGAACGCCAGGGGTGACCTCCTCGGGTCAGGGCTAACCCGGCCCATGCCCAGGGGACTCCCAGGAAGCAACCTTGACGACGGTCAAAGCAAGGAACGGAAGGTCTCTGGTGAGATGCTGCCATAAGCCGATCTCCGTAAAGCTCCAAATCGCACCACCCACCACCCAGATGCTCCACGACGTACCCAAATGGACCTCAGGAAAGAGCCTTCCCCAACGAGTGGTCCACAGACACGTGGCAGACGCAAAACAACATCCTCTCTGGAAAAATGCACCGTCATCGGAGGCCTCAAAGAATCCATACACGTGGTTTTCCAAGGAAGATGAGCGACCGACCGTCAAAAAGATAATCCCACAAGGAAGCAGGGTCGGAAGCATGAGCAGCCTAAACGAGAGACCCCAGAAACAGGCCTTCAGATGGGATGGACCTGCCAAGACCCCACATATAAAATTACTGGGTATGTAAGAAAAATAGATGCGGGGCCAGCATGGCAGCTCAGCCCGCTCAGCATCTGCCTTCGGCTCAGGTCGCGATCTCGGGGTCGTGGGTTCGGGTCCCGTGTTGGGCTCCCCGCTCTGCAGAGAGCCTGCGTGGGACTCTCTCACCCTCTGCCTCTCCACCCCCACTTGCGCTCTCGCCCTCTCTTGAAAAAACGAGAAACAAAAAAAAAAAAATATGGGAAACAGGAAAACAAACAGTACCCAATCAGGCTTGGAAAAGAATAAACCTTCTATAAATAAGAAACATTAAAGACTAAAATTACTAAAATTACAAACTCTAAGCTGGGTTTTAACATCAAACTAGACACAAAGAGAGGATGAGTGAACGGCAGGAGGAAGCTGCGGAAGTGGCCAGAATGCAGCCGGGGAGAGAGGGCCAGAGGAGGGAGGCCGACCCCACGCCCAGGCGGCCCCCCAGCCGACCCCCCGCCCACCCCACGCAGAGGAGACCAAAATAGCTGCCGCCCAGACGCGTCAGGAGCGGGAAGCCGGCGGGGGAGGGCGCCCAGCTGGATGCGGGCGAGGCTGCGGCCTCAAGCTGCCGACCCCCCACGACCTCTTCACGATGAGAACACAGGAAGGGGTTTCCCTGCAAATCCCGCTGACCCTGGTGGGGACGAAACCCTAAAGGGGACGTTTCAGAAGAAGGGAAGTGACCTTGCAGAGAACACAGTAACAAAAGGAATGACGATAAAAGCGAGTGGCACGTGGAATGTGACATTTCTTTTTTTAATTTTTATTTTCTTTTATTTTTTATTGGTGTTCAATTTGCCAACACATAGAGTGACACCCAGTGCTCATCCCGTCAAGTGGCCCCCCTCAGTGCCCTATTCAGGACGGCTTTAATGTGGACTCTCTGGTATTTAAGGAAAGGTTTGTTGTTTGTTGTTTTTTTTTTTTTTTAAAGAGAACTTTAATTTAAAGTCTTCAATAATCCAAATTGGTATTTTCTTAAATCTCCACTAGGACAACGAACCTGATGCTTTTCTCAAAAAATATGATCAAGGCGGCTCGGGTGGCTCAGGGGTTCGGTGCCACCTTTGGCCCAGGGCGTGACCCCAGGGTCCCGGGATCGAGTCCCGCGTCGGGCTCCCTGCATGGAGCCTGCTTCTCCCTCTGCCTGTCTCTCTCTCTCTCTCTCTCTGTGTCTCTCATGAATAAAAATCTTAAAAAAAAAATATGATCAAACTGTGAAAATACCGAAAACAGAGAGAAAAAAATAAGCTGATAAAACGAAACACATTTTTGTTTTTCTTTTCTGCCAATCACGAGATCAGAGCAAGCACACAGAGGTCCCTCCCGCTCCGTCCCTTGGGAGGGGCGAGGGCGACGGGCCGGTGACAGCTGGCGGGCGTCCTCGGAGCTTCGCGCCTGCCCTGAAGTTACCGTGAGCAGAGGCGGCGTGGGGAGAGGCGCACGGCAGCTCCGCAGCCTTGGGGGGTCCCCGCGTACGAGCACACTGCCCAGCCGGCGTCCTGGGCGGAGGAACAGCCGCCCCGCTCGCAGGTCCGGGCCTCACGTCCACGAGAAAGGCAAAACCGTGGTAGAATGGTGGGGTCCAAGCCCACGTGCACCCGTCTACGACGACACGCGCAGTATTAACCCAGCACTGGGAAGGGCCTCGGGCGCACCCCGAACGGACCCACGCCCTGTCCCCCCCTCGGCACTTACCCGACGCTTCATGGCCCTCGTTTCTGCAGCCGTGGCCGGTCGGCGGGAACCTGCGACGTGACGCGCTGGGAGCATGAGCACGCGGATCTCGTGAGCCGGCGCTCGTGGGCTCCAGCTCGATTCCCGGCAGCAGGGCCGGCGCCGCGGGGCACGGGGCAGCTCTCTACCATGACAGCCGGGTCACCGCGACGTCCCTCGCACCATTCTTGCTTCCGTCACTGGGACGTCCGTCGTGCTTTATGGCCTCATGCGGGGCTACGGTGGGCTCTCCGCGTGCACAATGAGAATTTCATCAGGCTTTTTAGCTGCAATTTTTCAATAACTAAACCTGCCGGTGCCGTGAATCGTCTCCAGCCTCGTTTCCAAACAGACGTAAAGAACCCCCCCGCCCCCCGACGTCGATAAGGCCGTGACACTTAGCGGCTGCCCTGTGACTCGGGCCTGAGGCTGCCCGGTCTTGCCCCCGCCGCGAGGTACGCGCGACGTCCACACCGACGGGCGGCTCGTACGCAACATGAGACGACAGGTGCGAGGACAGCGCGTCCCGTGAAGGATTTATACGACAAAGCTACCGCAGCTGGCTCCTTGCAGCCCTTCCCAATTCTCGGATAACGCCGAGCGGTTTTTCCACCAGAAGGGAAGAACCTCCGCGTTAAGGAAGTTCAAGGTACGGAATCCGGCCCCTAAGAGCGGTTACGAAGGCCTCAGGGGCGCCTGGGCGGCCGCGTCGGCGAGCATCCGACTTGACTTCAGGTCGGGGTCTTGGGGTCGGGAGACGAGCCCCGTGTCGGGCTCGGTGCTGGGCGAGGAGCCTGCTCAGGGGTCTCTCCCTTTGCCCCCCCTTAAAAAAAAGGATCAAAAGGCTTTTAATTGAAAACGGTGAGAAAGTGCGTATCTTCTTTCTTCTCTTCCTCGAACCCCATCGAAATGGCAGAAAAGGCACCTCTTGGCAATGAGCCGTAACAGGACTGAAACACCGGAGCGTGGGCCAGCGGCGGACAAGGGCACCCAGATCGGCGGTCAGGGCACTGCCTGCGGGGAAGGAGAGTCCAGCTGGCACCTGACTTCTCCGCAACACGGGCCTGCGTTAAGGAACGGGACGCGCTCTCTGAGCTTGAACGGAGGTCGTGAGAACCCGGAACTCTGGGTTCCAGAGGATCCACGGGCGTGGGAACAAAATAACCCGGCAAGAACCCAACACGTCTCCCAGCCACGCGCTCCGGGACGCCCCCCACCAAACCAGAGCGGAATCCGAGAAACCAACGTGACGGACACGAGAGCCCACGGCCCCCGAGGGCCGAGGCAGCCGAGGCAGCTCAGAAATGGGAAGAGAAGCCAGAGTTCTGGTCAAACCCCCTCCCTTTCTGGGGAGCTGGGGCGGCCCTGTGCGCGGGCAACGGGGGCCCGGGGGCCCAAGGGTGGGGGCGGGACACAAACCATAAAGGGTTCACCTCTGGGAAGAGGGGACGAGAAGAAGCAGGCCGTGACGCAGCGGACACACGCTGACGGGCGCAATGTGCTCTCGCACCACATGCTGGTATTATTCCGAGATTTCTTGAAATGGTTAAATTAAAAGGGCACCCTCGCCAATCCCGACTGATTGTAACGCTCAGCGTGGGGCGCCCAGGTGGCTCCATCAGTTCAGCGCCTGCCTTCGGCTCAGGTCATGGTCCCGGGGTCCTGGGATCGAGTCCTACATTGGGCTCCCTGCATGGAGCCCGCTTCTCCCTCTGCCTGTGTCTCTGCCTCTCTCTGTGTGTCTCATGAATAAATAAAATCTTAAAAAAATTAAATAATAACACCGCGAGGGCATCTATAGGACAGAATAATATGCCCTCACTGTGTTGAGAGAAGTGCTTACGAGCATATAGTAGCTACGTAGCATCAGAACTTTTCTGAGAGGGAGGGGAGGGCAGAGGGAGAGAGCCCGATGCGGGGCTCGATCCCATGACTCTCAGATCACGACCCGAGTCAAAATCAGGAGTCAGACACTCGACCAACTAAGCCACCCAGGCGCCCCTAAAATCAGGACTTTTTTTAAAAAAGCTATCTTTTATTCTGAAAGCAAACACATAAAATGCATCCGTCCTAAGAAGAGGGAGGCACCGTCCTAAGGAGAGGGAGGCACCGTCCTAAGGAGAGGGAGGCTCCGTCCTAAGGAGAGGGAGGCTCCGTCTCCCTAACGTAGTATCACGTCCACGGTGTAATGAAAAAGGTGCACCGCAGACTGACGTGAAGCCACGTGCAACACGGAAATCCCACAGGCCCAGAAGTGCCATGTATATAGCAGAAATCCCGCAGACATGATACCAAAATCCCATATGTACACACACACACACCACGAGTCCCATACACACGGCAGAAACCAGCCTCCGGGCGCGCACCCCGGCGCGCTTCCCCGTGTGCCCTACACACAGCACCTTCGCACGCCCCAACAGCGGGCCTCGTGCTGACCTCGGGGGCCGAGGACGAGCCGCCGTGCTGGAGGCCCCCGCCCCGGGGGCTGGGACGGGCGGCGGGCACGGGCTCCCGCGGGGAGGACCGGGGGACGGATCGGCCCTCCGACAGCCGCGCTCTGCCTCCGTCCCTAGAGGAAGGAAGCCACGAGTCAGCAGTGCTGCTGCTCCGCACGGCGTCCTCACGGCACGGACAGCACAGCACACGTGCAGGACAAGCTCTATTTATGCCGTGAAAGGGAAATATAAACCACTTGTCCACACGCCAGCTGCTGGCTGTCCATCTGGGCCACGTCCCGTTCCGGTGACCAGCACACACACGGTGACGCCGTCTCTCAGCTGCACTTCGGGGAGAAATGACGTATTTGCACCGGAAAGCAGATGCAAACAGATGCATATGAACCCTAAGTCCTGTCTGCTGGGGGGCAACGGGGCCCCCAGAGCCCCTTCCTTCCTGTTGTGCACCTTTGCAAAGTACGCGGTTCACAATGAGCATATTTTGTTTTGTTTTCTTTTTTTTTCATATTCTGTTTTCAAATAAAATGTGAAACCTCTTAAAGTCAGAGACGCTGCCAGAGCGCAGGTGCCAGCCCTGCCCGGCGCCCCCCTCTCGGCGAGGTCACTGCCCAGGCAGGTCCCCTGGACTAGAAGGGACTGTCTCACAAGCGGTGGCCCCTGTGCGGAGCCCCAGGGAGGTTCACCCTGAGGACACGGGGACATGGGGACGCGCGGACGAGGCCACCTGACCCCGCGTCCCAGGAACCTCAGGCTCACCGTCACCCCAAAGGGCTCCATGTCCACGGTGGAAGCGCAGCACACAGTCCCTTACACACGGAAGCCGTCTAGGCAGTCGCTTAATTAGCAAATACGGCTTCTGTTTCTGCAGAAAAGAATAAAACAAGGCCTCCTCCGGCAGCCCTGGTCGCTCAGCGGTTTAGCGCCCACCTGCAGCCCAGGGCGTGATCCGGGAGACCCGGGATCGAGTCCCGCATCGGGCTCCCTGCATGGAGCCTGCTTCTCCCTCTGCCTGTGTCTCTGCCTCTCTCTCTCTCTCTCTCTTTATAAATAAATAAGTAAAATTTTTAAAAATATATATTAAAAAAATGAGGCCCCCTAAAGCAGAAGTCTTTGTCCCTAACGTTTGATTTGGTGGTCACCCTGGCCCCAGATCTTAGCTTCACCCCCCGTCCCAAGCAGGGCCTGGGCTCCCGGGCTGGCCACCACGACGCCGCGGGCCATGGGACAGCACAGCGGGCCGCGCAGCAGGGCTCAGGAGCTAACGAGCCGCCCTTCGCACACGTTACAGATGTGAGCAGAAAGCACGCGTGGCCTCCGCAGGAACGCTGGGGTTTAACGGACACGAACGCAAACAGAATCTCCACTGTTCGCCTTACACAGTGAACGCGTGAAGTTCAAACCCCGAGGATGCAGGAAAGGGGCAGACTCACGCTGAAGTCACAGACGTGAGCCCACAGGAAGTCACGACTGCAACAGCACGACGCTGAGGTGAGCAGCACGTGGGAGCATCCACCACCCCCGTGAACGCTGCGTGGGCTCCAGGCAGGAGGTGGCCACCTAGAGCCATCCCAGGAGCCGTCTGCGGCCCTGGCGCCCGAGTGCCCAACCAGGACAGCGGTGTGCCCAGGAGCTTGCACACGTGACCCCCGAGGACCACTCAAATGTCCAGAAACACGTGATTGATTTTGCATTTCTGGGAGGACGGCACAGAAGCTAAGTTCACAATAGGCTCCATCAGCAGCTGCCGGGCCCTGGGCGAGCGTGTGCGCCAAGGTCACCGAGCCTGGCCGCTGGGGAGGGGGAGCTCAGGCCCGCGGCTCCTCCACACCCAGCCTGAGGAGCAGAGTGGGGAGCGTGTCGGCCCGAAGGTCCACCCCGGCCCCGCACTTTCCCTCCCGCAGACCAGGGTTGGCAGCTGCACCCGCCACACGGGGCGGAGCCAAGGACCCAATAAAGGACAGTAGTTGCTGCCCGTTGACGGGGCGCTAATGGCAGCCAGATCGGAGCCCCGACACCGTCCTCAGCGACAAGAATTAAGTGAGGGAGGAGGGTTTGAACGAGCGCTTCAGGGCTGTCAAACCGTCAAACCACGTTCGGCTCCAGCCCGGCCTCCGCCCGGTGAGTGAGGCCCCACACGGGCCGGCCCGTCCCCTGCCCGCCGAGGGCGCCCGCCCGCACCCTCACCCGCGTGAGCCCCTGTGACCCACCCCAGGCCGCCCTGGGGCTGCCCCGGGCTCCGTGGACGAGGCTGCCCACGGGGGTGTCCATGTGCTCCCGCGTCCCCCTGCCGTCCCCGGCCTCACGCCCTCCAAGCCACGGCCAGCGAGCGCTTGCTCCCGAGGGGCTGACCCGAGCCTGCGCGCCGCGGCCACCCGGCCTAGCACTCGCGACTAAGGAACCTCATGCACACCCGTGGCAGGTCACATGGTTCCCCTCAATTTATAAAAGAACTCCAGCCCTTCAGCAGCTGTTTAGAAGTACTTTCCGCTAACTAAACACTCACGTTCTCATCCGTGATGTGTGTACACGACTAATCATAACAGTGCGCTGCTTGTAAGAGCAAAAGCCAATTGTGACTTCCAACTTGAAACCTTTGAAAAATTTATAAAGCGGCTGAGCTAAACTGACCTCTGCACTCGGCCAGGAAGAGCTGACGGGCTGCAACCGTGCGCCGCGCGAGGCGCTCACGGCGACGGCTGGCCAGGGCCTCTCCGGAGTCGCCGGGCGGGCGGGGGCCCCGGGCGACGCTCTGTCCTGGGCACGTTACGGGCACCGGCTATAAGAGACAGGCCCCCCGGGCACGTCGTTCCAGGACACGTTGAAAACAGACAAGGAAACAGCTGAAGGCAAAATGTTGACAATTTACAAAATATTTTTAACTTTATTATCACGTTTTACTTCCCCAACGAGCCCTAGGGAAGGGATTCAAGCAAGGCAGGCAGATTCCGTCTTTCCTAGAAATACAACTAAATGGTGCAAAGATGAGCGTGAAACACTTAGACTTTCTGCCTCCAGCTCCAGATCTTCCTATGACCCCTGTGGGTTCCATCTGCCTAGGGGACCTCGAGGGCCCCCCGGGATGTGACACGGGACACATAGGACCCCGAGGGCCCCCCCAGGATGTGACACGGGGACACATGGGACACCCAAGGGCTCCCCGGGCTGTGACACAGGGACACATGGGACCCCAAGGACCCCCTGGGATGTGACACAGGGACACACAGGACCCCCAAGGGCCCGAGGGCCCCCCAGGCTGTGACACGGGGACACATGGGACCCCAAGGGCCCCCCAGGCTGTGACACGGGGACACATGGGACCCCAAGGGCCCCCCTGGGATGTGACATGGGGACACATGGGACCCCAAGGGCCCCCCTGGGATGTGACACGGGGACACATGGGACACCCAAAGGCTCCCTGGGCTCTGACACGGGGACACATGGGACCTTGAGGGCCCCCCAGGACATGACATGGGAACACATGGGACCCCGAGGGCCCCCCAGGGTTGTGACACAGGGACACATGGGACCCCGAGGGCCCCCTAGGATGTGACACAGGGACACATGGGACTCCCAAGGCCCCCTGGAATGTGACACAGGGACACATGGGACTCCCAAGGGTCCCCCTAGGCTGTGACACAGGGATACAAGGGATCCCGAGGGCCCCCCAGGCTGTGACACAGGGATGCACAGGACCCTGAGGGTCCCCTGGGACGTGACATGGGGACACATGGGACCCCGAGGGCCCCCCCAGGCTGTGACATGGGGACACACGGGATCCCAGGGGGCCCCCACATGGGACCCCAAGGCTACCCCTGGGCTTGGACACAGGGATACACGGGACCCCCAAGTGACCCCCAGGCTCTGACATAGGGCCACACGGGAACCCCTACAACTCACAGGTCATCAGTGATCCTCTGGCCCTCTGGTGGCAGCTCTGGGATCGTGTCCCCGGTGCCTGATGTCCAGTTCAGCATGCCATCTGTGTCACTCTGGCCCTCAAGTGTCCCCGACCAACCAGTAAGCTGCCCGGCCACCACTTAACAGCAGCCTGTGTCCCCAGACCAGAGGGGTGACAGAGGGTCTCCAGAGGGCCGCTGGCCACCCACCTCCCCACCTCACACCTGACGGACCAACCAGGAGGGTCCTGGGGACCCACGTCCCCTCACCTCCCACTTCCATGCACCTGCATTTAGGGCAGAAGGAGCATCTCCCGGAGCAGCTCTGCCTGGACATGCGCCTGAGGCGAGGGCTCCTGAGCGCGTCGGGCCCGTCCAGGCGGCGCAGGGAGCGAGCGGAGCGCACCGAGGAGGGTCTGCCGAAGGCCTCCCGCGTCGCCAGGGCGCTCGCCACACACGCTACGGCCGTGTCAGTCCAGAAAAGACGCCCGAGGCAGGACTCCGAAATGGGGAGACAACTTCAACCACAAGGAAAGAAGGTTTCTTTCTAAGAAACGACGTAGGTGTGACAGGAGCTGTGGCAGAGCGCACGGCCCCAGGCCGCTTCCGTCCCGAGCCGGGCACCGTAACGGGCAGTCAGAGCGTCCGACTCCCGGATCCGGCTCAGGTCGTGGTCTCGGGGTCGGGGGATCGAGCCCCCAGGCTGCCTGGGGTTCTCCCTCCCCCTCTGCCCCTCCTGCTCGTGCTCTCTCTCACATAAATACATGAGATATTTTTTAAAAAAAAGAAGAAGAAGAAGAAAAAGAAAGGAAGTCCCAGTGATCACCAGGCACGTGAGAGAAGTGCTCAGTCTCATCAGCCATCGGGGGAATGAAAATTAAAACCCCAGGGAAATACCACAGCGAACAGTAATGATTAAAAAGGCCGCAAGGACGAGGATGGCCAACGGGCCGGGCGCAGTGTGCGGAGAGTCGAACGCCCACGGAGGGCCACGGATGCCCGCCGAGTGCCCAGGCCCAGGAAGACTGGCGCTTCCGTATCAAGACACGCGTATCAGGCTGGTCACCGCAGTTTCAGTCCTCACGGCCCCAGATGATGAGCATCCACCACCAGCAGGGCGAGTGGGGTACGCAGTGGGCGCACACGGCACCCGGCACGAAACCCCCACGCCAGACGGAGCCCCTCAGGTGCAGCCCCGGGCGAAAGAGAACAGACACCGAAATGCGTTCTCACGGTTTACACCGACAAGCAGGCGGGCAGGCCCTGAGCTGCAGGCTGGTGCCCCGGTGACACGCCTGTCACCCGGACCCGGGGCGGCCGAGGGCACGACTGCGCTCTGGGCGATGCTCCCCGGCAGCAGGTGCACCACCGACCGCTGTCGAGGCCGCTCCGCTGGGCGGGAAGCATCGGGAGCGGCTCCTGGAGGGCGGCGCAAGCAGAGGGTGTCCCGGGGGCCACAGAGGTCGGCAGCGCGCCCACCGGCACCGGCCACGAAATAAGGGCACCGGGTGCACAGCTCGCTCTCATGGAGATGAGAGGAATCTGTTCTCATGACGCTTTACGCGAGATTTGATTTAATGTATTTATGTATTAGCTCTTTAAAATAGAAGCAAAAAATAATAATAATAAAATAAAATAGAGGCAAAAAAAGAAATGATTTGTTTAAAACAAAATGAATCCGGACAGCAACTGTAATTGGAAACACTAACGTACAATAAATGCTCACAACTCTTGGCTATTAGGACGTCCGAATGGGTGCGGGGTCGGGGTGGGGCTCCGTGGGTTAAGCCTCTGCCTTCAGCTCAGGTCACGACCCCGGGGTCCCAGGATCGAGCCCCCCATCAGGCTCCCTGGTCCTCGGGGAGCCTGCTTCTCCCTCTCCTCCCGCTCATGTTCTCTCTCTGCCAGATAAATAAATAAAATCCTCAAAAAAAAAAATTTTAGAACTTCCAAAGGGATGAGTCCCTGCTTAAATATAGTAGGATTAGTCCTCAAGGCGCTACAGGTGACGACTTTAATCTCCGAGGAATTCAAACAGGTTCCCGTCAGTGACGAGCATTTAGTTCAATTCTTGAAGGAAAAAAAAAAAAAAGAATAAAAACGAAATAGTGAAGAAATGCTCCACAGTCTTGCCTCACCTGGCTCTGGGACAAGACGATCCCCCACCCCCCACCCCGCCCTACGCCTCTCAGCTTAAAACCCTGCCAGACTGGCTGGAAACACGACCGTTACTTGGGATCCGCAGGGACTGTTTTCCAAATTCGTTGGAAAAGGAATTAATGATTATTTCATAGAGTATCCAGATTAACATTTGAAAGTTTGTTTCATGAATGGAAAATGCGAGACATGCTACCCCGGGGTTAACGTCACCACTCTCAGAAGAAAATTATGCAGGGAAAGGAATCTCACATTTTCTTCCCAAAATTTAGAAGTGAAAAGGTCAAGTAAAAATAAATACAAAGCAAACGAACTAATCTGAGCTCCTCTTCTCCCTGCACAAGCGAACAGAGCAGAAAGCCAGAGTTAAAAATAAAAGAAGTGTGAGCTCTTTGGAGGAAGGGCTGTGGGGCCACATCGGACTCCCCGCTGGGACGGGACGGGGTGGCAGCCCCCTCCAGCTACGCCCCACTTTCCACCAAATACCCTGTAAAGACGGGAGAAAAGAGAGAAAGGCTCCGCGCAGCCTCACTCCTGTCACCCTGGGCCCTGCGTGGAGCTCCAGGCGTCTCAGGACGCGACACACTATTCCTCCTTCCAACTCGCCGACGTTGACTTTCCTATCACGTGCAGCCAAAACACTAGCAAACCTGCAAACGGCCAACAGCTGCGCTACGGGGTCGTGCACACTCCACGCACGGTGGTCAGCGACGTGCCCGGACGGCACCCGCAGCCGCGGAGGACAACCAGGGGCGCCACGGATGGTGCAAGGCCAGGCACCGTGAGGACACCGCGTCCAAGGGGGCAGCAGGCGTGAATGCCTCACAGCCCCCGAAACAGCCTACGGCGTGGAAAGCCGCTCACAAGCCAGGGCACTGCAGGGCGCACATGCACTGGTCCACACTTGTGTGCACACATACACCCATGCCCACACCCACGGGCACAGTCTGTGCACACACCCACCTGCATGTGCACACACTCCCCGGGGCACACAGGGTCTGTACACACACGTGCCCACACCCGCCTGCATGTGCACACACTCCCCGGGGCACACAGGGTCTGTACACACACGTGCCCACACCCGCCTGCATGTGCACACACTCCCCGGGGCACACAGGGTCTGTACACACACGTGCCCACACCCGCCTGCATGTGCACACACTCCCACGGGCACACAGGGTCTGTACACACGTGCACACACCCACCTGCATGTGCACACACTCCCACGCACACAGGGTCTGTACACACACACGTGCCCACACCCGCCTGCATGTGCACACACTCCCCGGGGCACACAGGGTCTGTACACACACACGTGCCCACACCCGCCTGCATGTGCACACACTCCCACGCACACAGGGTCTGTACACACACACGTGCCCACACCCGCCTGCATGTGCACACACTCCCACGGGCACACAGGGTCTGTACACACACACGTGCCCACACCCGCCTGCATGTGCACACACTCCCCGGGGCACACAGGGTCTGTACACACACGTGCCCACACCCGCCTGCATGTGCACACACTCCCCGGGGCACACAGGGTCTGTACACACACGTGCCCACACCCGCCTGCATGTGCACACACTCCCCGGGGCACACAGGGTCTGTACACACACGTGCCCACACCCGCCTGCATGTGCACACACTCCCCGGGGCACACAGGGTCTGTACACACACGTGCCCACACCCACCTGCATGTGCACACACTCCCACGCACACAGGGTCTGTACACACACACGTGCCCACACCCGCCTGCATGTGCACACACTCCCCGGGGCACACAGGGTCTGTACACACACGTGCCCACACCCGCCTGCATGTGCACACACTCCCCGGGGCACACAGGGTCTGTACACACACGTGCCCACACCCACCTGCATGTGCACACACTCCCACGCACACAGGGTCTGTACACACACACGTGCCCACACCCGCCTGCATGTGCACACACTCCCACGGGCACACAGGGTCTCTACACACAGACACATGTGCCCAGACCCACCTCCATGTCCACACAGGTACACACCCATGCCCACGCCCAAGGGAGACAGCTGGACAGACTAGCGCTCCAGAAACCCAGTGCCCAGCAGGTGCCACAGCCACTACCACAGCTGCACATCTTGGGCAGCAGCTTGGTCTGTGGCCTCAGTCCATCACCTAGTCCGAGAGCAGGGGGTCAGCAGTGCTCCCCCCTTCTCAGTGGCTGCTGAGAAGCAAACGCGTGGACAGGAAGTACCCAGAGTGGCGTCGCACCCAGTGATGCCTGTGTGCACGAGCGCATGTGTGGACCCCCCAACGTGATATGAGTGACGAGGGGATCCCTGGGTGGCTCCGTGGTTGAGCGTCTGCCTTGGGCTCAGGGCGTGACCCCAGGGTCCTGGGATCGAGTCCTGCGTCGGGCTCCCTGTGTGGAGCCTGCTTCTCCCTCTGCCTGGGTCTCTCCCTTTCTCTCTCTTTCATGAATAAATAAATAAAATCTTTAAAAAAATAAAGTATGAGCGATAGAGGATGTCACTCATTGCTCTTTCCTGTCTCTACCATCTGAATGCTCTGTGACAAAGGGTACGATTTACTGACAGAAGGCCGTGCCCAGGAAAGGCACGAGGGGGAGAGTGGGGGCCACACACACCACCGCCCAGGACCTGTGCTCAGGCTCCTGCCAGTGTCACCAGCCGCTGTGCAAGGAAACTTGCACCTCTAATTAATTTATTTGAGAGACAGAGAGAGCACGTGCTGGCGGGGGGAGGGTCAGAGGCAGGGGGAGGAGCAGGCTCCCCGTGGAGCAGGAGCCTGAGGCTGGACTCGATCCCAGGACCTTGAGATCATGACCTGAGCGGAAGGCAGCCGCTTCACCAGTGGAGCCCCCCAGGCGCCCTTCTATCTGATTTAAACGCAGAGAGCCACGCGCGGTTAGTGGCCTCACCATTTTAAATGTGAATTTAATTATTAAAGCGACTTGGGAGGGAGAGAGTGAGGGGGGTCCCCAGGTATCCCCTCTGCAGGGCCCCTTGATGCCCAGTCAGCCCCCAAACAAATGAAGCTCGAAGTCCTTACGCAAAGAGCAGGAAGGTGGCAGTGGGTGGGAGCAGGACGCTGCTGACCGGCCTGCCCGAGGCGGTTTGAGGCTTGTGCCAGCGCCGCCTCTAAGGATGGGGCCGCTCACGCCGGCAGACGCCAGACCAAGGCGTCCCCCCGGCCCGGCTCCGGGTACCGCGGCCGCCCCGGCAGCCGGCTGAGCACGGAACAGGCACCGCCAGAGCCCCGGCGCAGACCCTTCTCTGGGGTGCTCTGTGGTACGCGAGGGCCGCCGTGGAGGGGGCGAGCCGTCCCCTCCGCCAGGCCCCTCACGCCCCAAACCCGGTGGGACGTGACACTGGAACAGGCCTCCGCGCCGAGCGCAAATCCGTCCTCCAAGATGGGCCACGCTCAGCAGTGTCAGGGCGGGGGCGACGGGGGATCCCGGGAGTCAGAGCGAGCACACCCAGAGCCCGTGAAACGTCAGGCCCCCCCGCGTGGCGGGCGCCGTCACCCCTCCCCGACCGCCGACGCACCAGGCGCCGCGTCATTACGCGGGGCGGCTGCTGCCGACCTGGCTGAGACCTGCGTGAGGCGAAGCTGCTCCCCAGCAGGTGAGACCCCCCAGCAGGTGAGAAGCAGCCCCGAGGAGCCCCCAGCAGCGGCCGGACTGGGGCCCTCCTGCCCGCCCGCCGTCCCAGCTGGGAGGGCTCCCTGGGGCCCAGCCGCCCGGCCCGCGGGCCCAAGAGGAGCGAAGCAGGAGCAGCCCTCGCTGTCACCCGCCTGCCAGGGCGTCCCCTGCGTGGAGAAGGCTCGGGCGGGGGGAAAGGCGGCCTCAGGTGCACGCTGGCAACTAGCAGTTAGGTCTTGGTCCACACAATTCAGCCTTTAACAATCACCGGGGGCAGAGAACGAGGTCTCCTGCCAACAGAGGGTGTTTGTGCTGAGAGTGCGGTGGGAGGGCCCCACGGAAGGTTCCAGCACAGCCCGGAGCAGAGGTCCCGCTCTCCGGGGAGCTCTGCTGGGCTCCAAGTCCTCCGTCCTGCGTCCTTCCTCTTCCCCACCTGACTTCGTGGGTTCCGGTCCCCAGCACGACTCCAGGCTCGCGAGGCCGGCATCCTCATGCACACGGGGCTCGTCTCGCCCCGGGGCATGGGTCCCCGTGAGGTCACCCGGTCGTGCGGGCACCGCAGGGCCACAGCCACTCAGCCCGCAGACAAGCCTCCCCACTGAGCTCTCCCACCGACTCAGACCCCTTCCTACGTGATCACAGAGACTCCGCAAGAGAAAAGGCAGCAGAGCAGACACCCCAGACCCAACGATCCCTCAGTGCGGGGCCGAGGCGTGGGGCGTGGGGGAAGGAGAAGCAGCCAGAGCAGCCACAGGCCCAGAGAGGGAGCTCAAAGGGCACCCGGCAGGCCCCCGAGCCCCCACACTCCATGTGCTTAGTACCCACGACCCGGACGTGGAGTGGTCGCCTTCCTCTAAACTCCGTTTCAAAGCTCTCTGCCTCTGAGCGAGCTCAGAAACGAACACGCGGAACTTCCACGCTCCGTGGGACCGAGAAAGCCCCAGCTGCTTTGTCTCACTCGCCAGTCACGCGCACACACGGGTGACAGCCTGCAAGAGCTCGGGCACGTCCGCCGGCGCGATGGGAGGAGGGACGCCGAGGGCCATCGTGACGTGGGAAGGCACACGTGTGCGTCTATTCCGGCCTTTGCCCGTTTGCCTTCAGGACTTCGGTCTTTTTTTTTTCCCCTACGATGTTTAAGATATTTATGGTTCGTTGCGAAGACCGTTCTCCCAACGGATACTTCTGTCTTCGGACGTTATTTACGTTATTTCGTTGCTGTTTTGTTTTGCTCCGGGAGGTGGTTTCCATCCGGCGGCCGTGCTGGGGTGTAGTCATCTGGACCATCTTTCCCTTTGCTGACCCTGACACCGGGGTCCCACTTGGACAAGCCTCGCCCGACACATCCGTTGTATTTGGCCGCGTCTCTGTCTCACGCTCGGTCTTGCACGCGGCCTAAGGCAGAAATCCAACGTTGCCTTTCACACGACGGCGCTCCCCTGTCCCCAAACCACTTCCCCGACAGTCCCCCGTGCCCCGGCAACTGGAGAAGGCACCTTAGCCACAGGCACCTCCGTGTGGATTCGGCTTCCTTCCGAGGCTCCCACGGCACTGGCCGCGCCACGGCCACGCTGCTTCACACGCAGAGGCTCTCCGCTGGGCTCTACTGTCTGGTCGGGCTGTGCGCCTCTCTCAGCCCTCTGGGTTCCGGGTTCCAAGCTTGTGTTTCTGGGTCCGGTTTACAATCCGCGAGTCCAGCCCCAGGGAAACCAGCAACTCTGGCTGCGTCCGAATTTTTATTGGAATCACGTGACGATAAAAATCTGCAGACGAGCGCAGGGGAGACCTGCCTTCGTGAGGATGCTGGGACACGCTAACCGCGAACAGGACATGCCTGCCACTCGCTCGAGGCTACTTCGTGTGTCTCTCAAGAGTTTTCAGAACGGTCCTCACTGAGGTTTTGACCTCGTCTCAGCACATTCACTCCTGAGTCTTGCGTGTCCTTGTTGTCCTGCGGACGGGCATGTCCTCCTCCTCTGCAGCATCCTCTTGCTGGTTATCTGCTGGGAGTACAAAAGCTACTGTGGATGTTTTGATGTTACATTTTTATTTCTGCTGCCTTGGCTAATTTTGATGATCTGGGTTTTTTATTTTATTTTTTTTAAAGATTTATTTATTTATTTATGATGGACAGAGAGAGAGAGAGAGAGGCAGAGACACAGGCAGAGGGAGAAGCAGGCTCCATGCCGGGAGCCCGACGTGGGACTCGATCCCGGGACTCCAGGATCACACCCTGGGCCAAAGGCAGGCGCCAAACCACTGAGCCACCCAGGGATCCCGATCTGGGTTTTTTAACCACTGATCCCGAGGCCGTGCTGTCCCACATGGTGGCCACCGCGTGACTGTGTGGGGCAGCGCACCCCCACAGAAGGCTCTGGGAGACGGTGCCCGCGGGGTTTCCTGACAAGGCTGCAAACAGATCATTTTACCGATTCTATTCCAACTTTCATGCCTGTGTTTTCTTGTGTCCTGTCCTCAACCTGGCTGGTAAGAACACCAGGATCCCCCTTATAATCTTAATGACACGCACATCTGTGTCGTGCGCACCCTCTGCTTCTGCCTCCCCGGGGGCCCACGCGTCCAGCACCTCAGCCTGCTGGGAGGACGGCGCACGGGAGGTTAGCACCAAGGTCTACTCTGCCGGCTTCATCTTCGCCCTCATCTTCACCCATGTGGTTCGTGTTCAAACCTTAGACAAGGCTCCTTCATACAGAAAACCAGAACTTCCACGTAAAACAAACTGAATGACATTTGTGGGTCCTGAAAAAAGAGATTTTTAGATTTCTAAGTGTTACTTCTGTATTAAAACTTGAAATAAACAGAAAATGCATGTCTGAATCCTATTTCTTTACTTCTGTACTCCAACGGGTACCATGCGCGGGACCCACCGCGTCTCCAGCCTCGTGCCGCTGGCTCATCGTGCTCACCCCCAGCTGCAGGTGCCTCCCACCAGGAGGACCGACCTCAGACGGCACTAAACAGCGTTTGCAGAAGTGAAGCAGGCCAAACTTTTTTTACATTACTGGGAAAACTCACTTTTTTTAAAAAAATTTTTTATTTATTTACGATAGTCACATACAGAGAGAGAGGGAGAGAGGCAGAGACATAGGCAGAGGGAGAAGCAGGCTCCATGCACCGGGAGCCCGACGTGGGATTCGATCCCGGGTCTTCAGGCACTAAACCGCTGCGCCACCCAGGGATCCCTGAAAACTTACTTTTTATTAATTTGTTATTTTGACTAATTCCCAACTCGCTAATTTTTAGGAGACTAAGAGAAGAGGGGGACAGCAGACACACCCGGGGCCTGTGGCTTCCCTGGCTCTCCCTGGCTTTGCCGTGGAGACTCACATCTGGGAAACTCAGTCCAGGTATCGCGGGAGGCGCATCTACACACACCGGTGTCCAGCCCACGCAGTTAGGATGGTTTTAGAGGAACGATAATGGACACACGCAGAACAATCAGCTAATTGCCAGACTATATTTGGACCTAATGCGTGAGTCTAGCCTGCAACAGTGAACGTGACCACAACCCACCCTGAACGCAGAGAGCTTGGCTAATTATCATAAAAGGGCTCTTAAACCAGCCGGCATCATAACCAAATGAAGAAAGGGACCTATTAAAAAAAAAACAAAACCCAAAGAATGTCATAAGCCCACTGCCATAGATACAATGGCAATGAAGACAAAGGAGTCCAAGCCACCGCGGGAAAGAAAGAAACCAAAGCGAACAGCTTTGAAAGCCTGACACCCTGCTGCCGACGCTCGGGAACCCACGAACAACTGCATCGGCAGCTCGCGAAGCCAAGAACCCTAAAACATGACAGGGCATCAAGGTAGCTTTTCTCCCACAGAAGACGTTCCATGCCAGCTTGCGGATCCTCCCCCGCGGCTGTTTCACGGGACAGAGAGCGGGATCCTGAGCGAACCAGGCTGCGAGGCAGCGGCCGATCTCAGCCAGAAGTCCCGGACACGGGGGATCCCTGGGTGGCGCAGCGGTTTGGCGCCTGGAGACCCAGGATCGAATCCCACATCAGGCTCCCGGTGCATGGAGCCTGCTTCTCCCTCTGCCTGTGTCTCTGCCTCTCTCTTTCTCTCTGTATGACTATCATAAATAAATAAAAAAAAAAAAAAAAGAAGAAGTCCCGGACACGGGCGCGCGGCAGGGAGAAAACTCACCCCGCACGTTCAAAAGCCTGGATGCGGTGGGTTTCTTGGCACTTCTGAGGACAGGAGAGCCAGGTGCTCAGGTCCCACACCTCCCCACGGCCCCATATGTTGCCTGAAGGAGCCCAGTTCTGGAAACACGCACACGACCCACGTATGCGCAAGCGTGAGCGGTCAGTCCAAGAGCAAGCGTAGGGACGACTCGGCGGCGTTAGCTCGCTTTTGTCTGCACGATGTTCGCGACGGGTCGATATTTCCTTACACCTAACTCCTCCGGGGGCGGGGGGGTCTTTAAAATATATTCAGTTCATGTGGCCTGAGAGCCACTGAGGCTGCAAGGGGGCACCTGAAGGAAATGGAGAGACCACGTCATCGATCCCTTTATCACACTTCAAAGGCCAAAATGAAACCAGATCACCTCTAAAAAAAAAAAAAAAAATCACAAGTGACAGAGTCAAATATCAAAAATGCATCAAAAACAACAGAAAATCACTTCAGAAGTGAACCCAACAGCCCGCATTGCCACGCTTTGTCTCCACGCTAACCCTGTCATCTGACTCGACACGCAGGAGGTGTGGACTTCATCCAGGAATATTTCTCCCCAGGGAAAAATGCCAACTTTGCATTATGCTCATAAAAACCACCGCCCCCCCTGCAGCCAGCAGGCTCCCCAAGAAGACGTGCCAGACGAGAACAGGGCAACGGCGGCGCCAGGACCCCCAGACTGGCTGTTGGGCGCTCACCAGGGCAGCAGGCGGCAGTCCAACCCCACGGGCTGCCCACCACTGCAAGGCAGGGGTCCTGCCCCCCGAGCCCCCACTCGCCACTTCTGAGACTTCCTGTGCGTCCAGCCCCTCGCGGTGTCCCCTGCAACACCATGTCCGTCCGACTTGGCCAAAAGAGACCATCTCAACTGTGCTGGAGTTGACTGCCGGCCAGCTGGACAGGAGCTTCATGTCGAGGCTCTTGGAGAACCCCTTCCTTGGGATGCACGTCCATCCCTGGTCCACCCCTCAGCGGCAGTCGGGCTGGCCTCTGCCCTGATCCCAGCCGTGTCTCCACTGCCCTGGAGTCTACCTGTCTGCCACGGCTCCCGAGGTAAATGGGTGCACTGGCAATGGCCCCTCTGCTCTCACCCTGCTCCTTTATGCCCCCGGCCGCACAGGGACGGAGAGAATCCAAGCCTTCCACACCTCGGCAGCTCCTAAGTCTTCCCACGTATCCCATTAAACCCAAATTAAATGCAACCCCATGTGACTTGCTCTCAGCCAGAGCCCAAGCCTCCTGGGACAGGGGATGCGTGAGAGAGCAGTGGGTGATGGAGGGGCAGCAGCCCTGGTGACTCAGGCTACAAGATCTCCCTCTTGCGAGATGTAGAACCGGCCGGGAGGGACAGTGCCAGCCAAGTCCCTGGACACCCGCACTCACTAAGACCCCAGCCTTGCCCAGGGGCCCTCACCGGCAACACCGCCCTTTCTTCTGAGTGAAGGTTGTGTTGGCAAAACCAAAGGATGTGCTGTTTAGAGCAACAAACAAAAGTGATAAATCTACCAAGAAAACCAAGGGAACAAGTAGCACAAAAGGGAATGATACTTAGGGCAGAGGAGGAGCACACAAAAGGAGCTTCTAAGGAATTGCCAGCTCCGGTAAAAGCACTGCTTTAAAGATAGACTTTATTATTATTTTTTTAAAGATTTTATATATTTATTCAGGAGTGACACAGAGAGAGAGAGAGAGAGGCAGAGACACAGGCAGAGGGAGAAGCAGGCTCCACGCAGGGAGCGGGATATGGGACTCGATTCCAGGACCCTGGGGTCATGCCCTGTGCCAAAAGCCGACGCTCAACCGCTGAGCCATCCGGGCGTCCCAAAAACAGATTTTACTTTTTAAAACCATTGTAGATTTTGGGATGCCCACTGAGGCGGGTTCTGGGTTTTTTGAGCACGTCCTTCCGTTCCGGCTCTACAGGGGCTCCAGGCTCACCTTGGCCACTTCCTGCCCGGCCTAGAAAGGAGCCCTTTCTGTTTATGTTTTATGCTCTTTTATGAAGCATACAGTTATACCCAGGGAAGAAGCTAGGTTAACCTACCCTGAATCCCATCTTCCTCCTTCTGATAACAGGACCCCAAATCCATTCTAAGAGGACTTCCAGGATCCCTGAGTGGCGCAGCAGTTTAGCGCCTGCCTTTGGCCCAGGGCGCGATCCTGGAGACCCGGGATCGAATCCCACGTCGGGCTCCGGGTGCGTGGAGCCTGCTTCTCCCTCTGCCTGTGTCTCTGCCTCTCTATCTCTCTCTGTGACTATCATAAGTAAAAAAAAAAAAAAAAAAAAATAAGAGGACTTCCACTGGCAACAGACCAGGTGGTCTTATGGAAGGGACTACTGGATGGGGGAGGAAGCCCAGCCTTTCATTTTAAAGTGCTTGCACAATTATTTCCAAAGACACGCATACTTTTATAATTTAAAGGCAAATAGAATTATTTTAAACCCTTCTATTGACTGCATTGTAGAGACCAGATCTGAGCGAGGAAGATATACTAACGATTCTAATTTAGAATACAAATAAGCAAAAAGCATGCTCACTTTATCCTTAGAATAGAAAAAAAAAAAAAAAACAGGTCTGGCAAAACACATAGTGGCTTTGAAGACCGTTTCCCTACAGTTTCCAGGGGCTGTCTCCTGCCCAACAGTCAGCAAAGACTGGTTCATTATGGGCATTCAAATGTCTGGGGGCACCTGGCTGGCTGTCAGCAGACTGTGGGACTCTAGATCTTGGGGTCATGAGTTCAAGCCCCACCTTGGGTGTAGAGTTACTTAAAAAAATAGAATAAAATAAAAATTTTAAAATCTAAATGTCTGTGTATTGGGTATATAGTACTTGGATTTTATTTATTATTTATTTAGTATTTGGAATCTTCAAAAGTTCTGCTTGGGGAGAAAAATTTTATAGCTCTGAAGATGGTAGAGTTCATCATAACTTCCAAAGGCAAAAGGGGGAGCCCCTAGGGGGCTCAGTGGTTGAGCATCTGCCTTTGGCTCCAGGCGTGACCCCAGGGTTCTGGGATCGAGTCCAGCATCAGGCTCCCCGCATGGAGCCTGCTTCTCCCTCTGCCTGTGTCTCTCTCTCTCTCTGTCTGTCTCTCATGAATATATAAATAAAATCTTTAAAAATAAATAAATAAAGGTTAAACGGTCCCTGGTTTACTTGGGAAATAAGTTATCCTTTCAAACTACAGTCCAGGAAGTAAATGTTGTACAAGAGTAAAACCTTGGAGGAGCATTAACAACATTTTAGCTGCATCACACACATAGTTAAGAAAAAGATACTGTAACCTCAAGGTCTTTAAAACTAAAGGTCCCTGCGCACGCTGCAGGAGTATGCAGGAGGTAGGGTTTCCGACGGCCCAGGAATCTGCAGAAGGGTGGTCAGGTGCCCAGAGCCCTGCATGGCAGCCCGCGCCCAGCTGGGGCCACGGGGGAGCCGGACCCATTGCACGGACCATGGAGCTGGTGCACGGAGCATGGACCCGGACCTGGAGCACAGACCCGGCGCACAGAGCACAGACACCGGGCCTGGAGCACGGACCTGGCGCACGGAGCACGGACCCGGACCTGGAGCACGGGCTCAGCGCACAGAGCATGGACACCAGGCCTGGAGCACAGACCCGGCACATGGAGCATGGAGCACGGAGCACAGACCTGGCTCATGGAGCACGGAGCACGGACCCCGGACCTGGAGCACGGACCCTGGATCTGGAGCACGGACCCAGCACACAGAGCACGGACCCGGACCTGGAGCACAGACCCGGTGCACAGAGCACAGACACCGGGCCTGGAGCACGGACCTGGCGCACAGAGCACGGATCCGGACCTGGAGCACGGGCTCAGCACACGGAGCTTGGACACCGGGCCTGGAGCACGGACCCGGCACATGGAGCATGGAGCACGGAGCACAGACCTGGCGCATGGAGCACGGAGCATGGACCCCGGACCTGGAGCACAGACACCGGGCCTGGAGCACGGGCCCGGCACATGGAGCACGGACCCCAGATCTGGAGCACAGACCCGGTGCATGGAGCACGGACCCCGGACCTGGAGCATGGACCCGGCGCATGGAGTGCGGAGCATGGAGCATGGAGCACGGACCCGGTGCACGGAGTACAGACCTGGGGCACAGTGCACAGACCAGGCGCACGGAGCACAGGCGCCACACACACGGCACAGACCAGGCGCAAGGACCCGGAGCAGGGCGCACAGAGCACGGGCCCGGCACACCCAACACCGCGCAGAGCTGCGCACCCAGCAGGCGGTGCGGCACGGGGAGCGGGATCCCGGGATCCCGGGAGCGGACCTTTAACAGCCGCCAGCGGGAGTTGGCGCAGCCGCTGCCCTGCCCTCGCCGGGACAGGCCTCCCCGGACGCGGCCCCCACCGCCGGCACCGCATGGCGACCCGGCTGCCCCGCGGCTGCTGCTGTAGGCCCAGCGGCCAGCACCGCCCCGCGGGACCCAGGGCGCCGGCCCTGCCCCCACTCGTGGCTTCCGCAGAAATGGGTCTGGGAGAGAGAGTGGGCGCCAGGGGGACGCGGAGGCCCGGCCACCGGCCATTCCGGGGACAGTGAAAAGAGCAGCGCATCCTCCCGAGCTCAAGGTGGGGCTCAGGGACCTCGGGGACCTGCGGCCCTGCCCTGGGAACGAAGCATATTTTACCTGTACTTTGGTTCATTAAATGTATAAAGTCCAAGAACGATTGGGTAGCGTGCGAGGTGTTTCCCCGCGGCGGGGGGGGGGCGCCCGCGGGGCTGGAGGGCAGGCCCAGGCCCTAACCCTGCAGCGCCACTGCTTACCTAATTCCAGAGACTTGTCTACGACCTCACACAGCCCTCAAAGGCCGTTTTATTTCTGTACATGCTGAATAATTTTTACGATTTAAAAGGTGACTTTTTAAAAAACCCAGCTTTTAAATCTGGAACACGAGGTTTGGTAAAGCAAGAGCCTGGGAGTTGCATTCGCCTGAGTCACATTCACACAAGCTTTTTATACATGTGGCTTTATCTTTATAAACCTGCATCTGAACTCTTACGTACCAATATTTTTAGAAAGTTCCAGGGGACAAAGCCGAAAGTAGTTTCTGGAAGTTACTCCAATACAATCACCGACAGACAGCCGCGCTCGCTCACGTCCCCGCTCCACGGCCACACGTGGACACCTCATCACGGAGCAGGCTCTGCAGCCTTCATAACCAAAGACGTGCCAGCCTGACCGAGAGCATTCCAGAAACCCCAGATCCAGCGATCTCTAGAACAAGAACAGCCTGTGTGAAGAAACACTGCACGTTCTGGAGCGCACACTTGCGTTTAGCAATTATGCTTTGATTTATATAAAGTGATACGGGTATTGACTTGCATTGAACAAAAACGGCAAATTATTTTTTAAAGGCTTAAAGAGCAATCTGAAGAAAAATGCTAATTTAACAGGTTTTGCTCCATGCAGCAAAGAATGGCCAATTATCACTCTCTCTGACATGAAGAATAACGGAGAGGCTGCTCTCCCAGAGGAAATTACACGTTCTCGGTCACCATCCTCCTCTGACACTAACGTGGAATTAACAACCCCAAACAGAAGACGAGCAAATTCGTATCCGATGATCCAAGGTTTTATTTCAATCCGAAGCATCAGATTTTATCTCCATTTCCAGCGCGACCTGTCTGCTGGTAAAGCGACATAGGCACGTTTTGTTGGGGGAAACTATGTCCCTATATTGGGGATCATTTCTGCTGTACAGGGAAGATGCCCCAGGGAGACCGGTCAGGGGGAGGAGGCTGTGGGGCCTGGAGTACGTGGGGGAGAGCGGTCAGAGGGAGGAGGCCGTGGGCCTGGAGCACGCGAGGGAGAGCGGTGGCAGGGGGGAGGCTGTGGGCCTGGAGCACATGGGGGAGAGCGGTGGCAGGGGGGAGGCCGTGGGCCTGGAGCACATGGGGGAGAGCAGTGGCAAGGGGGAGGCCGTGGGCCTGGAGCACATGGGGGAGAGCGGTGGCAGGGGGGAGGCCGTGGGCCTGGAGCACATGGGGGAGAGCGGTGGCAGGGGGGAGGCCATGGGCCTGGAGCACACAGGGGAGGGTAGTGGTCAGGCGGGGACGGTGCTGAGAGCAGGAGGGAAGATTCAGGGCCCAGTCAGGAGGCTTCTGTCGAGAGCACAGGAGAGACGGTGGTGGCCTGTGGGCCCCTGGGCCAAGGAGGGGACATGGAGAAGTGGGCAGCCTGGGTTGGGGTTCGTGCCTGGGACTAGATGTGGCGACAAGGAGAAGCTGGAGGTTTCCAGCAATTGGGGGCAGTTGGTGACATTCACTTGAGGAGACACGGTTGGGAATTAAGGACATAAGGTGGTTGGTCCCAGATGTTCAGGGCCACCTGGGAATGAGCAGCCTGCAGAGGGAGGGGGGTGCTACTCGGCAGGCCCAGGGGAGCCCCAGGGGCTGGAGGTGGGAGAGCAGAAGTCAGGAGCCCCCCAGCGCCCCTCCCAACATCTTGCTCCCCACACGCTCTGCCCCACAAGGGCCAGGGAGCCGCCTCAAGTCTCCACCTGCCGGCCCTCAGCCCTGCAGGGCCCTCAACCCCGACCTGCTCCCCTGCCCGCACCGCGGAGAACCTTCCAGGCCGCAGTTCTGACCTCCCACCGCGGATCGGTGCCCCGTGCTCAGAGGAAGGCTGGGTGACCTGCACCCTCTCTGGCCACGCCGCACACCACCCTTCCAGCAAAGCTCACGGGCTCACTTAGCCTTTCCAGCAATTGCAAAGAGCACCGTGACCGTGCACCGTGGAAGGGCCCCCGCGAGGACCTGAAGGGGCCTGCCCCGCTCTTCCTGCCCCGCAGGTGCTGCTGAGGAGGCTCAATCCAATCCTGCAGGGGAACTCGAGAGTGGGGAAGGTCCCTGCAAACCCCAGATGGGCTTCCCCAGGCCCCTCAGCTCTTGCGCACTGCTCAGCTCCCTGGGGGGGCCCTCCAGGACAGCGGCCGCAGAAACCACGAAGGGGGCTGTGAGGCTTGGGTGCGCGAGCGGCTGTCCTGGAGGAGGCCCTGCCCCTCCCTGCGCCCTGTCCCCTGGGCGGCTGTGTGAGGACGGGTGGGCTTGCCTTCCCGACGCAGCCCAGCCCCACACTGCCCCCAGACTTCTTGCACAGACACAGCACAAGCCACGTGGGGGGCTGGGGGGCACCGGTTGTCGGGGGCGTGGCGAGAACCAGGCTAGCCCGTCCCCACGGAGGGAGGCGTGGCCCCGTGCACAGCCAGCAGGGCCAGGGTGCCCGCCTCTTCCCACCCGGGCGGAGCCAGGCCACTGCGGCTGGCCACTCAGGTCACTGCACAGAAGGCACCCAGGGCACGGCGCGCCTGTCCCCAGCCGTTCTCACCAACTGGGTTGGTCCGTCGGGCCCAGCCACAGGCGGCCCAGCCTCCACTTGCTGGACAGCAGAGCCCGCATCCACCCCCCTCCCCCCTTCACCGTCGGGGGGCGGGGACTCTCCCAGCTGGTGCAGAACCGGAGGCGGTAAGGGATGGGCCAGCACAGACCCGAGCGGTGCTGGGAGCCAGCTACTGGACTCCTGCGGGCAGGCCCGTGGGCGCACTGCCAACTGTCCCTCCTGCCCCTTCCCCACAGACCTGGATTCGTGACACGGACACCGCCCCAGACCGGTGACCAGAGGCCACTCGCTGCACTCCTCCAGCCAGGGGGTTTCCTGAAATGCCTTCCTGACGGGGACACTGACACTGCCCCCACCCCCGCCTCCCCCAGCTCCTGCGGGAACATCGGGCTGCAGCCGAAGTCACCGCGAGTCACCGCAAGGCCCACACACACAGGGGGAGCAGCAGGAGACACAAGGGCCCAGAAAGCACCCTGCCAGCCCCAGGCCGCCCGGGGCCCAGGAGCCGAAGGCCACAGCAGTCAGGTTCTCTGCCCCGTGCTGCCCTGCCGACCCCACCCCCACACAAGGACGCGCCCAGGCGTGGGTACTTCGGACAGGCCTGGATCCACAGCAGTGGCCACGGCTGCCCCCGCCTCCAGGGCAGAGGGAGGGACCTGCAGGCCAACCACGTGCTCACACGCAGGGTGACGCAGATGAGAACATGCGGAGGGCAGAGGGGACCTTCTCCCCAAGGAGACCACATGGGGGCCGATGGCTGGACGGCAGCCATCTAGACAGCCGGGGGAAGAGTGTCCCCCGCAGGAGGAACAGCAGACACTGGGACCTGGGCGTGGGGCTCCACTTACCAGCACGGGGCACGACCTGTGCACTTCTTCCCACCCTGAAGGGAAGTCACTGGAAGGGCAAGCAGGGGTTACTGATGGGATGTGCCCCTGGAAGGATGACTGTGCGACCCCGTGAGGGCGGACTGCACGGGGGCAAGTGCACCCGGGAAAGCTAAGGAGGAGCTCCTGCTGCTTACTGCAGGGAGCAGAGGGGAAGGCAAACAGCTCCTGAGGGGCTGTGGGCCTCGCACAGACGGCGAGTGAGGGGGAGAAGGGAACGAGGATGACTGAAGGCCCGGTGGGGGGCTGGGACGCAGGGATGGGCTGGAGGCAGGAGGGGCAGGGTGGGCCAGGAGTCGGCTCTGGGCAGGTGTGCACTGCACCACTCCTGGAGTGGGGGCAGGGGCTGGGCAGCAGGGCCAGAATCCCAGATAGGCATCCACACCCAGCCCGGTCGCTGGGGAGCCTGGACGCTGGGGAGCCTGGACCTGGGGGAGCCTGGACCTGGGGGAGCCTGGACCTGGGGGAGCCTGGACCTAGGGGAGCTTGGGCCCAGGGGAGCCTGGACCCCAGGGGAGCCTGGACCTCAGGGAGCCTGGACCTAGGGGAGCCTGGACCTCGGGGAGCCCAGACCCTGGGGGAGCCTGGACCCGGGGGAGCCTGGACCTCGGGGAGCCCAGACCCTGGGGGAGCCTGGACCTGGGGGAGCCTGGATGCTGGGGGAGCCTGGACCCGGGGGAGTGCGGATGCTGGGGAGCCTGGACCTAGGGGAGCCTGGATGCTGGGGGAGCCTGGATGCTGGGGAGCTTGGACCTAGGGGAGCCTGGACCCTGGGGGAGCCTGGACCTGGGGGAGCCTGGACCTCGGGGAGCCCAGACCCTGGGGGAGCCTGGACCTGGGGGAGCCTGGACCCCGGGGAAGCCTGGACCCCGGGGGAGCCTGGACCCTGGAGGAGCCTGGACCCAGGGGAGCCTGGACCTTGGGGAGCCCAGACCCTGGGGGAGCCTGGACTGTGGAGGAGCCTGCACCTGGGAGAGCCTGGACCCTGGGGGAACCTGGATGCTGGGGCAGGCAGGGGCTGGGGAATCCGGCTGCTCAGGCAGTCCTGTCAGATGCTGCTGCAGGCCTAAGCGAGACAGAGACAGGATAGTGGCCACTGACCTTGACAAACACAGGTCCCCAGGGACTCATAAGAGCCATTTCAGAGGAACAGAGAGGCGAAAGCCCAACCAGAACAGTCAAGAAGGTCATGAGGGTGGGGACAGGCATCCAAGCGGGGAGGCCCCAGCATGAACTCTACCGGCCTGCCATCCTGCCGCATCGAGGCCCCAGCTGTCTGTTCTCGGGTCACCTTCGTGCACAGGACTGTTTGGTACGTACAGGTCTGCACGAGCACACATTACCATGTGTCGTGTGCTCCCACCGCCTCCTGCCCGCTGCCTGCAAGGGGGGATGGGGTGATGGTGGGAAGGGGTGAGAAGAGCCGTGTGCATGGAGAGCCCACCAGGATGGGGTCCTAAGGGTCCCGGTGTGCACGCGGGCACGGGGGACAGACAGCCCACAGGTGTGGGGTGAAGACACAGCAGGCACAGGCACGTGTCCCCCCAGGGGCCACACCAGCAACCAAACATCAGAAAGACACTTTTCACCAAACCCACAATTCGGAAACATCCTAGGGAATTAATAAAAACTCCCTGAAATCTTACTTAACGGATTTCCCAACGTAAGGGCAGCTTCAGACCACAAACCAGCTCACGGCACTTGGGAAGCTCTGCCCACAACAAAAGTCAGAACAAGCGCCTGATAGCAACTGGTATCATGGGTCCTCAACGAGGCTCAAAATCCACGTCGAACCCTGGGCTTTAAATCCGGCCTCTCGGGTTGTAAAGGGCGTTTCTGAAGAATTAGCTATGTTGTATTTCTCAAAAGAGAGTCAATTTTTTTTTAAATTTATTTATGATAGTCACACAGAGAGACAGAGAGAGGCAGAGCCACAGGCAGAGGGAGAAGCAGGCTCCACGCACCGGGAGCCCGACGTGGGATTCGATCCCGGGTCTCCAGGATCGCGCCCTGGGCCAAAGGCAGGCGCCAAACCGCGGCGCCACCCAGGGATCCCGAGAGCGTCAACTTTTAAACACAACATCCCCAGAAACTCGTCCGATGAAAGAGCACGTTGTACATTAAAATCAAGATCCCCATCTCACCGTTCTGTGAATCACGCACAGCCACACAGCCGACGCCGTGAGTCAGGAGTGGTGATGACTAACCGATCACCAGCAAAAACGGAGCCCACGGGTACAGCGAGCTGCCTAACTTGATTTTGTCAAACGTGTTCTCAGCACCCACCGTGCCGCGGCTGTGCGGGGACGGGAGCCGGGAACCCCAGGTGCCCGCAAGGGCAGACTCAGGGCAGGTGGGAGGTACGTGCCCAGGGTTACAGCCAGGAGGCCACGGAATAATGAAGTTCTGGCCTCAGGTTCTGGACCCTGGGGGAGCCTGGACCTGGGGGAGCCTGGACCTCGGGGAGCCCGGACCCTGGGGGAGCCTGGACCTGGGGGAGCCTGGACCTCGGGGAGCCCAGACAAGCTAACAATCCCGAAGGCCGGGGCGCCGGGGCGGCTTGAGCTCAGGGCAGGTCTTGATCTCAGGGTGGGGAGTTCAAGCCCCGCGTCGGGCTCCACACTGGCCGTGGATCCTATTAAATAAACAGAAAGATAGGGCAGCCCCGGTGGCTCAGCGGTTTAGCGCCGCCTTCAGCCCAGGGTGTAACCCCGGGGTCCCAGGATCGAGTCCCACGTCGGGGTCCTCGCATGGAGCCTGCTTCTCCCTCTGCCTGCGTCTCTGCCTCTCTCTCTCTCTCTGCATGTCTATGAATAAATAAATAAAATCTTAAAAAAAAAAAAACAAAGATAAAAACCCTTGGCCAGCAGCGTGCACCCACAGGGCCTCGTCACTGGGGCCGCAGCAGACCCGACCCATCCTGTTGCACCCCCCAGAGGCTGCTGCCCCTGCCTCCTCGGGCCCTGCGTACCAGGGTGTCTTCCCGAGAGAAAACACGGTGAAGGAGGCTGCGGCCAGGCCAGGGGACACCCCTGTGGACACACAGCGACGGGTCACGAGCACCCTGACCCTCCTCACCCAGGACAAGGACGAGATGCAGAGCCACAGAATAAAACGTGGCAGGGAACCGGGTGAGAGGACAGCAGGGCTGTGGCCCTACGGGCTGCGCACCCACAGAGCGCCCATTCTCCGCCCCCATGGCCGGGGATCTCCGAGGCCCTTCTGAAGACCCGCCACGGGGAGCACGGGCAGGTCGGCGCAGCTGGCGCACCCAGCGACACTCTCCTCCCTGCGACCTGGGGCCCCCAGCCACGCTCCCACCAGGCTCCTCCGCGGCCTGAACCGTGTGAAGGTGGCTGTGTGGCGCCCACAGCGTGGCCGGAGCCGCGCAGCTTCCTTCCTCCGGAGACCCTGCTTATCTCAGAGCCTGGGCTTCCTGGTTTTCATTGTTTACTGTGTAAATATTAGGGGGGGCGGGGGGGGCAAGGATGATATGAGCCTCATCCAATGATTTCAACAGCCCAGTAACAGATCACCCTGTTGGCTCTAGAAAACAAGACACAGATTTCCTCGGCTTCGGGAAAACGAAACACGATGCCAGTTTTGACATCTCCAGGGCCTGAGACCCACCTTCAAGAAAGACCAGTTAAAAAACACAAGAATGGGTGACGACGAATTATTACTCGTATTTCATAGGATTGGGAGACTCTATAGTTTTTTAGATGACTATTCAAGTAAAGTTGGATTTAAGCGATTCAGAGCTTCACTGATTTCCCCTCCTCACCTGCGGTCGGTCGTTTGGTCCAATCCCTAAGGTGATGATTACCTGAATACTTACAGCAAAGTGATCTGCTTTCCCACGACACTAGTAGCACCCGTCCGGCTTAGGAATTTAAGTACAGATAAATGAGACGTACTCCTTTTTTTTGAAAACCCAACATGTGCACAACTATGGAAAAATTACTTCTGATGCGGGCTCCTGAATTCGGATTCCAAGAATTATAGGTTATCGATGAGGGTTCAACCGTCATATTAAGACTCAGTCCCCAGGGATCCCTGGGTGGCGCAGCGGTTTAGCGCCTGCCTTTGGCCCAGGGCGCGATCCTGGAGACCCGGGATCGAATCCCACGTCGGGCTCCCGGTGCATGGAGCCTGCTTCTCCCTCTGCCTGTGTCTCTGCCTCTCTCTCTCTCTCTCTGTGTGACTGTCATAAATAAATAAATAAATAAATAAAAATTAAAAAAAAAAAAAGACTCAGTCCCCACAATTATCATCTTCAGAGATCAGATTCCAAGGCGCAACTATACAGGGAGAAAAAGATAATATTTACTCCCACGAAAATGGTTTTCTTTGAGGCCCATCCTTCGGATCCCTCCCTGCAGCAGGTTGCAACATGACCGAAATAGCACGGGGTGGGGGTGCGGGGAGGGGGCAGCCCAGTGGGTCATTTCCAAGAGGCCAAAGTCGGCTGATAAACAAAGGAAGGGCCTCAGGGGTTTCCTCCATCCTCGACAGACACCCCAGCTGGTGGGGAAGGGGGTGTCATGCAAGACCAGGGCAAGGAAACGGAACACATTTTTGGCTTGGGATCTCAGCCGGGCCAGGCTACACCTTCTACACCCCTGGGCCCGGCAGGTGGAAGGTTATTCTCTGCACACAGGATGCTCAGGGGGCCAGGAGCCAAGACCCATCCAGACTGTGCTTTTCACCCTGTTTCCTAACATCCTCCCCAAGGAACGAGGAAAGTTGATCTCTACGGGCTTTTGAATTGTCTGAATTAGTAAAATAGACCTGTTTTCTCTTATTAAAACAGGCGAATGGATTTCTGAGGTCCACTGGCCTGCATCCAGCCATGCAGCTCAACTCCCTGGGGGTCCCTAGATCTTCTTCCCCCAGGCAAACCCACCAGTCTTCGTGGACCGAGGCTCACTGGAGAACGGGCACCTGCGCCCTGACCTCCTCACCCCACCGGATCACAGAGCGCGTAGCAAGTGCACAACAGCAGCGTACGGTGCTCGGGAGCCAGGCTCCCACCCCGCGGAGCCGCCACGCTGCCTGGGACACAGCCCCACAAACACCCCGGTGCCTTTGGGAGCCAGACAGACAGCGCGCTGGCAGGGAATAAGCCTGCCGGCATCCAGAGAGCTGCAGCAGCAGGTGATGAGCTCACCCACGGCTCCTCCCCAGATGACAGTCCACGCACCACAGAGTGTCACTTCGCTAACTCTTCCAAGCACCCAGCCGTCACAGCCCCTTAAAAAATAGACCTTTCCTAATGTGAAGCCACCGGGTCCCATTCCTTTGCCTTTCCATCATGAGGATTTAGTAAAAGCAGAAATAATTACATAAGCAGCAAACACTACACCCCAACTAACGCTGCAGCAGGGAATTTTGAAATTAAGCTGTGGACGAAATCAGATTAATTGAAGGCTGATTTACGTAACGCCAGAGGCCGAGACAAGCAGAGGTCTGAGTAAGGGGCAAACTGGCAAGGACAGTCAAACTAGGAAACCACGCTGCTGCAAGATGCACCAGAACGCGCCCCACGACGACGACGACACTGGGTTACGCTGTTCACTGCTACGCCTCTGGCATCCCACGTGCCTGACGCAGGAGCTCACGAAATACTCGTCAAACGATCGCACGGTGACTGAAAAGAGGCTCCCCGTATCCCAGGGAAGATGAAGAGCTCCGTGAGGACAAGACGCTGGCCAGCCCTCGGGTCACGGGACATTTACCGCCGCGGAACCTGCGCCGTCTGGTAAAGGCTGCTACGACGGCAACGATGAGGCGTCAGATGCTCGGGGCCCACGGAAGTCACTGCGAGCGAGCCGTCCACTTACCACCTGTAAACGAGGACGCCGAGGTGGCCCTGGGGGGGAAGCACAGAGCTGTAAACACACGGAAGACAAGAAGATGTGAAAATTGGTAAACTGGGTCTCCACGCCAGGAAAAGGATGGGACGGTGAGCAAGGTCAGAACGGCGGCTGCCCCAGGGAGGCAGGAGCGCGGACCTGGACGGCGCGAGGAGCCTCCCGGTGGGCGTCGGGGACCGTCGGCTTTCCGTGGCAGCCGGTGCCAGCGCCTGCCGGCTCCGGGGAGAGGACTTTCCGGAATCCTGTGAACCAGCGGACAGCGCACTGGAAGCTTGAAACAAGCCACGGTGGGACTGTTTATGCCTTAGAGATTGGCAAATGCTACCCTCCAGGGCTTACTGCACCCCCCCCCCAAAAAGGCCAGCGGCAGAAAAATAGGGGCAGCCCGGGTGGCGCAGCGGTTTAGCGCCGCCTTCGGCCCAGGGCGCGATCCTGGAGACCCGGGATCGAATCCCACGTCGGGCTCCCCGCATGGAGCCTGCTTCTCCCTCTGCCTGTGTCTCTGCCTCTCTCTCTCTGTGTGTCTCTCGTGAATAAATAAATAAAATAAAAAAAAAATAAAACCAAAGACAAAAATGCTGCGGGGCTGAGAGGACGGGGAGGAGCTCACTTTGAAAAAGGGAAAAGTATTAAGATAAACAGCAAATTTAATTTTCACTATGTTGAAAGAACGACAATGTGCCGATCGGGAAATCTGTTCGTGAAACTGACCGTGTTCAGAGACTGGGGAGGGAAACCACACAACCAGCCCAGCGGCGCGGAAAGAAAGCAAACGAAATTCTAGTCCGTTCGTGAGCGAGTTTATTTTAAGACCAGCTCAGCAGAGGGGGAGGAGGGCAAGCTGCTCACTGGGTAAAGGGAGCGTCCGAAGCCGCGTGGGCCAGTCCACGGCGGGAGGCAGAGAGGTGCTGGCGGGGAGGCCAGAGCGCGAGGGGCCGGAGCACCAGCCAGCGGATGAGGGGAGGACGGAGACGAGGAGGAGGCACTACCTGCAGTCGGGTCCCCTCCCCAGAGAGCGGGGACGCGGCGGGCGCGGCGGGCTCTCGGGCGTACCCGGGTGCTGCCCCCCCCCCCGGCACCCGCGGACGCGCCGCCGTCAACGCGCAACTGGTAGCCGAGCGGGGAAGCGTCGGGGCTCGCTTCGAACTCCACAAAAGCAGAGTCCTCCCGGGTTAATAAGCCACGCGCGGAAAACAGGCTACAGAACCGCCAGAAAACACGAAAGAGCAATGGGTCCTGCGGCAGGAGGATATTCCCAGACAGGACTCAGCCCCAGGTCATAGAAGGCAAGTCCGATAGTTTAATGCATAAACGCCTGAAATCTCTCTTTGGAAGAAAAATAATAAAACCAAAGGACCAAGGCAATGTAGGAAAACAGCCGTAGCCACGTGAGGGGCCCCAAAAGGACGCGGTATCCCCGGCGGCCGGCCCGGGCTGGTCACTGCGGCTGACGGTCCCCGATGCCCCCACCCACGGCTCCAGATGGCTCCAAGCGGGTCCGCGGCACCACGATGCCCAGTGAGAAGGCACCGGGGATCCCTCAGGGCACACGACTGAACCTCGCTGGCAGCTGGGACGGCCGGCAGGGCCTGGCCTCACCCGAGCTCCGTGGCGTGGCGACACCTCCCACCGTGGGCGTTGTGCCCCCAAGTCCCGTCTGCAATGACGGGCTGCACCCCACGTCCCTCCCCAGCCTCCCCTGGCGTTTGCATCCTACGTAACTGCCGAGAAGTTACAAAATGATACAACTGGGGCACAACACGACCGGCTCGGGCGCCAACACAATCCACGTCCCCCCGTTTTCCCACCAAGAGCCCGCGCGCCAGGACCCCATCCACAGGCCGCGCTGCCTCTGCCACCGGGTCCCCTCGGGAAGCTCATCCTCGGGCACCCGGGGGGCTGGAGGGGCAGGCCGGGTGTCGTCCGGGCTCTGTCTCCCAGGCCCTCGCGACGGCGTGTCTGTGACGGGGACCCCGCAGACGGGACGTGCCCACGTGCCATCGGGGTTGCAGAGGCGACCGGCCTCGTCCCAGAGCACGGCCACTCAGGTCGCCCGGGGAAGGCGGTGTCCGCTGGCCTCCTCCGCTCTAATGTTACTGCTCGGCCCCTGTTAATGAATAAGTAAGTCCGGGGAGAGAAAACTGGAGACGAGGCCAAGATCCTGTTTCCCCAGCGCCCGCCCACTCGGCTCAGCCCCCACGCCCCCGGCCTCCTGCCCGAGCACACATGCACCTTGAAACCGGACCCTGGTAGCGGCCACAGCGCTCGGATGTTCGCGAAAACCACTCAAGCGTCACCTGCAGAGGGCACGGGTCACGGTGGCCACTGCTGGCACCAAACCTCCCACGCGTGGCTCCCTAGAGCCCGGCCCGCAGCTGGGTGGCACGCGCCCGCCCGCACACGCTTCTGCCCACAGGCAGTGGGACGCACAGCCCAGCCCTGCCCTCCCCCGGCTGCTCCACTCACGGGGGCTCCGTCCACGGGGACGTCCCGCCCCAACGCCCACGTTCACTGAAAGGAAGGGGCCTCCCTTCCCCGGCACCCGGGGGGCACACAGGGCTGGGCCGCACCTGCCGTTCCTGTGGAAATATCAGGCCCCTCACAGCCCCAGCAGAGGAAAAGACTAGAACAGGGAGCTCGTGGTAAAATGATGCGCGGCGCCACTCGTGCACGCGCGCAGGGGTGAAAGCCCTCGCTGGGCGATGCAGAGGATCCCCGAGAGTCGGAGCGGGAGGAGGGAGCCAGGACGCTGACCCCCGCCCGGGCGATGCTGCAGCACGTCCTCGGCAGGACACGGGCCGGTGGTCCTGCCACAGAGCTCTCCGTCTCTCCACTTCCGGAGAGCGGCCCAAACAGGGCGGGAGGGACCTTCCCCTCGGGTCTCCGGGACGGTCACATCTAGGCTGGCCTCTGCGACCCCACGCGGTCGCCGCTCCCGAGGCCTGCGGGTCATCCCCGTGAATTCCACGTCTTCCCCGATGAGGACTTCTCGGCCTCAGCCCCCCAACCAGCTTCTCCCTGAAGGCTGCGAGCGCCACCGCCTCCCGGGAAACGTTCGCGAAAAACGTCCTCGCGTGAGGCTCCTCATACGCGCAGGTTAAGTCCTGAGTGAAAATAAAGTCTTGACCTATTAACGACAACAGGGAGAACCGCGTCGCGCAGCCCGGCCGAGGACGCGGTGTTGCAACAGAAGCAGCGGCCCAACCGGGCGCGGACCGACGCAAGGGCCGTCCTTCTGTTTGACCGTTATTTGGAGTAGATTCCTGTTCTGAAAAAGAAGGAAATTCAGGACAATCCAGACGGACAGGCACGCGTTTCACATGACCGAGCTCGCTCATCGCCAGGACGGAGTAGATGCAACCCCGTGGCTGGGCACGCGGCCCTTGACGGCGCCGGGCGGAAACCTCGGGAGGCCTCCACGCGCTCCCGCGACGAGTGCTCCGCGCAGCAGGCCGACAGCGCCCTCTCCCCGTGGGGACCCCCCTTCCCAAGGCAGCAGCCCTGCGGGGGTAGCACGGTGAGAGGTAAGAGGCAGGCTGCACCCACGGACACGGGGCTCTGCCTCCAAGGACAGGAACCCGTGAAAGCAGGTGCCCGGAAGAGCCCACTCCCCGAAGGGAAGACAAGGAGGCAAAGGAGACCCCGGCGCTGGGTTAGGAGGGGCGTGTGGTCCCCCACGGGGAACCTCGTATGGCCACGGACTCTCAGCCTCACACAGATGATGAGAAGCCACCTTGTGTCCTTGAGTGCATTCCTCTTCCCAAGAAAACCGCCTCGCCCGCTGCTTGGCACTCGGGGAGTCGGGAGACTGGCGCACGCTGGCCGAAAGCAGAAGCGGCGGGATCTGCGAGCGCTGAGCGCACACCGGCGGTGAGGCGGCCCGAGGCTCCACCACGTTGGGGGGGGGGGGGGGCTGACTAAACAGTACCTGCGACGGAGCCGGCGGTGCTCGGCTGCGAGAAGGTCACACCTACACACCTGGAACACGAGCCTTGCTCCACTGAATTCCAGGCCAGCAGCACGGGCTGGTCCCCCAAGACTAAGAGGATGCAGAAAGGGACGGTCTGGAGTCCCTGGGGACTCCAGAGGGTGACCCGCCCCCACCCCGACTGCCTCCTGGCCCAGCGCCCCCCTTCTGCACCGCCTCTCCGTCAGGTGCCAGAAGTGAGCCCCCGCTGGGCCTCGGCAGCTGCGAAGGGACCGGGCATCGCCGAGGGAGGGCTGCACGCAGGCTTGGGGTAAACGGGGGGCAACGGTCTCGGCACGACCCGTGAGACGCCTGGAGCTGCGGACACCCGTCTTCTGGAAATCAGCCACCCTGCGGCGGGGGCGGAAGGGAAGGGCGCCCGGGCTCAGAGGCAGGGCTGGGGCGCGGTACCCAGCTTCCTCTCCCCCCCCCCCCCCACCGAGCACCTGCCGGCCCTTGGACCGGCTTCCTTGCATTCCACTCGGCTGCTTTTCCGAAAGCTCCCAGAACTGCTGGCGTCCTCGCGTCTGTCCCCGTGGAGTGGGAACCGTGACGTCCCCGACTGCCGCCGCCGAAGAGAAGGCTTCCGGGCCGCGCGTGGCCCCACAGGGTTCAAGTGGCCGCGGGAGGACGCAGCCGCCCTCCTCGGCTTGAGGACTCCCCGCTTTCCACAGGCTCGTTCGCTACATTGTACGTCAGGGAGCGGAACGACTTCTGAGTGTTTTGTAAATGTTTCTACTCCACGAAGGAAAGCACCAGGATCTGGAGATAACCCAGACGCACGGGCATAAATAGACGACTGATTCACCAAGTGCACAGGAGGGGCGGGGGGCTGCGGGGACGCGGGCGAACGCAGCGCCGCTGACGACCTGCGCACACGGTGACAACACGTCAGTCACTCGTCCCGGGGGCGCGGGCAGCTGCTGCCACCTGCCACCGCTGTCCTGAGCCCTCGGGAAGGGGGCTTCCACCAGGAGGGCAGCCTGATGGAAGACAGGCTGGGGGAAAGCAGGACACAGGTGAGGGTGCAGCCGGGGGAGCCCCAGAGATGGCTGGGGGCGAGGCCCAGGGCTGGGGGGACGGGACGGGTCAGGACGGGGCGGCAGGCCCCTGGAGGCCTCTGAGGTGGGGCAAGGTGCAGGGCAAGGTGCAGGGCAAGGTGCAGGGCAAGGTGCAGGGCTCGGGCAGGGCAGCAAGGGGTCCGTCTCCGCCCATCAGGCTCTGACGGGGCTGCTGGCCGGGACCAGGCACCAGGGGACCCAGGGGAGGAGGCTGCCCAGGGAGGCAGGCCGGAGTCCTCGAGCCGTCAGACGGTGAGGATGGCGCCACAGAGGGGAGACCTCCTCGGCTCCGCGAGCACCAGGCCAGACTAACCTCACCCCAGGCCCCACACGCAGGAAGCGCAAACACTAGCAAAGTTACCCGCCCCCCCCCCCCCCAGAGCATCCCGAACCTCCGGCATCGGCTCCCCATCCGAAAACCGGGGGGGATGCGCTTGTGAGGAGTAACTGACCCAAGGACAAGGGCTCCCAGCTCCTGCCAGTCCTGCCGCCGAAGCCGGCTGCAGGGGGAGGTGGGGAGACTCTCTCGCGGGCTCCCCCACGGGGCGCAGACCCGACACGGGGCTAAAACCCACAACCCTGACATTGTCATGTGGGCTGACGTCAAGGGTCGGACACGAGGCCGACCGAGCCACCCAATGCCCCTGCTGCTTGGACACCCGTCTGTGTCTCACTAACCACACGCGTTCCAGATCGCACACACGCACGTATGTTCACATTCTGCACGTCCCACACCCAGGGACAGGCGACGGCAGGTTCGAAGGGAACCTGATGCAAAATGATGCCCGTAACTCAAGGATCTTCACCTCGGGTCCTGGCCACGGAGCATCACCACGACTCCGAGTTCCAAGGGCGCTTCCTCTCGCCCCTGCCTCCTCACCCTTAGACTCCACCCTGCTCACCCCATCGCCGCCGCCTCAAGCTCTGCCCAGGGTCCAGGGGAGGACGCACAGCCGGCCCCTACGTGTGTCTCACGCTCACCTCCGCTGTGACCTCCCATCAACGACTGGACAAAGGCTGCTGCCCACCCCCAGCTGCTCCAGCACACAGGGCTCCTGGGCAGGAAGAGCCGGTCTCCTCTGGGACAGAGGCCTGCCCAGCAGGACCCCAGGAGGAGCCGCCCTGACGCCACCTCCTCAGCCCCGTCTCCTGAGCCCACAGACAAAGGAGCTTCGAGGCAGAGGTCTGCCCTGCTGCCTGGCTTAGCCTCCCCGCTGGAATGTTGGCCCGAGGAGGCGAGGCCTTCTCCTGCAGAGTGCGTCCTTCCACGATGACTCACCCAGAGAACCTGTCACTGCGGGAAGGGGCGCCCAGAGGAGTCGAAACCAGTTCTCCCCGGGCACGGGCGACGGGCACACGCAGGCCGGCGAAGGCTTCCTCACGCTCCATCCCGCTGGGTCAACTCCCGAGGTTGGGATTTCAAAACTCTGAGCCTAAAAAAATAGAAACCCAAAGGGCCGCCAACGACACAAAGCAGCACATGCAAGGAAGCGATCCGGCCACTTGAACAGGTAACTCTAACAGTGGTGCTTCGGCATCACAGGGGGGCCAGGAGGTGGGCGGCCGTCCCGGACGCAGGCAACTCAAGCGCAAAGCAGGGGGCACACGGCGCTAGGCCTCAAAAACACGACCAAAGTCGGTGAATAAAGACGCCGACTCTAGTTAAGCCAGTGACGCTTTCCATGAGTCAATTGTTCTGATAAAGCAAAGTGCCACCTCCACCTGCGTCTTTCTATAGGGATGCCCCAAGGCGCGTCTGGCACCATGAGCTAATGCGAAACTGGATCCTACATCCTACAGCATGATCCCCAAGTTTCTTGGACTGAGCACAACACTATACCGTCCTTTCAAAAGGGCAGCACGGGTCTACGAGTATTTGTGGTCCAGGTTCCCACGTGCAGAGGTCCTACTCGCCCAGCCCCCCCCTCCCCTCCTCCAGGACTCGCCTCCTGCAATTACCCTTTCCCCGACATACTGTGAAGTCCTCCTCCACCGGAGCGCTCCCGTCAGCCCGGAAACACACTATCACCATTTCCTTTTAAAAAGTAAAATTACTGGGCGGCCCGGGGGGCTCAGCAGTTTAGCGCCTGCCTTCAGCCCAGGGCGTGACCCTAGAGACCCGGGATCGAGTCCCGCATCGGGCTCCCAGCATGGAGCCTGCTTCTCCCTCTGCCTGGGTCTCTGCCTCTCTCTCTCTCTCTGTCATGAATAAATAAAAATAAAATCTTAAAAAAAAAAAAAAGTAAAATTACCTGACTCCCTGGAACCCATGACCCGTCCAGCTCCGGGCCACACTCCGCCCCCTTCTAACAAAACTCCTCCAGAGAATCCAGCTCCCAGGTGCCTAGACGCTCCCGGGCTCCTCCTCACAGTGGGTGTGGGCAGGCCCCCTCCTCCCGTGGACCCCTTGCCGGGAGCCCCGGGCTCCACCCTCACCCATCTGCTCGTCTCCGTCTCCATCTATACTGACTGCGCAGCCCACGGCTTCAGACGCCAGCAACAGGCAAATGACTCCCGAATTTACATATTTGGCCCCAACCTCTCCGTGAGCCCAACCTTGAATTTCCACTTGTATCCAAACATCTCCACTTGGATGACTAATCATAAAAATAACAGGCAAAGTAAAGCCTCCCTGGTACTGGTAGAGGTACTATTTTAGGCACTTTACATTAGCTCGGTTTATTGACCCAACAACCGTAGGATAAAGGTTGCCACTACTCTTCCTAATTTATGGATCAGAAAACCGAAGCAGAGGAGATTAAACAGCTTGCTCTAGATCACACATCTGAGATGCCGCGGCACACAGATCCGCGGGAGCTCGGGGCCCAGTCCGTGGGCGTGAGCGTGGAGGCGGCGACCTCCCCACGGCCAGTCCCCAGCGCCGGCTCCCCCCACCCGCAGGTCACGGCCGGCGCCCAAGTGCTCATGCGGACAACCTCGGGGTCATCCCGGGATGCTCCAACCCCAACGGGCCCGCCCACGGGACACGCCACACGTCGCCGGTCCTGAGATGTGCAGGCTCCCGCGTCCGGACCCTGGCGCCAGGATGCCCGCATGCCGGAGTCTCCCGGTGCCGTCAGCCGGGCAGCAGGGGACGGTGGTGGCTCGGCTCGGGCACGCGGGAGACGGGGCGACACAGCCCATCCACAGGTCAGTCAACAGAGGGCCGGACAGCTCTCCTGAACCCGCACCGGGGAGACCCGGAGGCATCCAAACTCACGGACCGGGTGTCGGCTGCCTACCAGGCGCCCCAGCCCGCGGTGTGCGAGGCCTCTGGGACGCGGGCGGCAGGACCACGTGGAGGGGCGGCCCAGGGACGTCTGCCCGTCAAAGGCTGGCTGGGAAGAATGAGACTCTAAACGGAAAGAAGTCTTAGAATTACTGCATCTTATTTCACTTCTGTTCCCCCCCCCTTTTTTTTTTGAAGGCACAGTAGCATGATTTTAAAAGTCTGTGCTTCGGGCAGCCCGGGGGGCTCGGTGGTTGAGCACCGCCTTAGGCCCGGGGCGTGACCCTGGGGTCCTGGGATCGAGTCCCACGTCGGGCTCCCTGCATGGCGCCTGCTTCTCCCTCTGCCTGGGTCTCTGCCTCTCTCTGTGTCTCTCATGAATAAATAAATAAAATCTTCAAAAAAAAAAAAAAAAGTCTGTGCTTTGCGTCCAAGCGCACCCTGAAGAAGTGAAGCGAGGTCGGTCCGAGCGGCAGGAAAGCACCACCTCCTGTGTACTCGGCAACACGTTCCCACCAACGGCACGGAGCAGAGATACAGCCGGCGGATCTGATGTCACCCCCCGCGGCCACCGCGTGCCCCCCTGCGCACCCCCTGCCTGCGGCCGCCCCTCACATGTCACTGTGCCCAGGTCGCCCACAGGTATCACGGGAAGAGCATCACGGGGCCCGCCTTCGGGACGATCACGAGATTTAGGCCGACGTACGTGTGGCGCCGAAGTAGGCGGGCGAGTCACAGGTACCTGCTGAGCGTCAGCGGCCCAAGGGCCAGGCCAGGGTGCTTCTTTCAGAGCCAGATGACGGCATTCCCTCATTCAAAACCCTCTAAAGTCAACTAGGAAAAAGGAAACAAGGAGGGAGGGAGGGCCACCCCCTGAAGGCTTCCAGTCCTCACGGGGCTGGGCCTCCCTGCCTCCCACTGGCCTCCCCGCAGTTCAAGCACAGGACAAGGAAGCTGCCCCGGACCCCCCTCTGCCCTCCCGGCAGCACCCAGTCCCTCCCACCCTGCGCCCCTCTCAGGCCTCCGCACACCCTTGATTTTATCATTTTATCGACGTTTCGGATCCTATCGTATTTGCACTTCCTGGCACCTACGACTTCAGCTGGGGCTCACCGTCCCCCTCCTCCCCGCTGCCCTGAATCCCATGAGGTCAGGCACCCACCCTCACTGGGCTCACACCCGGGCCTCCAGCACCTACAACAGGACCTGGCGCATGCTGAACACCTGCTGGTGACCCCGCGGTAGAAACAGAGCTGACCCCAGGGCAAGCAGAATTTCTCCGCACTTCCAGTAAAAACAGCAGGTACCTCCCGGCCAGCACGGCCTCCCCGCCCCATCCTCCCTTTAATCCACCACGAAGACGCCAAGCTGAAAACCAAAGCCGTTCTCTTTGCACACTCCCAGAGCACCTTACACGCCGGGGCGGAGAAGAGCCCCACTAGTCAGATCACGTTCCCACAACGTGGTAACCTGATACCAATGGTCTGGCCACACGGAGACCTCTCTGGGCCCAGCATTTTCCCGGCCGAACCCCACGCGGAACACGAAAAGTCACTCAAGGAATAAGGACGTGCTAACTGCTTCAATGTACAATTTTTTATTTTACTTTTAAGTAAGCTCCACACCCAACGTGAGCTCAAACTCACGGCCCTGAGATGGAGAGTCACAGCTCCGCTGACTGAGCGGGCCAGGCGACCCGATGTACAATTTTTTAAATGAAATTCTCGCTGTTTGCCTTTTCTACCACATATATTATGGATTCACTTTTATAGGGTTCTTAACACCATCATTTCCATCACACCAAATTATGTTTTTTAACAGACTTTATTGGGGATCCCTGGGTGGCTCAGCAGTTTAACGCCTGCCTTCGGCCCAGGGCGTGATCCTGGAGTCCCGGGATCGAGTCCCGCGTTGGGCTTCCGGCATGGAGCCTGCTTCTCCCTCTGCCTGTGTCTCTGCCTCTCTCTCTCTCTCTCTCTCTCTGTGTCTATCATAAATAAATAAATAAATAAATAAATAAATAAATAAATAAATAAATCTTTAAAGAAAAGAAAAGACTATTTATTCAAGAGAGAGAGAACGTGAAAGACAGAGACCACAAGGAGGGGTGAGGGTGACAGGGAGAAGCAGACTCCCCGCTGAGCAGGGGGCCTGACATCACAAGATCATGACCGGACCTGAGGGCAGACACTTCACCAACTCAGCTGCCCAGGCACCCGGGCACCCAAGCACCCGTCCCCGTCATACCAAATTATAAATCTTGATAATTTTAATATTCTTAATAATTCACATTTTAGAAAATTAACACACACAAAAAACAAGTTTTTAAATAAAATTAGAACACTGAAAAAAAAAAAAAAAAGAACACTGTAAGCTTCTCAGTTTCACCCTAAGATCGACAATTCCTCTTAAATAAATTTTTTAAAGGCTGGTAAGTATTTCATCTCACCCAGTAATCTCCGAAGTATACTTTCCGACCGTCTCCCTATTTAAATAACCGCCCCTGTTCACAAGTTCGTAAATTTGCACAGAGCATCACAGCCTTCCAGGGAACAGAATGAGGGACTAAGGGATTCTGAACTAAAACGTAGGGTTACTAAGGGATTGTGGAGACTAACAAAACACGGTAGGTCTCGGGCAGACCTACAGTACAAAAAATAGTCACTGCAGCACTGTTCGTCGGAGCAAATATTAAAAGCTACATTAAAACACATTCACAGGGCAGCCCCGGTGGCACAGCGGATTGGTGCCGCCTGCAGCCCACGGTGTGGTCCTGGAGACCCGGGATCGAGTCCCCCATCGGGCTCCCTGCACGGAGCCTGCTTCTCCCTCTGCCTGTGTCTCTGCCTCTCTCTCTAGCTGTGTCTCTGTGAATAAATAAATAAAATCTTAAAAACACACACACACACACACACATTCACAACCGTGTCTGTACCCTGGCTCCTGCGTGGACACAGTAACCGGCCACCACGGCAGAGGGAGGAGTGGAGCCGGCCCGAAGCCTGAGCTCCGTACCTGAGCGTCCGCCGTGCGAGCGGACATCTCTACACCCAGACGTGACAATTCTAACGCTCTACGTTCTAAAGTTTTATAATTCGAGTCCTAGACCCTGTTTCTACAGCTGTCGTGCCGTGAAAGGCATTACTGAGGCTGCCAGCGTGTGGGCCTCTCTGGACTTTACCTTGTATCCCCCGTATCCCCCGGCCCTGCAACAGGGAGGCCCCGGCACGCAGCCAGCCGCAGAGGAGTATGTGCCAACCGAGTTAAGTCTGCCTTACCCACCCAGCAAAGCAAAGTTTAAAGAATTTTCTTATCGCAAAAACCTGAAAGCGACCGGAGTGCGACCCTGTCAAGTCGCCGAGGAGCGCATTTGCCTCCGAAGGGAGACGCCGCACGGATGACGCTGCCGGCGATTCCCGGTCCTCGCCCTCCAGGCCTGGCTGCACCTCTTGATACTGTGTCATCCGTTTCTCAGAGCTGGACCAATTTTCCTTTCACCGCCGCCCCCTGCAGAAAGGCCTCCTTTTGCCCCTTCCAGCTATAGCTTCCGATTTTGTGGGGGATGTAGCTGAGTGTATTGGGTCTCGGGCACCCCCGGACGTCCAACCGGGCATCACTCACGGCCGAAGCCCTCCTGAGTCCCCTGCCCCTACCTCTAGCTCGGGCGGGGTCTCCGCACCCAGCTCAGCAGGTCTCATCAAATATTGATCACGGGCCTGTCGCGGGCGTCCATTCCGGGAGGCTCTGCCCACCGGAGGGGCGGCCAGGGAAGGCCAGCTAGTCCTCCTCTGCCCGCGCAGCAGTGCCAGCCTGCCTTCCCCCTTCGCCTCTGGGACACCCTGCGCAGGCGGAGGGGGGCCTCTGCCCCCAAGAAAAGATGGCAACCCGAAGACACCCCGGGAGCTGCTTGCTCTCAAGACCACCCACCGGGTTCCAAACGCAGCTCTGGTGGCACCTTTCAAAGGAATGAAATATACAGGTGAGTTTAAGGGGAAACAAAGAGGATTAGACGAATCCTTCTGTTCCCCAAAGCTCACCGATCTATCATCTTCACTAGGGCACAAAATAAAGAAGCAAGTTTGAGATCAAGCCCCTCTTCCCCACACTTGAAGAGTGGAGCGCTAACCACTAGGGTTTGTTATTTAATAAGGAAACAAAATGTCCTTAGCAGAAGTAAGGAACAAAACCTGGTGGCTAAAAATATTAACTGTGAACAAACACAACGGTGCGGGGCCAGGGACCAGGGCAGCTCCTCGGAGGTCAGGCAACTCCGACACTTCTAGTCCACAGCCCGACGGGACGCCCTCCCTCAGACCCATCCAAACCCAGTAAATTTCCTACTGCAGATGTGAACGCGTCAGAAGTCACCTCGGGCCCCCAACCGCCCCAGATTGTTCCCGGTCGCTCCAGGTGCCCGGCACCCGCGGTACCTGCCCCTGGCAGCTGTGCAGAGCATCCCACGCGGTCACCCTGGGGAGGGGACAGCCTCATCCCGGGGGCACAGCCTCACCCCAAGGGCGCACTCTACCCTCCCCGCAGCACACAGCTCCGAGCGGTCGCGGTGCCCTCCAGAAGGGGACGTGGGGTCCGGGCACAGCCATCGGTCCCTGGGCAGAGAGCATCAGCCTCGGAGCAGACACGCTCCTGCGGAGAAGGGGCTGTCCCCGCCCGATCCCCCGTCCCCAGGGGCCCAGCTCCACCCGGGTGCAGCGTCCCCTCCCAGGGGCATAGTGTCCTCTTCACTGTGGGGTGCAGCCTCATCCCAGGGCAGGGTCCCCTCCACTGGGGTGCAGCCTTATCCCGGGGCACAGGCTCCCGTCTCAGGTGCAGCCTACTCTCTCCGGGTTGCAGTCCCCCTTCACCCGAGGTGCAGTCTACCTCCGCCTGCCCCGACACAACCCGGGTGCAGCTTCATTCCACGGGCGCTGCCTCCCCTTCATCCTAGGGCACAACGACCCCCCCCCTAAAAATGGGCGCATGTTCACCCCGGGGCGCTGTGCCCCCGTCAGGAGCAGCTTCATCCTGGGGCGCAGCCCAACCTCTATGGGCACAGCTTAATTCCCCGGCGCAGGACGCAGCTCCATCCCGGGGCGCATTCCCCCCCCACCCGGCGCAGCTCCATCCCGGGCGCAGTCCCACCCCCACCCGGCGCAGCTCCATCCCGGGGCGCAGTCCACCCCCCAACCCCGTGCAGCTTCACCCCGGGGAGCAGTCCACCCCCCAACCCCGTGCAGCTCCATCCCGGGGCGCAATCCACCCCCCAACCCCGTGCAGCTTCACCCTGGGGAGCAGTCCACCCCCCCAACCCCCCCCCCCTCCCTCCGCGCAGCTCCATCCCGGGCGCAGTCCACCCCCCCACCCCACGCAGCTCCATCCCGGGGCGCAGTCCGCCCCCCCAACCCGGCGCAGCTTCACCCCGGGGCGCAGTCCACCCCCCACCCCACGCAGCTTCACCCCGGGCGCAGTCCACCCCCCCCCACTCGGCGCAGCTCCATCCCGGGGCGCAGTCCACCCCCCCACCCCGGCGCAGCTCCATCCCGGGGCGCAGTCCACCCCCCACCCCACGCAGCTCCATCCTGGGGCGCAGTCCCCCCCCAACCCGGCGCAGCTTCACCCCGGGCGCAGTCCACCCCCCCACCCCGGCGCAGCTCCATCCCGGGGCGCAGTCCCCCCCCCACCCGGCGCAGCTCCATCCCGGGGCGCAGTCCACCCCCCCGCCCTCGGCGCAGCTCCATCCCGGGGCGCAGTCCCCCCCCCCACCCGGCGCAGCTCCATCCCCGGGCGCAGTCCCCCCCCCCCACCCGGCGCAGCTCCATCCCGGGGCGCAGTCCACCCCCCACCCCACGCAGCTCCATCCCGGGGCGCAGTCCACCCCCCACCCCACGCAGCTCCATCCCGGGGCGCAGTCCACCCCGCCACCCCGGCGCAGCTTCACCCCGGGGCGCAGCGTCTCCAAGGGCGCATCTTCACCCGGGGCGCAGCCTCCCGGTCCGCGGCGCAGAGCATCCCGCGCAGACGCGGCGCCCCGGGGAGGAGACGCGGGGCCGTCCCGGGCGCAGCCTCCCCTCCCCGGGCAGCAGCCGCCCGCGGACCCCCGCCCGGCCCGGCCCGGCCTCCCCACCTGCCCGGCGGCGCTTACATAAACGCGGGCCCGCGGCCGTGTCCAGCCCGGGTCCGAGCCCCCGCCCGCCCGCCCGCGCTCACCTCGCCCCGGGCCGCTCCGCTCCGCTCCGCACGCCGCCCGCCTCGGACCGCCAGGCCGCCGGGGCTCCGCTCGGACGCCGGGGCTCAGCGCGCTGCCCGTGGCCTGGCGCGGCCCCGAGCGCGGCCCCGAGCGCGGCCCGACCCCGCCGCCTCCGCCGCCGCCGCTCAGCCTCCGCCTCAGCCTCCGCCCTCCGCCCTCCGCCCGCGGCCCGCGGCGCCGGCTCCGCCCTCCCCGCCGCCCCCGCCGCCGGCCGCGCGCACGCCGAGGGGGAGGGGCGCCGCCACGCAGGCCACGGGCGCGCACGCCGCGAGAGCCTCCTGCGCCCGGGCTGCGGGGCTGCGCGCCCCCGCCCGGCCGGGGTGCGCGGGAGGGCGCGCGGGGAGGGGCGCGCGGGGAGGAGCGCGCGGGGGGGGGGGCGGCGCGCGGGGAGGGGCGCGGAGAGGGCGCGCAGTGGGGCGGCGCGCGGGGAGGGGCGCGCGGGGGGGAGCGGCGCGCGGAGAGGGCGCGCGGGGAGGAGGGCGGGGGGGGCGCGCGGGGAGGGGCGCGGAGAGGGCGCGCGGGGAGGAGGGCGGGGGGGCGCGCGGGGAGGGGCGCGGAGAGGGCGCGCAGTGGGGCGGCGCGCGGGGAGGGGCGCGCGGGGGGGAGCGGCGCGCGGAGAGGGCGCGCGGGGAGGAGGGCGGGGGGGCGCGCGGGGAGGGGCGCGGAGAGGGCGCGCGGGGAGGAGGGCGGGGGGGCGCGCGGGGAGGGGCGCGGAGAGGGCGCGCGGGGAGGAGGGCGGGGGGGCGCGGAGAGGGGCGCGCGGGGAGGGGCGCGGAGAGGGCGCGCGGGGAGGGGCGCGCGGGGGGCGGCGCGCGGGGAGGGGCGCGGAGAGGGCGCGCGGGGAGGAGGGCGGGGGGGCGCGGAGAGGGGCGCGCGGGGAGGGGCGCGGAGAGGGCGCGCGGGGAGGAGCGCGCGGGGGGGGGGGCGGCGCGCGGGGAGGGGCGCGGAGAGGGCGCGCAGTGGGGCGGCGCGCGGGGAGGGGCGCGCGGGGGGGAGCGGCGCGCGGAGAGGGCGCGCGGGGAGGAGGGCGGGGGGGCGCGCGGGGAGGAGGGCGGGGGGGCGCGGAGAGGGGCGCGCGGGGAGGAGGGCGGGGGGGCGCGGAGAGGGGCGCGCGGGGAGGGGCGCGGAGAGGGCGCGCGGGGAGGGGCGCGCGGGGGGCGGCGCGCGGGGAGGGGCGCGGAGAGGGCGCGCGGGGAGGAGGGCGGGGGGGCGCGGAGAGGGGCGCGCGGGGAGGGGCGCGGAGAGGGCGCGCGGGGAGGGGCGCGCGGAGAGGGCGCGCGGGGAGGAGGGCGGGGGGGGCGCGGAGAGGGGCGCGCGGGGAGGGGCGCGTAGAGGGCGCGCAGGGGGCCGGCGCGTGGGGAGGGGCGCGCGGAGAGGGCGCGCGGGGAGGAGGGCGGGGGCGCGCGGGGAGGGGCGCGGTGCCCGGTCGCAGGTCCGGAGCAGGCCCGGCCTGTCCGAGCCCAGGTGCTGACCTCAGGGGCTGCTGGGCGGCTCTCAGGGGTCCCCGTCCCGGTAACGGCGCGCGTTGAAGCTCCTCTATGGGGCGTGCAGTAAACCGACCCCGGTCTGTGCGTTGACCGACTTTTCCAGGACTGTACACGCGTGATGATAAGCACGTGTACAAATGCCACATTCCCGAAGGCCAGCGTGACCGACCCAAGGCTGCGTTGTGTTCGGGACAGAAAATACACTGAAGCTTAGCAAGGAAAAATCCATATTCTTGGAGGCGGGTGCCGAGGCCAGAGCCTCGCGTGCAGGCAGCGGTCGGGCCTGGCGGGCCGGGCTCCCCAGCGCGGAGTCCAGCCCAGACCTCAGGCGTCTCTGGGGACGCTTGCTGCCTCCTCAAGTGTCCGGTGGGCGGAGGAGGCTGACGTGGGCGAGGAGCGGGGCCCAGAGCCTGGCTGGCGGCGAGCAGGGCACCGGCGCCCTAAGTCCCTCCCGACCACAGGGAGCATCTCCCAAGCCCCGGCGAGCGCTGCGGGGCAGCTCGGGTTGGCCTCAGTGGCGCCCGGGGAACGGAGCAGCCGGTCCCGTCCCCCTTCCCAGGGCTGAGCCCCGCGGACACCCCGGGGAGCCCGGGACTCCTGGACGGCCTCTGGGGCTCGTCCTCCACAAGCCAGCATGCAGCCCCCTGGAGCCCTGTGGGTGCCCGGACGCCCCGAACCACACTGCTCACCGCGGTCTCTTCTGCCCACGGTCCTGTGGCCAGCCGCTCACGGCGCTCAAGTCCGCTCCACAGGGCGTGGGCCGGGCCCACTCATGTGGCCACGGGCAGGGACGGCAGGAGGGCCGGGCAGGCCCGGGCTGCTTCCCCTGCGGCGTGACTCCCAGCAGCAGCGACAGGGGCGGCACCGGGCAGTGCGTGGGGCATGTCGGCCGCCGCCACATTTCCCGAGTCCCTTTGACCAAGGTCAGCCCAGCCCCGGGTGGTGTGGGACTCGCTGCACGGCATCCCCGTGGCTGTCCTCCGTGAGTCACCCAGACCCTCATGCTGGTGCCACCGCGGACACGGGAGCCCGGGGTCGCCGGCCGAGCTAGGCCACTGCCACTGCCCCTGCCTCACAGGAGGGCGCACAGGGGTGCCTCTCTGCTGACGTGGGGGACAGCGATTTCCAGGCACAGGAGCCCAGACGGGGGACGCTGCCAGGTGGTGCAGAGCCCAGCAGACGGCGCACACGCATGAGGCCAGGGCACAGGTGACGGATCCTCCAGGCTCGGAGGACAGTCCTCCGGCCCCCTGCTTACTGCCGCGTCAGACACCGGGGCGCGGGGATGTCCCCCGTCTCCCAGCGGTGCTGGCAGCTGTCCCGCCTGGGCGCTGCCCCTGGCAGCCCGGGGTGGGAACGGCAGGGGCAGGCCCGGCCCACCCGGCCCCCAGACCCTGTCTGCTGTTCAGTTCGCTCGTGCGAATTGTGCGAATCTATCATCACTTTCGTGTCCTGGAAAACAAACCTGAGTCTCAAATGTTTGCAGTCCCCGGCCCAGCGACAAGGTGTCCCCTTCTATGTAGGTGCATGAACCTGTCAGCCGCCGGGCACACGGTCTACACAGCAGCACGAGACCACGGTGGCCACTCTCCCTGTCGCTGGCACGGCCACCGGGCTGGACCCCACAAGCAATCAGAAGCCACTCTGGACACCCTGGGCACCTTGCAGGACACAATGACAGGACTTGGGACCCCGGGACACTGGCCCCCAGCAGACTCGGAGATGGGGTGTAACCGGGCGCTCGGGCAGGAGCCTGGGGAGCCCACGCGGGAACTGGGGAAGGAGCAGCGAGGGCCCAGCCTGACCACGCTGGGGCCGCTGGGCTTCATTCACATCCCGGCTCCCGGACAGACAGACGGCAGTTGACGGAAGCGTTCCAGGCCCGCGGGCATAGCAGCCAGAGGTGACCCACATGACCCGCGTGGGGAGGGGCCGCCCAGCGGTCGCCGCCTGGCTTCCTGCCCATCCTTTCCAGGCCATGGGCCGCCCACACCTCCTGCTCACACCAGGTGGCCGTGGGGCCGATGCCACCTCCCCGTGACGCCCCCACTCCCGACGTGTCCCGGGGAGACCGCACCCTGGTCATAGTCACGGTTTTCGCAGGCGGGTGACCCGCGTGCCTTGCGGGTGGATTTCAATCGTCCAACTCCGAGGACAACCTTCTTCTTGTTCTTTTGACGTCTGCTCCGCCGCGGTCCCCGTGTCCAACCAAAGCTGCGTCTGAGAAAAATGTGTGTTTCCTTGTTTTATTTAATTCCGCCCAGTGTGCTTGGGAAAGGACACCCACGGGTACGTTTAGATCGCAGTCTAAAAGTAGGCTATTGATTTCTTGGTTTCTAAAAAAGTCAGGAGATAAAGCTGCTAATACGAGATAGCCGATATACCGTGATACATTTATTTGAGACAAAATATTTTTTCGTCCTGTGTTTATAAAAAGCCTGACACCAGAATGACGAAAACCAGATGGTGCTAAGCTATCAATCAGCTCTTCCTGGGAGCCGCACGCCGCCCAGCTCATGATGCACCTCCTTCTCCGGGACCCCCAGGCCCCCGGGGAACCCACCCCTGGCCACGGGACCCACCGGACCGGCCTCGTTCTTGCAGTGGCACCTGCCCCCCCAGCTCAGGACCAGAGTTGGCTCTGACTCACCGTGACTTCACCTGGAAGCCGGGGCTGGCGTGGAGACAACCCCAGGTCTGTGCCCGGGCCTGCAGTGCGGAGACGCGGCGTGGTCAGGATCCTCCCTCGCCTGCCACACACGGGGGAGCGGCCCACGGGGGGGCCACGCGGCAGGCAGGCAGAGACGGGGCTCCGTGGACAGGCCGGCGGCTCCGCGCCGCGTGTCCTGGGCACAGGTGAGCGCAGGTGAGCTGTGGGTAGCAGGTGAGACCGGGGAAGGGGGGTGTGCTCGGCAGGCCCGAGGCAGGGCAGGATCCAGACTCCGCGCCGCCGCGTGTTAGCCGTGACGCCGGCTGGGCTGTGCGGCGTCTCGGAGCCTGCTCTCCACCCACGAGGGGAGCTGTCACCCGCCCTGCTCAGGCTGGCCTGGCGCCCCGCGGGGAACGGCTCCAGCAGCAGGGACCACAGGGCTGCGATGATGGAGGGTCGGTCGCGTGCGCCCCTCCCCAAGGGGCAGAGTGGGCTTCACCACGGCTTTGAGCTGAGCCCTCAGGACGAGGGGGCAGGGGGCAGGTGGCAGGGGTGCCCGAGGCAGGGGGAGGAGCATTTCCACTCAACGTGAATTCAGAGAAGACAGGACTTGGTCAGCAGGTGGATTGGGGTGTCATCCCCTCTGGCCCCTCCTCCCTCAGCCCCCATAGCATGGGACCCCCCCCACCCCGCCCCGGTTAGGCCGAGATGCAAAGGCCGGCAGCGGGGGGGCTTGTGAAAGCCTAAGACACCCGCGTGGGCCCTTTGCAGAGAAATGTGCCATGCCAACTGCTGCGTGAAGCCACACTCCACCCCTACGCGGGAGCTCGGCCGGCCCCATCAAAGAGCACAGATGGTCTCGGGGAGCGAGGGGAATGCAAACCTAAACCGGGTGCCACTCGTGTGGCCGTGGCGGCCTGGGAGGCGCCCAGGGCCGCGTGTCCGGGTGCTCCTCGCTCCCGCCAGGCCAGAGCAGCGTCGGTGCAGAGTGAGCCTGGAAGCGAGTGCCTGATGCGAGGCCAGGGAAGAGTGGGGCAGGGCAGAGGCAGGAGGGGAGCAGAGGAGAGTGCGGGGGGGGGGGGGGGGGGTGGCCCACGGAGCGTCCCCGGGAGGGAAGGTAAGCCCGCACCTGCACCGTGATGAATCCAAAGCAGCCAGACAGACTCGGAGGTCGAGGTGACTTTGAGAAGTTCAGGGGGCGCTGGGGACAGCACTGGCTAGAAAGAGAGGGGACGCCCGTCTCCCAGAGGAAGCCGACCTCATTTTGACCCGGGCACCTGAGGAAAAGGCAGCAAAGAGAGGAAGGACCAGCATCATCCGTAAACTAAGCAGGTAACCGCAGGCCCACATCAGGAGTGCACAGGATTAGAACAAGGGCAGCACCACCAAGCTGGGCTCACTTGCCTAAGGTCGACTTGGGCGTGACACGCAAAAACCTGTGCTGCGAATCACCCACCGGAGGCCACGGAGAGCGCCTGGACGAGCCTCTCAGCAGATGCAGGGGAGATTGCTGACACCCCGCATCCCCCGAGCCTCGAAACAAAGTCGTAGGAACTGGGGACACCAGGGAATGTGCTTAACCCGGTAGAGGTGCCCACAAGCAGGTAAAAGGAGCATGAAACTCCCGGCGAAGTGTGAGACACTAAAATCTCCTAAAATCGGGAACAAACCCAGGACCCTCGCCCTCTCCACTGCTCGGCGCAGCGAGCGCCCCGACGACAGAGCGCCGCACAGCGTGGGCTGGGATGTACAGAGGCTGGGAGACGGAAGACGGTCACGGCTGCAATTACACACACAGGAAATAAAAAGTCATCTGCAGCCAGGTGATGAGATTTAATAAAATCCAGGGGGTCCCCCGGGTGGCTCAGCGGTTTGGCACCTGCCTTCCACCCAGGGTGTGACGCCGGGGTCCCGGGATCCAGTCCCACGTCGGGCTACCTGCGTGGAGCCTGCGTCTCCCTCTGCCTGTGTCTCTGCCTCTGTCTCTGTATCTCTCATGAATAAATAAATAAAATCTTAAAAAAAAAAAATCCAGCAAGATCTTTGAGTGCAAAGCCCACCCCCCCCCACACACACAGCAATTTCCGTGCATGAGCAACAAACAACATGTAATTTAGAAAAATGGCCCCGTTTTTACAATCGCATACAAAAGTCCGTGTTAAAAATAGATCCAACAGAAGAGGTGTGTGATCTTTAAGGAGAAAAAATGCTTTTTAAAAAGTCACGGAAGGAGCAAGTGAACGGAGAGACGTGCCATTCCAACAGCTAGGAGGAGGCCGCGGCCGGGAAGACGGCACCTCCCCCACGAATTACCTGTAGAGTCCAGGGAACTCTATACATATTCCAACGGGGATTTTTATGCAACTTGACTTATTCTAAAATATACAGAGAAATATAACAGGAAGGCCAAGGAGCCGGAATGACCCCTAAGGAGGAGACGAGGTAGGGGGTTTGCTCAGCAGCTGTGAAGACGCCCTCCGAAGTTCCTGGCCCGGTCTCTCGTGAATAAATAAATAAAATATTTTTAGAAATAAAATAAATAAAATAGTGAACTAGAACCAGTAAGAGGAGCTTTTCTTTTCCTTTTTTCTCGTTTTTGCTGAGTCGTCTCTGCATTATTCGGTTAGCGGTCGTTCAGGAGACACTGACAGCAAGTGGAGCTGGGCGGGGAGGGAGGAGACATGGATGTGGGGTCCCCACCCCCTCCCGGCCTCCGGGTGCCCCTCCAGAGCGGCTGGACCTCAACGCGCACCTAGTCCAGGTCCGGTGCGGGCGAGGCAGTGGCTCGGGGGCGGGGGGCGTCGAGCACCCTGCGCTGGGCGGGCGTCCCGGCCTCCCGCTAGAATCCTCAGGGCTCCGGCCATCCGGTGAGTCGCTGGACGCGGCGGCTCCGGAAGATGCTCTGAAAGGGGACCCTCCTGTGCATGTGGCTAAACGTCTCTGTTGGGGCCCAGTACGTGCACAGAAAGGTACCCACGTGAGAAGCGCGCAGCTTGATGAATTAACCCACGGTGGACGCGCGTGGAGCCTCTGCCCAGGTCGCCCCCCAACGTGACCACCACACAGAGTCGCCTTCCCATCTCCCGTCTGCGCTCCCTGCGGGCTCAGGCGGGTGACCTCCGCCCCGCGGCCCACTCCCCATGCAATTTTGTTGCCATAGGGTCTCCAGGGTGTTGCGGTTCTGCTCACCCTGCCGCCGGCGGGGCTTCGGGTGTTCACGCTGCCGGCGTGTCTTCCGAGGACCCACACGTCCCACTCCTGTCGGGTGTAGCCCAAGTCAAGAGAACACACGTGTCCCACCGCAGCCAATTTCCCAGAGCGCCGCCCGGCCAGGGCCCCGGCGGCAGGCGCCCCTGTTCCCACCACTGGGTACTGATGGGCTTTCTCATCTGGGCCGCTGTTGGGGCTGTGACGGCAGCTCCCGCAGTCTCCGCCGCTGGCCGGCGCCCTGGGTACCCGTACCCCTGCTTGTTGCCCACGTGGGTGTTCCTTCCCGTGGAGGAGCTGCTCGGCGTTTTCCTGTTTATTCACGGGAGCTCCTGTACACTGCGAACACAAGCCCCTCGCCCGTGGTGTGCAGGTACCGTCCCGGCCAGCAGCGGGGCCTTCCCAGGATCCTCACCGCGTCTTCAGTGACCGCTTCTTAATGTCACTGCGATTGATGTACCAACACTTCCCCCGGTCGCTGCTTTCCGTGGCCTTATTGACGAGCCCACAGTCGAGGGGACGTGCTCCTGCCACCTTCTCCGGGGTTTATTGTTCCAATTTTCAAGCTCAGAGCAGCGATCCGCCCGGCCCTGCTTTGTCTGTATGGTGTGAGGTAGGGGTCCGGGTTCACTTGCCGTCGTCGTCGCTTGCATTTGGAATCCGGTTGACCCCGGGTTGTTTGTTTCGGTTCTTGTTAACGGACAATATTTTGCGTAGATAGTTCACACGTAACTCATTAGGTTTGTTCCCAAGAACTCGATGCCTGGGATGATATTTTTAAATGTTCTCTGTTTTGGGGGGCACCTGCGCGGCTCGGTCGGGTTAGCGTCTGACTGCGGCTCAGGTCATGATCTCAAGTCCTGGGATCGAGCCCCACATGGGGCTCCGGGCTCAGTGCCGAGTCTGCTTGATTTTCTCTCTCCTCTCTCTCTGCCCTTCCCCACCCCACCCCCCAACCTCAGCTTGCTCTCTCTCACTCTCTCTCTGTCGCACTCAAAATAAATAAAATCTTTCAAAAAATAGAATGTTCTCTATTTTTATTTTATCGTCACTGGTTTCTGGCTTATTGAGAATAGAATTGGTTTCTGTATATTGGTCTTTTACCCAGGAATCTTTCCAGATGTACTTAATAATTTTAATATTTTCTTAGGTTCTATTGGATTTTCTATATACACAGTTCATCGTGTCTATGAATATCAACTTTTTTTATTTGTTCCTTTCAATCGCTTTATCCTTTATTGCTTTTCTCTTGGTTTGCCTCACTTGCTGGTGGTGACTGGAAGCGTCAACAGCAAACATCCTTATCTTATTCCTGGTCTCAGAGGGAGAGAATTCTACATTTCATGTAATACTTGTTATAGGGCCATTTTTTTAAAAGATTTTATGTATTCATTCATGAGAGACAGAGAGGCAGAGACACAGGCAGAGGGAGAAGCAGGCTCCATGCGGGGAGCCCGATGCGGGACTCGATCCCAGGACCCTGAGATCATGACCTGAGCTGAAGGCAGACGCTTCACCGACGGAGCCCCCCGGGCGCCCCTGGGACATTTTTCACCTAGATGCCCCCTATCAAATTAAGAAAGTTCCCTTCTATTCCTCTTTTGCTGAGTTTCTTTTCACGGACGCATGTTGAGTCTTAGCAAATGTTTCCTTCTGTGCCTATCGAGACGATAGCATGGATTTTGTTTCGCTCTATTAATATGATGAACTAAGTTTGCTGCCTGGTGACCTAGGGGGACCCCAGGCCCTGAGGCCTGGACCCAGCCTGTCCCAAAGATGTCACTGAAGGTTCATGGGCTCATCACGAGGAAGAATTCAAGGACAGACACACAACACAGCAGACAAGAGACACAGTGTGAGTTTATTAAAGCAAAAGTATGCTCTTGAGATGGGCGCGCAGGTGAGCTCAAGAGAGCGAGCGAGCGTGCAGCCCGGGGCTGGGTTTCTATCCTCTGTGGACAGCTGCTAACTAGGGGGAGGAATATTCATTACGTGGGGAGGTGATTTCTTGGGAGCAGGGATTGGGGCCTTCTCTCCCTTATTTGGTCAAGGGTTCCCCGTCATGGCACTGCCATCTTGAGCCTCTGGGGTTGGCTCCGGCTTCTGAGGAGGCCTGCCCCGTGGGCATGTGCCCCTCCCGTAGCTGCCCGCGGCTCCTCGGGCGGCCTCCACGTACCCTGTTAGAGCCTCAGCAACGGCCCACGCTAACAGGTTGATTGAAGTTCGAGTGTTGAGCCAACCTTGCACTTCCCGAATAAGCCTCAACCAGGCCACGATATCCTCTTTGTGCAGAACGAGATTTGGTTCACTTAGACGTTCGTCAGGACTTTGGTGTCTACCTTGATGAGAGAGGCCGGCTGTGATACTGAACTTCATAAAATGAGTGGAGGAAGTGTTCCCCTTCCTCGCCGTTCTCTGGAAAGGTGTGACGTGAGACTGGTGTTAACTCTTCCTTGAATTTCGTTGAATTCAGAAGCCTAAGTCTGGAGCTTGCTTTGTAAGACAGTTTTTAATTATAGATTCTTTTCTTTCTTTCTTTTTTTTTTTTTTTTTTTTTTTGCGCCAGACATAGGACTATTACGATTTTCTATTTCTTCTTATTTGGGCAAGAGTCAAACTCTGGTCTCGCTAAACCCAATCTCCACTGGCCCCGAGAAGATTGGCTGAGGGAGGGAGGGGTGGTTGAACGAGCTGGCTGCCTGCCTCGGCATGATGCTGCCTGCGGAGGAAATACCAGTCTGACACACGAAAAGGATTGAAAGGCAATTTCAATCTTCGTGCCAGTTGATCAGCGAATGCCAGAGCAGAGAGGGTATTTATATTCCCACACAGTGCAACTTGCTGCGGCACTTCCTGTGCCCTGTCTCCCCCAGGGACCCTCCTCGACTCCAGAAGCTCCCTCCTGCCCAGCCGCCTTCTACATCCATTGTTCTCTCTTCTGGGAGGATCTGCCGGGCTCTGGCCCTGTGATTTAATTAGGCCAGTCTCAATCCCCTTGTGCCCCCTGTTTGCACCCATTACTCAACGGGATTCAGCGGGCAGACAGGATGGAGGGAGAAGCTCCGAATCTCTCCTCGGGATTAGTCCTCTCGCCTGCGACAATCGCCTGCACCGGGTGAGGTTTCCTGCCGCCGCAGCCTCCAGACCAGCTACGTCACTGTCGCCCGGCTGTTGCACAGTTACGCACCCTGGATGCCCAGGCCAGCTGTATCAGGCCCCGGGCGGCCCGGCAGGAAGCGACAGCGATTGGGCCTCACTGAGCCAGGTGTCGTTTGCTGCCCTGGCCTGCTTGGCCAAAGCCTCTGTGCTCCACCTTCTCTTCTTCAGAGGCCCAGAGACATGTTGGCGAGGCCCCGTGCCCAGGTGGGGAGCTCTGGGACCTCCTGGAGGGAGGGTGCCCGGACACCACCCTGCAACCCGGCAACACCCTGCTCCCCGTGCCTGGTGCTGCCCAGGCCCCGAAGTGTGCACAGCTCTCTGCCGGCCCTTGCTCTGCCCGCCCACAGTCGTACTCAAGGACAAGCAGCAGCAGGACGGAGGATCCGTGCACATGCTCGGGCTCCCCTCCAGCCAGCCTGTGCGCGCCTGTCCGCAGCGGAGTCTCCCAAGCTGGACCTTGCTGGGGGACGGGGGGCTCGGGCCGACCTTCTGTCCAGAGCGCGGAGGCCGGAGTGAGAACAGGCCGCCCCGAGAGAGCGGCGGGGCCTCGGTGGGTCTCGATGTCCCCCTCAGGACAGCTGCTCTGAGTCGTGTATCATCCAAGTCTGTGGGCTAAGGCACGTTATGACAAGGTACGGGAAAACGAGACACGAGCTCGACGTGTAAACACCCTCAGAGCACCCGTTCAGGTGTAAGTCAGTGAGGTACACGCGGGGACCTGTCCCCAGCTCGGGGTGCGGCCCTCGGAGTTCTAACACAGCCTAGGATGCTAACGGGGACGATGTCTCCCCTGCCCAGCGCCCCCTCCGGGGGGACTCGGGACCCGGTTACTGGTCGGCAGTTCGCAAGTCTTTGCAGGGAGAAGGGTCAGGTGCCAACAGTCTCGGAAGAGGACCTCCAATGCGTCCTTGTCGCCGTGCACCCGTGTGAGCGGCGGGCGGGGGTGGCTGCAGCCCACGGGGACCAGGCCAGGGCGTCGGCGCAGGGCCAGCCGGGGGGGACGGGGCAGAGAGGGCCTGGACCAGGTCCCACGCTGCCGGCCGTCCTGGCTGGTCCACAGCCTCGCGGCAACGCAGGCACACATTCCAGAAAGATGACAGAGCATCTGTAGTCTCTGCGGATGCCTTTGAATCGCATACATGTATAAGCCCACCTATTTTTGCTTTCTAGAATTCCACTTCTATTTTTGGTAGGATATAAAAGCTTTGACTACTTCCCAAAATGGGAAAAACACAGTTTTTCCCCCGACTGTCTCATAATATCTCGGTTGCCACTAAGTCAGTGCCCGCAGCGTGTCGGGGCCCTGTGAGCCCTCTGCGCGGCCCCCGCGCGGCCTGGCTGTGTGCACCACACGCCGCCGTCCCCAGCTCCGCTTTCATCCCACTTCGGTTCTCAATGCTCGGGGTTTAACGCCTATGCCGATGGGTGGGCTTGGGCGAGGCTGCCAGACGTGCCCGCCGCTGTGGGGGGACCCCGGCCGCCCCCTTGCTCGCCGCACCGCCCCCAGGATGCGCGTGGGCGCCGCGCTCTCTCGCTACTGCGGGAAGCCCCCGGCCGCCGTCGTGCTGGCAGGTGAGGACCAGCTGGGCTCACCCAGCCGTGTGCCAGCGTCCGCCACAATCCGTTCATTGGCGGGAGGAGTTGAGCTTAATGATTTAAAAAAAAAAATGTTTCTAGAAAGTCACAGAAACTTGCCAACACATTGGCTAAGACAGCAGTTACTCTACGACCCTGGAGAGCCCCCGGTCTGCTCGTCACTGAGGTCCGCGGGCGTCCTGCCCCACCCCGTCAACTGAGCCACTGTGTAGACAGAGCACTGACACGCTGCACAGCAGGGCGGCTCGGGACAGATTGACAGCCGGGGTGACCAGGACCCCGGGCACACGACGGCCACCACCCCCCGGGGACTCCCTCTCGGATGAATCCAACAGAAGCCCGACCAGTCTTGTGATTTCTGGCCGCAGTGGGTCTGTTTCCAGACTCGAGTCTGTTCACTGATCCGTTTGCTGTCCTCACGGCCACCGCCGCCGCGTGGCTCCTGCAGGGCACCCGTCCGTCCGCCGGTTCTTTGTCAGCAGCAGCGGGCTGCCCAGCGTCCTGTGCTTTCCTGTTACACTCCGAGGCTGAGCCCCTCGGTGTCCACTCAAGCCTGCTGGGATCGGGCCGAGGGCAGGAGGGATCAGTGGGTCGTTCCGCGGAGACTGGACGGCTCGACGCTCGACGAGGCCGCACCGCCCCTCCGTGCCCGCGCTACGTACGTGCCTCCGTCTGTTTGGCTGCTCTTGCGTCGCTCGGCAGCGCTCTGCAGCTGCCAGGTGGGGGTCCCGCATGTCTTATTCTTAAATTCACTCCCTACTGGTCTGTGGCTTTCGCTACTACTTGCAAATCGTCCTTTATAAATTTAACTTCCTGTGGTTTCTTACTAGCATATAGAGATGACGACGGTTTTCTAGGACTCCGCATCCTTTAGCTTCGCCGTGTGCACTTAACGGATTCCCGTACTGCTTACAGGTTCTCTACGACTTTTTAGATCTTCCATCCACGATAGTGCTGTCCTCGGATAGACACAGATTTGCCTCCTCTCCGATCGGCGTGGCTCCTATTTCTTTCTTTCTTTTTTTTTTTTTTTCCTATTTCTTTTTCTTGCCTAAGTGCACTGGCCAGCCCGGTCGGTGGAGGCGGGGACTGTAGGGGCCGCGGACACCCCAGGCTCGCGACCGGAGGCACAGCCCTGATTTTCCTTTGGAGGTTTCGCGGCCTTCCCTGTTTTCGGTGAAGAGCAAAGCCTGGGGGGACGTGTCATATTTGAGTCACACTCGAGAGCCGGGCCGGCTGGGGAATTTGCAGGGCCTGGTGAACAGATGAAAACGTGGGTCACCCTGTTCGAAAAGCAAGAAGGAGTCTCTTTCCTTTCCTTTGACGTCTGCGTCTGCGTCTGTCTGTGCTTCTCTCACGCTCGCTCCCTGTCCCCCCCCGCCCCAGCCGTCTCCTCTCTCTCTGTATTTCTCTCTCTCTCTCCTGATCACGGTGTTTCTACCTGCCATTCACTGTCACGCTCCGTCAGCCCTGGGAATACCTGCAGGGCGAATACAGAGCTGCCCCCCCCCCTCCCCGCACCGCGGGCCCCACCCCACCACTCAGGGTGCGGGGTGCACCGGCCCATATCCACCCCTTCCCTCATTGTCTCTTTAAACATAAAATCATTAAAATTTCTTTTTTAAAAAGGATTGTATTTATTTATTCATGAGAGACACACAGAGAGGCAGAACCACAGGCAGAGGGAGAAGCAGGCTCCATGCAGGGAGCCCGACGTGGGACTCGATCCCGGGGCTCCAGAATCACGCCCTGGGCCGAAGGCAGCGCCAAACCGCTGAGCCTCCCCAGGCTGCCCAAAATCATTAAAATTCCTAAATAGCAGAGCATTGAAACTGCGAGCCATGTCCTCCTGGCGGGGCTCATGTGGGCACAGACCCCCCCCCCCAGGCAGGGCGTGACTGCTCAGCTTGCACGCCCACGAGGGGGCTGGGGGGTTTATAATTGAGGCTCATTCCCCACCTAACGGTACGCCCTGTGTCTCATGTCAAGGGGCACTTTTTCTTATTTTTACTGCACTTACTTTCTTTGAGGACAAAAATATAAATCTATTAAGTTCATTTTGGTGGCTATTTACTGGGGGGCCGCCACATGAGGAACACCGTGCAAATCACTTCGCTGGGGACACACATGAATGATATCATCCGCCTACATCGCACACAGGGGACACAGGCACCGGGCTCGGGGGTGGAGAACCCTCCTGTCACGGCGACAGGGCACTTGCTACGCGCTGGCCGGGTGGGTGTCCTACGCCGCCTGCCCGGGTCATGCACCTGGGGGGAGGCGGTGCCATGGCTGGAACCCGGCAGTCTGAGCCAGCCCGTCTCCCCCTCCTAACCCACCAGCCCAGGGTAGCAGAACAGCACCGAGGCCACGCCGGCGCCCACACTGGTGCTTGCGCTTGGTTGGGTCGGAGACAGGTTCCTGAATGAGGTGACACTTGAGCTGAGTCTTAAAGAACTAAAGTCACTCACCGGGTCCCCGAGAGGGCTGGGGAACAGCAAGTGCAAAGGCACGGGGGCCACAGCACGCTTCTCTTCGGGGGCCTTGGGAGGTGAGAGAGAAGTGCCTGGTGTGCCAAAGTTCGGGGAGCGGGGCCAGGGCTCGTACTCTTCCCGCGCACCTGGCCTCGTTCACACGTCTCCACGTCCCAGAACCACTCCAGAGCTGCGGCCACCCCAGAGTCCATTCAATGCCCCCACCCCCCCGTGCCTGGAAATCCAGGTGTTCTCCAGCTTTCGGCAATTCAGAGCGATGGCCTCGCGCGCTGGTATTTTCGTTTTTGTTGGAGGCATCTCCAGGTGGGTCCCCGGTGGGATGCTGGGTGCAAACGTGTGTGTGTAGCTGGGGGTTGCCGGCCTCCATCCGGGCGGTGCACAGGGATGCTCGGAGCCGGTGTGACCACACCCTCGGCACTCAGGCTACTTGTCCTGCCTGTGACCTTTGACAGAATCTCATAGGAGAGGACGCCTGGGTGGCTCAGCCACTGAGCGTCTGCCTTCGGCCCAGGGCGTGACCCCGGGGTCCTGGGATCGAGTCCTGCGTCGGGCTCCCCACATGGAGCCTGCTTCTCCCTCCTCCTGGGTCTCTGCCTCTCTCTGTGCGTCTCCCATGAATAAGGAAATAAAACCTTAAAGAAGTAAAGAATCTGATAGAAGAGAAACCGCATCTGGGCACAGCTTACGTTTGCACCCCCCGATCATGCGAGTGAACGGTTCTCGGGTGTTTACGACTCACTTTGCCATCTTCCTTTGTGCACTGTCTCTTCATGTCCTTTGCCCACTTTTCTATCTGGCTCGTGGCCGTCCGCCAGTCTCTAGGAGCTCCTCTCGTAGCCAGGACGCTGGTCCCTGGTCCGCGCTGTGTGGTACGCGTGTTTTCACCTCCGCTTGTCTCTGACTTCGTCTGCAGCGGCTCTCTGCTGCGCCAGCAGCTTGGGGTTTCTGCTCCTCTTTGCTGGTCTTTTCCTTGCGTCATCACGGGAGCCAGCCCCGCCCGGGTGACAGGGGACCTCCCCTGTGGCTTCCTGTCCCACAGCAGCCCCACCTGCACTGGAAGACCGTCCCTGGATGTCGGGGGAGGGCCTGAACCACTGGAGCCCCCCCCCAGGGCTGCCCCACCTACTAAAAGTCCACTTTTGCCCCAGGGATTTTATCATCACCTACTTCCCGATGCCCGGTGTCCTTCATCCTGCTTCCGGCTCCTCTTCTATCCCGGCTCCGCTTATCAGCTCGCGCCCCCAACCCGGATGCTGTGCGCTAAGCAGGGCTGGTCCCAGCCCAGAATCCTTTGTCTTTTTCTTTCCTAAGGTATGATGGCTCTCCCTCAGGATCACCCAGAGATTAGTTCTTGCGTCAAAGATTATTTTTTTCACCTCAATTTTTTATTTTTTTATTTTTTACATATTTTTTTTAAATTGGACTTCAATTTGCCAACATACAGCATACAAAGGTTAACTTACGTGACGCTCAGCCGTCCTCAGTTGCACTCAACCTCCTCTTCCGCTAAATTCAAGGAAAATCCTCCCTCCGCCGGCCCCGAGCCGGGTGCTCAGGCTCCTGTGCTCTGCACGTGGCTGCCCGCTCGACGTGGATGGGGTCATCTCTGGCTCTGGAATGGGCGGTGAGCGTTTCCGGGTGTCACTGCTTTCTCTCTGGCGACTTTCGGGATTGTTCGACTCCTGGCGGAGCGCGTGCAATCCTCCAGTAAAAGAGCAAACCAAGTCTTTATTCTAAAAAAGAATTTTAGAAAGAAGGAGCCACTCTGGTGGCTTTGGCTGCGGGAGGGGAAGAAGGACGTAGCCGTCTGCAAACCAGTGCTTGGCGCGTTCATATTTCCTAAAAATATCTCTCATTTGCATCTCCGATAAGTAAATGTTTTATGGGAAAACCATTTCTTATTTCAGGATTTTTGGAGCAGCCGAGGGCCCCGCTCTCTGCCAAGACTGCCCGTTTGTCCCGCGTTTCCTTCCATTCTGCGCAGGCGGCTCTGGCCTCCCACGAGCAGAAGAGACGGAAAGGTGCAGGAAGAGAGATAACGGCCGGGGGGGGGGGGGGGGGGGGGCGGCCCTGCGTGTCAGCCTCGCCTCTGTCTTCCTCCTCGCAACAGACGCGGTTTTCTGCTTTGTTCCTCTCGGGCTAATTTGAGACGCGGCTGTGTGCGGAGCCCAGAGATAGAGGGGGATGAGTCAGGTCGGGTGGGACAGGGCTTTCCTCCACAGCCCGCGGAGCGTGTGGGAGCGCTGCGGGGCGGGGGCGGGGGCCGGGGGGGTGCCGGGGGCCCTGCCTGGCTATGCTGATCCTGCTTGAGCCACCCCGGAGCCTGGGAATACTCTCCCCACCACGGCAGCTCTGGATCGTAACACCAGCCGGTGGGGGTGGACGGCACCGCCGGGGAAGGGCAGCTCCTCGGCTACCGGGCCGCGGGGCCGCCGGGCCGGGTAGCGGGAGGTGCCAGGCGCGGCCTGCAGTGTGGCAGCAGCTGCTCCTGCCCTCGCGCCTTGTCCCGGGAAGTCAGGGCCGCCGGGATTCTTCTTCGGCGGCGTCTCAGCTCTGGGGCAGCTCCCTTTCCGGGGCCTCACGTCTGCCAGGCAGGCCAGGCTCCACACTGCGCCTCCCGGGGGCTCAGGACACCCACACAGTTGACAAGGACACTGGGACGGTCCTGGCAGGTGCACCTGCCTGCCCAACCTGAGGGCTGCCTTGGGCCGACGGGCGTGGGTAAAGAAGGGAGAGGCCTGGCTTCGCTCCCGCCTGGCACGTTCCATCCACCTCCTCGGTGGCTACTCCTTTAGAGCTGACCCTGCTCGCCCTCACATCCACCCGCGGTTGTCCCGGAACATGAGGCTCCCAGGCCTGACGGGAGGCTCGCTCACCCGGAGTCCCCTGGCCTCCCCGACGAGCAGCAGTCTTTGCTCCTGAGGGGAGGCAGTGGGCAGGAGCTCGGAAGGCGGGTTCCAGCCACTGCCCTCGGGTGGGACCCCCTGAGACTCCCTGAGCTCGACCTCTCCAGGACCAAATCCCGCTGCTGCCCGGGCTCTGGAGGCAGACGCAGGTCGTCGCTCTGAAGGGCCCCGTATCTGGGGACGTCCTGTGTCTTCATCGGGAAGGTTTGCAGAGATGGCCCGGGTCGGCGCGCCCTTGGGAGCCCTCGGGCCCCCCCGCTCCGGGTGTCTCATGACCACCTTGTCCGCCTCTCGGGGACAGCTGCGCCTCCTCGCCTCAGCCCTGCATCTTGAGAGCCGGATTTTGACGTATTTTTCATCTCTTGGTGCAGCGGGTTGTCCAAGCAGGAGGGTAAATCTGTCCGACCTACCCTCCTTCCTCGTTGTCCGCCGTGGAGCCGTGTCCTCCGGCCCCAGAGCTCCCAGAGCCCAGCCTACAGGGTGTCTGTCCCCGGCTGCCCTGTGTCCAGGTGGATCCCAGCGGGAGGCCCTGGACGCAGAGCCGGGCCCGTCCTCTCTGGATGCAGGTGCATCGTGGCGCAGCCCGGGCCGCCCCCTGCCTCCCTGCCCCCGCACGGGGGCTCCGTGCTCAAGGACTGAGAGGTGGCTTCCGGTTCAGGTGGCTCCTTGCTCTCAGCTCCCATCCGGGCTGGGGGGTCCTGGAGGGGCATGGGGGCTGCGCTGCCTTCCAGCCCCTGAAGTTCCCTAGGGAACTGGGGGTGCGGGGCATTCCTTAAGGGAACGCCTGCTCCAAACATTTGGAGTGTGGGCTCATCTTGTGTTTTTAATTAAAAATATTAATTTATTTAAAGATTTTATTTATTTATTCCTGAGAGAGAGAGAGAAGCAGAGACACAGGCAGAGGGAGAAGCAGGCTCCCTGTGGGGAGCCCGACGAGGGACTTGATCCTGGGACCCCGGGGTCACGCCCTGGGCTGAAGGCTGCGCTAAACCGTTGAGCCACCGGGGCTGCCCTTAATTAAATTTTCTGAAAAAGTTCTGGTCGGTTCCTTGCTCAGAAAGTGCAAGGAGATGAGCGTCCCTGCCCTGCTGCCCCCCAGGACCTCCAGGTCGCCGCTACTCTGGCTCCCACAGAGTTTAGATGCACCTGTGCATCGCTTCCTCCTTCTCTTGCAGGGTAGTAGCAGTTCACAAGCTCATCACCTGGCTTTGCTCCGCCACGAGAACCGTCAACCCGAGTCCGCTGAGCGGCTGTGGGGGCGCGAGCAGAGCCCGAGGTGCAGCAGGGAGATGCCGCCCCGTGGTGAGCCCCTGCAGCCCGGGAAGGAGGGCGGGGCGTGCCTCCCCCAGCCGAGGCTTCAGGGAGTAGACGGCACTTGAGCGAAGGTGGGGGAGGCAGCCAAGCCCTGCAGGCGCCCCGGGGCGTGCAATCCTGGGCAGGGGGGGGGACAGGGCAGAGGACCTTGAGGGTGTGGGGAAGCCGGGGAGGCTGTGCGGCCCGACGGCCTGGTCTCATCTACGCTCCCCGCTCAGGCAGCTCCGCTGCAGTCACGGCACGCTCGGGACCCCACTGCCCTCGGGTTCCCAGGCCGCTGACGGGGCCTCCCCGGGCCCATCCCTGGCCAGGCCTGGGCCTCGGTCCACCGCCCACGTCCCCGGGGACCCGGGTAGCTCGCCCCCCCGCTGGGCCTTGCACTGATGGTCACGCTCTGGGCCGGGGAAGGCCGCCACGCTAGAGGGGGTTGAGCAGCCGGGGGCGGGGGGCACACAGAGGCTGGACTGTGGGTCCCGTGCTAGAGGGGGCGAGCAGCCGGGGGGGGGCACGCAGAGGCCGGACTGTGGGTGCCTTTCCAAGGTGAACCAGCAGAGGTGCTGACGGACTGGACACTGGGTGTGTAAGGGAGCGGCATGGGGACCCGACTCGGCTCCTGCCCGAGGGAGCGGCCCGCGGGAGCCCTCCTTCCGCTCGGGGCTTGGGAAGAAACGCAGAGCTTCATCCTGGACTTGTCTGCTTTGGGCTGCCTTGGCCTCCCGGGCGGAAGTCTCTCCGGCGGGTCGGGACTGGGGTCCCGCTTCAAGGCCAGGCCACGGGAGCTGACGTTTGGTCCGACGTTACTCTGGGTATCTCTGGATGCGATTAATATGTAAAGCAGTAGAGACTGAGGAAGCGGACCGCCCTCCCGCTGCGGTGGGCCTCATCCAATCAGGCGAAGGGCTGGGTAGAGCAAACAGACTGCCCTAGCCCAAGTCCGAAGGGGTTCTCCTGCTTTTGGCGTCGGAACCCGGATGCCAGGCTTTCCCCCTGCCTGGCGCTGAGCTATCGGCTCCCTGGACCTGCAGCCTGGTGACTCATCCTCACCTCGAGGGTGTGGGCTCCCGGGACCTCATGAGCCATTGCTCACCACGAACCTTTCTCTCTCTATGCATCTGTGGGTTCCGTTTGTCTGCAGGGCCTGTGCGCTGGCCTGGAGTTCAAGGGAGAGGTGTAGACAGCACGCCTGGGGGTTGAGGTGTAGACAGCACGCCTCGTCACCGGAGATGAGGAAGGGCTGCAAGAGAAGCAAAGGTGTGCACGGGCGAGCGGAGGCCAGACGCAGGGGCCGTGAGGGCGGCCGGCCGGGGCCTGCTGTGCTGGGGGCCGCGTGGCGTCCGTGGCAGGCCCACGGCGCACTCCCCAACCCTGGGAAGAGGCTCTTCCCTCCGCAGGCAGCACAAGGGCATCGCTGGGGCCTCACACAGTCCGTGGGCGTTTGCCGGAGCGCGCTTGCCCGGTGGGAGGCCCCGTCTACGTGGAATCCTGCGTGCGGGACTGGCTCCCCCAGCTCAGGGGGCGGGGAGGTCACCATCTGGAGGTGGCGAATCGAGCAGATCCCCGCCTAACACCTGCTGGGTCCCTGAGTGGCGCCGTGTTCGGGTTCCCGGACACCAGCCGGGGCGGTTCCCTGCTCAGGCCGTCACCATCCCCGCGGAGCCCAGCTGGCGTCGGGAGGGCCTTTCTGTTCAGTGCGCGGTCTCCGGAGGGCTCCAGCTCTCCTTCTAGGTTTCCCCTTCCTGGGGACACGGCCTTTGCTGATCGTCCCCAGCGGAGAGGCAGCTGGCCCCTGCGCGGCGCCCGCCGGCAGCTCAGGACGCCCCCCCCCCAGTGGCCAGGGGCACGTCTGGGAGGATCGGCTGGCCCGTGTCACCGGGTGTAGCCTCACGTTCCAGTTGCGCCTGCGACAGCCGATCTGCGTCCGATGACTTGGGCAAATCTTGAGGAGAGCTTCCCACACGTTAATCGGTGACCGCGAATAGTGAAACCGGCACGTCTCTTCCTGGAGAGAAGACCGGGCTGGGACAGTCACACTTCTGTGGTGCTTGCGACACGCGGGATGCCCATGAGGTTGCCGCTCATGTGCAGCCTCCACACCACCTGCGTCCTGCGGGCACGAGTGGGAGCCTCTGGAGGGGCGGCAGCGTCACTGCAACGCTGAGGACCATGCACACGGGCCCGTGATGCAGACCTCACCTGGCACTGGCGCCGAAACAGGTGCCTCACGTTTTAAAGAGCTGAGGGTAGGGACGCCTGGGGGGCTCAGGTTGAGCACGTGCCTTCGGCTCAGGGTGTGACTTCAGGGTCCCGGGATCGAGTCCCTCATCGGGCTCCCCACAGGGAGCCTGCTTCTCCCTCTGCCTGTGTCTCTGCCTCTCTCTCTCTGTGTCTCCCATGAATAAATAAATAAAATCTTTCAAAAAGAGAGAAAAAAAGCTGAGGGTCAAAAGCAAATGCATAGATGTGTGTGCACAGGATAGCTTGCCCTCAACGTGCTAGAGGCTCAGGGTGATCACGATAATAAATATAATAATAAATAATAAATCAAAGCAGGGTTAGGAAAACTGGTAGATTGAAACAAAATAACAACTTACAACAAAATGGGAGGAATAGTTACAACATAGGCACCCAGCAAAAGGGCAATATCCTGCTATTTAAAGGACGTTTCTGTATCAATTAGGAAAAGACAGACTTAAAAAAAGAAGCTGGTGAAGCATCAGCAGGCAAGTACCAAGGGGTCAGCCAATGTCACCGGGCGCACGTGGACAGAAATGAAAACAGGGTGACGACACACCACGCTTGAGTCACCGGATTAGCAAATACTAGGAGAAGGTCATTCCCGGCGTGGAGGGAACGTGAGGGGCCCAGGACCTTTCGTCGCTGTCTCTGCAGGATCCTTTGATAACTCCTACCAGGGACCTTTAAAGCACGCATAACCTGTTTGAGTTTATCCTGGTGATATAATAACGGATACGCCACCAAATAGATGGACACGGGATTGTTCATGGCAACCTTCTAGATAAAACCAGAACAGTGTGGTCAGCAATACAGGGTCAGCCGAGAAACCGTATTCATTCAAACAGTGTCAGGAGGTGCAGCTATTAAGATGATCCAGTATGGGGCTCCCGGGGGCTCAAGGATTGGGCGCCTGCCTTCGGCTCAGGGCGTGACCCCGGGGTCCCGGGATTGAGTCCCACATCGGGCTCCCCGCATGGAGCCTGCTTCTCCCTCTGCCTGGGTCTCCGCCTCTCTGTGTCTCTCATGAATAAATACAATCTTTTAAAAACTAAAATAAAATGCTCCAGTAGGTCTGCCATTTAGTGACTTGACAATGGCCAGGGATTATAATTATTGCACCAAGAATTGTCTACAGTAGGCGACATATTACGTACTCACACCGTGTAAACCCGTGCGCCTGTTTTGTGGGCCCACAAAGACGCAGAATGAGCCATCCTTCTGTGTCATGGGCTGGGGAGCGACTTTTTCTCCTTTGTTATGAATTTTATATTTTTCTGCAAGGAACAGATATTCCTCACATGGTGAAAGGGATAAAAATGTTTCTCCGCGTTACGAGCAGAACCTATGTTCCATTTCTTAAGTCTTGGTCCTCCGGGAAGCCTGGTCTGGGAGGCCAGCCTTCGGTAGCCCCGCCCTGCCCATCACCTGCCCGCAGCTCTGCTAAGGAGCCGAGCAGAGCCTTCTGGAAGGAGAAGCTTTGCAAGCTCTCTGCACTGGAAGCATCTGCGGGTGATTAAGGGCTCTCGGCGGGCCCGTCAGACCGGAGTCGGAGCTGGTTACTCAGCCCCGCTGAGCACCTGCCGTGTGCTCAGACGCCCTGGGGATGGAATGTTCTGGAAGTGCAGCGGCAGGTTAGAGCAGGAGCCCTGGCATAGGAGAGCGGCAAGGAGGGAGCCAGGCTCCGGCGAGAAGCTGACGTCCGGGGGCAGGGGGGCGGGGGGGCAGACAACACAGAGCCACCTGGCATCACCTTGGGGAGGAGTGAGAGGGAACCTCATGAGTGACGGGGCGCGTTGGGCGAGATACCAGTGGCGCCAGACACACACAGGCACGGGACGTGGGCTCACACCCGCGAGGACCAAAGAGGCGCTGGCTGGTGGGGAGGGGCGGGGGGGTAGGCAGGGGAGCGGGGAGCAGCCCAGACTCCCACCAGCCCGCAGGGAGGAGGGGGAGGGCAGGGCCTGGCGGGAAGGGGTGCGGCGAGGCCAGGCCTGGACCCTGGCGGGAGCCCCCCAGCCACAGGAAGGCCTGCGAGGCCACGGGCAGCACTTTCTAGAATAAACATGATCAAGAAGAGGCTGACTCTGGCAGTGGTGTGGGGGAGAACTCCCGGTCGCTCCCGCAGACACGGCGGGCAGCCTTACTGCCACGGGAAGCAGAAACCAGGGAATTCTTGAACCCACAACCCCGCGTTTATGCGCCATTTCTCCGCCTTTCATTGAGCCAGTAACGGTGACAGACTTGTTTTATGAGCATACAGGGGAACGGGGTGATTTGAGACTCACAAATCACTAAAAGTATTTATCTCTGTGCTCCTTTTCAGGCAGAATTAATGCAAATACCACAAAAATGTTGAAGATTTTGTTTCCCAAAAGGAACTTTTGTGGCAAACACTGAATATCTCTGAATGACTTTTCTTTTTTTTTTTTTAAACAAATTTTCCTGTTTTTCTCCCAATATATTTTCTTTGGGTTTGTTTTTTTTTAATGTTGGCTTTTATTGTGTTTTTTCTTTCTTTTTCTTTTTTTTTTTTTTTTTTTTTGATCTCCATACAACTTTGCTCCGACCACACTTATTTTTCTGAATTCTTTTGTAATCGAATACTGTATTTTCATTTTGTACCAAAACTATGTGAAAGTTACCTCGACCAAGAAGTCCCCAGACTAATGTGTACCAGATGGGCTGCTTCTGGCATTCTGCGCACACGGTGTCCGAGTCCTGCCCAGATGGCCGGGCTGTTTCCTGAAAACGGGCTGGGCGGAGGCAGACAGGTGGACAGTGGCCACAGGGCCGCCAGCAGCCAGACTTGGAGACAATTGCAAAGGAAGGAGGAGAAACCAGCCCTCGCGTCTCGATCGCTTTCAGATGGAGGCACATTGGAGTGGGAGTGGCGATCAGGGAAGATAAACTGAGTCGGGAGCACAGCAATCGCCTTACTAATTAATAGCAATTTCCACTCGACATATTTTTAGTAAGGAAAACCCCAAATAAGACTGAAAACGGTAGCTATCAAATATGGAAATTGCCTTGCAGATTATTTCTTACCAAAGGACTAAGCCGGCTAGCGATGGGAGTGCGGTTCAGGGTCTGCTCCCTGCAGCCAGGTGGGGAGAGCCGCACTATGGCCCTAGCCGGGCACTCGGCCGCGTGTCTTAGGATTTTAAAAAGGATCGAATGTGCTTCTGCAGGAAAGTCTTTTTTTTTTTTTTTTTTTTTTTTTATGATAGTCACAGAGAGAGAGAGAGACAGAGACACAGGCGGAGGGAGAAGCAGGCTCCATGCACCGGGAGCCTGATGTGGGATTCGATCCCGGGTCTCCAGGATCGTGCCCTGGGCCAAAGGCAGGCACCAAACTGCTGCGCCACCCAGGGATCCCCTCTGCAGGAAAGTCTTAAAAGTTAACCATCCAACCTCATGTCGGCTTACGAAACTTCATCTTTAGAGACGAAACAAAAGCAACTCTAAAATTCTATTTTATTGAGCTCCTCTGAGAATATGATTATACAATCACAAGGCGGAAGTGGCTTTTTGTGCTGCAGCTCCTGGCTACCGGGTCGTGACCACCGTAGCTCCTATACGCAAAATTTCAAAAGACCATCATGGAAGGAGTGATGTACATACTTGGCGGTACCTCTCACTCATCACATTTTGTGTACAATAGATGCCTAATACTTTAAGGACAAATATGGGTACTTTTATTTTTAATATTTAAGCAGTCAATGCTGACATTTTACATTGGTGTATTGCCCTGTGTTGAACAGCGTGCACAGAGCGCCACCGGCCCTGTGACCGGGGGCTCCTTGCCCCTCCTCCACTGCCCACCACCTTCTAGCGTGCGCCTCTATCACTTGCTTTATCAATTTAAAATAATATACTTTAGCCCCTGGCCACAAAGATGAGGACATCAGCATACTTGTCCTGCTTCCCAACTGCAACTGACCCTGAATGGCGCAGGGGTGAGAGGCGCTGTGCTCTGCCCCATCTCCTTCCCCTTCCCCCTGCTCCCGCACAGCCTCCGCCTGTCCACATTCCATACCCGCGTTGTGCATTTGTTACCGTTAATGAACCTGTGCCGACACGTTGTCATCACCCAGAGCCGGTGGTAGATGTGAGGCTTGCGCTGGGTGCCCTTCAATACTGAACGGACTGTTCCTGATCTCTGCCGCTCCATATAAACTTTAGAATCAGGTTGTCCATACCCACAAAATAACTTCTTGGCATTTTGATTGGGATTGTGCTGAATCCATATAGAGATCAAGTTGGAGAGAACTGACATCTTGACAACATTGGGTCTTCCTATCCATGAACATGGACTATCTCCGTGTTTACTTAACTCTTTGATTTTTCTCATCAAATTCTACATTTCTTTGTAGGTTTCCTCACATAGATCTTGTACATATTTTATTAGATTTATACCTAAATATTTCATTTTGGGGTGGGGGGTGCTAATATAAATGGCATTGTGTTCTTAATTCCACTTGTTTATTGTATAGAATATGGGAAAACAATGGACATTTGTATATTATTCTTGTATCCTGTAACCTTCCTATAATCACCTGCTAGTTCCAGGAGTTGAGGTTTTTCCATCAGTTCTTTTGGGTTTTCTACATGGACACTCAAGTCATCTTCAACGTCGCTTCATTTCTCCTTTCTCCATCTGTATGCCCTGTCCCTCGTTTTCTTGTCTTACTGCATTAGGTGAGACTTCTGGTATGATGTTAAAAGGAAGTGAGAAGGGGACATCCTTGCCTTGAATCTGATTTTAGTGGGAAAGCCCCAAGTTTCTCACCGTTAAGTGTGATGCTATCTGTAGACCTTCTGTAGATACTCTACCAAGATGAGGAAGTCCCCTCTATTTCTGTTTGCTGAGGGTGCTTATCACAAATAGATGCTGGATCTTGTCAAATGCCTTTATTGCATTATTGAGACAATATGTGATTTTTTCTTCTTTAGCATGTTGATATGATGGATTAATTGCTTTCCGAATGTTGAATCAGCCTTGCTTACCTAAGATAAATCTCACTTGATTGTGACGGATAATTATTTTTATGCCTTGTTGGGTTCGGTTTGCTAATATTTTGTTGAGGACTTTTGCATCTGGGTTCCTGATATGCGTCTGCAGTTTTCTTTTCTTGTAATGTCTTCGTCTGGTTTTGGCACTAGGGTAGCATCTAAATTAAGAAGTATTCCCTCTGCTTCTGTTTTCTGAAAGAGATTGTAGAGAATTGGTATAATTTCTTCCTTAAATGTTTGGTAGATCACCACTCATGCCATCTGGCCTAGTGCTTTCTGTTCTGGAGGGTTATTAAGCCTCGATTCGATACCTTTATAGACACAGGCCTCTGCAGACTGCCTATTTCTTCTTGTGTGAGTTTTGGCACATTGTGTCTTTCAAGGAATTGATCCTTTCCAACCTAGGTTATCACATGTATGAGGATGGAATTTGTCATTTTGATGTCTAGGGGACGCATGGCGACGTTCTCTCTCTCATTTCTGATACTAGTAATTTGTGTGCTCCTTTTCCTTAGAGGTGAATTGATTTTATCTATCTTTTCAAATGATAGTTTGTGGGGTTTTTTTTTTTTTTACTTTATTAATTTCCTGTTTTTATTTTCATTGATTTCTGTTCTAGTTTTTATGATTTCTTTTCATTCGTTTACTTTAGATTTAATTTGGTTTTCTTTTTCTAGCTTCCCAAGATAGAAGCTTAGATGACTGATTTCAGATCTTTCTTCTTTTCTAATATAAGCATTTAGTGCTATAAATTCCCCCCTAAGCACTGTTTTCACTGCATCAGACAAACTGATAAGCTGTGTTTTCATTTTCATTTATTTCAAAATATTTTTAAATTTCTCTTGAGATTTCTTCTTTGACCCACATGCTATTTAGAAGCGTGTTTTTGTTGTTGTTGTTTTTTGTTTTTTGTTTTTATCCCCGTGTGTTTGGGGGTTTTCCAGCTATCTTTCTATTACTGATTTCTGGTTTCATGCCACTGTGGTCTGAGAGCAGACATTGTATGATTTCTATTCTGTTAACTTTGTTGAGATGTGTTTATGGCCCAGAACATGGTCTGTCATGATGAATGTTCCGTGTGAGTGTCCATGAATGTGTATCCTGCTGTTGAAGTAATCTGTAGACGTCAAATGTACTCACTTGATTGATGGTGATGTTGAGTTCAACTATGTCCTTACCGATTTTCTGCCCAGTGGAGACTCCATATTTTTATTCAATTATTTGAATCAGTGTCACCAGTGCACTGTGTTCCTATGACCGCTGTCATGATTTTCTATCGATCTTTGGTTTTCAGCGCGTTGACTACAATGAACTTAAGTGTTGTTTTCTTTGTATTTATTCTGCTTGGAGCTTGCCGAGCTTCTTAAATCTATCAATCTAGCCTTTCCACCAAAATTGGAAAATTTTCAGCTGTTATTTCTCTCCTCTCTTCCTTAGACTATAATTAAATCTATGCTCAACGTTTTAATATTACCCATGGGCTCCTGAGAGTCATTTCATTTTCTGAATCATTTTTTCCTTCTCTGTTCTTCTGACTGCATGAGCACATGCAAAATGATTGATAACATTATCTATTTAAATGTGAGCTAGAGTCTGCTAGTAGGCTGAGGATTATAAAATACAGGAAATTTGCCCAGTGTCTCTCCTTCTTCCTGCTATCCCCCATCCTCTCCAAATCCTCCTGCTCTGGGTTGCTACCCAGCACCTTTATGGTGGTGCTTCCATCTATTATTCTGAGTTGATGCTTGTCATCAGTGAGAGGAATGGGCTCGCTAGGAGCTGCCTGCCCATGAACGGAAGCTGTTGTATGTGACTCTTTTGTTCACAAGAAGGTCACAACAATAATATTTAAAAATATTAAGGCAAAAACAGCCAAGGGAAAACAAATCAGCCATAGTCTGGAAATCAGGAATAGTCTGAAATCTCTCAGAGAAGAGTTATACTCCTTGACCAAATCTTTGTAACTTCACATTACAATTTCTTCAGATGCAAATTAGCACCACACATTTTATTTTTAACGTTGAAAATAGTTTACTGATTTATATTTAGACTGACAACTAAGTCATCCTTATGCAAACAACAGTAAAGGCCTTTCTGCAGCTCCAGCGTCGGGCGTGGGTAGGTTCCCTCGGGCTGTGTTGCATCCCTGGGGAGGCCACAGCTGGGCACGGGATGGGCACTTGGTGATCAGCTGGCTTTGTGGCCTCGTGTGCCCCACTGGGAGAGACAGAACCTGTCATGTTATTTTCCACTTTCCTTTGGCTGGGTGTTAAACTCACTTAAAAAAAATGAAAATAAAAACAAACATGGGAGCAAAACCCAAAGTTGAGCATCTTCCTCTTCAGCATCATGCTTATCCTAGAGCCCTGCCCCTTCTCCCCATCACAGGGCTGGGCCAACCTGCCATTGTGCGGGAGCCTGGGTCCTCTCCCACCGCCTGGGGAAGCAATGCCCTGAGCCAAAGAGATGACCTCAATTTCAGAGAACCAGAGCACTGCTGCACCGTCAGGGTGTGAGGAACGGTTCTGGGGCTGGCTCTGGGGTGCCGGGAGCCCTGGGGGCGGGAGCTGCCCGCAGGAGGCCGGCCTGTCCCATCCCACAGGCTGGGTGCTGGGCTCCAGGCCTGGCAGCCCTGAACCTCAACCGTGCTGGGACGGGAGCATAATAGATGATCTCACGTGCACGGCTAAGTCAGCTTCGCACGTCACCCGGTGATGCAGTCACGCCGACAGAACGCCTCCCGGATACTCACGCGGTGATGAAATGTGAGAGGCCGTGGGCGAGCTCGTGCTTTCCTTTTAAGGCCAGGATGGACCCTCTGAGCACATCAACGCGTCCAGCTGGAAATGAGGCCTTGGGGCAATGTCACTGTGACCTGTGCCCTCTCTTATCTTACCAATGGCCACCTATTAAACTGGGGGGGCGGCCTGGGTGGCCCAGTGGTTGAGCATCTGCCTTGGGCTCACGGGGTTCCGGGATCAAGTCCCACATCGGGTTCCCTGCAGAGAGCCTGCTTCTCCCTCTGCCTGTGTCTCTGCCTCTTTCTCTGGGTCTCTCGTGAATAAAAAAAACAAAGTCTTTAAAGATATATATAAATAATGTTTCGCTGCAATATTTTACGAGATGAAATTGGATGTGAAGAAAGTATGCCGAGCAGCAGACGAACCTGGCAGGGGCAGGAGTGGCGGGACGGGCCCTTGTCCTCAGGCGCCGCCGCCCACCCGGCCCCGGCCCCGGCCCCCTCGTTCATCTCTAGGTGACGAGATGTTCCCTCTGCTGTCCCTCGGGGCCGCTTGGGACAGGGGCCAGCCCCAGCCGCAGCCAGCACAGCCTCTTGGCAGGGCCCCGCCCCGCGTGTTTCTCCCCGTGTCTCTGGCCTAAAGTGGACTTTTGGGAGAAGGGAAGAGACGGGGGTGAGGGTGCGGTCGTGTCATCTTCCCGCCCCGCCCCCGGGGCGCCCCAGCCGCCGTGTCACCTGCCAGGACACTCAGCAGCCGCCCAGACCCGCGCCAGGCTCGCTCCCGACGCGCTGGACGCTGGTGGGATTCCCGACTCGCCGCCAAGTGATTTTCCGACTCCTTAGGTTTTTGTTCTTGTCTCTGTTTCTTCCCAGAATCACCCGGGGGGCTCTCACAGAGACCAGACAAATGAAAACTGTCAACTTTTAGGTCTTGGCCGTTGTTGATTTATCTGTGGGCAAAACTAACACAATCCTCCCGGACGCTTTTACAGTGGCAAGTGCGGCCCCGCCTCGCCTCGTGTAAATTTAAAAATGAATGAAAGTAATTCAGTCAAACTGTAAAATGTGAATTTAGACAGAGAACTTCAGGCTGAAAATAAACATTTGCGGATCCTTAAAATACCAGTGACGGCAGTGAGGGTGGTTTTCTCCCTTAATTGCCACGTTCGCGTCCAGAAATAGAGGGACCTCTGTGCTGGGCGCGGAGCGTGAAGCCACAAGCACTCTCCGCGCTTCGCCCAGGAAACAAGAATCAAGGGACGCTCCAGCGCCTGTCGCTACCCCGCCGAGCACCCGTGGGGGCTGCGCGCGAGCCGGCTCTTCACCCTTCTAACGTGTAGCAGCAGAAACTCTTTTTTCCCCAAATACAATCTTGCCCCATCACGTCCGTGGGCCAGAGGGAGCTCCCGGGCCAGCCCCAGGCGGCATCGCCCGTCCCCGCTGCAGCCTGGCAGTGAGACCCAGAGTTCAGTGGGTCCTCTGCCCTGGGGGGGACCCCGACCCCTCCAGGAGCACCAGCCCCGGGGCATCCCCCCAAGATGCTCCCCCCAGGAACACCACCCCCCAGGAGCGCCCCGTTCCCCTTCCAGGAGGGACGTGAGCCCTGAGCCCCCAGTGGGGGCTGAACAAGAGGAGGCCGTACGCGGGGCTCCCTGGCGGGGAGGTGCCTCCGTCGGGGCAGACAGTGGCGGGATGGCGCGGCCTCTGGGGGCGTCACCTGCAGACACCCTGGTCCCCGCGGCGGCGGTCCCCCCTGGCTCTGTGCCCCGAGCCCTCACTGCTGGGGGGGGGGCAGCCGCCCTCACAGTCTCAGGCCTGATGGACAGAGGCCGCGCACAGGTACCGGTGACCCGCGGGAAGATTCCGCCGGGGACAGCTGGGCCCGGGGTCCACGCGTGGGGAGCAGCCCGCGGGGCCAGCCCGTTCACAGCCCCCGCACGGCGGGGCCCGGCGGAGCAGCGTCACACGGGTGCCAGGCAGGCCACTTCTCACATTCCGGGACGGGCACGGTTACTGTGCGTGTGGGTCCCCGGTGTCTCCCTTCTCCCGAGTCCCGGGCTGAGTGCCCGCGCTGACCCCTGGGGTGGTCCCGCTGCAGGGGACCCGGGCCCCCTGTCCCTCCCCTCCGGTGACGCCCCCTGGCCGTGCGGAGCCGGTTTCATCTCTAGGAAGCCAGCCCATCACGGGCGCTGGGTTCTGTGCCCGTTTAAGCGCCCTTCCAATTTCAGCATTTTTAAGAAATTTCCCGTTTTTATTTTATTTTTTTTATTTAAAGATTTTACTTATTTATTCATGACAGACGCATAGAGAGAGAGGCAGAGACACAGGCAGAGGGAGACGCAGGCTCCATGCAGGGAGCCCGACGTGGGACTCACTCCAGGGTCCCCAGGATCACGCCCTGGGCCGAAGGCGGCGCTAAACCACTGGGCCACCGGGGCTGCCCGAAATATCCGGTTTTTAACGCCACTGGATGTTCCCCTGCCGCGTGGTGTGGGCCAGGGACCCAGCGGACCGTAGTGCCAGGGAGGGCGGGGTCCCCCCGGGGCAGGTGCCCCCTGAGTCTGCACCGCCCACGCTGCTTCCACGCTGAGGCTTCGGAACACTCTTCCAGAACGATCCTGGCTCTTCCCGGTGTTCTCTCCCCGAGCGCCTCCGTGAGAGCCCGTCTCCTGCCCGTGAGCTCCCCGCCCTCCCCGCCCTCGGCGCCCACGACGCCCTGGCCCCCCTCCAGGAGCGCCCAGACCCCCTCTGGCTCCTGCACGTCGCCCTCGCTGCCTCCCAGCCTCTCCCTGTTCCCCAGCCTCCGGGGAACCCCGTCGGCACACGTGTCTGCCCTCCTTGCTGCTTCTGGAAGGTTCCGGGGGGCGAGGGCTCTGGCTGCTAGGGGTCCAGCTCCAGGCGGAGTGTGGGGCCCACCCCGGCTCTAGGCTCTCCCCGCGGCTGTGGCTCCACGTTCGCATTTGCAAGGCTTCCAGGACTTACGTTCCCTTTTATGGCGAGGAGCGCAGCTCTGCTTTGTGTCTGGGGCTGGAAGCTGTCAGTACGTCCCTCCGTCCCTCAGTCCCTCGGTCCCTCCGTCCCTCGTCCAGGCTGCGTAGAGTCTGGCCCCAGATGGAAGGCAGCCCGTGCCTCGCCGCAGTGGGGGTTCAGGGCCCAGAGGGGGCACAGGACGGACGCACAGACACTGGGGGGGCTCTGCGGGAGGGGGACCCCTGCCCCAGCCAGTGCGGCCGGAGGCGCCAGGAGGACGGTGCCCCCCGCGCGACGTGGCCCCGGGACGGGGAGCCCAGGCCGCATTTATTTAGAGCCCGCCGAGGTCTCTGCTACCCCATCGCCTCTCTGGGCCAACGCGGCCCGCGGCCCCGTTCCCGGGTGAGCACGCAGGGTGCCCCTGCCGGGGGGAGGACACCAGAGCCCCCGCGGCCCTGGGCCTTCTGGGCTGAGGCCGGCCTCCCCGTGCCCTGACTCCGCGGCCGCAGCGAGGGCCGCTTCTCCACCCGCACCGCCCTGGGCCCGGCCTGCCCCCGGCTGCAGGCTCCGAGAGCACGGGGTCCCCGCCCTGTCACCTCCTCGGCGGCTCCGAGTCTGGCCACGTCCCACGGCCTTCGTCCTTGGACGCCGAGTCACCGGGACAAGCTGTGTTCTTCTCGGAGGTTCTGACCGCATTTCTTTCCTCTTGACGCCAGAAACACGCGTCTGCACGCCCGTCCACCTGCTTCCTGTTGTGCAAAGGCCTCCACCGGCGCCGGGAGACGCGGCTCGTGGGGCGGGCCCCCGGCACCCCGGTTCCCCAGCCGGCGACCCCGCACTCCATCCGCGTTCTGGGGCGCGGCGCTCTCCCCAGACCCCGGCTCCTCCCCTTTCCTTCCCGCTGTGCTTCGGGCGGTGGGGTCCCTCCCTGGAGTGGGTCACGTGGGGCCGCTGCGCCCGCACACAGCCCGGGTCCCCCCACTCTCGGTCGGGCCCCAAGGCCCCCGCAGGACCCGCACAGTGGCCGCCCCGGCCGCCAGCACAGGTTGGTCCCTCTTCCTCTTGCCAAACTTCCGGCATCTCCTGTCCGGGCCTCACATTCCGGAACGTGAGCAGGTGTAGGACGGCCTGGCCTCACGCCTGGAGCCCGCGAACGACGCTTGGGCCTCTCCGTCCTCTTCAACCCCAGGAACGTCCCGGGACCTGTTCTGTGTTTCCTTCCCCGGATTCTAGGTTTCTCACCTGGAGCTGCCGTCAGGTGGTTTGGGGGGCACCTGGGGGCAGCCACCGACTCTTCATTTCTCCATCGTGTCGTAGCCACGTCTTGGTCTGTTTTCTGCACACTTTAGGCATTTCTTCCCCTTCCTCCTCCGGCCTTCCACGGAGTTTTTATGTTGAACCTACGTTCCGGATTCCGAGGGCTGTTCTTGCGACGGCTGCGGGATTTCCAGGGGCCTCCTCCAGCCCCTCCGGCTCCGGCACGTGGAGCGTCCCTGGGAGCCTGGGCCCCGCTTCAGACTGTGGGACCTGCGGCTGTGCAGGGACTGTCGGGGGCCGTCGCGGCTGTGTCAGCTGAGCCTGTGCCCGGTCACTCTGCCTCCTTCCCAGATGGTTTCTCCCCCATGTCCCTGCAGCTCAGGGCCTCACAGCCTTGGCGCCCTCGACTCCTCTCACTCTCCCTCTCTGATGTAATCTCAGCAGATCTCCCACGTCCACCTTTGAGTGCCCCAGGACCCATGTCCCCCCCACCTGCCCCAGGCTCGCTGGGGGGCCGTCACCCACCTGGACTCCTTCATGTCTCTCCTGCCCCCGGGCCTCTCCTTGGGGCCGTGCTCCTCTCCCCAGGAGGACGGTTCCCAAGCACCAGCGAGGCCAACCCTGTGCAGTGCCCAGGGTCCCCTCACCCAGCCCAGGGCCCCCACCCCCACCCCCACAGTGCCACCCTCGGTCCTATCATGCACTGGCCAGCAGGCAGCTGGCCCAGGGTACGACTTGCTGTGCCGGTCCCTGCCTGGACTGCAAGCGGTGGAAGCCCTCACTGCCGCATCCCCGGGGCACCTAGTTGGCAGCCCTGTTTGCTCGATGCTCTACCCACTGGCCCAAGTACTCTCCTGAGTCACCTGGTGTGGACGCAGCAAGCAGCCGAGGGAGAGAAGAACCGGCCTCCAGGACATCGAGACACGTGCACTGGGCCAGTGCGAGGTCACAGGGCCCCCATGGGCTCTGGCTCCAGGTGGCCTCCAGGGCCCGCATTGGCCCCACATAGCCTCCTGCAGCTCTGGCGGCTGCATCAGGTCCTAGGTGATCAGACAAGGCTGCTGACTCCCTGTCCTCAGTTCTGTCCTCACCACCCCCACCCCCACCCCTGGCTTGTACGTGTGTCAGATGAAGGCCGGGGGCCGTCCCAAAGGACAGCGCCTCTGTGTTCACAGTGGACCCTGGAGAGACCCCGTGACCCTGGGACTGGGGGAACGAGACTTCTGCAAGTACTGGGTCATATAGCTCTGACCTGGGGCCACGTGATTGTCTTTCATGCCTTTTAAAGAAATGAAATAAAAAATAAAAATCAAAAAAAATAAATAAATAAAAAAATAAAAATCAATACCTGGAAACAAATTCACAGATATTAAGTTACTTCAAAATACACTACTTCAAGTTTCAAGGAATCACAGAAAACCCTTAGCCTGCCCTCGAGACCACGCACCAGCTGTGCACCAGCTTCCTGAGCTGTGGTCGATGATGCACCAGAGCAGGAGCCGTCACCACATTAACCACCAGGACCTCCCACATGAGGGAGAGACGCACCAGAGAAGCTGTACAGAGTCAACCAAGTGACGTAAAATCTCTTTAATAATAAATCTGAACTAGGGGCCCCTGGGTGGCTCAGTGGTAGAGTGTCTGCCTTCGGCTCAGGTCATGACCTTAGGGTCCCGGGATCGAGTCCCACGTTGGGCTCCCTGCGTTGGGCCTGCTTCTCCCTCTGCCTGTGTCTCTGCCTCTCTCTGTGTGTCTCATGAATAAATAAATAAAATCTTTTTAAAAATCTAAAAATAATAATAATAAATCTGAATAAAAAGTAGCTGCGACCTGTGCCTTTTTTCCTCTTAAATATACGCCTATTTTCTAAATCTCTCCACTGACAAAGCTTAGAAACCATGACAAGCTGGTAGCAATGAGCACCCGCCACCCAAACTGTGGTCTCTACAGACCATTTCTCACCTGAGAAACCAGGACTTCCTGAAGAAACAGCTGTGTGAGGTTTGGGCCACGAAGTGCTCAAGATGAGCCTGGCTGGAGCAGGAGGGGGCCTGGGGCAGGCTCCGGGGTACGCCCGTGGCCACGGTGTGACATCCGACCTACCATGTGGAGAGGGACAGGTGGCAGCGCACAAGCACATCCCAGAGTGACCCAGGGACGAGGGGTACACCGCCAAGGGCGCCACTACCCTTCTGGAACAAGGCCGGCAACACAGGTGCCTGGTCTTCAAAATTACTCCAGACATTTAGAAAATTAGTTTTCTAAATTATGAAAATGTTATAGGAAGTGTGGAAACCCCAGAAAAATGGAAAGAAGAGTAGAAAGAAGGGACAAACCCCCCAAACCTGGTCTCACCCTCCAACGCACGTGCTGGCTTCCAAAGCGCCCGTGAGACCGAGAGGGGCCCCGCTGGCTCCCCAGGACACGCACCGCCTGACCTCGTGTTGCAGATGCAGGAACGCACGGCCCCGTCCTTAACGCCATCCCGGGCCACACGAGCCCCCGGCGCTCCTGCCTCCAGCGGCAGCCGAGGGATCACCCTCTGTGGGGTCGGATTCCGCCCGGCTGCGCCCCACACCCCGCGGGCCACATCAGGGAGACGAGGGGTCACCTGCTTTACCTGCTTAGCTTCTCATGTGCTTGCTCCGATTGACATCGACGAGCCCTCCCGTGTGCGGGCTTGGGGCTCAGAGAGGAATGTGACGTCCTGGCAGGGACCGCGGCCCTGGGTGGTGGACGGGAGCACCGGCTCCTAGAGGCCACGGGCCCCGCAGGGCCAGGGCCTGGGAAGCCCCTCCCTGGCCTGCCCACGGGGTTCCCCGGCCCCAGGGACAGGCCGCGGGGGCCACGCTGCTCTCCAGGGCCTTCCCCGAGGGTCGGCGGGCCGCAGTGAGCCCCATGTGACCGGCGCGCTCCCCTTCATGCTGGGGACGCCTTTCAACTTCCCGGCGAAACAGGGGGAAAGTGCAGCTGCATGGAAGCAAGTGCCAGAGATGCGGGGGCTCGATGCAGAATGTGAAAGGGATGTGCTCCCCCAATTCCACCAAGAATACTTGTCCCCCCAGACGTGGTGCTCATCCCCCAACTAGAGGAGTCAGGCTGGGCCAGGCCACCTGCCTGGGACGGTGAGGCCGATCTCTGCCAGGGCTGGCCTGCCGCTCCCAGGACCTCTCCCCCGTCTGCAGCCACATCTCTCAGAGCCCGCCGTCCCTTTGGGCCTACACGTCAGGGTCCCGGGACGTGGACGTCGGGGAGACCTCGCACACCCTAGCTGTTGGGGATGGTTCCCCCGGGAGCACTTCCTGCCCTCGCAGCACCGAGAACCGAGCAGGAGGGAGACGCAGCAGGGATGAGGCTGGGAGCGGTGCCCAGAGCTGGGGGCCTGAGGGGGCACTGCGGGCCAGGTGGGGTGAGGGCCCCCTGCCTCCTGGGGCCCCTGCTGCAGGTGGTGAGGCAACCACTTGGGCTCGGGGAGACCAGAGCGTTTCCATGCAGACTTAGCGGCACCCGAGTGTCCAGGCGGGAGGGAGATACCAGGAGGTAGCACCAGGAGGGAGCACCAGGTGGAGGCCCATTGTGTCCCCTGACGGCGCAGCCTCCCCAGCCTGCTCCCCCTCAGCAGGAGTAGAGATTGAGGTGAGTGTGTGACCTGCCTGGGCCGGTCGGTGCAGACCCGGGATGCGGACCAGGGTCTCCACATCGAGGGCGCGGCTCCCCCACGTGCTCAGCGATGACCTACATGAGCACGAGCACGAGGCCGGCATGAGCGGAGGTGCGCTGGGCCTCTCAGACGGGGGGGAGGGGGGGCATGGCTGCATGCAGGGTCCTGGCAGACACGAAGGCTCCCTGGCTCCAGCTCAGCACCATTATTACGACAGGGACCCCCGGCAGAGGCCTGGAAGGCTCCAGCTGAGGCCGAGGCGGCCGGAATCAGCCTTCTGCTGGGCCGTAACTGGGCTGCGCGAGAGCCGTGCCCCGGGCAAGCACACCGTACGCCCCAGGAAAACCCAAGGGCCGGCGGAGGCCTGCCTGCTGCACGCTCAGCCGACGGCACCAGCGGGGCGGCGTCCTAGGGGGGCAGCCCGTCACCCTGGGGTGGGAGGTGGTCACCACTCACAGAGGCCACTGGGCTCCGGCCTGAGAACCGGGTCCTGCCCCAGCCTGGAGAGCTGTCTGCTTTCCAGACAGCGTCTGACACCATGTGAGCCTGGACGGTGACACGGGGTCCCAGCACGCCAGGGACCCTCGGTGGGAACTTCCCCGCAGGGACGGAGCACAGGATGGCCTGTGTTTCCACGTGGGACTTGGACATGCTCTTGTAGACGGGAGTGTTCTGGGATTGGCATGGGGTTAAGGGACGTAGTTCTCATCTCAACGTTGGCCCATCTTAAAAAACCCAAATAATATCAAGCATCGCATTCCTAAAGCTAAAAATAAAAGTGCAACCCAACATTTCCTAAGACACAAATGTCCTGGCCAAGAACTTTCGTGGCTGCAAATCCCACTGCAAAGCAAGGTTCAGACAGGAAAATAAATCACTTGCTCCCAAACAGACATGGGGGAACCGGCCCTGCGGGGCCGTGACCTCTGGTAACCCCTGCCGCTCCCCTTCACACACGTTTTCTGCACCGAGACCAGATGAGTCCTCAGACATGGACCACGGCACGTCAGCAAAGGGGGCCCCTCTGGGCTCCGGGGTTGGGGGGGCCTGGGCTTGACCCACCTCCCAGCCCGAGGGCTCGGGCCGCCCCAGACCCCAGCCCGCAGGTGGTCCTGGGCACGGAGCGACGGTGCCCACAAGCCCCGCGGTGGGAGCGTGGAAAACAGACAGGGACCTTGGCTCCCGTGGCCCTGCGAGCACAGCCTCCAGCGGCGCCCCTCCTGCCTCCCCAGGTCTCGCTGAATCACAAGAAGCAGTCACGTGGGAGCAGGGCATGCGGTCCCACGAGAGAAATTACTCAGTTTCTAGAATACACACAGAGCCCCGAGGGAGCTGGGCCGCCCCATGATTCCTCTCGTTCCAGGATGCAGAGGCGTTCGGTGGAGGCCCCAGTCTCACCCTCTGGTCAGCCAGCGGGTAGGGAGGGGGAGGGGTCCCACCCGCAGCCCCTCCCCTGGCGCAGCAGGTGCTGGAGAGATGCCACCCCCCGGAGAGGTCCCAGGCGTAGGCCGAGATCTTCTGGGAAGCTGCTGCCCTGCTGCCCTCTGCCGAGGGGCCCGGGGCCCCCATGTGGCAAGAGCTGCCATCGAGGGCCTGCAGGACCCGCCATCCCCGCCCCCACACCAGGCGTGCACTCTGTGAAGGCCACACCCTCCAGAAAAAAGGGGGAACCCATCTGGGCGTCCAGGATGCTGCCCCTTCCCAGGCCCCTGCAGGGCACTGGGCTGGGCCCAGAGATCCTCCTGTGTGCCCAAAGGGACGTGGTGTCCGTGAAGTGAGTGCCCATGGCCGGGGCAGGAGCTGCCTGGCAGGACAGGGCCTGGCAGAGAAAAGATGGGCTTGTCAGCCCGAGAGCAAAAACAGCCAAGGGTGGGCTGGCCTCCCCGGAAAAACGGACCAGGACTTCGGGGAGTTCAGAAATGCCCCCGGGGCTGAGATCCAGGTGTGGAGACACGTGGCCAGAGGGGCCTTGGGGCAGAGCTGATGGCCAGCACCCCGGAGAGGACAGGTCCACAGGGCACAGATGGGAAGGGCCCCTGGGGACAGACCCTGGTGCAGGTGCAGGCGCAGGTGCAGGGGCAGAAGCAGGTGCAGGGGCAGGGGCAGGGGCAGAAGCAGGTGCAGGTGCAGGCACAAGTGCAGGTGCAGGCACAGGTGCAGGGGCAGAAGCAGGTGCAGGTGCAGGCACAGGGGCAGGAGCAGGTGCAGGCAGGTGCAGACGTAGGTGCCAGTGCAGGGTCAGGAGCAGGTGCAGGGACAGGTGTACATGCAGGTGCAGTTGCAGGTGCAGGGGCAGGGGCAGACTGCAGGCATCTAGTGTCCTCTGTCGGCCACTGGCCACTGACCCCACTGAGCTGTGCCAGGACAAGGCCCCACTCTCTGGGCCCGAAGTGCATGTCCCTCAAGAACTGGGCACTTTAGTTTTTTATTTTTTACTTTTTAAAGATTTATTTATTCATTAATGAGAAAGAGAGAGGCAGAGACACAGGCAGAGGGAGAAGCAGGCTCCCTGCAGGGAACCCTATACGGGACTCGATCCCGGGACCCCGGGTCACGCCCTGGGCTGAAGGCGGCGCTAAACCGCTGAGCCACCGGGGCGGAACTGGGCACTTTAGCCCTTTCTTTGGACTTTACTGTTTGGTCTTTAATGTCCCCTTGGGGCCTCGGGGGGCAGGGCTCTGGACACGCCAGAGGTACCTCATGGGGGTCTTGGGCATCGTCTGTTGCTCCCCCCACCCCAGAGAGACATAGTTTGGAACAGGCAGGACAAGGGTGCAAGGGGGTCTCGGGGGGCCAGGGTGGGGTGGCCTCGCGAGGGGGCCAGGCCGCTTCCTTTCACACCCCGCCCCCGCCCCATACCAGGGCCCCTTCCCCATGTCCTGCGGACGGACACGGCCTCTGCTTGGGCTCATCCCTCCGGCCCGGGGGGCGGGGGTGAAGGGGGCACGGGGTGGCCCTGCGTGGAGGGGCTACGGCTCCTGCTCCCAGGGCCAGGAGATGCGAGGCGTGCTCGCTCCGTCTGGGACGCGGATGTGACACGGGCCCCCCCACGTCCTCGCCTCGGCGGGCGGCACGTCCCGAGGCTGGTCTGCCTCCTCCCGGGAGGCCGCCTGGCAGGGCGGCGGCGGGGAGCGGCGTGAGGGTCCCTTGCTGGGCGCTGAGCCCCCCCAGGCGGAGGACGGTCGGCCCCGGTCCCCGTCCGCCGAGCTGGGCCTTGGCGCATCTCTCTTCCGCTATAAATATCCGAGTGAGTCAGAGGACAGACGCTTCCAGCAGGGCCGCCGGCCTGTCCCGGCGGCTCCGCGGCCCGTGAGGGTCCAGGCCCCCCCGCCCCCTCGCGCCAGGCCTCGGCCTACTTTCCAGGCCAAGCGAGGCTTCAGTGGAAAATGATGAACAAAGGAAGGATTTCTGGGGCTGGTGGCCAGCTCCGCGGGGCTGGGGCTGGGGCCGGGGTACCCGTGCGCCCCAGGAGCTGGGGGGCGGGCCTCGGCGGCAGGAGCCAGCACCGTCGCAGAGGCCCCCCCGGGGTCCAGGGGCCTGCCCCGGCCTCCCTGCCCCCTTCCCGCAGACGCCAAGCCCCCCAGAGCAACCCAGGGAGTTCGGAGGCGTCGTGGTCCCCCTGCCAGGAGCCCGGCTCGCGGGGAAGTGTGGCCGCCAGGGCCAGGGCAGGCCTGAGGCCCGGACCCCAGACGCCGCCTCCGCCCCTCTGCGGCCTCCGCTTCCTACCCCGTCCACCTCCGCCAACCCCAGCAGGAGCCCTGAGCAGCCTTGACCCTGAGCCCCGGGGCGGCTGGGACACGCGAGAGGGCGCGGCTCCTGGCCCTGGGGACGCTCCAGCAGCCCCGCCTGCCAGGGGCCCGTCGTAGGGACCCAGAGAAACGGCTCCTCCCCGTCCTGCCCGCTCCCGGCCCACTGCTCCCGGGCCGCCCACCCCATCCGCGCCCCGCGGTGTGCCCGCCTCGGTGGGACCCACAGACACACAAGTTTACAGGAATCGGGAATGTGTTTGCCCAACGGGGCCGGCTCTGGGCTCCTCCGGGAGGGCCTGGGATCGAAGAGAAAATAGAGTCTGCTAAGGGGTGTGCCTGCTTCTTATATCTTCGTGGATTTTCCCCCACATTTTCTACAGAGAGCGCCGCTCCCCGCGGCCCCGGAGGAGCACGCTCCTGTCGCGCCCGCCACCCGCCCGGTGGTCCTGTGGGGTCCCTGGCCTCCCGCCCCTCCGCAGGACCCCCCAGGCCTGCTGGCGCCCCCGGGCCCAGGCCCCGCTGCCGCATGGGGTCGCGGGGGCAGCAGCACCAGCGCCCCTGGGAACAGGCCACACCGCAGGCCGAAACGCATCCTGAACCGCATCCCGCAGGCTCCCAGGGCGCAGACACTGCGGCAGCACCAGCACTTTGGCAACTCGGAGACCAAAACTCTCCGCGTTTGTAACGGTTCTAGGTTCTAGGAGGCAGGAAATGAACATTTGGGGGAGGTGGAGACTCGTGCAGCACTTTCGGGGAACAGCGGGATTCCCAAGCAGCTGGGCAACTTCCTGAGCGTGGACGGAGGGGGGGGGTGTACCCCCCACAGCCTGGCGCGCAGGAGATACGATGCTGCCTGTTCCCACCCGGGAAGCGTGTTTCAGTATCCACGGATAACCCCCGTCCCCCGAGTTTGTACCCACTCAGCCATCTCCAGTGGGCGACAGCTCCCACCCCCCCGAAGCCCAGCATTTGCTAGCTTTGGCCAGGACGCCCCGGATACGGCCCCTGTGCAGTGGGTGCAGTGTCCTGAGAGGTCACACGCAGGGCTTCCTGCCCGTCTGGGAACTCAACACCCTCGTGGGGGCAGAGTGGACAGGGGTGGACACTGGCTCCCCTCCAAGCCCCCAAGGAAGTGGCTTTCTCAGGGCCAGGGCTGCGTCCTCCCGCAGGGACCACACCCAGCACAGCCCCACCTGGGGCAGGTGACAGGCTGCGGGGCCTGGGTCTGGGCCTGGAGGTCACTCGCAGGCTGTTAAGGTGAGCCCCCACACCAGGACGTCAGCGCAGGCCCTACCCACAGCCCTGAGTCTCGCCCCAGCCCTGAGCACGCACGGCCCAGCTCAGGGGGTTCAGAGGGCACGGGAGCACCTGGCTGGCTTAGGAGGGCACACGGCCCGCAGAGAGGGGCCAGCGGGTGCCCAGGGCCCCACCCACCCTCGCTCCACCCTGCTGGCCGGCGGGAACCCTTCCCCAGGAAGACACTGGGCGCTGTCCTGTCCCTGATGGAGCAGGAAGGACTCCAGGAAGGTCTGCAGACCCGAGATCTCATCCACGTGGGGAAGCCTTAGCCTGCCCGCTGCCCGGGCCTCCCCCCACCTGGGCCGCGTCCCCGAGGCGCCCCCACAGCGCCTGTTCCTCTGCTCACAGCCTGAAGGCCACGGCCCACTCCCTCCAGCACGGCGGGGTACCACCCGCCCATGTAGGTGACCCGGGGCCTCACGGGTTGGGCCTCCCCCTGGGATGCATTGGGGACTGCCCGGGCCCTGGCAGCCCCCCTGGGCCCTGAGGACGCACCATCAACTGGCTCCTGACGCCTCTGGCTAGAAATACGCGCTCTGCAGAATCGCTAAAAGCCGTCCTGCCGGTACAGGGATCTAGCGGCCAAACTGCTACTCGAGCGCTTTCCCCGTGGGCGACCCGGATCCAGCAAGGCCCGAGGTCCGAGCAGGACTTCCCGCTCCGTGAGCCCCTGTGTGTCCTGTTCCAGGTTAGCCTTGGCTGATAAGCAGCAGGGTGAGACACTTTACATTTCTCGGTTCCACTGCACACACTCGCCACGCTTCTTGCCCTCCGCGTGCGCCCTTCACGTTTCCCGTGCTCTAGTTTCTGCGCAGTCCTTCTCCCGGCCTACCTTCCACTCCACTGGCTCTCCTTCTAACTACATCTATCACCGAGTCGAGCCACTGACGACTGAACCCACATTTTTAAGATCATATTTGTTTTTCAGTCCGTGAGTTTTTACCTCCGTGTGTTGTGATTTTCACTTTTAGAAATTCTACGTGGTCGTGTTCAGGTGGCTGGATGGTGTTTTTAGAGTCACACGCTCCTCATTCAAAAGCTACATCTCCTTTTTATTTACTTAATTATCGGATATGCTGCTCCGAGAATCCCATCGTGGAGGAATTTGTGAGCCACGCTCTGGTGCCCGCGGTTTCTCTGGCTCATGCGCGGGGCCCTGTTGCCTTTCCAGCGTGTGATCACTTGCCATGATTCCACGTCTTGGACCTCGGGTCCGTGGGAGCCCCTCGTGTCAGGTTGAGCTTGGGTTTTTCCCACCGTCGCTGCCGCCTGAAGCCGCTGCAGCCAGAGTGGTGCGGACGTTAGAGGCTGGCGGTGCCCCAGGGGGCAAGGTTGGCCGTCCTGCGTGGGCAGGATCTCCCCTGGGCTGTGTCCTGGTCCACGCGGGCCTCCAGGCCAAGCTCAGGCCCGATCCGGGCTCCTGCACGCACCCCAGGACGGCCTCCCGGTGCTCACTCCTCACCTGCCAGCTCCCCCGGTGTCTGAGGAAACACGGTTCATGTTTTATTCAGCACTTCTGCTCCCAGGGGGAGTGGCGGGCAGGGAACCAAGTCCCCATCTGCCAGAAATAGAAGTGCTCTGTGCGCACAAGAGGGCTCCCCTGCCCGGCCCGGGGGGGCGGGGGAAGGCAGGGCTGCCCCGGCTGCCCACAGCTGGCCCCTGCACCGACGCCCAGGGTGGGGCCGCGGGAGTCAGCGATGCTCCTGGGCGCCCTGCTGAGGTGCCAGCTGCACGAGAGCACGGAAGGCGTGTGCACGGGCAAGGCCAGGAGCCAGATGCTCGCCTCAGCCATTCTGTGCCCGAGACGCCCCGCGAGTCCTGAATGACCTCGTGCCGTCAGCGAGGACGAGGAGGCCAGAGGACCCGGCGTTGGGCTGCGGGGTGGGGGCTGTGTGCTGAGAAGCGACCTCGTGAGCGGAGCGGGGCTCCTGCCTCCTGCCCTCTCCCTTCGCCCCCGGTGCTCGGCCGTCGGGTGATGTGGGGAGGGCCCGGCTGTGACCGGCGATCCACACAGCAGGGCAGTCCCAGGGCTTCCTGTGCAGACTCCCCATGGCTGCGGGCTGCGGCGGCTGCCCCCAGGGCCCGGGTCCCAGGTGGGCCATCCCAGGGGCGAGCGCTCTTTCCTCTCGGCTCCGCTGAAGGGTGCTCACTGGCTGGAGTGGGCCCCCGGGGGCTCATGGGGGGCTGTCCTGGGCACAGGCCGCCACCTGCTCGTCCAGTCCCTGTGCCCAGTGTCCTCTCCTTCCCCTCAGCCCCTCCACCCAAAGCCTGACCTGGGCTGAGGGTCCTGAACACCGTTGTCCAGAGCCTCCGTCTCTGGGGCTCCCGGGCTGGACGCGGCAGGCAGGGGCCAGGCCACGTGGGAGCTGGGCCAGGGGTCCAACACCCGGCCAGGGCTCACCCTGCCCCTCCTGGTGGGCACCTGACCTCCAGGGCCCCCCTCACTGGCGTGTGAGGACGTGCAGGCCCCAGAGCAGACCCTTCCCAGGAGTGGGGCCCCCAGGCCCCTCCTGCAGCTCCCAACACCAGTCCCACAGGACTGCTCCCCACTCTCACCTGCGCGGTCCCTTGGGCGGACCCGCCCCCTCCATTCCAAGGGACCCAGCCTGGCCAATCCGAGCCCCTGGCCGCAAGCAGGGAGACCCCTGGGGAGAGCAGCCGGGCCTGGACGCGCACGGACGCGGGTCGGCGGGTGGGGGCTCCTGGCAGAGGCACCACGTGTGGGGCCGCCCCGAGCACAGCCCGGCGCTCAGCGGCCACACGGAGCTGTCCTCTCCGGGAGAAGCAGGTGCCAGCACCTCTCAAGTCACAGAACTAACACGTACTCGTCATGGGAAGGTGAGGCGTCACCGGCAGACACGGAAAATAAGACAAAATAATGTAAATAATATAGAAGCCCCGAGTCCCAGGCCCGATGGCTGACCTGTGCTGTCCCCTTTCCCCGACGTCCTCCTGAGCAGAACCCACGGCCGCGGGCGCAGACGCGGGTCCCCAGCTGCACCCGGCCTCACCGCCCACGCTCCCTGGTAGCAACGGGAACGTGTTCCACGCACACGCAAAGCAGGCACCGTTGTTACAGGCTACGTGGAATTTCACGTGCGATCACCCACGATCTAAGCCAACTCTCCGTTGTTATTGGGCACTTGACAGTTCCTGCTTTTCTTTGTTTGCTTTGAACGTCTTGTCCGTACCTGGGTCTCCGCACCTTCATCCGGTTAGCTCCTGGGAGCGGATTACAGACGTGGACGCGCCGTGTCTCGCGGTCGCCGCGCGGGGCCCACACCCCCACCTCCCGCAGGGGCAGCCTTCGCACGCGGCCCAGACCGGCGGTCTCGTGGGCCGACACGGCCGCCGTCAGAACGTGTGGCTCCCGGCGTCCCCAACCTGTGCCCTACCAGGGCTATTTGTGTTTCCCTTTCTGTGGACATTTCCCCCCCTTTTAACTGCGGGTACGTCTCGCTTTGATTCTCTCAGAACCAGGGCGGGAGCCAAGGACTTGCCTGTAAGCAGTTCATTTGGAAGGTGGTCCCAGGACCTGCCCAGGGAGCCAGGGAGCGACTCGGCCGGAGACGGCGGCCAGTGAGGGCCACCATCAGGTCATCAGGCACCTGCCTCTGGTCCAAGGGTGACAGAGCTGAGGGATCGGCCCCCAGCTCCCACCAGGCACGTCCTTCCTCGGGACATCGGGCCAGCTGCGAGGGCAGGGACCTAAGAGGTGCCAGGGAGGCAGACAGTGGGGGCTTGGGCAGCTGGGGGGCCTGGGGGGTGCAGACCTGGGCGGCAGGGGGGGCCTGGGGGGCACGGCCCTGGGCGGCGGGGGCTGGGGGGCCTGGGGGGACGGGGACAAAAGTGAGCAAAGCTCTGGCCCACATCGGCCAACATGTGACCAGTGAGCAGACGGTCCCTGGAGGGGGAGGCGTGAGCGAAGTGGCTGAGAGCCACGGGTGGGGGGTCTGTGTTCTACGGGGGCCCGGGAAGAGCAGACAGCTGAAGGACGCGGGCTGTGACCCACGGGGAGGGGACCGCAGGCGCTCGGCCCGCGGGAGTGTGGCCGGGCAGGGGCGAGGGCAGAGGGTCTCCTGGGAGGGGAGCCGGGGAGGTGCCTCGGGACGGGGCAGGGAAACCAGGCCTGAGGCAGTGGCCTAGGTGCAGGCAGAGGGGAGGCTCCGGAGGGGAGGCTCCGGGTTCGTTTCTGGAGGCGGAGCCGGTGATCAAGGTACCTGCCCGGTGGCCCCCGAGGTCCAGCCGCTGCCAAGGGCAGGCCAGGGAGCAGCCTCCCCACGGAGGGGCCCTGGAGCTGACCCTGGATGTCAGGGGTGCGGCTGGGCGCATCCCCTTGTGCTCACCTCGCTGCGCCGCGCGGCTGGAAGCCGTCTCTGGTCCTGCTCCCAACACGGGTGGGGGTGGGGACAACACGTCCTTGGATCTGACCTGACGACCTTTCCGGACGCACCTTGCTACCTTCCCTACCTGCATCCCTTCCTCACTCACGTGAGGCTTCGGGGCGGGTGAGAAACGCTGCCCCCCGCCCCACCGCCATGGCCCACCCCCCGCCCCCCTGCCCCCCGGAGACCCAAGAATTATGCTTGACAATCCCGGCCCCAGCCGTCAACTGCCTGACACGGAGAACCACCTGCATCGCTGACAGGCCTCGGGGTGATCCCGGGGTGGGGGGTGAGCACCCCACCCCCGCAGGAGCAGGTGCATCCTCAGGCCTCCTGCTACCGCCCCTCCCCTCACCCCCGCCCCGGTCCTAAGGCTGCCCGTCCACAGTCCCGATGGATGCTGCCTGGGGGGGGGAGATCCCCGTGGGGGTGGCCCCACAGACGCCCACGTGCTGACCCCACTGACCGGGGCCTGTCCACTTACAGATCCCCGGCCTCTGAGGGGAGGCTCTCCTGGATTTCCAGGCCGGGCCCAAAGCAATCACTGGGGTCCCCAAGCAGCAGAGGGAGGCCAGGGGCGGACCCAGGGGTGCGAGGTGACCTCGACGGGACCACCTGTGGTGTGGGAACAGCCCCTGGTGTGCTGCCCACGAAAACAGAGCAGTGACCGATGGCGCTGGCGGAGCCCCGGCAGCGGGAGCCAGGCGCGTGGGAGCCGGCGACGGGCCACTTCCCAGCCGGGCCGCCGGATGCCGGGAGCTGGGGCCCCGGGCCTGTCTGGGAACGTGATGGCGGGCGGGGCTGACGGGCCCCAGCCAGCCGGGCGCAGCGAGCCCGGGGAGGCAGACACGGCCCGGCTCTGCCTTCCCGCCAGCCGACGGCTTTGGGCCGCGGTGCCCGCGCGGGACGGCGCAGAGACCCAGGGTCGGGTGCCCAGCCTCCCCGTCCAGACCCAACGTCCAGGGGGACGGGCCCGGGCCACTGCCTGGGCTCCGGCCGCCTCCTCTCCCGGCCCTTCTGGCAGCAGAGGGTTTGCCAACAGACCCCGCGGGCGCCCTGGGCGTGTGGCTCCTCCTCTGCTCACGCTTGTCCCGTGGAAACCTGCGCGTGGTCCGTGCGTGGCCCCGGCCTGGAGCCGCTGCGGCGTCCACCGCGGACGACCCGGCCGGAGCCCTCAGCCCCGACGGCCCCTCCGGGATGTGCGGCTCCTGGGCAGCCCTTCCCCCCCAGGGGCCGTGCGCAGCACACTCCGGGCAGCAAGTACGAGGTGTCCGTGGCCGCGCCCCCGACGTCAGGATGCCCTTCTTGTCGCTGTCCTGTGTCAACGGTGAGGGAGCCCGGCGGGGGCAGGGGGCGGCTGCGGGTCAGCCTACGGCCAGCCTCCCCGGGCACGTCCCTGGCCTCGGTGTGGGGACGAGCATCTCCTGTCGCAGCTGGAGGGGCTTCTCGGCAAGCACAGGAGCCGAACGGGGGCCGTCGCCGCTGCGGGAAGCCCCCGACACCCTGCCCGCCCGCACCCCGCACGCTCACCATGTCTGCATCTGCCAGATGCTCCTGTCGCAGACCCAGGCCCCGTCTGGGTGCGTCTCTGGCAGATGTGACAAGCAAACTGGCGCATGAGAGACGGAAGGGGACTGTGACTTGGGCCCTGCTAACCCAGGCGTGCAGGTGAGTCACCAAGCCACTGTCCCCTCAAACCCAGGCTGTTTCTTTAGGTGGGGGCCAGGGGCGGCCCCACGGCTAGCAGGCCCTGGGAACGGAGGAGGACACCCCTTCCCCAGGTCGTTCTGATGGCTCGGCTTGGACCACGGGACCGGCCCTGACCCAGGCCCTGACTGGGAGGGCGCCTGGCCCCGCGGCCAAGCTGGAGCCGGGAGCAGGGTCAGCCCTCCCCCGACACCCGGCCACACGAGTGAGGGGGGTCCCATGTAGACGTGGGGCAGGTGAAAGCCTGAGGCCACCCCAGGGGTCCATCGTGGTGTCATTCAGGGTGAAAATCGAGGGACGACCCAGCATCTGACCCAGAAGGCCTGGGCGCCCGACGGGACGTGCAGCGTCTGCGTAAAATGGTGAGACTCGGAGTGACACGGACATCACATTGCGGAGCGAAGGAAGAGACAGAAATAGCACGGTCCCACACATTGCTGAGATGCCACGCGGTAAAGTAAACAGCCCCGGTCGTGTCATCGGGGTGGCTGGAATGCCAGCGCGCCGGGCCGGCTTCCGTTCGCCGATCTGTGCTTTCTCAAGCTCCTCCAGGAGACGCCCGAGCCCTGGGATGCGGGGGAGGCCACACTACTACTGACACGTCAGAGGCGCTCCAGCCCCGCCCGGCGGCTTTGACGGGACCAGGGGGCTCGGGGTGTCCCCCTGTGGAGGCCCAGCTGCAGGGGGGCTGCAGGCCTGGGGGCTCGCCCGCTCTCGGGTCCTCCTCCCGGACCTCCAGCCAAGCCCACGGGTCTTCACAAAGGTCCCCACCTCCACAGTGTGAGCCCAGGGCCCCTTCCTGGGCCCCCCTCGGCCTCCCTGAATCACCTGGCCAGGCCATGTGTCCCACCTGAACCCTGGGGGGGTCTCCTCCCTGCGTCCAGGTCAGACCACCTGACCCACCTGTTCCCTACACGCCCTACACGCCCTCCCGGCCGCCCCTCAGCTGCTGAGATGCGCCAGCAGACCCCAGCCGTCCCGATCCCGGCAGGGCCCACAGTGCCTCCACCCAGGGCCCCACAACCCAAGGGGTGGTCACCCCGAAACCTGGCTGGCTGTGGTCCCTGCTCACACTGCCCCCCCCGAACACCTCAAGGGCTCCCGGCTGCCCCCGCCTGCCAGCCTTTAGCGGTCCTTTTAGAGAAATAAAAACTCAGCAGCCAAGTATTGATCTCTTGGGAGGTTTTCCCTATTTCCTGATGAATACTTTACTTAAGCAGACTCACTGCCTACAGTTCAGTTTTGAATTCCTCTCATCAAACATCCATCAAGCAAATGGACAGAAATACTTCACTTGACGGAGCACACGTGCTGTCCCCAGCAACCTGGGGCTGGGTGTGCGCAGGCCCTCGCCTGCTCCGGGACGGCCTGTGGGCTCGGGGCTTCTCCGCCCGAGGCTGCGTGGGGCTCCCTGGACGCCAGGCCTCGCCGCCTCCTCAGGGAGGGAACACCGGCTGCGTCCACGCCGCCCGCCAAAAAGGCAGAGGAAAGGCATGTTTTGGCTGCACCACGTCGGTGCCACGGAGGGCTCGGCCCCCAGAGCTGGGGGCCTCCTTGCAGGGGTTCCAATCTGCTTCCAGCCTCAGGAACCGTAAGTGGATGGAACACACCGTGTGACCCGCACCGAGGTGCACACACAGAGCGCCGCCGGCCCCCACCCACGCGAGACCTCGAGTCCGGCCTCTGTGCACACGTGGCCTCGCCCGTGGAGCTTCATGGAGGTGGTCACGAGTGCGCGCTGCACCCCTGGCTCCCCGGCCGCATCCACAGGGCGCTGACTCAGATCCCTCCTCCAGGCCTGCGAACCGAGGTCGGGGTTACCGGGAAGGGCAGGCCGGGCTGTGACGCCATCTGCCCCACACCCTCCCCTGCAAGTGCCAGTAATAGAAGACACTGCAGGCCCGCAGCCAGACCGGTCAGATGGGGCGGTTCGGGGGGCCCTAGGGTGGGGGGGCGCCCAGGACAGCAGGGTGGGGTTCACGGGCAGCAGGGGGGCTCCGTGCTGATTGGGCCCCCAGAGTCCCCGCGGAAGGCTGGGGGAAGCAGCCTGGGTCCCCCACACATGCCCCCCAGCCCCTGTGCAGCCTCTGGCCACACCCACAACCCCCTCACACCTGCGGTCCCTCCTGTCGGGGACATTCTCCCCCCAGGCCCCAAAGGGAGCGAGCCCCTGGCCAGGTCTCTGCTCCCATAGCTCCCGCCAGCCCCGCTCCACGCCCTGCCCCAGTTCTGCTCCCTCCACCCCTACAGCCACGTGTGCCTCGGTTTCCCTACTTATCACCGGGCTCTCCCATTACAACGGGGGTCGGAGTCCCCCCTGAGGAGGCAGGGGCACAGGACCCGGCCGCTCAGTGCTGGTGGCAGGAGGGGCGGCCCCAGGGAGCAGGGACAGAGGGGCAAAGCGGGTCTGCACAGGGCAGTCCCGGGTCGGGGGGCTCCCGGTCACTGCCGGCCCTCCGTTCGGGGGTCTGGGGGTTCACTCAGGGCCGCCCCTCTGCTGCCCGTGTGCACGGCCGGCGGGGATGGCTGTCGGCCCCGCTGCAGCCGCAAGGAGGGGGCCCGCCACCTGGACCCAGGCTGCCCACGGCGGGGGGCCCCGGGCCGGGGAGGGGCCTGCTCTGGGGGACCACGCGGGGGACGCTGTGGAGCCCCGAGCGCCGTCGCCTCTTGCACCTGAGGGCGTGACCCTGAAGCTAAGCCGTCCACACAGGTGTCGTCAGGACCAACAGTCGACAGGGCTTCATGTCCCGCGGGCCGGACATGCGAGGGGCCGCGCCAACCCCCCAGAGGCGTTCCACAGCAGCCCTGTCGCTGGGCGTCCCCCTGGATCCCGCATCCGCAGGCACCGGCCACCCGTCCGGCCCGCGCCGCCCTCTCCCTCCAGCCGCCGTCCCACGAGCCGCGGGCGCAGGTCCCACAGCTGTACAGACACGGGCCCCTTTGGGTCTGGGGTCCCCGGGCTGCTCCCAGCCTTGGTGTCCACGTAGGGAGGCTTGGCCCGCAGAGTGGCCCTGGGCTCACGGTCCAGGTGCTCTTTGGTGCCCAGGGTCGGGGTGGGGCTGCGGATGACGTGTCCCTCGAGGGGGATGGGGGCGCGTCCTCCCTCACAAGACGCAGGTGAGGCTGCAGGTGTGCCCGGGACCACCTGTGGGTATCCCGGTGGCCTCTGCCGAGGCCCTGGCCCGCAGCAGTGGGCTCAGGAGGGGCCGGCGGGAGGCACCTGCCTCTGGGGGAGGAGGCGTGGCTTCCAGTCGAAGCCTGGACTGGGAGGGGGAGACCAGTGAGCGGGTGCCCACAGGCCCCGGGGGGCCGGGTGTCACCTGTGGGGCCTGGCCGGGGCGGGAGCAGCGGAAACCCCACACAGCCCTCGGCACCTGTTCCAAGAGTTAAGGTGGTCAACGTGCCGCCTCCCCGGGCGATCTGCCCGACGCTCTGAGCCCGCTGCGCTCACACGCTCTGACCCGGAGCCCGCACTTAGATCCGCGTCCAGGAAATGCCCCGCAACGAGAGTCCTTTACACACAGTGGAAGGGGCCCACGGCCCCGATCCAGGATTCATTCGGGAGACTCTGCTCCCCCAGGATGCCGTGGGTCCGGCGGGTGGCACCGTGCTAACCCTCCTGCGGGCTCCTCCCAAGCTTCGGGGACCGATGCAGGCAGCTGCCTCCCAGGACGTGGGCGCCAAGGCCCCGGGCAGGAGGCGGTCCCGCCGACAGCGGCCCGAGGGGAGGGGCGCGCCCTCGCTGGCTGCCCGGGCGGCTCCGGCTGGGAGCACCCCTCTGCTGGGAGCACGGCGGGACGAGGATCTAGATCCCTCTTTTACTCTCCAGCAAAAAACCCCACATGGCCGACGTCCACTTCCAGCTGAGATGGACTACGGGGCCTGGACTCCTTTTCTCGTCAGAAACAATGAAACGCAGACAAAACATCTGAAGTTAAGAGTTTTCCAGGGGTCTGGACATGAGGTGACGCTGAGCCACGGCGCCCACGGAACGTGGAACAGAGCAGGTGGGCCAGCCGAGTGCTCCGGGACGGAGTTCCCAGGCCGCCCCGCCTGAGCTGAGGGTGTGAGCATCTGGGGAGACCGAGGCAGCCATGGTTTGCGGGGTGAGCACAGGGCTGATGGGCAAACTGAATCTGTAGCTAAAATCCTTCCCACGAAGCCAAGGGCCCAGAGGGTTCCGAGGGGGGAACTGTGTGTCACGGGTGAGGAAGAATGGACGGCACTTCCACATAAGCTCTTCCGTAAAATCCAGAAGGAAGGAAGAACCGCCGTTCCGCGAGGCCGGTGTTATCCTGACACAGAATCAGCCACGATATCCCAAGAAAAAGAACACGAAGTTTCTCAGGAACACGGGTGAAAAATTCTCTGAAAGTTTATTAAATTGAACCTGACAATATATTTATTTTATTTTTAATTTTCTTCATTTATTTGAGAGAGACAGTGATAGTGATGGAGGTAGCGATGGAGAGTGAGAGTGAGGAGGAGAGGGAGAAGCAGGCTCCCCACTGAGCAGGGAGCCCGACGCGGGGCTCCATCCCAGGACCCCGGGATCACGCCCTGAGCTGAAGGCAGATGCTCAACCGACTGGGCCACCCAGGCGCTTCCAACAATTAAAAAAAAAAGAAAAGAAAAAAGAAAAAGTCATCAGACACCATACCCAAGTGGGGATTGGCCTGAGAATCCACGGTGGGTTTATATTCAAAACTCAATCAGTGTAATTCACGCTGGCAAAGTCAAAGGGAAAGAGTAGGGTTGATTATCTCAATACATAACGGACCCCCGACAAAATCCAACACCCACTATGCTAAGAACTGGGCAAACCAAATAGACGGGAACTCCCTCCGCCTGATACAGGGCGTCTCTGGAAGCCCACCCACGGCTGACGTTACCCCCAGGGTTGAGACCAAACGCTTTCCCCCTTGGATCAGGAGCAGGGCAGGGAGTCCATACGGCGTCCACAAGAGACCCCAGCACGTGGACAACTGAGTCTTGGCAAAAATGCAACGTCAGTTCAGCGGAGAAAAGAGCCTTTTTTAACAAATGGCACGGGAAGCGGGGGTTAGCCATAGGGGGGACGAGCCCTCTCCACACACCCCAGGCTAGCAAACCAGCTCACGAGGGGGCGCGGGGGAAAGAGGGGGTCCGCGTCGTACAGACACACATGAAACCTAGACTTGAAACTCCCACACAGAAACACAGAGGAAAATCTTTGCTGCTTTGGGTCAGGCAAGGATTTCTTACACTCAAAACAAAAAGTAGGATCCACGAGAGAACACATCAATAAACCGGATTTCATCAAAATTTTAAAAACCTGTTTTTTAGGGCACGTGGGTAGCTCAGCAGTTGAGTGTCTGCCTTTGGCTCAGGTGTGATCCAGGTGGGATCAAGTCGCACATCAGGCTCCCCTGCTTCTCTGTCTGCCTATGTCTCTGTCTGTCTTTCATGAATAAATAAATAAAATATTTAAAAAAATTTTTTTAAATACCTGCTTTTTAAAAGACACTGGGAAAGAATTAGAAGACCAGCAGCCAGCATATATAAAGAGCTCTCAAAACTCAATAATGAGAAATTAACCCATTTGAAAAGACGGGTAAAGGACTTGAACAGATAACTCACCAAGGGTGATGTACGGTGAGTAAATGAGAACACAGAGAAAAGCTCAATGTCATCGGTCATTAGGGAGATTAAAACCACAATGAGACACTAGTACCCACCAACAGCAGGGTTAGAAAGGAAAGGCCCGCCAACATCAAGTGTTGGTGAGGATGTGGGGCAAGTCGTACGCTGCCCGTGGGAGTGGGAAGGGTACAACCATCTTTAACGACAACTGGACGGTCTCTCATACAACTAAACATACCCGCCCCATGACCCAGCACGCGACTCCCTGAGGCAAAGGACAGCACGCATCCCACAAGGACTTGTGCATAAATGTCCACAGCAGGTTTTTTTAAAAAAAGATTTTATTTATTTATTCCTGAGAGACACAGAGAGAGGCAGAGACCCAGGCAGAGGGAGAAGCAGGCCCCCTGCGGGGAGCCCAATGCGGGACTCGAGCCTGGGACCCCGGGGTCACGCCCTGAGCTGTAGGCAGACGCTCAAGCCCTGAGCCCCCCAGGGGCCCCGCAGTCTTATTTTTGACAACAGGACCAAGGACAAGCAGATGTCCATCAGCCGGGCAGCGGGTAAGCCTCAGAGGGATTCTGTTCAGCAGTAAGTGGGGGTGAGACACGGGCCCGCACAGCGACGAGGCGGAGTCTGAGGACGCCGACGCTGGGTGACCGCACGGTCCCGCTTACATAAGCCTGGAGAAAGCCCCACCTAATCCTAGGTGACAGAAAGCAGGTCAGCAGTGGCCTGGGGATGGGGGCGGTGCAGAGGGCGGGAGCGCGGGCTCCCGGGGGCAGGGGGAGGCGGGACGGTTTCCCGGGTGACGGAACCCGGCGGGCCGTGCACTCGGGATGCGTGTCGGTGCGGGCGCGTCAACCCGAGGAGGCTGTCTTGAAAATTCCGCATCACGACGTTGAGAACACGGCAGAATGAGGACATCGGGAAAGCCTCTTATCCGTGAAAGCAACGAGGGCGCTGCAGGAACGGTCAGGATCGACTTTCTCGGGCGCCTGGAAATGAGCCAAAGCCTCAACGTGGGGAACGTTTCTTCAGGAAAAACACCTGGACCTCGGTAGGGGCAGTGAGCTCTGTGGCATCATCGGCCCCATCTCCATGGCACCTGGAAACCAGTGGTGCCTGGAGGGGACGCCTGGGGCCCCACCCCCGACAAGCATCCGACAAGCATCCTCGTCCCTGGCAGGTGTCCCCCTACCCCCCCCCCCCCCCCGCCAAGGCCCCAGTTGCTAAGCCCCTTGGTGCGCCGCGGCCTGGAGCTCACAGCAGGGACAACCGTGGCCCCGAGGGAGTTCGCTTGGGGAAATGGCATCCGAGGCCACCATCTAACAGGGCAGCCGCCCGAGCCTATGGCTGGCGTGTGGGGTGAAGACGAGGCAAAAATAGACCAGGGAACGAGCTTGAGAGCAAAAGCTGAGAAAGGAGCCGTCCCCGGGGCATCGGGAGATCCTACGCGGTCCCAGGGTTCTGCACGGCCGGGCACACGCGTGGGGCTGCACCCGGGCCCCTGGAGACTGGGGGACCCTGCACGAGCGTCTGGGGAGCGCAGATCCCCGCTGCGGGTGGCTCGCAGGCACAGCGGCCCCGCAGCCCAGCCTGGGGCGTGAGCGGCCTCCGAGGTGGCTGAGCGTCGCGCGGAGAGGATGGGCTGCCGGGACGCGTCCGTGAGATCACCGTGCACACGGCGACAGACCAGACACGGGGCGCGGGGGCAGAACCTGGTGTCTGGAGCTGCCCCACCGCATCGTGTCAACTCTCCAGTCTGAAAACAGCAGCGACGCGCAGAGAACCCAGAGAGGACGCCCCGCGCGCCCAGGGCCACGGCTCTCTGCAGCCGCCTGGCCCCCAGACTGGACTTCAAATCAGCTAGCGCAGGTGTGTGCACAGAGCGGAGGGAAACCACGTCTGAAGACCCCAAGAAGGTATGAGAACGAAGTGTCCGCAAACAGGGGGATCCGCAGAGAGACAGAGGAAGAGCAGGGGAGATTCTGGAAGACACGGGGCGGCCACGGGCGGCAGGGAGGCCGGGGAGCTGGAGCCAGGGCGGGCCCCCAGGCACACGCTGGAGCCCCACAGACGGGGAAGGAGAGGCAGGCGCAGGCAGGATATTTGAAAACACGAGGCCCGAAACGTCAGCAGTTGCAGTGACAACCACTCCCACGCACGTAGTGGAAGCTCCGCCTGGGCGCCCTGCGAGGGAAGCGTGAGGAGCAGACGCGGACAGAGGCCTCCCTGGAAGGGGGGGATGGAGGAGGCCGGCCTCCCCGGGAGCCCCGAGGCCCACCTCAGAGACACCCCCTGCCTAGGACTCTGCCCCCACGGAGGCTGTCCCCAAAAATGAGCAGCGAAATTAAGACATGTGCACAAGGGGATCCCTGGGTGGCGCAGCGGTTTGGCGCCTGCCTTTGGCCCAGGGCACGATCCTGGAGACCCGGGATCGAATCCCGCATTGAGCTCCCTGCATGGAGCCTGCTTCTCCCTCCGCCTGTGTCTCTGCCTCTCTCTCTCTCTCTCTCTGTGACTATCATAAATAAATAAAAAATTTAAATAAAAAAAAAAGACATGTGCACAAAATAATGAACCAAACAAAATGTAAGTAAACGCATTAGGGTTTATAAAGACATACTCTTAAATTTTGACAAAATGAACAAAATAAACCCGATCTAGCGCGCCCCTCAGGAGCAGGCCTGGCCGGCCCCAGGCGGCGGGGAGGCAGCCCAGGGAGGGGGGGTCACTGGAATCCGTGGGGAGCAGCCTCGAGCCTGGGGAGGTGGCGGCTGCGACAGGCGTTCCACACTGTGCGCGGCTCCGGCCGTGACCGCGGCCCCGTGAGCACGGAGCTGCCTCGTGGGCCACGGCCCCGCTCCCAGCACGCAGCAGGTGCACAGCCGAGCGCGGCCCGGCGGCCCACCGGGGACCACTCGCCACGGGGCCGAGGATCAGATAAATGTGGTGCAGCCGTGAGACGGGACGGGGCCGCAGACACCCGGCGGGAAGCGAAGCACGCCGGACACAGCCGGTCCCTTCGGGGAACCACTTGGAACAAAGAGACCCAGGGAGCCGGGACTGGGAGCTGCTGGGGTGGGGCTTCTGTTTGGAGAGAAGGTTCTGGACCTGACGGAGGGGGCGAGGCCCAACAGGGTCCGTGGGCAACACGGTGCTGAGCCACACTTCAGCGCTGAACTGCAGGACGCGCGAATTCAATCTCGGGCTGGAAATGTTCCTCAGAGGATTTCTGTAAGAGGTGGAACGACGACACGGGCACACGGTGGGGCCGGTCCACGCGGACGGGCCCCTTCCCCAGGGAATGGGGGCGCCCCACTGGCCGCACTCCAGGGGCGAGAGGGCAGCGCATCGGGGTCCTCCCCGCCCTGTCTGCCGCGGCCCCTAGGAGCACCCTAGGGCATCCTGACCTGGACACCCTGGTGCCTGGGGTGCCCTGACCTCTGGCCACGGCGGCTCGTGGCTTTGGCCGGCTGACTGCCCCTCCCTGCGAGGCCTGCTCTGCCCACACCTGCCACAACGTGAAGGATGTCGTGTTGTTGGGGGGGGGGGGTGAGCGCATCTTTGCTGGGGATTCTGGAAGCCAGTCGGGGCGGGCGGGGGCAGGGGGCGCGTGCCTGGCATCGCCTGCCCTTGGCGCCCGTGCCCGGTGCCGGCGGAGGCCTGGCTGGGGAGGCTGCGGGCAGCCCCAGGACCGCCGCCCTCGCTGCGGCCAGCCAGCGGCCTCCAAGCCCCAGCGCCCGCTCACGGACACCGACAGCAGGACGCTGCAGGAAATCACCTTCCTGGCCCGAGACAGGAGGCCAGCGGCTCCGGGTGCGCGGCCGTCGTGCCCCAAGCAACCGCGGAATGCACGCGGCCAGAGGGACCCACGGGGACTTCGAGGTGTGGAAATAATGCGCAGCCCTGCTGCCCCCTCCCAGGACGCGCCCGGCCAGGCGGGGTCTGTGCGTCTGTCTGTCCAGAGCCCCAGCAGCCTCACAGACGCTCCGGGAAGACAGGAGGCGCCCGGCCGCGGGGGGAGAATCCGGAACGCCTGGCACTGTCCTGGCCCAGGAGGCCCAGGCCGCGCGGTGGGGAGCGAGGTCTACACCTGCACCGTGGTCTACACCCCACGGACTCCACCAGCCCGGCTCGGGACACTGCGGGATCCTGATGCCCACCGTCCGACCAATAAGGAAACTGGGTGAAATCTGACTTTTTAATAGAAAGTAAACATTTGAGGTTCTCAGAGTGAGCGGGAGGGTAAACAGCATCCTCACTGGCAGGAAGATACAGATACTGGTGGGCGCCCGGGGTCCTGGGGGGAAGCTTCCTGGGGGCAGGGACCCTCCTACAGGTGCCAGGTGAGCCCCGGAGCCGCCAGGGAGCAGATGGGGAGACGGAGCCCTCGGGTCAGCGCGAAAGGTCTCCAGCCCTCGGACCCTGCATTTCCTGGCGCGGCAGCTCTGAGCCTCTCCGACCTGGATCCCAGGAGACTTTCCAAACACGGAAATTTGGGAATCCTGCCACCCCACCCCCTCCGGAGTGTCAGAGCTCGCAGAGCCCATTAAAGGCTCTGGTAAGTCCTGCTGCAAGCCAAGCCTCCACCTTGCCCAACTCTGCGTCTCCCGAACTACTCTGGCCAGAGAAGTCCCTTCCCATGTCATGGCTGATACCTGCCCCCCCAGCTCATACAGCGACCTTGGCAGGGCTGCTGCAGGGGAACCGCACGGGGAGACTGAGGCAGGATCTGGCCCCCGACGGGGGTCCTCTGCAGCCCTCCCTCACACGGGGGCTCGGCCTTGGCCACACACCCTCCTCCCCCCCGCAGAGCGAGACAGTCGTGGGACGGCCTGACTGTGGAGCGCGCCACCATGGCACCCGGGCGGACACAGGACGCAGGATGCAGGACACAGGACGCAGCCAGCCGCGGGGCGGCCCAGGCTGAGGGGCCCTGAGGACACGGCAGCTGTGAGGCCCAGGGGCCGGCAGGGCTCAGGAGCTGGCCCTACAGCAGATGCGGAGCCCCGATGCAGGGGCTGCGGTGTCCGTGTGGATCTGGCCCAGGACAGGCCCCACCGTCGAGGCTCGCCCCACGGCCTGGCCATCTCCGCGTCAGAGGCTCGGCCTCCACACAGGTGGGCCCCCAGCAGCCAGAGGGGCGGTCAGCCAGGGCGCCCAAGCCCAAGGGTGCTGACGCCCTGTGGTGGGCTGAGCTGAGCCCCCTCTGAGCATATGCTGAAGCCCCCCAGCACCTCATGACGTGGCCGGACATGGGGAAGGGGTGATTAAAGGAGGAGGAGGTCCCTAGGATGGCCCCGATGCAGTCTGACCCGTGTCCCCGTGAGATCAGAACACGCACAGAGGGAGACGGCCTGAGGCCGGGAGAGGATGTCCAGGGGCCCAGGGAGGGGCCCCAGGAGGAGCCAGCCCTGCCCACACCTGGACCTGGACGTCCAGCCGCCAGCCCTGGGAGGACGCCCCCCGGGGGACGGTGTTTGTTGTGGGTGCCGCCAGCCCGCCTGAGCCAAGACAGCCTGGGACCCTAACTGAGAGCCAAGACCAGCCAAGGGACCTGATTCCCCTCATAAACGAGAAAACCCCCTGGGCTGCGTGGGGTTCTGCGGGGACACCGCACGTCAGCAGCCCCCTTGGTCCCTCCAGGAAGAGTGTCGGGGGACAGTAAACCAAACACGTTCTCCGAGACGCCCCCGACTTGGTACAAAACAGCACACGAGCCGCACACCCCGCTCCCAAGGCCCCACCCAGGGCAGGAGGGCACGGCAAGGTCCTAGGGACACCCTGGGTGGTGAGCTGTAGGCTGAGATGCTTCAGGGGCCCGTGGTCCAGCCCTCACAGACTAGGGAAACTGAGGCCAGAGCGGGCGGGATGTCCCCGAACGGTCCTTTCAGAGCGGGCCCCCCTCCTGACCGCCCTGCGGCCCCCACCCCTGGAGGACAAACAGCCCACCCAGGCCCTGCCCCAGGGCTCCGGGCCCGTCCCCGGGCGGTGCGGGGGGGCAGGGCGCATGCCAGCTCGAGGGGGCCGGGGGCTTCTGCCGCGTGGCCGCCCCTCCTGTGCCAGCCTCCAGCGCCTGGCTGGCCCCTGCTCCTCCCTGCTGGCCCAGGGCAGGCCCTGCGTCCTGTGGGCCCGGGGGCGGGGTGAGGCAAGACGGGGGTGCCCGTGGCTGGCTGAGACCAATTCCTGAGGTCCCCAGCCCAGGCAGGAGCTGGGGAGGTGGTGAGTCCCGCAGGAGCCTCCCCACGGCCCGGTGCCACCGCTCAGCGGGGAGGCCTGCCAGGCCCCGGCAGCACGACGGGGTCGGGGGTCCGTCTGCTCCTCGGCCCGCCGTCCACCACGGGCTCCACCGCTCTCACGGCCCACCCCCTGCTCCCTCTGTCCCTCGGATTCCCGGGCGGGGAGGGCCAGCTCCCCCCACCCCTGCAGCAGCGCCCGGTGGGCTCCCCGGCGGCGAGGCTAGCAGGGCACACCTCTCCCGCCGGCGCCCGGCTACACAGCAAGCTCCGCCCCGCGTCACCAGGGGCGCCAGGCTGGGGGGCTCCGGGGAAGGCTTGGCCAAAGGGCAGGGAAGCAGCGGACCAGACGCTGGGGGCTGGGAGGCACTGGCCATGGACCCCCGTCCAGCCTCCCCAGGAAGCCCAGCCTGCGGCTTGGCCCAGAGGACAACGGGGAAGAGTGGTCGGGTCTGGATTCTGTCCCTCCCACCAAGCACCCCACAGCTAGTAGAGCCCCTCCCCGGCTCATCCCTGTGTCCCGGTGGTGCGTGCGGCAAGGCTGCTGCCTGATGCCAGACGGGACAGGTGAAGGTCCTGGGGTCCAGGAAGAGCTGGGGCCTCTGCTCGGGTTCCACAGCCCGCTGCCCCTGCCCACCACTGCAGCCTCGGCTGCGCGGAGGGTCCCTGGGCACCCCCGTGGCCCCTGCCCTGTCCGGGCCAGCCTCAAGGCCCCAGGCCCCAGGCGCAGGGGTCGTCTCATGTCCCGGCTCTTCCTTCCTGGGGCCCAGCCCCTACTCCCAGGCCTGACCGTGGTGCCCAGACGGCGCCCCGAGCGTGCAGGCTGCCATTCGCACGGCCTTTGCATGTGCAGAGCCGCTCGCCCACGCAGCGCTGCCAGGCTCGCTCCTCCCCTACCCAGCCCCGCACCTGGGTGGCCTCCAGCTGTCCCGGGTGTGGCCACCAGCAGCTTCTTGTTTCCCTTGCCTCCTGGGAGATGGACTATTCCGGTTGCTTCTGGAAAGTGTGTTTGTTATTTGGCTCCTGGAAACACCATCTGATTACAGACTCTGCCCTGGGCTCCCCGGGCCCCCCAGCAGGCAGGAGGGGGAGGCCACTGCAGCGGTCCCCAGGCTGGGACATGAAGAACTCGGGGAACCCCTCTCGGGGCAGACAAACGCGTGCCTTCCCAGCGCCGACCTGCCGCACAATCACACCCCGCAGGGCACCTCCCCTGCCGCAGGTGGGCACCTTGGGCCTAGGAGTTCAAAAACACAGAGAGCTGGGGATCCCTGGGTGGCTCAGCGGTGTAGTGCCCCCTGCAGCCCAGGGCCTGATCCCCGAGACCCGGGATCGAGCCCCACGTCGGGCTCCCTGCATGGAGCCTGCTTCTCCCTCTGCCTGGGTCTCTGCCTCTCTCTCTGGGTCTCTCATGAGTAAATAAATAAAATATTTTTTATAAACAAGAGAGCCCCCTTTCCCACATGTGCGTGCACACAGGGGGCACACTGTGTGCACACACACGCGCACATGTACATGTATGCACACCGCACACATGCAGGCACGCGCAAGTACGTGTGACACGTGCACACATCCCGACAGTGTGATGCAGCATGTCTGGAAAACACATGCATTCCCACACGTGTGCGAGACCGGCATACGTGTGTGTGCACACAGGACACATGCATGTGCGCACACATGCCCATGTTTGAACACACACACGCAGGCCCTGGTCGCAGCACCGTGGTGCATTCAGCCCGACCGCCTGCAACCTAGTAAAGAAGTACCTGAACACAAACGTAAATCGTTAGTGACGTCTCAACGCCGCTTGGGGGAACGCGGTCTGCTACACGCGAGACTGTGGAACTCCTTCACAGAGCACGGCCCAGCGCCAACCCCGAGCCCTCCCCTACAGCCCGCCGTTCTGGGGACGCAGACGGGGCTCGTGACGGAGGGACCCGGCTCTCCGCGGGTCAGCCCCCACGGGCAGTGCCTCGGGTCTCCCAGACTCCATGTCTTCACACACGAGGTCAACAGACTCTAAGGGTGGGGACCCCATCCCGGCCCCGGGTCCCCTGGGGCGGTGCCGTGGGTGGAGTCCAGCGCGGGCCTCACTGACAGCACGTGACCTGGTGCCTTTTCAGAGGGCGCGGCCGGCTCACCCCTTGGGGCCCTCGGGGCTGCAGATTCACTCCCGCGGCACCTGCCACCCTGCCTGCCTGACGATGAGGGTTTTGTAACCCGAACGGTAGCTACTGAGGTAGGCATCTGACACGTTCCCTGGGGTAGGACAGGTGCGTAGGACTAGGCGGGTGTGGGGATGGGCGGGCGTGGGGGGTGGGGCGTGGGTGGAGGGGTGGACGATGCGGGGCATGGAAGTGGGGGATGGGGTGTGGTCGGGGGACGGGAGTGTGGGGGTGGGGGCTGTAGGGGATGGACAGGTGTCAGGGCGAGCACTGAGGCACTCGCAGAGCAGGGCTCTGGCTGTCCTCCCAGAATGCCATGAGAAATGACCCCTTGGGGCCGCCAGAGCCGTGACCCCCGGCACCATCAAGGCAGCCCAGTGCCCCGTGGCTCAGGCTCCTGCTCCTCGTTGGCTCGGGCATCTTCCCACCGTGTCCCCACCAGCCTGAGAGCGGAGCACAGAGCTCCCGGCTAGGGCTCTAGGGCCGGGTTTGGGGAAGGGACTGGGGGGAGGGCAGAGGGGACAGGGGTGGAGGGGTGATGGGGCAGGGGGAAGGACGGGAGGGGAGGGGAGGGGAGGCCAGGCCTGTGTTCCTGACGCCATCCCGCCATCCGCAGAGGTGACAGCTACCTCACGTCATGGGGAAGGCATCTGCAGGGCCTGTCACCGCCATCGGGCGGGGTGAGGGGAGTGGGGCAGGCTCAGGCCCGGCGCAGATGGGAGCCCCAACAGCCCGGGGGAGCACTTTCCCGACAGCCGCCCACCTCACAAAGCTTGTGCCCGATTCCAGGGACGATCACCGACCTGGTCCTGTGTGCCGTCAGCCAGACCAGCCAGTCCTGTCACTTTTGTCCACGTGTTCCTCGCTTCCTTGGCCTTTACCTCATCTTTCTTTCCTAGGTCTGGGACTGAATGTTGAATTCACATATTACTTTAGTTCTTTCTCTCTCACTCTTTCAAGTAGGCCGCACACCCAGCACGGAGCCCAAGGTGGGCCTGAACTCACGACCTGAGCCGAGATCAAGAGTGGGACGCTCACCCGACGGAGCCACCGTGGCGCCCCTATTGCACTGAGGCCCTTAAAGATGGTAAGCTTTCCTCCGAGTGCATTTTTGGCCGCCTTCTAGAAGCTTCCCCGGGCAGGGTCTTCTGCATGCAGCAGTCCGCAGCAGTCACACACTGTCACCTCCTCTGGGACTCCAGGGTCAGCTGCAGAGCGTCAGTTCCATTTCCCAATGTCCCACCAGCCAGGAGGGGCTTCCACCACCCCTATGGGTGGGCTGGGGCCTGGTCCCTGCAGTCTGCACCCCGGGAGCCCAGGCTGCCGGCCAGGCCACCACATCACAACGCTGCACCGTGTGAGGACTCGAAGCATCCCCCATGGCGGCACGTGTCACTCACTCTCAAGGCCAGATCCAGGGCCAGGGGTGCAGGACCAGCATGCGCTGCGCAGGGGGAGAGGTCAAGACGGGGTCTCCCCACCACAGCGCCCTTGACATCGGGCACCCTGACGTCCCCGGCAGAGCCAGCACGGCCAGAGTGTGCACGCAGGCTTCCTGCCGAGAATCGCTCACTGGGTCCCGGAGCCTCCCCTGGAGGCGGCCGTGGGCACGCTGTCCTCTGGGTCCCTCGGGGCTCCCCTCCCAGGGCTGCCCATCGCCCACGACCCTCAGTGTCAACCTCTCCTGAGGTCAGGCCCTCCAGTCCACTCTTTAGTGGACACCTTACTTTTATGTCCCTGTTAGGGTCCAGCCTGAGGGAAGCGTGGGGGACGGCAAGGGGCTGGGCTGTGCCCCACGCGGTGCTGGCCGTGGCTCCTGGTCCTGAGCGCGGGCGGGCCCTGAGGCTCAGAGCTCACTGAATCAGCGCTGACCTGGCGGGGAGGGACAGCGGTGCCCGGTGTCGGCTCTCTGTGCACTGGCCGGGAGGTGACAAGGACACCCCAGCAGGCCTCATGGATGAGGGAGGAGGCCGGGGCTCTCTGGTTAGGGGCAGTGAGGAAAGGCCCCCGGCAGGACCCCAGAGATGGGGGTAGCCACAGCACAGGGACCTTCTGGAACGTTGGGAGCAGGGTATCTGAGGGGCAGGCCCAGCCAGGGTCCTGCTGGGTCCGCTGTGGCCTCTGTGGGACCTCGGGACTCCCCCCCCAAGGAGGAGGTCAGGGTGGGGCTGGGGGCTGCTCTGGGTCACCCCCACCGCCACCCGGCCTGACCTGCACCTGGGCGCTGGGTGTGGGCCAGTGGGAGTGGGAGCGGGGAGCAGGGCAGAGCCAGGGCACAGCCGCCTCCCCCGCCACCCCTGCCCCCTCCAGGGCGGGAGCTCCGAGGCGCGGCGTGGAGAGCGGTGTGGGTGTGGGCACCCCCAGCTGCTGCCCCGGCCGGGAAACCCCAGCAACAAAACACAACGCAGCCAAGCACGTGACCCCAGGAATGCAAAGCCGGGCGGCAGGAGGAAGGTAATCACACCACTGGGCCCCCAGCAGGAAAAATAATAACAAACTAACAAAACTCATGACTTTCTCAACAGGAGCCAAGAAGGAATTCAGTAAAATTCATCTCTGCCCAGTACGGGCGCGCCCCAATTAGGAACCTCGCTGTCGCCCCTCGTCTGATAGGAAGGTAGGCCCGGAGGAGCAAACGCCCACCGAGATCGCGTGCGTGCCCGGAAGCACGTATACTGAGCGTGCACACGTGCAGACACAACACGCGTGCACACACATACGACGTGTGCACACGAGGGCATGCACATAAGACGCTGTGCACATGCACACGGCGCTCCCGGTCCCACACCTGGGCCCCACGGCTGCTATGTCCTCAAAAGTGGGGCCGGGCCGCCGGGTGGGGCGAGGGTGAGGAGCTCCCGGGGTCCCCGATCCGTGCCGTCTACCCCCTCCCGCTCCCCCGCGGGACGTGACCCCCGCCAGGCAGCAGGATCTCCTGGTCCCAGTGCTGCCTCGTGTCCGGATCAGGGCTCTCCACCCCTCGGGGGAAGGTGACCGAGGCGCTGGGGACACGTGGCCCAGAGCAGGAGCAGCCCGGGTCAGCGCCGTGACCGCCCGGCCCTTGCAGCCGACGTCACGCGCTTGTCAGGACTGTCGTCCAAGCAGGGCCGGCCCCGGGTGCTCTGAGGGCCCCTAGGCCGGGGGCCTTGCAGCTGGGCTGTCCCCAGGCAGCCCCTGAATGGGGTCCTCCCCGGGGGCCGTGCCCCCAGTGCCGAGAAGGGCCCCACCGAGGCTGGCGCTGCTGGGAAGGGCAAGGGACGGGGCCAGGTGACAATGACCCAGGACTGCAGCCCGCCCGCCCCCGCTCCCCCTTCAGGAGTCCTCGTGTGTCCCAGGCCCTCCCGCTGCACAGGGGCCAGCAAGGCCAGTGTCTCAGGTGTGCCGGAGCCACATAGCAGCCCGCCCAGGTCAGGGCCCCCACGACAGCGGGGCCTCCAGGTCCAGGGGCACGGGGGTGGGGGGGCCTCAAGGCCACAGGACAGACGGCAGACCGGCAACTCAGAGGGGGCTCCACACAGCCTCCCCTCCCCGCGGCGTTCCCACGGGAGGACGACCCCCTGCAATCCCTCTGAGCACACCGGGGGGCTGCCAGGCTAGCGGGCAGCTTGAGCGGGATGCCAGAGGCCTGGCCCCTGTGCGTGCACCCCTGCGCGTGCACTGACAGCCTCGGCACCGTGTGGCCATGCACACACACGCGTTTGAGGGGCAGGACCGGACGGTCGGTCGGAGGCCCAGCCGTGTGTCCCTCTGGACAACCCCTGCTGGTCACCAGCACCTGGTCCGCCCGCCCGGGTCCCCAAGGCCACCTTCTCCCCCAGGAGTCACTCTTGGGCCCTGATGGGCCTCATCCGCACACAAGACACAGGCAGAGGCCGAGTGTGCCGTGGGCCAGACGGTCCCGCTGCCCCAAGTGGGCCTGGGTGCAGCTGGGGTCCCAGGTGCTGCCCTCCCGCTGGCCCCCGGGCCCCAGCACCCCAGGGCCCATCTGCAAGGCCAGGGGGACCCGCGCAGGGCTGAGCCAGAGCACCTCCTCTGGCCACCTTGTCCTGCCTCTGGAGGTCTGCCCTGTGCCCAGCGCCCGAGGCGTCCGACCACCCTGCGGCCACCACCACCCCCGCGGCCCTTCCCCTGCAGGCAGTGTGCCCAGCCAAGCCACCAGGAGCCGTGTCCCCGTGGCTGGAGGCCAGAGCGCAGCTCAGCCCCCGGCAGCAGGATCAGCACCGTGAGGCCTGGTGACGGGACTCGCTGTGCATGCGATGCTCAGATATGCCAACACCCACCTGGCGCGTCCACGGTGGGGTCGAAGGCTCGGCTGAGGAGCCCAGGCCTTGCCCTACACTACCGAAACGGAGACTGCTGTCCACCCTCGGCCGTCCCCCTTTTCCTGCCTGGAACGGTGGCTGGCGCACCAGCAGCTGCTATAGCAACAGGAGGAATAAAGGACTAGCAGCTGCCGGTAGCACCCTGGAGGGGCAGCCCACCTCAACATAATCAGCTGCCACACAGCATAGCCGGAACTAGCAGGTGACCAGCGCACCCCTCTCCTCCCGGGACCCCACTAGGTGGCATCCCCACCCTGCTCTGCTGTGAGGCTGGGTGGGCCCCAAGCCAGGCTCCCCTGTGCCCCCCACCCACGCGGGGCCTCCACCACCAGCCCGTGTTTGGGACTTGAGTTCAGCTGGCAGGGGCTGCCGTCTCCCTCCCTCACACTCGCCACGGGCCCCTCCCCTGGAGCCCTCCCGGCGGGGCCAGGCACGGCCCTGGAGCTGCAGGTGGCAGACAGCTGTGCGCTGGCTGTGGCGCGAGGGTCGGCCCAGACCGGGGCAGACAGGCTGGCTGGGAAGGAGAACACAGGTCCACTAGCAGGGGGAGGTGCTCACACAGGCGCCCAGAGCCTGGGGCGCTGACCAGGCCACAGTCTCTAATTACACAGCGATGGAATTAGAACCGGCTCCCAACCTCGGAGACTGGGGGTGGGAGTAATCACCGCTGCGCGACAAGCCCGCGCACCGGAGCAGGGAGTGGGGCGCCTGAGCCCCGGGCTGTGGCTTGCCAGGCACTGGCCAGAGCCTGACCTGGGGGCGGGGGTCAAGGGCGGGGTGGCTGGAAACTCACACTCCTGAGGACCTCAGGCTCAGTAGGAAAAGCACCTGATCACCCAGCTCCGGTCCCAGTCCTGGCCAGAGGAGCACTCCCCCAGCAGAGAAGGTCCTAGGTAGGGGAGCACTTGCCCCCGCAGAGAAAGTCCCAGCCAGGGGAGCACTTGTGCCCTGCAGAGAAGGTCCTGGGTGGGGGAGCACTTGCCCCCACAGAGAAGGTCTCAGCCAGGGGAGCACTCCCCCTGCAGAGAAGGTCCTAGGTGGGGGAGCACTTGCCCCCGCAGAGAAAGTCCCAGCCAGGGGAGCACTCCCCCTGCAGAGAAGGTCCTAGGTGGGGGAGCACTCCCCCTGCAGAGAAGGTCCCAGCCAGGGGAGCACTCCCCCTGCAGAGAAGGTCCTAGGTGGGGGAGCACTTGCCCCCGCAGAGAAGGTCTCAGCCAGGGGAGCACTTGCCCCCTGCAGAGAAGGTCCCAGCCAGTGGAACACTCCCCCTGCAGAGAAGGTCCCAGCCAGGGGAGCACTTGCCCCCTGCAGAGAAGGTCCTAGGTGGGGGAGCACTTGCCCCGCAGAGAAGGTCCTAGGTAGGGGAGCACTTACCCCTACAGAGAAGGTCCCAGCCAGGGGAGCACTTGCCCCCTGCAGAGAAGGTCCTAGGTGGGGGAGCACTTGCCCCTACAGAGAAGGTCCCGGCCAGGACTGAGCTGGCCCGGCGGCCCCCAGGGCCCCCTCTTCCGCCAGCAGGAACCAGAACGAGAAGGGACAAGGCTTCAGGCTGGCAGGATGCCCAGCAGCCTCTGTGGCACCAGGAGACATGTGAATTCAAAGATACAAGTACTCACTGATTTTTCTCCCTAGAATCTGAAAAATAACATTTCCCAATCTTAACCAAACCTTAAGAAACACAAACCAACGTCAGGAACACGTCTGTAATTATCGCTGCAACCTATGTTATTTTAACACCTTTAGGAGAAAATGCAGTCTACTGAGTCTGTTTGACTTCAAAATAAGGAGGTTGTCCACACAGGCCAAGGGTCTCAGGCCCAGAAGCAGGGGACTAGCTGGCCTGGGAACGCGACATTAGAGAAAGGCCCGGAAGGCTGGCGTCTTGCTATCTGCAGGAGCCGGCTGGCTCTCCCGGTATCTTGGAAACATGCACTGATAGCAGCCCCCTGGAACCCTGGTCATGGGGTGAGGGCCAAGAACCCACTGGGGCCATGCAGGGGCTGGGCCCCGGCATCTCCACAACGCTGCCAGCCCAAGTGCCTATTGTGGCAGTTATCGCACGAAGAACGTTCCAGCAGTTTGCACGATGCTTGACTTCCAAGCAACACAGGACCCGGACAGGCACGGCTGCCTGGGCCTGACTCACCGCCCGGCTGGGGCGACCAGCACTGATGCCCTTCAGTGCCCGAGACCGAGAGAGCCTGAGTCCACGCGCAGGCCGGCACGCAGAGGCTCAGGCTGCATCGGGCTCACGCGTCACCACCCGCCCGGCACCCGACCCGGGCTCCTCTAGAAGCTACGTGCGGACGGGGTGCAGCCATCACCCGCCCAACGAGCCAGACACCCAGACAGGAGCCAGCCCGATGGCCGGCCTCAGGGCCCTGTGGCTTGCAGGCGCGTCCAGAACCAGCCACCGCGGTCCCGTGGAGCAGACCCTGAGGGCTGTGTTCACACCCGACTCCCCCCTCCTCTCCAGGCACTTCCGCCTCAAATAACCCTCTCCCCGCTGCAGTGTGTAGACGCGAGGCTGGGCGCCTGGACCCCGGGCCTGGTCACCTGGATCCTGCAGCCCAGTTTCCCGCCTCAGTCATTCACGCAACGCCCTGCCACCTGTTGGCGCAGTTCCGGGGCGGCGACCCAAGCAGCGCCAAGCCAACCCGGCCCTCAAGCATTTCCGTCTTTGGGGAAAAAAAGCCCGCACGGAGAACGTAAGGGAAGGCTGGAGGGACAGGAGCAGCCGAGCCGGAGAGAAGCCCGGGTGCTGAGCTCTGCGGAGGGCGGGTGGGGTGAAGAGGCCCCGCCACCACGAGGGCGCCCCTGGCCACCGCCCGAAGCCCCAGCGCAGCGCTCTGCTGTCCTCGGCTGCCCCACGCCCCAGTGCCCTGGCCCGTGTCAGACCCCGACCCACCAGGCCTCCCAACGCCCAGCGCCTGGCGGTGCAGGGATTTCCCGCCCCACCTGGCGACAGGTAGTCCACTCTGGATGTGCAGATGTGCTCCTCTGTCGGCCCGGGACCTCCCCCAGGCCTCGCTGATCTCTAAAGCTTCCCGTCTGCCCAGGACCTGAGCGGAACTGTACTAGGGGACAGAAGTGGAGGTGGGGTCACACTGCAGGAGGGTGGGTCCTCACCCAGCGACTCATGAGAAGGCAGAGGGAGGGCCAGGGACACCCAGGAGGGACACCGGAGCCGCTGGCAGACAGCACGCTGGAAAGGGGACACCTCCGTCGGAGGCCGCTGCAGGCGGCATGGCCCTGACTCCCCGAGATAATAGGTTTCCGGTGTCCGAAGCCACCCCGTGTGGTAATGGGGTGCCCAACAAGTCCAGTGGCAGCCTCAGGCGAGCCCGGCCTGGCCCAGACGTGCGGGGAAAGCACGTGGCTGCAAGCTTTGGGGGGTGTCTGTCACGCGGGGAGATCACGGCACCGGACGACGGAGGCACACGTCTGGCAGAGCGGGGCAGCAGACGCCGCAGCCAGAGCTCCAGAAGGGAACGGGGAGGGCTGTATGGGGAAGGAGGATCTGGGTGGGATCTGGGTGGGTCACTGGAGTGCAAAAGGGGGTCTTGAAAATTTCTGGCTGGGTAATGCCTTGGCCTCCTCGCCAGGAGCCCTGAGGTAAGCCTGGGGCGGGCCGGGCGCGCCACGGCAGGAGTGCACAGGCTTTAAAATGCACCACCGCCGGCCGACTGCTCCGTTCCACCACCTGAACTTACCAAGTTGGCGAGGTCCACCGCACGCACGCACGCTGCTTCCCCTCCTGCTCGGCTGCAGGGGACGCGCAGGGGCGGCCTTTCCCGCCCCACGAGCCCCGCTCATCTGAGCAGCAGCTGTCATTGGGGCCCCGCACTCTGCTCTGCGGGTGAGGTCCCTGCACGTTCGAGGCTTCTAGGTCATCCTGGGGTGCGTTCTGAGCTCAGTGGTCGGGGCGGCGCATGCGTTACCTCCTCGCAGGGAACCCACCCACCCTGGGCCAGCCTCTCCCCTTCCCACAGCACACGCTCTCCTGGGCAGCCGAGAGCACAGCGAGGGGAGCACGCCGGCCGTCGTCACACTGGAGCAGCTGGAGGCCCCTCAGGACACCACATACGGCCTCAGTCATCGTCCCCAAACTCAGACATTCAGACAAGCGTGATGGAGAAACGCCACGGCGCCCGCACCCCACTGTTTCTCCCACTTATTTTATTGCAAAAATCAGTTCATCACAAATATCATTTTGTAAGCAGCTGATCTCCCGTCTAGAGAACCGGGTTCTGTGCGGAGAACAAGAACGACCCGTCGCTTAGGGGCTGGCGGTCCTGGCTGGAGGGCCGTGCTGCCCTCTGGCCGAGGGGATTCAGGCTCCCACCTACAGCCTCACGGTCACATCCATCCCTGGCTGCGTCCCGTGCCTGGGAAGTGCCCGCACTGTGTGCTCTTGTGCAGAGAAGGGGCCCAGGATGCCCACGGCGGGGTGGGGCACGGGCTCGGATTCCGTTCAGCCGCCAGTTCCCAAACGGCCTTGGAGGGCGCTGCTCAGGTGTCCGTGAATCGTGAGCACGCTGGCCACGGAGGTGGAGGACATACCTGGGCCCACGCCGCTGAGCCACAAAGCCGAGTGCCTGGCGCCTGAACGCACAGACGCAGCACCCATGGCTGGGGCCCACCCTCCATAGCCGCATAGGGGTGCCCAGGCCCCGGGGCCACATACCACCACCACCGACCCTGCAGGATGCGGGCGAGGAGTCCCCACGCAGCACTCCCAGCTCCCACCCCCTGGACAAGCCTCAGCCTGCGGGGCCAGGAGAAGCAGCCCCTTCCACATCCTCAAACTGAGGCTTTCCGTCGGTGTTCCTGCAGTCTGGCCTCCAAAGCCCAGGCTTCTAGCACACAGTCATCTCGCTCGCAGGTCAGCCGTGTGGCCCCAGGTGGGACCAGGCCGGCTTCCAGCCTCAGACTGTGGACAACCGGGGCCCTGTCCACTTGAGTCGGAGGAACAGGCGGGAAACAACACAGGCTTGGAGCCGAAGGGGACCCAGCGAGGGAAGGGCCAGGGCGGCACGGGGCAGGACAGGACACCACAAGGTGTCCCATTTGAGCCCCTGGGAAGTGGGAGGGCAGCAGGTTCCCACAGAACCCGACACGACGGCATCTCAGGGCTGCAGAGCAGCAGGGGTCCTCACCCCCCTGGGTGCTGGGTGCTGGATGCTGTGGGGGCCTGGGGACCGCGGGCAGCCATCCTGGCTGGCCAGCCTGGAGAAGCCTCAGAGCAGTCTGGAAGTGCAGGGGCCTGCGGGGGCACAGAGAACTGCCCCCACCCCAATGGCTGAGATCACAGCTTTATTCATCGCACCAGATTCGGTGCAAGGCCGGCGAGGGGCGATCTTGGGGCTCATGGCACACCTCCCGGCGGGGTCACAGCCACTCAGAGCTGGCTGCCGCTGTCCAGCTGTATCTGCTGAGCCAGCCGCTGCCCGATGGCCAGCAGGGGGCTGGCCCTGTAGGTCGGATTGGCCAGCAGCTCCCGAAAACGGGCACTTTCTTCCTCACTGAAAGAACAAAGATCAGAGCAGGTCAGCAAACCCCACAGCCCTCGTGGGGGTGGGTGGGGATGAGCGTCAGCCCCTGCCTCGGCCAACCCACCCCTGAGGACCTCAGGGCAGGCAGCCCAGGTCAGGGCTGACCACAGGGGTGGGGTGGGGTGGAGGGCGGGAGGGTGAGGAAGGCGGCAGAGTGGGAAGAGGGCTCAGGAGCAGCCTTGCTGGTCAGGCCCAGGGGGCTGAGTGAGCGCTCTGGGCAGGAAGAGCACAGCCGCCCTGGGGCCTCCTCCGATCACACACAGGCTCAGGAGCCACCGTGCTCACCCGTGGGTCTGGGGGGACTGGCACCCCTGCCTCCCCCAGAAGGTGGGCTCTCGGCCCCCGCCCCCTGCCCCACCTTGATGTGGAGCTGCTACTCAGAGAGGAGGCAGCTGATCGACGGGAGGAGGAGGACCCACAGCCTTGCACAGCGGCGCCCTCCGTCCAGTGCTGCCAGAACAGGGGCGCTGCAAGAATGGAGGGCAGGAGCCCAGCAGCCCACGGGACCGACCCGGCCCTTGTCACCAAGGGTGCCGACAGACACTGCAGCGGCTGCCCTGCATGGGGCCTGGAGGCTTCCTCCTGCGCCCCCCGAGCCCACAGTGCTGGCTGCCGCTGTCTCCCCCGGATCTCTAAGCTCAGCCAGCTCCCAGGTGGCGCCGCAGTCAGGCCACCTCTCAGAAGCACTGGGGCCAGCCCCAGGTTTGCAGGAGCCTGGCCAGGCGCCCTGCAGGAGGAGACCTCCACACTGAAACGTCAGGGGGGCAGCTTCAGAACAAGCGCAGGCAGGGACAGCCGTGGCGCAGGGGCGTGGGGAGCAGCCAAGCCAATGCTGCACCTGTGTGCCCTTGATGGGGGGGCCAGGCCAGCCCTCCAGGGGCCCGTGCCCTTGGCCGCTGGCAGGGACAATGAGCCCACTGGACTGAGCGCCCGAGCCAGGGGTCCACACCCGCAATGCCCGGGATGCAGGGGGCTCTGGGCTCCAAGGGTGATCCCCAAAAGCCGGCAGCTCGTTCTGGTAGCATCTGCTCCCTGGCCCAGCTATGAACAGGCTGCCTCACGCCAACAAGAGGAGCCATTGGCCACGCTGCCCACGGTGCCCGAGTGGACCAGGCACTGGGACAGAGGCCCGAGAGCACCGGGGTGAGGTGGGAGGACGGGGGCGGGGGGGGGGGGGCTACTCACAGGAGCTGGAGCCTCTGTGCAGCGCTCATGCGGCTGAACTCGGCGGGCCGGGGCCTGCTGCTCACCCTGCTGGGGACACAGACAAGCAAGTCGGCACAGGCTCCCTGGAGTCCGCGTAGCCTGCCTCCCCGCGGAGCCATCACCCCGAGGCACACACGTGTCCGCGCCGCCAGCAGGAAGGGCGAGAAAACCAGAGCCCCAGGCCAACACCTAAATTTAGCCTCCAGACCAGGAGCCCTCATCCTTTATTCATGGTTTCTGTTAAAATATGAATGAAAGACCTGTCTCGTGGGCCCAAGACAGAGCCCGCACGTGCCCCGGCTGCTCCCGCGGACTTGGGCACCCATGCTCAGCGCGGGCCTGCCCAGACGGCCCTCTGCGCTCAGAGCCACGTGCATCCCGGGGCCCGCCTCAGATGCCCCGCCTGCAGCTGGCCTTTCCCGAGTCACCCTGAGCCCCAGGCCACACTGGTCTGCTCCTCTCACTGCTGCCCTCCCCGTGTCCACCCTCGGCAGGCCCCTGGCAGAAGTGGCTGGCATCCCCAGGACACTGCGGGAGGTCAGGGAGCCCAGGCCCTGGATCCGCCCCTCTGCACCCTAACCTATGAAAAAGTAAAATCAGGGCATCTGGGTGGCTCAGTCAGTTCAGTGTCTAACTCTTGATTTTAGCTCAGGTCATCTCAGGGTTGTGAGATTGAGCCCCACATCCACATCGGGCTTTGTGCTCAGCAGGGAGTCTGCTTGGGATTCTCTCTCCCTCTCTCCCCTCCTCCCTTAAAAAAAAAAAAAAAAGAAAGAGAGAAAGAAAATAAAAATAAAAAGGTAAGGGGCACCTGGGTGGCTCAGAGGCTGAGCATCTGCCCTCAGCCCAGGGCGTGACCCCGGGGTCCCAGGATCCAGTCCCGCATCGGCCTCCCCGCAGGGAGCCTGCTTTTCCTTCTGCCTGTGTCTCTGCCTCTCTCTGTCTCTCATGAGTAAATAAATAAAAACCTTTAAAAAATAAAAAGGTAAAACCCACTGAGCCCCCCATGGCCCTCTAGCTCTGAAAGCAGAGCGTCAGTGTAGACACATCTGGGAATCCTCTCGGTGCCAATGGGCCAAGTGCAGTCTTTTTGTTTGTTTGTTTTTCAATTTTTCAATTTTTATTTATCAGTGGCAGCAGCCTCGAGACACAGCTAAGGCCACCAGGACCATATGAGGTCCAGTGGGTCGCCGGCCTAGTGGCTCAGCTACACACAGCTCCCCACCCCAACTCATGATCTCATGATGACCTTCGCCTGACGCTCTTCTGCTCAGAGGGCTGATTTCCTAGAGAAGCTAATCCTCCACTGATGAGCAGCGTCAGTGCCTGCATGTTGGCTGGTCTCGGGAGCCCTGCATGCAACCTGTGCTGTGCGGCGCCCACCCAGTGGTCTGGGACACACCGTGCGAAGGCGTGCCCTAACGGCTCAGAGCCCCAGGCTCCCTGCAGCCACTGCCCTGTGAGGCCACCTCATGGATTTGGAACGGGCTTGGAGCGGCCCCCGGCCTTGGTCAGGGTGTCCCAGTAGGTGACTGGTGACCCCTGCACTCAGGTCTGGGTGTCCAGAGCCACAAGGTGGCTCCTGTCCAACCCTGAGTCCAGGACTCGCCTGGAGGAGTGGTGGCAACACACCCCAGTCAGCAGAGCCTTCTGTAATCTGTGTGCTTTGCAGAGTCAGCCTCTGGTGTGAAGCACCCGCAAGCACAGAAGCTTCTCCCTGGCTCCAAGGACCCTGCCCTGGTGAAGGTCACCAAGGGGACCCAACACCTCCTGTGACAACACTGAAGGCCTGGCCTGCTCTCAGGGCTGAAGGGTGAGAGGTGATGGCATGGGGGCCCCGCTCTATGAAATGGGGCTGAGGGCTCCCTGTCGGGCTCCAGTCGGCTCGGGGAGACGTGGCACAGGAATGGAGTAAAGGGACCGAAGGCAGTGCTTACCAGCTACCGGGGGCGGGACACAGGGGCTGGGGCGCACTGCTGGTTGGCAACAGTCCCTGCATGTTGTCACGGTGCACCCACGGGGAGAGGACAGCTGGAAGCTCTGCATCTGGAACCCTCCTGCTCCCTGCCCCACGGGCCTCCCCCTCAGCTGTTAGCCCAGGCCCTTCAGCCGGGGGTGTTGAGTCCTAGGCAATTACTGAAACTCAGAGTGGTTCTGGGGACCCCAGACTTGGAGCCAGCGTTAGAAATGCACGTGGCTGGCTGGCTCAGTCGGCAAAGCATGTGACTCCTGATAGCGGGGTTGTGGGTTTGAGCCCCAAGGTGGGTGTAGCAAATGCTTAAAATAAAAAAAAAGTGAGAAGAGTCTTGTAAACTGTTCTGGTAACTTTGCAGGAACACACAGGGTGCACGCACACACAGATTTCCTCCCTCTGGCAGCAGGAGGGACCAGGCTCCCTGCAGACACACTGACTCTAGGCCGGGCAGGAAGCGGCCAAGGTGAGCCTGGAGCCCCTAGAGAGCTGGAACGGAAGGACGTGCTCAAAAACAAAACCCAGCACCCATCTCGGTGGGCACATCAGAAGGACACGGCGCCTGCCTGAAGGAGCTCCCGGGGGCCAGAGCGGGGTCAGCCCTGGCCACAGAGGGAAGGCGTGCTGGATCACGGCCCACGGGAGTGAGTAAATATCCACGCGTCCCTACGGACGTCCACGCGGGACTCAGTCCCGCCTGATGCAGAAACAGTACTGACCCTCCTCCTCCCGAGGAGGATCCCACCATGTGGGCACAGTGGCTCCGTCCCCGGGGAGCAGCGCCCACCTCCCCACTCCCCAGGTGTGGGCTGTGCGCGGTGACGCCCTTCCCCAGGGGACAGCGCGGGCAGAGGAGGGAGCACCGTGGAGCGGGGACGCCTGGCAGACACACCTCCGCCAGGTGACCACGGCCAACATCAGCAACAGGTCATGTGGACGGCACACACCTGGGCTGGGTAGGATGGGCCGGGCAATCCCCTCCGGGGTTGTCCCCCCAACCACCCAGGACCCAGTCCCATCAGAGAAACCATCGTGCTAATCCCACCGAGGGGCAGCCCCCCAAATGCCCCACTAGTGCCCCTCAAAACTCAAGGTCATCAGAGGAGGCCCAGAGGGGATGTAAAGGGTCGTGGCCAATGTCCCGCGGTGTCCTGGAGGGATGCTGGACAGAAGAGGGAATTTAGGGGTCACTGAGGAAATGTGAACAACCTGTGGGCGTTATCCTCTCACCGTTACTTACGTACCAACACCAGTTCCTTAAGCTGGGAGTCAGGGACGTGGGAACGCTCAGGGTCCTCTTATCATTTCTCTGTAAATCTAAAACTGTTCTAAAATAATATTTATTCAAACCAACAGCTCCCCAGTGCCAAGACACACTTGAGGAGGGACAGTGAGCAGGAGACCAGCCGGGGAGCGGGAGGGACCTCCAGACAGCCCAGCCCAGCCGCCCGGCTCCTCGAGGACACCCACATTCCTGCTCGGGCTGCAGGCCGGGTGCTTACACAGCGCTTCCCCGCTCTGGGAGCCCCGAGCACATTTTTCAGATGAGAAAACTGAAAGCTGGGGAAAGACACTTGACCGGGGTCACATGTTTTATCAAGCGCCGAGGGGAATTTGCATCTCAGGCTCTGCTCAATCACCAATCTGCACTGTGACGGCCACTCCTGGACTCCTTGCCCAGACCAATGGTTCTGGGTGCTTCCATCCCAGGAGCTGGCCCGGGGTCTTCTGGCTCCGGGGCCAAGTAGCCCTGAGCGGGTCGCCTGACACCCCCACCCCCCAGCCTGCGACAAGAGACGGGAGGGACAGCAGAAGGACTGGCTCTTCTCCAGCACGCATGTCCGGGGAGGCAGGAAGCGCCACAGGAATGCGTGCTTCTGGGTGGGGGGGCCACAGCTAGCAGGCACAGTACGGGCCGCGCCCCTGGGAATGAAGCAGCGGGGCCGAGGGAATGAAGCCCAGCAGCAGTGCTGGACGGCCCTCCCGCAAGCCCCCCACCTCCACCCCCGGCTAAGCTGCTCCGAGGCCCCCACCGGAGAAGGCCGACAGGCGCCCCTCACCAACATGCCGGCCAGGCCCCAGGGCTCCAGCCCCAGGACGCCGTCACCACACCGCCTGCCACAGAAGCATCGACACGCAGGTGAGGCACCTCTGTGGCCTCTGCCTCCCCCCACACCTGCCCCAGCTGCTGCTTCTGGGGCTCCCTGGCCTGCACTCCCCGGGCAGCCCCAGCGGACACTCACCCTCTGGTCCGTGGCTGCCGGCCAGCAGCCTCCAGCTCCAGCAGCTCAGGGAGCGCGTCTCTCAGGGGCTGCAGGTCCCCCACCACCACCATGGCCCTCCGTCTCCGCTCCGCCTTGCGCTTCTGCTCAGCGAGCTTTATGGCTTCAATTTCTGAGGTGGGGCAGGGGGCGGGAGGGGCAATGGGTTAGTGAGCGGCAGGCCCGGTTCTCTCCTGGCGGCACCTACAAGGCCCTGGGAAGCGGGGAGGCAGGCCCGTCCTGAGGGCGGGTGCTGAGCCTGAGCTGCAGGCGCTGAGTCCTCTTCTCTTGAGGCCCCGTGCTCTGGGCAGGCGGGCGAGGGGAGGACAGGGTGAACAGGGAGTCCCTGGGCGGTGGGGTCATGCTCTCCTGTGCCCCCCAAGTCTGTCCTGAGACACACCAGGAGGAAGGAAGCGGATCCCCACGTCTAGGGAGATGACACAGTGGCCCGGGGCCTCCAAGGAGCACCACTGAGGCCCGAGGAAGGAGGCAGCAAGGCAGGCCAGGGGCACTGGAGCGGTGGCTGCCGCTGACCGCAGGACAGGGCCTCTGCACTGGAGAAGGGACATGGGCAGGGCCTGCCTTGGGGGCACAGTTTCGGGACTTTTATTCATTTGAGAGACATAGCACGTCGGGGCGGGGGGGGGGGGGCAGAGGGAGAGAGTCTCAGCAGGCTCCCCGCTGAGCACAAGCACAGAGCCCAACAGGACGTAGGACTCAATCCCACGCCCCTGAAAGCATGACTTGAGCCAAAACCAAGAGTCAGATGCTCAGCTAGCCACCTGGGCGCCCCAAAGCCTTGGCATTTGATTTTCACTTAGTGATGTTTTTATTTCATGGCACCCAGATGGCTCAGTGGGTGAGGCGTCTGCCTCCGGCTCAGGTCATGATCCTGGGGTCCTGGGATCAAGCCCCTCGGGCCCCCTGCTCAGCAGGGAGTGTGCTTCTCCCTTTGCCCCCCACCCTGCTTCGTTAAGGGGATCCCCAGGTGGCTCAGCGGTTGAGCATCTGCCTTCAGCCCAGGGCCTGATCCTGGAGACCCGGGATCAAGTCCCACATCGAGCTCCCTGCATGGAGCCTGCTTCTCCCTCGGCCTGTGTCTCTGCCCGCGCCCCCCACACCCCCATGTCTCTCAGGAATCAATCGATCATTTAAAAAATTTTTGTTTCAAAATTGCTAGTAAAATACATATTCTAATTCATTATTTCCAGTGTGGCTGGTGGGAAATGCCCGCTCACTGGTTTGTGTACAGCTCTCACCCCAGGGAGACAGCGGGCAGGGCCAGGGTTCAAACACCACTGAAGAAAGAGCCAGAGGCTGTTCTACATGAAAGATGCACAAGCTCTGCACTGGCGGATGTTAATTTGTTCTGCATCAGGTCTCTTCTTGAAAAGCTGAGACAGGAGAGCTGCTGTGGGATGACCAGACCTGAGCCTGAGCCCCGTTACCCTGCTGAACAGCCAGCCATACACAGGATCACACTTAAAAAGGCCGTGAAAAGCCACCTTCCTGACAGCCAGGCAGAGTCGCAGCCCAGAGACCACCAGCCACCAGCCTGCACAGGCCAGGTATGGGGCCGCTGCCCTGTGAGCTGCTGCTGTTGTAGGACTAGGGCCGACAGCCTCTAAGGGCACGTCGGCCACAGCATCCAGAAAGGCAGTGACCACAGGGCACTGGGCAGGCCCGGACGGGAACCCCAGCACGGAGGACAGACTGTGGACAGCACGCCGCCCGGTACCAACGGATCAGGTCCACACAGAGCCCCATGGAGCATACGTGAAAGGCAAGTGGTGAGGGGTGACCCCAACAGGCATCTTCAAGAGACCAGTTTGCAGACACACCTGCCAGGGAGAAGCACCAAGGAAGGCCTCCCCGAGGTAAGAGCCAGCTCAGCAAGCCTGCGGTGCTAGGGCAGTGCCGCCCACCCCCAAGGCCCCCAGCTGCCCAGGGCAAGCTCTGAAGAGCCCACCCTGCCTGGTCCAAAGTCAGGGACACACATGCTGCCCCCAACCACGGGCCCTAAGAGAGTCCTGGGGCCCCCAGGGAGTAAGGCTGCTCACCTCGCCCCGAAGAGCTGAGCTCAAGGGAACATGGATGACTCAGCTCGTCAGTCCCTCAAGCACGGAGCAAGCCCACAATGCTCCCGATTATTAGGACTCACAAGATGACCATTCAGTACTTTCTCTCCTGCAGGAAGAGGCCCAACAATTCACCGAGCATCTCATCAAGCCAGGTGGCCTCTTCCCCGTGAGCCAAGCATCCCGGGAAGGCTGCAAAGGCCAGGGTGGGCACTCTGAGACCGCAGCCCCTTCAGCAGCTGACAGACCAGCCCAGGGGCCAAGGGCAGCCAAGCACAGGCCCGCAGTTCCAGGGAAGACACATGCACACAGCTACACAAATGTCCACAAATCCCAGCTGGAAGCGCTTTAAGTGTGTAACACATGCTCCCTCCTGGAGCGTAACTGAGGCACCCAAGGACAGCTGCACACGGGGACATCTGCCAGGAGGTCCACTGGGGGTCCGTTTAAACAGGAAGGCCACCATCGCCGCAGAAGTGCCAAAGGAGGGACGCCCGGGTGGCTCAGCTGCATCTGCCTTCAGCCCAGGGCATGACCCTGGGGTCCTGGGATCGAATCCCACTCGGGCTCCCTGCATGGAGCCTGCTTCTCCCTCCCCGGGTCTCCACCTCTCTCTGTGTCTCTCATGAATAAATGAATAAAGTCTTTAAAATTAAAAAAAAAAAAAAAAAAAAAGAAGTGTCAAAGGAACATGAGAGAACTCACTATCCACTCACCATGAAAATTACAAAAAAAAACACAAACAGAAACAAATTCCTTAATGTGACAAGAGGTTATGTGCCAGAAATAACACTCCCTAGCGAAACATCAGAAACCCCCCCACCAACCCTTCGTGGCCGGCCCCACACCCAGGGCGGGTGGCGGTGCGGGGCTGGTGACCCTGAGAACCCACAGGACGGGGCTCGGCCGCCGCACACAACCAACCTGCAAAGCTGACACAGCCTCAAACTTTAACAGGACTTTCAACTGAACCTGTGAAGCTAATTCCAATCTTACCCTAAAGAAAAAAAAAAAAGACCTAGGGACACCTGGGGGGCTCAGCAGTAGAGCGTCTGCCTCTGGCCCAGGGTGTGACCCCGGGGTCCTGGGATCGAGTCCTGCACTGGGCTCCCTGCATGGAGCCCGCTTCTCCCTCTGCCTGGGTCTCTGCCTCTCTCTGTGTGTCTCTCATGAATAAATACAATCTTAAAAAAAAAAAAAAAGATTAAATGTGTGAATAACGGAAACATTTTCTTACAAGAACAAGCAACAAGGAAGTGGGCCTACCGGACGCTGAGGCATATCACAAAGTGACAGGAATCCTAACAGAGCAGCGTCCCGGGGCTTCTGGGGAGACGTGGGTCCCTCCAGCCTACCCTAAAAACTAAGGATTAAACACAAATATAATAGAAATCAAAAACCTCAAAACACCAGCACACACACGCACGTGCACACGACGTTTCTAGAGCTCCACCCCCCAGAAGAGCAAGGCCTGCGTGTTTAATCCTGCACAACCAACCGAGGCTCCCCCGCGCATAGCGTGCTAGTGAATGGGGTCTTCAGCTCCAACTGTATCTCCTAAACAGTTTTATAACTTTTTATGTGGGACTGAAATATTACTGTGTCCTCAGATTTCGGTGCCTTTCATTCCAGCCTGGGGGCTCCAGGAGGTGCAACGGTGAACTTGGGTGTCAGTTCTGTGCTGTGGGCTTGGCACGGGGACCCTGGCCGGCAGCACGCTGCAGAGGACAACGCGGCCCCGCACAGCCCAGCCCACTCCCCCGTCTGCCCCAGAGCCAGAGCCAGGGGCGCAGGGGGAGGGAGGGCGTGCCTGGAGCGTCCTCTGAGGCCTGGACCCTGCTACACCCTCTTCTGGCACCAAAGCCTCCCTTCCACGGTCCAGGCCAGGTGGGAAGGGGCCTCCTGCCCACCTCTCTGAACCTAGGCTGCAAACAGCCCCTTCACTGACTTCTCTCCAGGTAAACCCCTCTGGGGGTGCTGGTTTCTCCCTGGGGGAAGAATCTCACGCCCAGCCCACTGGTAAGCAGAGTGGCAAGGAAAGGCCCATTCTACCAACTGTGTGGTCTAGAGCAGCAGATTCTGAGCATTTTGGGGGTCGGGGGCTCCTCCTGCCCCTACCACTCCCCCTCCACTGGCTCTGGAAGGCTGCCAAGGACCGACACCCCTTCATTCTACGTGGCTTGAGGTGTAATCAAGAAAGCATTCCACATGCTGAGCCTCCAAAAACACCTTCACTGGCTAGGCGGATGCTGACCGTGGGAGAGTTGTAAGGGCTGGGCTCTCCCACCAACAGAGGTCAGGAGGAGGAGGAGGCAAGCACATGCCCCGTCACTCTCCTCACATCCCTGGCCCACACCTGCTCATCGGCTAGAAGCTGGGGGAAGTTCCTTAGAAACAGGCCTGACGCAGAGAGCACTCGACGGCACCGTGCCGTGCACACCTGTGTGGCCGGTCCCAAGCCCTGGCCCCGGGCTGGGCACAGTTCACACCCCTTCCTTCAGTGCACCGAAGGTTCAAGGCCCTGTTGGATGATGAAGAGAGGACACGAAAACACGTTTGGAAAGGAAGATGCAAAACTCTATCCTTTTTAGGCAGCATGATTTTTTACGTAGAAAGTTCTAAGGAATCTACAAAATAACTATCAGCATACCTGACTTTACCACTGTCAAAGGATACGGTACTTTTAAAAATCCATCTTCTATATGCTAGTACAAAACTAGAACACGAAACTTTTGAGAATCCCATCAATAATAACTTCAGAAAACATGAAGCTATCAGTAATCAGCTTAATAAACCCAAAACCAAAACCACGTCAGACCTCTACCCTGAAAATTCTACAGCGCCGAGAACGGACGTTAAAGAAGATCCACATAAATAGGGAAATATACTATGTTCGTGGACTTGCAGACTCAATATTGTTGACACGGCAACTTTCCCCAAACTGATCTACATACTCAAGGCAACCGCGGTCACAAGCCTACCAAGGTTGGTGGTGGTAGCGGGTTTAAGACGTCAACGCGCCTACGGTAAATTTACACAGAAACGCTGAGGACCTGGACTCACACAGAAGAGCCAAGAAGGAGGGCGTCTGCTCTGTGAGGCCACAACCTCCCCAAGGCTGCCCGGTACTTGTGAAGGCGTCAAACAGAACCACACTCAGGAGGCCACGTAATGTCCTGCAAAGCAACCAAAGCAATCACGAGGGAAGAAAAGTCTTGATCGCAAATAGCGCCGGGATAACTGAGCATCCACGCGGAGGGGGAAAGAGCCTCAGCCAGTTCCTCAGGCCACGAACACTAACTCAAGATGGATCAGAAACCTAAGTAACCTAACTATTATGAAGATTTTAGAAAAGCAGAACAGCATCTTTAAGACTTTAGATTGGGCAAGGTTTCTAAATCAGTTTAATCAAAATTAAACTTCTCTTCGTCAAAATCAGACATACCTCTGAAACCAAGTATGAACTTTACGTTGTCTAACTGAAGCTTAAAAAAAAGGAAAGAAAGAAAAAGAAAACGAACAGGCAAGCCGCAGTCTGGAGGATGATCTACAGCCACGCGTGTGACGCAGGGCTGTCCTCCGGGACGTCAGAACAATCCCTGCAGCATGATAACAGACGGCAAAGGGCCCCACGAAACCACACCTGACTGGAGCGCGCACGCAATGCGCTATGCTCGGCTGGCCTGAGAGCAGAAGGCAAGGAGCGGCCGCGCCCTGCCCGGCGGGGAGCCAGACTCGCTGTGGCCAGGACGCCCCTCCGCGGTGGAAGTGTAAACACAGCACCACTCTAGAGAAACGTCTGGCAGTTGCTTATAAAACTAAGCATACATCTGCCCTCCGACCCGGCGTTCCATTCCCAAGGATTCATCCAAGAGAAATGAGAACATACTCCACAAGGAGACCTACAAAGAATGTTCGTAGCAGCCTTTTTCATAGTAGCTAAAAAGAGAAAACGAGGTATCCATCAATAGGAAAGTGGGAGCAAACAGTGCAGCCAGACAAACCCTTCCCAGCAAGAGAAGGGCACAGGCTACCCCTACACGCAGCAGAGGCCTCCCACGCGAAGCAGACATCCAGACATAGACAACACACCCTGCAAGATTCCACTTATAGGATGTCGAGAGCAATAAAATCTAAAACTGTGACTCAAAAGACGAGACCGTGGTCACCTCCGGGGCGGTCGATAATGGGCGCTGAGTGGGAAGGCGCAGGAGGCTTCCTGGCAGGGGGCTGGCCTGCATCCTGCAGGGACTCTGGCTGCACCAGCGTGTGCCCTGCTCACAGGTCACTGAGTGGCCCTCAGGTTTGCACCTCATCGCATGACAGTTCCACTCAAAATAAAGATGGAAAAGAACCATCAGCAGATACTGAGCTGTAGCAGAATCACCCGGGGGGAAGTGTCCTGACGGCCGCTCACTCAGGAATGCGGGGCCAGCACACGGGGTGGTGGACAGATGGATGGGAATGGGCAGATGTGGTAAGGAACAGGGTCCACGGCACATCTAGGTGGTGGGAATCAGCGTGTTCACTGTCAAGTTCTCCCTGCTTTTCTATATGAAATTTTCACTATAAAACCAGGTAAGCCCCTGCCGGGCGGGGCAGCTCACCCAGCCCTCCACTCCTCGATACCACTAAGAACAACGAGCCAAGTAACTCAGACCTAAAGAAAGTAAGAACAGGGTATTAGAAAACCAGAAACTAATAATTTAGGGCACAAGAAAGTAGAATTGACTAGTAAATACAAGACTTAACTCTTGCAATGGGAGAGATAAAGTAACGAGAAGGTCAAGAAAGGGACGCAAATACGGGACAACAAACAGGACCTGGGAAGATGAGAGGCCAGGGGCCGGCCCCTTGCCAGTGATGGTGGGGATCTGATTAGAGCAGATGCTAAGAGGGGAAATAGGAGTGGCCACGCCCGGCTCGAGGAGTGACAACAAAAGACCGAGCAGCACGGAGAGAGTTTTCCAGTATCCAGTGCAGAGGCACGCAGGGCCCACAGCCAGTCTGTCTGCTCCGAGTCTAGATGACAGAGAATACTCCGCACAACCCCACACGGGGACTATGGGAAAGAAAATGCACAAATGAGTCACTTCTGTAACAAACACCCAATAAAGTGACAAAATATAAAATAATTGCTGGAAGAAGTTGACAGATTTCTCTAGAAAATAAAAAACATAGGTTTTCTTTAAAACCTTCAAGGAAAAAACTAATTTTAACCAGGAGAGGACATACAGGGATATTACAAATTAATTTTAAAAACCAGCAAAATCAAAAATTTAAAAATATAAATAAATGAACAACAAAAAAAAAAAAGTCAGCAGAATCAAACTAAAATGAGAACAGCAGGGGATCCCTGGGTGACTCAGCAGTGGAGCGCCTGCCTTCAGCCAAGGGTGTGATCCTGGAGACCCGGGATCGAGTCCCGCATCGGGTTCCCCATGGGGAGCCTAATTCTTCCTCTGCCAGTGTGTGTGTGTCTCTCTGTGTCTCTCATGAATAAATAAAATCTTAAAAAAACAAAATAAAATAAAATAAAATGAGAACAGCAAGAAAAAACTGCAAAGCAAGCCTCCTAAGAAAATGCTTAGAAAACCATCAGTGAATATTCAGGATCATGAAAAATAACTCTCTTTTCCAAAGACACTTGGTGGGAGCGAGGCACCCAGCATGGGGAGGCGTCTGCTAGAGCCACGTGACGAAGCCCCTCAGACAGGCCCTGGGAAGGAAGGGCCAGATGCCCCGTCACACCCAGAGCACCCTGGGCTGCCTCGGCCTGGAGAAAGGTCTGCAAGGCACAATCTCACAGGAAGGTGGCGGGCCCGCGCCCTGGGACGGTTGTCCTGTAAAACCCTCGGGACAGCAGTCATCTGCGTGCTGATGAGCCAGCCCTGAGCACCAGGAGCCCAGAGCCATGTGCTTGGGGAGGAGGGAGTCAGGGCACTGCTGTGCAGGGCGGGGGGCATGGGGACAAACTTACTCTGCAGCCACCTCTCACGCCGCAGCTTCAGTTTCTCCTTCTTTGGCAAAACAGTCCTCGCCTCCGCACCTGAGGACAGAGACACACGGGTGAGCGCGGTGCTCCGTTCCCACAGGGAGGACCGGGAACTGGGCCCCCAGGCCAGGCGGCGGCCCCGTGTCAGGACGGATCCCTGAGCGCTTCCTGCGGGGCTGCGCCAGGAGGACCTCTGGACGGGATGCAGGTGACCAGGCAGCCAGAGAGGCCACACAGCTCACAAGGAGGAAGCAGGTGCTCTCCGGCTGGGCAGAGAAGCCCGGTGGCTCCGGGGACCCGGCCCCCAGAGCAGAGGCTCCCGGTCACCCCGTCTGTAATTTCTCTGCACAGTCTAAGCAAGAGATGGTCCCAGACCTTGTCGCGGATTCCCCTCGGGTAGTAAGAAAAGTCCACTTCTCTTCACACGGAGCTTCTCTGGAGGCCAGCGTGGAAGGTGTCCTCAGCGTGTCCCCAGCCTCGCCCGCCCAGAACACGCCCTCTGTCCCTAGGACACCTCCCTCACCAGAACACAGGCCGCCGGCTGCCCTCCCGCCAACCTCCCGCTCCCCTCAGCTGCCCTCACTGGGGGGCCGGCCCTCACCCCGGGTGCCTGCACATCCCCTCTACGGGTTAAGCTGGTCCCCAAACGCATACGCTCAAGTCATCGCCAGAACCTCCACGTGCACCTGTGTTTGAACACAAGGCTGTTAAGGACGTTACCATGGTGTCCCCGAGAAGGGATCAGAACGCAGATGTGCGGGGACGACGAGTGAGGACACGGGGACGACAGCCGTGTACACAGCCGGGAGAGAGGCCTCGGGGGAGCCAACCCCAGCAGCACCCTGACCTCAGCCGCCCGCCGCCTGGGCTGCCCGGGTGTGGTGCTCGTTCCGGCCGCCCGGGCTGACCACCCGCACCCAACTCCTCAGGAGCGGGGAGGCCCTGCACCTGCACCACCAGCCGGGCACCAGGCCACCAGCCCCGCCTGCCCAGTGCCCCCGTGGACGGCAGTTACCAGGTGCCGAGGCGGCATCCCCACTGCCCACGGAGGCAGGGGCACAAGGTCACACTCGTTCACTAACCAACTGGAGGAGCCTGTGGACCTTTACAAGCGCTGGGCACGTTTCTGTCGGAGGGGCCATACCTGCCCCCGGGGTCAGGGGACCCGCCCAGAGAGAAGCAGGGCAGCTGAGCGCGGCGGGCCTCCACGGCGTGGGGCCCTGAGCTGGGCCCTCCGAAGCTGCTCCAGCTCCCCTGGGACCCTGGTCCCAGGGGGACAGACACACCACGGGTAAACCCAGAGCCACGGCCCAAGTGCAACCTCTCCAGCGCTGAGAAATCGCACAGGGGCCGGCCGCAGGGCGCAGGCCCGAGGGGGATACGGTGCCAGACGTCCCAGGGCTCTGCCTCCCTGCTGGGCGAGCCCAGCGGCCTGCGTCCAGCTCCAAGGATGCTCGGTGGCCTCTGGCGGTGCTGGGCCAGCCTGCCTCTGTGAGGGCGGCGGGGAGCTCTCGTGGGTTCGGGGCTTCAGAGCCTCTGTGTTCTAGGATGAAGGGCACAGGGTGACTCTGGCATCAGGTGCAAGCTGTGATCCGAGCCCACCGTGCACCCACCCTGCGGCCAGGCAGGATGGGGCTCCAGCACGGTGTGAGGCTCCGGGGTGCCCGCTGACTGCCCCACGTCACAGCCGCAGGAACGCAGGAAGGCCGACGGGGGGGGGGGGGGGCGCCAGGCCAGAAGCTGGCCTTAGCCGGGCTGGGGCACAGGCAGGCTCTGTTGCGCAACTCCCTCCAGCTCCACCTCACGCCCACCCCTGCCGGCGGCCCCAACACCCCCTGACCCCCGACGCAGGAGCAACCCAGGGCGGATGGTTTCCAGCAAGAGGAGGCGGCGCGCCTGTCAGACGGGACTTTCCAGCTCCGAGCGTGCGTGAGAGCCCGTGAGAGCGGTGCTCCGCGAGGACTGAATCCCCTCGGCGGGAGTGAGGCCTGGCGCCGCGGCCTTGTGCTGAAACTTCCAGGCGCGCTGGGGCTGACCTACTTTTCTCCCAGCCGCCCTGACCTCCCGGCCCCACCAGAAAGCGGAAAGCGGAGGCGTCGGGACTCCCAGTCAGCCTCAGCCGCTCAGGATGGGGGCGGGTGTGAGAGGGTGCCCGGGGCTGCTCAGGGGGACCCAGGCACCGCTGCTCCTCCTGCTGCACCCCCGCCCCCCGCCGCCACCAGGGAGTGCGGCCTGATGCGGGGCAGGGAGGGCATCTCTGCGGGCTTGTGCGGGCGTCAGGGGCCTCTGTGGGTGGGGGCGACAGTCCACGGGTCGCAGGGCCGTGTCAAGCCACACCTGGGGTGACGACAGTGCCGCCTGCGGGCCTGGGCAGCGAGGCCAGTGACAGGAGCAGAGCTGACTCGCACGCCCAACAGGCTGAAGCAGGAGGGTGGCCCCCCAGGGAAGCATCGGACACCGGGACGTGAGGCAGCTCGCTCTCTCAAAGGTTCTGGGAGATGCTTTCTCGGCACTCCTACAACTTCCTGTAATTTTGAAATAAGTTCAAAACAAAAACGAGTCTATGAGCAGGAAAGACCGACGGACTCCCAGCCCTGCTGCACCTGAACGAAGAACAGGCTGAGCATGAGCCCAGGGATGCCTGTGCCCCGACCCCACCCCAGGGCCTCTGCCCAGGAGCCTGGCCACACAGCACAGGGGACACAGGAACCGAACTTGATGTCCCTGTACACAGCTGGCGCCTGGAGAGTGAGGCCCTAGGAGCTCCTGGAAGCACCGGCAAGAAGGCCCCACAGGCTCCAGACGGCAAGGATGGGGATGGGTGCCACAAGGCCTGCTCACCTGTGTCCTGCCGCGGGCCCCCAGGAAATCCGGAGGGTTCCAAAAGCCCAAACCCCCAAGGCGAGGCAAAGTCCTAACTGTGCACAGAGGCTACAGCCTTGAACGAGACAGACAAGAGGGCAGGAGGGGCGCACTGGGCAGTGGGCCAGAGGACAGGCTTCACAGAGGTGGTAGTGGGGGTGTCGGGGTCTGGGCAGCCAGAGCCTGAGGCTGAGGCTCAGCGTGGCAAGGCAGCCGCCCAGGTGCCCCTCACTGTCCCTGGACGGTCAGACCCGGAGCAGAGGCATCCTCGGAGGCCATCTCAGGGCCGCGGAAAGAGATCCGCAGATCCTGGCAGGGGAGAGGGGGCCTGGCCCGGGGAGGCCTCCTTCCTGGAGATTTTCACACACACACACAGGGGAGCAGGGAAAGTAAGGAAGCCCGCGTGCCTCCAGCTGTGTCCTCTGCCCTGCTGGCTTACAGCCCAGCTCGGAGGCACCCTCACATGCCCGGCAGCTGCTCTGGCTCCCGCCCCCAGGCCCCTGGCCGGGCTGGCACCTGCTCACCACAGCACCCTCAGTGTCATAGCCGACACCTGTGAAAGGGGATGCACCCCATGACCGTGGGCTGAGATGGATCAGGACATGCTCAGGGGGCCACAGTGGTGGTCTGTCCAGTCCTGGTGCCAAGACCCGACCATGACCCCACATCGCCCCTCTCCCTGGGCCCAGCCCTGGACAGGCCAACCACTGCCCCGCAGCATGGCCTGACTCGTTTCTACACAACAGCAGGCCAGTGGGGCCTCCGCCACAGGGGCCAGCAACCAGGGGGTATTAGTTCACGTCTTACCCAGGAACCACCACCCCAGATCCAGCCCCAGAGCATCCCTCAAATTCTGCTCTGGCTCTTGGTTACTCCCACCCCACCTTGTCGGCTTCCCTCTCATGGTCACTGTGGTTACAGGGTGCTGGTCCCACACATCCTATTCCTCCTGACACCCTGCAGACAGCTGGGCCATTTCACAAAGGGAACCCCTGAGGCCCAGAAGGAGACCCTGCCCAGAACCGTGCAAAGAGAGCACAACGAGCATCTCCCACGCCAAGGCCGACAGACCTATGTGTGGGGTCACCGTGCACTGTCCCAGTTCTTACAACAGAGTGAGCAAATCAAATCTCCAGTCACCTTCTCCATGCAGTCAGCTCTATGTGACCCGGGACAGCAGAACAGCAGCAGAACATCAGCCTTGGAGAAACGGGGGTGGCTGGGATTATGCTGGGCTCTCTGGTCGCAGGTGGGAGGTGTGTAAGCATGGCAGGCAAACCTGGGCCGCAGTCCCTCCCAGGGTCACTGTCCTGGGTGTGCCTCACGTCCAGATCCCCTAGAGTCTACACTACAGTCCCACCACCCTAGGGGAGGGGAAGGAGAGGTGTCCAGCAGCATCTCCGACAAGTGACAACGTGACTGCACACTCTGGGGCGGGTCATCCAAGCCGGAGTGCCCAACCCCAGCTCAGGGCACATGCCAGGGATGCCAACTCTAGGGCAGGTCTGGCCTACCCTATGTGACCCAGTGAGCGTGTGTTCTCCCTTGGGGATCAGAGAAAGTCTCCAGAACCTAAAAACAATCAACCCACTGACCATGCTGAGCATGGGAAGACGGGTGGCCTCCCACACGCTGTGCCTGTGCCCCACCCACCCACCTTCAGGGCCCCCTCCAGTCCCCACCCTCCAACGGGCCTGAGGCACCTCCACAGCCCTGGGCAGTAACCTCAGCTATAGACCAAAATGGCTGGGGCAGCCCGGGGAAGGACGGGCACAAACTCAGGTACCAGCCGCTCTGACAAGAGACACAGCTTCCTACAGCAGGACAGCGAGCTCGATCTCCAGCAGCAGGCACACAGCAACCTTCTCATCTGGGTAAGGGTTCCCATGGGATGGGTCTGTGAGGGTCCAGGAGAGACCCTTGGATTGCAACCCAAGACGGCCTGCGCCCCAGCAGCCCACCTGCCATGCGGTCTGCTGCCGGGCAGCACGGATGTGCTCATGGACCTGAAGAAAAATCAATACGTAGTTAGCTTTCCAGTAAATGTCAAGAACCTGTTGTGTCACAACAAAGATGTGCAAAAAACCAGGCACAGGTAACAGGAGGAGGCAGCGCAGGTTTCAGAGCCGCTTCAGGAGCAGGATGGCGTGACTGAAACCTCGGGCAAGGGCAGCCCCAGACACAGACACTTGTATCACAACTTCTCAGTAAGTGCAACCAAGACACAGATTTGGGGGAAATAAAGAGGGAATCCTTCCCATCCCTTTAGCATCAAAATAAGGTCCCAATGTGTGAAATGTATAAGCAACAAAACCATAAAAGTACAACAGAAAAACACGAATGAGTCACCAAACATGAAGGAAGTGTCAATGTGGCTACATACAGGTCAAGAACTTCTGGAGCGAAAAAGTTACGTGAAGAAACTCAAAAGGCATCACCGATGGGGACACCAACAGGGAGCGAAGCAGGCGGCTTCCTAAACAGCTTTTCTGAATCAACGGGAAAGACAAACCGCATAAAAGAACGGGAAGGAGCAGCACTGGGCTGCTTACAGAGAAGCAGGGCTAACAGCTGCTGAGGAAGGGCCCGGCTCACAGGCCAGCCACCCCCCCCCCCCCCGGTCCACCCGACATCGGCAGAGACCCAAGCGTACACCGGCCAGTCGGACCACAGGCAGAGGCAGACTCGCACCCCGAGCGGGAGCTCCCCAGGGGCCGCGCCTTCAGCAGGCCGGTGGGCGGGGCCTGCTGCTGTTTCATGGGCTTCTCGCGCCCGGTCCCCAGTCAGAGGCATGTACCAATACCCTGGGCCACACGTGGGGACTTGTGATGCAAACCGGGGGCCAAGGGACCATCTAGCTCCTAAAACCATCCACGGACTTTTTAAACGTCTGCATATCTGACTCAGCAGTTCCGCTGCTACGTTTCTATCTACAGAGGGATGTACCAGCATCCACCAAGACGGGTGGACAGGACGTGCTCTGCAGCGTGGCTGCCATCATACACCAACCCCAGCAGCCTTGCAGAGGAGCGAGGTCAGCGTGTGCTGATGGCCAACCGTGCCCAGCACTCAGGGAAGCGAGGGGCCAGGGCCAGCCACGCGGCAGACGGGGGAAACACAGAAGCCTGCGGGGGGTGGCTGCACCAGAGTCCCTGCATGCAGTCCCCACGCTGGAGCAGCGGGCGGTGGCCTGACACCAGCCCGAGGAGAGCAGCTATCCCTCCCAGCCAGGGTGAGCGAGTGCCGTGGGCTCCCCAGGAGGGACAGGACGGCCCCCGCCCCAGGCCGGAGATGCAGCCTGAACAAGGAGGGCCTGCTCCCCACCACGGCAAGCCTGAGAAGGAGGTCACCTGCACACGGTGCAGCTACATTTTGTTCCCTTCATTCTCCCTGTTTTCTAGACAGAAACCGTTAAAAATAAAATTTTTTTTAAAGCAAAGATATAAAAAAATAAATAAATAAAATAAAATAAGCAAAGATATAAGAAAACTAGGGACTAATTTCCCTAACTTGAGACAGCGTCTGGGAAGAAAAGTGACAAGATTATTAACCGAAGAGACCACATCAACATATTCTCAAAAAACACACCCAAGTTTTACTGCTAAAGCACCCTTTGGTTGATGAAAACCTCTCCCAGGATGGAACTCCCAGATACCCCAAATCGTAGCGCACGTCAATTCAAAACCCTTAGGGCCAACTTCTAACACAAAGACCATGGTGAGGCGGCCATCGGCGGCTTCGGTTCTGCGGCCTCAGAGCTGTCCTCCTCCGAGGTGGCCCTGCCGGCCAACAGACTGACGGGAGGAACGAGGAGCAGCACCCACGGGCAGTACCCAGGGGCTCCGGGGGGCTCGGCCAACCTGCTGGGCTCCCCTCGGGGCAGACTGTCCTCCAGCGACCGGGCTCCCATCCCTGCAGGACCCCGTCTGCTCCCCCTCGGCGCCCCATCCTACCTGCGCCAACCTGGCCCATGTTCACGGCCTTCCGCAGGCCGCCGTCAGGAGACCAGGTGGGGGAACCGTCCAGAGGGGGCCAGAGGGACGACGAGCAGCACAGACGCATTCCGACGACAGAGGCCAACAGCCCACCGTCTCGGGCTCCCTTGTCTCAGACACCACCTCTACAGCCGCGTCACAGCCAGGCCCCCAGCAGGGCCATCAGGCGGCACCCCCACCCTGGGACACACAAGCCAAGGCCAGCCTCCCCCAGCAGCTGCTGCCAGGGAGCAAGGGGACCCTGGGCAAGGTGCACTCCCCTCCTCGCCCCTCCCCACAACCTTCTGGCACCCGGGATGATCCCACAGGGCCAGGACAGGCCGTGCTCAAGACTCCTGGCCAGACAGGCCCCACACGGCCTCCCCGAGCACGGCCAGCACCAAGTGTGCACAGCGAGCGGGGAAGTCACGGGCAAGGGCAGGAGGCGCACAGGAGGGCCCCAACCTCCCGGACTCCGCCTGAGCACCGAGGTGGGCTTTGGCAGACAGGCAGCGGGCAGCGGCTGCCAGGCGCCTGGGCACGAAGCCCCCATAAGGTGGGCCGCGCGGGCAAGCAGAGGCCACGCACAGGCCTCCTTTCGGGCACCGGTGACATGAGCGGCAGCAGGCAGCCCGGCGGGGTGCTGCTGCCAGGCTCCGCGAGCAGCAGAAATGTGTCGAGAACCTGAAATAGCTCCTTGCCGCCAGGTCCAGGGTGCCAGGTTTAGAAATAGCACCCGCACTCGGAGAGCATCTCCCCACCGCGCCTCCTGCAGCACGTGCGACGGCCGCACCACAGAGCAGTACCTCTCACGCGGGAGTGACCCCCGGTGGCCACACAGCCCCACAGGGTCCGAAGACCGATGCCGGGGGACAGCACTGTGAAGACAGCATCCCCCCCGTGGAAGGAAGGTTCTGGAGAGGTGGAGAGGAGCAGAGACGCTCGGGGGGTATCAGGTGATGACGGAGCCCCCCCACCCCCGGCCCGCCACAACCAGGCCCAGCTCCACGGCCAGAGGAGCTCTGTGCCAGCGCAGCCCCCCACCCCCACCCCCAACCCCCAGCCTGCCGCGTCTCCTCCAGGCTGCAGAGAGGCAGGCCAGGGCGCCGTGAACCCTGCAGGAGGCACCCAGGGCTATCCCAGTCGGACCCCCAGACGGGGCCCACGTGGGGTGCAGCCCCAGGACCAAGGGCCATGAGGCCGGCTCACAAGAAGGGCAGGCGGCGTGAGCGCTCACCTGTCAGTGTGTGGGCGCAGCGGGTCTCGGACCCAGAATCCCACACGGGGACACAGGCGCAGCGGTCTCCGGTGGGGAAGGAGGCGCTGTCTTCTCTGGATGCACACCCTTCTCCACTGTGAAGTGTCACCTTTCACAAAAGTGGTTTTAGGGGGAGGCCGGTCTCGAACTTCCACGCCTCTGCCAGAGCTCAGCCAGTCGTGCTGGGCTGAGGCCTCGGGCGCCCACTCACGCACCAGCTCTGCTTCAGGGGGCCAGGACCTCGAGCAGAACAGAGTGAGGTGCTTCTGCCAGTCCGGCCCCTGCCCCCCCCAACCCCAGCTTCCAGAGCAAGCCCAGATCTGCTCCCTCCCACCGATGTGCAACACCCCCCACCCCATGCGTGGAGAGGTCTGCTGCAGCAAGACGCTGGCCCCTGGCATGGCCCATCTGGAGGCCATGTGTTCCCCCACCGTGCACGCTAAACTCCTTCTAGGACAGGTAAATCCAACAAGCGACCTCAGCCTGACGGACACGCAGCTGGCCGTGCTGCCGGTGTGCCACCACCACACGCTCTAGGACAGAGGAGGGGGTCGCCAGGAGCCGCCCCGTCACCTGCTCGGGCCACGCTCTGCAGTCAGAGCTCTGCAAGGATGCACGCCCAGGGCCCCCAGCAACCCTCCTGCACATGAGGGGGCCAACCACAGAAAGCCTCAGGCCACCAGTGAGGAAACCATGGGCAGGACGTGGCCGAGCAGGCAGGCTCCTGACTGCCCCCCGAGACAGCAGAGGTCACCTCCTGGGACAAACGCAGCAGCATACAGATGGCTGGCGGGCTGAAGGCAGCCCCCACCAGCAGCAGGAGCCACGCGGAAACGCTCCTGGGCAGGCTGGCCCGGGAGCCGCTCCAGTGTCTCCACGGCACGTCCCTCGCAGGAACAGGCTAACGGGACAGCCACTCACTGCCTCCTGAGAAGAGCTGGCCTCCCAGGTCCCGGGGGAGTGAAAGGCACACCCGGACACGGACGCCTCCTCACACCAGCACTGCCCACTGGCCCAGGAGGCGGCCCGGGCGCAGGTCAGGGTGGGACGGACGCCCAGAGCTGTCCAGGAGCACAGGCAGGCTCGAGCACCCCCAGGGTTTGAGCCCGATCCAGACCTCGACCTGGGGCCTCGGCCAACAGGCACACCACGGCCCTGCAGCGTGGCACCCCAGCGGCCGGCCTGTAGAGTGGGGCACGGTCCTCCCGGTCCCATCCTCGTCCTTCCCCACAGACAGGCAGGACCCTGGGCCTTAGTCCTGCGAGGTGGCTGCCCAGCTCCCCTGATGGTCTCCCTCCATTCTCCAGAGGATGACTCACCTGGGTGTACCCTGAGCCAAGCCAGGAACCCCTGATGGGAGGAGGAGGGGTCCATTGCTCAAAGGCGCTATGACTGTCCCTGAGGCCCTGGACCTGGTGAATCATGACCTGTGGGGCCTCCACCCTGCTGTGGCTCACACCACCTCCAGGAGTCCGGCGTGCTGGCATGTCCCATCTCCTCCCCACCCCCAGGTGGGCTGTGTAGCTCTGCTGGCATCTGGGTCACCAGTGCCGGGCAACAGCGTGCGGGGAGGGCGTGGGCGGGGGCACGCCTGCAGGGTACACCAGGGGCCGGCTGGGCCCCGCCCGAGCCCACACAGACACCTAAAAGCCAGCAGCCCTCCTCCAGCACAGAGTCAGCCCCCTCACTGCCCTCGGGGCTGCCGGGATGGGCAGAGACTCCTGCGAGCTGGAGGGGCGGAGGCAAGCTGCAGCCTCGGGGATGCCGGGGGCTCCCGGCCCCTTGGCACCTCAGGCCACATCCTCAGCGCATCTGCCTCAGCACACGCTGTGCACACAAGTCCTCACACGGCTGCCGCAGGGCCCGTGGGCTTCAGCCAGGTCTTCCTGTGCTTTACCTCCCGCTACGAGCCCGTCTAGAAACTGGAAGAAGGTCCTGGAGATGAAGTGGCTTTGGCTTGTCCCAAACTGGGGAGGAAGGGGATCCATGCACAGGACCAAGCACTCCCACGTTCCTCCCCCCAAAGCCCGGATGACAGAGGGGCAGGAAGCAGGCCCCACGCCCCGCAGCCTCACACCCATACCCTCTCAAAACCACCCAAGCAGGGCTCCTCTGGGCTGTGCCCTTGACCTTGCCCTTCCCTGCTTCCTGTTGTTAACAACCAACGGGCTGGAGGCAGACCAAGGCACCAGCAGCCCGAAGGCGGGCTGCTTCCTGCCCCGGCACCGCGTGACCGCAGGGCCAGATGCCATCCGCATTCCAGCACAGCGGCCCGGCAGCTGCCAGCAGGCCCAGAGCAGAAGACCCTGCCCAATCCTCCACCTGGTCAGGGGCGCAGACTTCGGGCCCGCCAAGTCAGGACACCCCCAGAGGCAGTGGGTGCCCCTACCGGGGGCTGGGCAGGGCCGCTCCCCCCCAGGGCCGACACCCACAGCAAGGAACCAATACCCTGGTGAGAGCAGAGGAGCCCACAGCCAGCAGCCAGCAGTCACAGGAGACGCGGCCACCTCCTGCGGGCGGGCGCCACGCGCAGCAGCAAGGACACAGGAAGGCTCTCTGGCTCCCAAACTGACAGAGGCCTCGCCCGCTGCAGACCTCGGGGACCCCCTGCAACGGTCTTCAGGAGGACCAGAAGCCACGGGGCTCACACAGCCCCTCGCCAGGCGGTCCCCAGACCACTACCAGCAAGGCCGCCGCGCTCTTGCCTGGGCTGGTCCAGAGAGCAACAATCCCCTCTCCTCGTTCCTCTCACATTCAGGGTGGCACAGGGACAAGGAGGGAAAACCTGCCGGGGGACTTGTCCCGCCCCTGCTTCACGGCTGGAGGAATTAGTGCGAAAAGTCTTTGAAGGGGGAACTTTACAAAATCCCCCAAGGCCCCGCATCGTGCGCAGGAGCTCGGGCCCCAGGCAGGGCAGCCTCTCCAAGCCCAGCGGCCTCACGGGAGACGCAGCTCTGCCGCCCTCTGCCGAGCACTCTCCAGGCCTGCACCTGCTTGGGCGGGAGCGAAGGTCACAGGCCTGCAGCCCGGAGCCCCAGAGGGCAGGCCCAAGGCTCCGCCCGGGAGCCCCTGCAGGCCCTGCAGCCCGGAGGCTGGCCCAGTGCACTCGGCCCCCAGAGCACCTGTCAGCAGCCCCCGCACCACCAGCATGCGGCCGCCAGCGTGCTTCCCTGCCTCCCTCCCACCACATTCCCTAACCAGGCCTGTCCTCGCGTGCCGGCCTTGCTGGCTCAGGTCCCGGGCCAGCACTGCCAGCCCAGGCCACGGGGCTGAGCACTGGCCCAACAGCCCGCCTCCCATGTGAGAACAACGGAGCTGGTTTTCTGCAACTTTCCAGACAGAGGAATACAGAAGTAGAAAGAGAACCAGCAAAGCGGTGTCCTGTGCAGGGGAAGGGTACAGGAGCCCGATGCTCACCGTGGACCCCCGGGTACCCCCAAAGGCAGGTGCGGAAGAGCTTCAAAGCCCCTTCGCACACAGGTCCATGAGCCCACAGAGCCCGACCCTCGGCAAAGCCTAGTTCTGCTGCTGCTGCTGGTGGTGGCGCCATCTGCTGTAGGAACTGGGGGTGACCTTCGGCTCCACACCACAGCCTCCTGCCCCCAGGGTGGGAGATGAAGCCCCCCAGAGCACCTCACTGGGAGCTCAGTGTCCTGCCCGGGATCAGAAGGTGGGCCCAAGGAGGGAAGACCTGGCTCCTAGGCCGGCAGGGCTCCCAAAGGCTCACTGCACAAACTCAGGAAAGATGGCACCTGCAAAGCACCCACAGGGTCAAACGGGCCCAGTGGTGAGCACAGGCCCGCACACGGGAGGAGCATGTGCACGTATGCTGGGGAAGGGGAGCCGCACGGGTGCACAGGGTGGGGATGTACAATGGGCCAGGGGATGGCCCCACAACCAGGCCAGGGCTCCCCCCGCGGGCTCGGCCTCCTCCAGACCATACCCGTGGCATGGTGCGGCACGGCGGCCGGAGGCGGGCGCAGTTCCTTCTGTGACTCATCCCAGGGCAAGGACTCCAGGAGGGACACGTCTGCGCTAATGCAGGCTGACAGGCACGCTCGCTCTCACGGCCCAGCAGGTGGCCGGGCAGCAGATGCCACCTTCCACAGGCCCTGCGCCTGCCCCAGGCCACCAGCCCCAGCTCATCTGTCATCTCCCTGTAGGCTCCAGGGCCCTGGCCAGTTGGGAGACAAGGTGACGCAGGCCAAGATGGAAGAGCTGCGGGCAAAGAGGGAGATGAGGTGCAGGGGGAGGCTGAAGCACGGCCGCCTGAGCTGTCTGGGCACCTCCAGCCAGCAGGGGAGGGGCCGTGGCTTCCGCAGCATCAGCTGGGCTAGAATCAAGCACCATGTCAAACACGTCCCGTCTGCGAACCCGTCTTCACCAAAACAGGCCAAACCTAGGAGGCGAGCAGCGTCATTACCGCCCTTTCACGGACGAGGAACACGGCCCAGAGCAGAGCCAGTGCCCTGCCTGGACTGCAGCTCGTGGGCTCCCGAGCGCACACTCCTACCCGTCGGCAGCTCGGCCCCAGGCTACGCCACTTGAGGGTCCCCGGGACCCAGACCTGCACCTGAGGCCTTCCGAGCTCTGCTGACTGCAAGACCACAGAGCTAACAGCCCGTCGCCAGGCCCTCTCCTTCTGTAAGCAGTTTAGTTTTCTGCGTGCGATGGTATCCTGACGTCCTAAAAATACACCTTCCCGGCTGGGGAGACTCCCTGCTCCGGGCTAGCCAATCCCCGTGCTCGGCCTGCTAACCTCCCTCGTGCTCCCGCCCCGTGGCCCCATGTGCTTGCTCCTGTCTCGAGGACCTGAGAGCATAACACACTGTTCTCCTGAGCTCCTCGTGTCTCCTTGTGAGCACACCTGACTGCCCGTCCCGGAAAGAAAGCCAAGCACCTTCCTTCCTTCCGCCTCCCCTCCGCCCCAACCCCCGTGGTTTTCAGGCTTACACCACCCAGACTTCTAATGTTCCCTTTGCTGGGAAGTAACGTCCTGCTCTTTCTGGGTGGCCGTGCTTTCTGTGGTGCTCCAGAATCTTCTAAAGAGCCCTCAGACTCCGTACAAAGCCAAGAGGTAACTGAGTTTCGCCCACTGAGCAGAGATATGAGCGCAAGGTCCCAGATCTGCGGTGACCACGGGGACTCCCACAGGACTGCAGCGCTGCTAGGACCCAATCAGATCAGGAAGGACTGGGTCATGCATAGCGAAGAACCGAAGAACCGAGAGGACAGGGCTGGGGTCCAGGATCGTCAAGAGGAGATGGGAAAAGATGGAGGCGCTTCTGTGCTCCTCTAGCAGCCAAGCAGGACCTGCGAGGCTCCTGGCCAGTATCCTGATGTGGCGGCGTCACAGACACAGGACGGTGGTGGAAACAAGCTCAGGCAGGTCGGGATGGGGGTCCCAGTGATGCTGGAGCTGGCTGGGGACCACCCTAAGGTGGGCACACAGCCTCAGCTGCTTTCTCTGCACAGGAGAGGTGGGGAGGGGAGGGATGTGGGAGGACTGTGACCATGCCCTGCAGGGAGCGGTGCCAGAGAGAGGCCCTGCTGTCCTACATCAGCGAACTGGGCCCCTCTACTGCCACTTCACCTCGTCCTGTGCCGCGTCCTCTGTGAAGGGGGACAAAGGATGCCAGCCCCTCATAGACATGGGAGTGCTACCTGCATGCTCAAGGGGCCCCAGACAGCTCCCAGGCGGCCACGTGGCACGCCTGCCTGGCAGATGCAGTTAACCAGATGCTCCAAAATCCAGCAGCCAACGGTGTGTAGCGCCAGGGCTCCAGTGCAGGACCCAGAACTAAACACTAAGGCTCTAAGCTGTCGGGGACACTGCGGCACAGACGGCTTCTCCCACCCTGCCCTGGGCCCTCACCTGGAGTCAGCCCCTCACGGAGACCCCACTGCAGGCAGTGGGCCCGGCGCCCGTGGAGAGCCCACCTACTCAGGTGTGCGCCTGCACTTCAACAGTCACGGCTCCTCCTGAGAGAGCTTTGTCAGCGGCCCAGGAACAAGAGCCACGCGCTCTGCAGCTACATCCACCAGGCCCCTGGATGGAGGTGGCAAGAGCCCAGTGCTCAGCATCAGGCAATGGGTGTGGGTGGGCCGTCACTGCAGGCTGAGCGCCCACAAACGTGCCGCTCACTCAGAAGGACGAGAAGGCGAGAGCACCAGCCCAGGGGGCCCATCTCCCGCTGGCTGCCCACCCACACCGCGGGAAGACAGCATCTGTCGGCAACCTGGAGGAGTAACTTCCTGGGCCGTGTAAACACCCCAGAAGGGCTAACCTGAACCACACACACAGTGCTCACCCACGTCTAAGAAAAGCGATAAAAACCGTCCCAATGTGTAGACAGACCAGAAGAGGACGCTGAACACGCAGAGAGTCTACATGCCCCCGGCCTCAGGTACAGGCCTGCCCTGGCCCCGGGTCCCCGCAGGAGCACAGGGCTCACACCAGGGTGGGACGCAGCCCGAGCTGCCACCTGCTAGGCGGCATTCGTCCTGAGACACAGTCAGCAGGAGGGTAGTGAGGGATGAGAACAAGCCACCCCGGAACGTGCTGCTTTGGCCACCGTGAGGATTCCCCTGAGCCAGAGGCAAATGGGATCGACAGGTGCGGAAGGCAGCCCTCCCCGCGCTGCCCTTAGCTGACTAACAGCAGAAAATCCCGAAACTGACCACCACGGGTCCCTCTCCTGGGACGTCCCATGGCCGTGAAGATGAGAAATCAGCACCCGGAGGCACCTGCACACACAGGCCCTACTCCGCCAGGTTTCCCCCTTGGGATGGCCTTCTCTTCTCGTCTGCCGCTGGAAGCCACAATGTGAGCGCTCTGCACTTACCTGACGTGGAAACACTAATAGGTTCACATGTAACAGCAGTATTGCACGTTAATACTTTAAGAGCCCTCAAGATATACATTAAGATTTTATTTATTTGACAGACAGGCAGGCGGAGCCGCGGAGAGGGAGAAGCAGACGCCCCGATGAGCAGGGAGCCCAACGCGGCACTTGATCCCAGGACCCTGAGATCACGACCCAAGCCACAGGCAGGCGCTTAACAGACGGAGCCCCCCAGGGCCCCTGGAAATATATGTTAAAAGAATTTATGAGTAAAACGCTATTTGTGTCAAAATAACCCTGTATGTGTTGAAAGGGTGCACCTTAAAACTTTTCCATTAATAAAAAAAGCCTTTCAAGAATGTACAGACTAACTTGCAGCTTGCCTGGCACGCACGAGTGTGTTAGACCAGCCTGGTGCCAGAGCTGTAAACACCCGGACCTTGGCCGCACGTTCTCACCTCTCCTGACGGAAGCAACGCTCCTCGTGTCTGGGTCCAGCTTCTGCACCAAGGCACTGGGGTCTATCTTGGTCCCGGCAAAAACATCACTGTTCACGAAAGCCCATTCCTAGGAAGGAAAGAAGACGGAAGACTTCCCTGCGGCTCCAGAGCACAAGGCCAGGTCGGTCCTGGGGCGGGGGAGCCCTTGGCGGGGCGTCCAGGTGAGCAGGCCAGCTCCTCCCGGAGAGCCCCCCGGGTTGAGCCCACTGGGAGCTCCCAGCTGGGAACCTAAGGCACCACTTCCCACCTGCCTCAGAACACCGGACGGGCTCCTGGCGCGGGGACCATCTCAGAGCAGACGGGATCGGCAGCGATCGTGAGCTGAGAGGTCAGCCCCCGGCGCACTGTGACAGGAACCAGGTTTCCTCCCGAACCCGCGCCATCTCATCCTTCCCACAGCACCCTGTGTTTCATGACCACTGCTGGACCTCAGCAATCCCTCCCCAGGCTTCCGACCCGCGCTCACCCCACAGGGAGACTTCAACACACCCCCCCACTGCCGATCACACTGTGCTGAGCCAGAGCCCACCTCCCGGGCCCACCTGGCTCATTCCAGGTCCAAGCTCCAGGACTGGGGCGAGCGGGAACTAGCCTGAGGGCCCAGGTGAGGGGCTGGCCTGCACCCAGAGCTCGCACAGGGCACCTCAACGAGAAGCCCACGCTCCTCAGCAGCTCCCAGGGTGGGAGGAAAGTCAGTAAACAAGACACACGAGGAAAATCACAGGGGCCAGGGCTGGAGCCTGGGAGGCGGCTGCGAGGACCACGCAGCGAAGGCCACCCCAGCGGAGCCCTCCCAAGGAGGAGCCGCAGGGGGTGAGGGGCAGTGCCACCCCCGGCCGCGTGCACACGGCCAGTCCTCACTTCTGTCACGTGGCCATTCGGACACCGTCCACGGTGGTGCTTTACAGCTTCACATTTCTGGACCCTCACACACGAGGGGTTGATGCGCGCCACTGGTGTCCTTTGAGGACTGCGACGTCATCACGTGACCAGACCCCGGTGTGGTCCGGCCGTGGAACTTCCTCCTCCACCCCCACCGCAGGCGGGAAGGCCGACAAAGTGGTTCTCCCGCTGGCCCAGCTTCCCCGCAGGGCAGAGGACGACTGGGGGCCACGCCCTACAGGCCGGGGTCTCTTTCTGGGGTGATAGACACGTTCTGAAGTCCGTAGTGTCGGCTGCACAACTCTGGATACACTAAGGACGCGGGAAGACGTGTCCGCGCCAAACGGGCCACCACTGCCAGAGCTCTCAGAGCCAGCGCACCGAGCTCCTTCTCACCCTGCGGTCCGGGGTGACGGAACTCGGACCGGGCTTGGACTTCCCCGCGGCGAACAGGGAGAGGGCGGCTGGGAAGTTATGAAGACTGGGAGCGCAGCCGTGGCGTGGAGCGCGTCCTGTCCGCCGCCCGCGGCTGTGCCTGGCCACGGGGCAGCATCAACACCCCCAGGCGGCCCAGGGGTCGGCGCAAGGGTTGCAGCAAGGGGGTTGCAGCCCAAAGGAGGCACAGGGGCAGGGGTCAGCCTGTGGTCGCAGCCTGGGGGTCGCAGCCTGGGGGTCGCAGCCCGGGGGTCAGCTGAGGGTCACAGCCCCAGGGTCGCAGCGTGGGGGGTCACAGCCTGGGGTCAGCCGGGATGGCAGCCGGGGGGTCAGAGCCCGGGGTGGGGTCAGCCGGGGGTCACAGCCGGGGTCACAGCCCGGGGTGGGGTCAGCCGGGGGTCACAGCCGGGGGTCACAGCCCGGGGTGGGGTCAGCCGGGGGTCAGCCAGGGGTCGCACCCTGGGGTCAGCCGAGGGGGGTCAGCCGGGGGTCACAGCCGGGGGTCACAGCCCGGAGGTCGCAGCCCGGGGTCAGCCGAGGGTCAGCCCCGGGGCCACACGCACGGCGGGGCCGGCCCCCGAGGACGGCTGAGGCGCCCGCCGCCGCCCCAGGGACCCCGAGAGCAGCAGGCTGAGCGCGGCGCCGGGGCGTCCCGGGGACACAGACACACTCCGCCCGCCGCCCGCCGCCCGCCGCTCACCTTCGCGCCGAGCCCGCCGGCCGCCTCCCGAGCCGGGGCCGCCTCCGGATCCGGGGGCGCGGGGCCCGACGCCGCCTGCGCCGCGGGCCTCACCGCCGCCTGGTGCACGCGGGCGCGCAGCCCCCTCACCTTCCCCATGCTCCGCGGGGCCGCCGGAAGTCGCGCGGCGAGCGTCCCACCGCCGGCCGGAAGCTGGTCCTGCGCGCCGGCGGCCGGGCGGAAACAGGGGCCGGGCGGAAACAGGGGCCGGGCGGCTGGGATCCGCGCTCCCCCCCCGCCCCCCCCCCCGCGCCGCCCGCCGCGCAGGCGCCCGGGCGGGAGGGGGCGGGGCCAGGACGCGCGGCCCCGCCCCCGGCAGGTGTGGGTGACTTTGGCGCGGCGGGCGGCCGTGGGGCCACCTGCGGGGGGAGGGGGGGGCGGGTCCTGCACGTTGGGGTGCGGGTGCTAGCCCTGGCTCGCCGCCGGCCCCCTGGAGAGCTGACCCCCGCGCCCCCGTGTCCCCGGCGCCCTCCCCGCACCCGGCCCTGGGACTCAGCCACCGCAGCCCCTGGAAGCGCAGCCGCCAGCCGCCTGCAAAGCGGGGTGCCGCCTGCCAGGGGACACTACAGCGATGACCGCAGCCGCAGGGCCCAGGTGGCCGCATAGTGTCCACTCACACCTCCGAGGCCTTACTGAGCCCACGACCCTCCAGAGGACAGAGGCCACCCAGGTACCAGGGACACAGCAGGTGTGCGCGGCGTCTTCCCCAGGCTGGGCAGGAGCCCGCTGGCCCCGGGCCAGAACGTGCAGCAGGGAGCGAGGCCGCTCGACCCCAGAGACCTCAGGCCCGAGGGACAGGGGTGACGTCACAGCGAACATCCCGGCCGAAGGCACAGACAAATGTCCCTGGGAGACATCCCGGCAGCCGTCTGAGGCTTGACACCCCCCGTCCCCCGCTCCGTAAGGGCTGCCGGGGCCACCGTGGGTCTGGGCCAGCATCTGCCAGACCAGGTGGTCAAAGCAGAGAGCGGCCTGCTGGGGCTACAACCTCCTGCCCGCGGGAGCCCCACCAGGTGGGCTCCAGGCCCGCCGGACCCCGCCAGCTTCAGGGCTTGCTCTTTGCCTCTTCCGGGCAGCGCAGGTTTGCTCAGTAAAGGGAAAACGGTGGCAGCCCCGGGGGGCTCAGAGGTTTAGCACCACCTGCGGCCCAGGGCGTGACCCTGGAGACCCCATCGAGTCCCACGTCGGGCTCCCTGCATGGAGCCTGCTTCTCCCTCTGCCTGTGTCTCTCTCTCTCTCTCTCTCTCTCTCTCTCTCCCTCTGTGTGTCTCTCATGAATAAATAAATAAAATCTTAAAAAAATAAAAATAACCTGAATGACAAAAATATTTACAAAGGAAAAATCATCCATAATCCCTGCTATAACAACCTGTGTTCAGGGCCCCTGGGAGGCTCGGCGGTTAAGCATCTGCCTTCAGCCCAGGGCGTGATCCTGGAGACCTCCTGGGATCGAGTCCCACATCGGGCTCCCTGCATTGAGCCTGCTTCTCCCTCTGCCTGTGTCTCTGCCCCCCCTCTTTATGAATAAATAAATAAATAAAATCTTTTTTTAAAAAAAAGGGAAAACAGCGTCCAACAAAAGGGAACAGCTAGGAAGTTTGAAAGTCCTGGGGTCTCTTCTGTCCATCTGTCCCCTGGACCCCTGAGTGACCCCCTCCCGTCCATGCTTCCATGCCCTACCCTGTTATCCTGACATTTCCATCTGCAGCTGGATCTCTCCATCTCCACCTGAAAATGTAGTGAAAACCACAAAACTGAATTCTTGGTTCTGATCCCAATCTGTTCCACCACCTTACCCAGGCGGCTGCTCAAGCCAAAACCCGAGGTGTCGTCTTTGCTGGCTCCCCCTCTCCATGCCAACCCAGCAGCCCCCTGATCTCTGCCCCCCAAACTCCCCCCCACCCCGAGGGCTCCTGCTCTGGCCGCCTGTCTGGGCTCCGCGCCCTCTAGCTGCACCCAGGGACCCCTGGAGTCCCTCTCTGCTTACCCGCCCCCCAGCTCCCCAGAGGAGAGCCCTGGAGGGGCTGCCCAGGCCCTGCCCTCCCCGGGAGGTCCCGCCCCAGCCGCTCCCAGCGCTCCACCGCGGAGTCTCCACTGAGCCCCTCCCTGCAGGACCCGGATTCTTTGCTTTCTCTCTGGCTCATTCCTTCGTCGCCCGAGGGCGCTCGCGGCCCGCCGTGGTCACACCCTGGGCCTCTGGGCTGGGAGCGGGGCTGCCGGAGAATCTGCTCCCCCTGCGCCCGGACCCTCCTGCCCCTGTGCTGGGCACACAAGCCGTCTGTGCACCTGTGCGCCGAGGCCTGGGGTCCCTCGCAGCCGGGGAGGGATGGCCTCCAGGTGGTGCCCGCTGCCCACTGCCCCTCCCTGTCCCCCAGGCCCTCCGCGAGGGGCTTCATCATGAAGCACCGGGGGCCACTGACCTTTCCACACTGCGTGTGCCAGCACCTGCCCACGGATTCCCGTGGGGGGGCAGCGCCCTGCAGCTCCGGTGCCGCCCGCGGGTCCTAGGATTTGGACTCCCCGCCCTGTGTGCCCCCAGCCAGTGCCCTAACCCTGCCCTCGCCAAGTGCCAGGTGTCAGGACCTCCTTCCCGGGGTGGCCACAGGTTGGGGGGTGGCCACCAGCTTCCCAGGTGCAGCGCCCAGCCCCGTGCCCCTCAGCCCTGGGAACGTTTCCTCCGCCCATTTAGGCCCCTCTTCCTGCACAAGTCCTGGCCTGAGTCCAGGTTCAGGGTGCCCTGGGGCCTCACTCCGGGAAGGAAGGCTGGTGTACGCGCCCCCAGGTAGACGGCGGGGCTTGGGGTTGACCCGGACCTGTCTCCCCATCTCTCCACGGGGGTTGGCACCTTGGGCTTCTGGAGGCTGCAGGCGCAGTAGACTCCAGGGGCCCCAGAAAGGTAGGCCTCAAGTGCGGGGTCGGGGTGTGGGGGCAGCGGGGGCGGCATCCCGAGTGGGACCCCAGTCCATCCTGCCCAGCCCAGGTGCTGGAGGGCAAGGGAGAGGAGGCCGTCCTCCACCTCCAGCGACTCTGGGAAGGCCCTGCCTCATGGGGGGGCGTGCGCTGAGACCTGCCCCACTGGCTGCAAGCTGGGAGACTGAGGCAGGCGTGGAGGCCAGTGCTCCTTAGCCTGGTTTATCAGCGGGGGGCGCCGCGGCCATGCCCAGAGCCTTCCCTGCGACCCAGAGGGCACAGCAGGCGAGCTGCCGGCGGGGATGGGGTCGCCTGTGCTGCGTACATGCGTGGGCACCTGGGCACCTGGGCACAGTGCCTCCCTGCGATCCCTCCAGACACAGCCCCGGCAGGTGGCTGGGCCGAGAGCGCAGAGCTGGCTTCGTGCCGCCTCCACCCCGAGACCCGGGGCTTTGCTCCAGGGACTTGCGGGGTTACGGCGGGTCTGAGTCCCTGCGGGGCCACCTATCGTCTGAACATCTCCGCGGTCAGACCCCGCGCGCACACCCTGGACCTTGCGGCGGGTCCCCAATCTGTGCGCTTGGGCGCGGGGCAACCACAGGTGGCGTGTCCATGAGTGTCCACGCCAGGAACGTGGCAGGAAGCTTGGGGGCCGCCGATCAGTGCTGCAGAGTTCCCAAATTTGGAAACTTTTGGGGTGAACATAATGTGCCCAACCCACTGCGGGATGCCGGGGCGACTGGAGGAAGCGATGGGGGGTGGCGGGGGAAGCGCTGCAGCAGGTGCCTGGTGGGGCTGCTGGCTGCCCCCCAGGGCGGCCCCACAGCCCAGGCCCCAGACTTCCAGCTTTGATTCTTGCCCCTCCCTCCAGCCCACCCCCAGCCCGGCAGAGAGCCGCTTCTGACGTTTGATACGCGGTCAGATTAACTTCTAGGTAACATCCTTTCTTTAAAAAAGATTTTATTTATTTATTCATGAGACACAGAGAGAAAGAGAGCAGAGACCCAGGCAGAGGGAGAGGCAGGCTCCCTGCAGGGGGCCCGATGCCCACTGGACCCTGGACCCCAGGATCACAGCCCACCCTAAGGCAGACGCTCCACCCCTGAGCCACCCAGGGGCCCCGGTTAACATCCTTTTCTGATTACAAATACTACGCGGCTGTCGTAAACCATTTGGAAAATAGAGAAAACTACTTTAAACCGATAAAATCCCTCTGTTCCCCTTGCGCAGAGGTGCCTGGCAATGGACGGCCAGCTCCTCCCAGCGCCTTCCCCCGAGCCCCCCAAACTGGGTCTTGCAGCTTTTTTAACTAGGAATTTTCATGTTGCTCAGGTGTAAGAAGGGGAGGCCTCCCTGGTGCCCACCCAGCACCACAGCCCAGGGGCTCAGCCCAGCCCCCCTCCTACCCGTGTGACCTCTTCCGACCCCCCTGCAATTCCTCATGTGGATGGGGTCACACCCAGATCAGGGCACATGTTCCATCCCTCGCTCCACCTTAGCCTCACCCCAGCTTAACCAGCTCCAGGGTGCTTTTCCCACAGAATGGGATCCTCCCCCCTCTCCCACCCCTGTGCTGTCAAACTCACCAGCCCTGGTGGGCTGGGCCCTGGGCACTTCGCCCAGACCCCTGCCCCACCTCCGTCTTCGCAGACTGTGTTGAGAGCTTCAGGGTTTTCAGCTCAGTGTCCTGAGAGGAGGACCCTTCACCCCCCCTTTCAGGAACTGGGCTACAGCCATGTAGCCACCTGCGCAGCGGGCGGGAGGGACTGCAGTCCAGGCTTCCCAGAGCCCAGGCTGTGGGCCGCCACTGCTGCCCTGCCCTGCTCCTCTGCTGCCCCGTGCTGGAGAGGTACCGCTATTCCTTGAGAGAGAACCAGGAGGAGACAGAGAAGACCGCCCCCGGCCTGCAAGGCCTTCCCAGGTGAAGGAGGGTGAGATCTTTCTGGATAGGTCCCTCTGCGCCGAGAGGCGCACCTGAGGCCCAGAACCGAGGCCGGGTGAGGGAGTGGGGGCAGGAAGCAGGTGGACAGGGTTGGAGCAGCTCACGGAGACTGCGAGCTGGCTGGCAAGGGCGATGTGGACTCAGGTGGGCAGACACAGGGACGCCCACCTCTGGGGCCTGGGGGAAACTGGGGAGCCCAGTGAGATGCCTCAGTCTCCTCTGCAGAGGAAAGAGAGTCTTGAAACTGGTGCGAGAGGCCAAGAGAGAAGTTTTTCAAGAGAGAGAAAAGGCCCCTAGGGTCACCTTCAGCCTCAGGTGATCCCGGTTCTGTCCTGGGCTCCGGATGTCCCCCGCTCCTCCCCCGCACCGCGTGCCGCCTTGGTGCAGGCTCCGTGGGGCCTGGGCTCTGGCCCCTGCTGAGGATCAGACCCCCCGGGTGTGTGAAGCCCTTGCTCCAGCCCCACACGGCCACCGGGACGGGATCCAGGGGGCCGCCGGGACCAGTGGGGCCGCATTCCTCGCAGGCACCGGCCGAGGGCTCAGCCGGGATTTCCAGGTGCGCCGCCCTTCCTCCTCTCCCACGCGGTCCTGCCCCCAGCCCTGCTGCTCCGGAGCGGCTCGCAGTGGGGAGCGCGAAGCTCATTTGCCTACGGCTGCTCTGTGGCTGCCGGTGCCCCAGGGGCAGAGCCCAGCAGTTTCCGCAGCAGCAGCCCCGTGACCCGTGACCTGCAGAGCCTGCCCTGGGTGCACCCTGTGCCAGGCGCTGTTCTGGTCCCCGTTGGCCCAGAGCCTCACACCCTCCGATGGAGGCCGGTGCTCAGCGTCCTCACTGGCAGAGGGGGAGGGGCGGGCAGAAGCCAGGAGGGAGCAGCCGGGTCCTTGTCCTTCCCCTCCACGGAGCCAACATGGCACATTTGTGTATTGAGTGCCCCCCCCCCCCAGGGCCACAAGAAAGGATGGGCCCTTACCAAGCACAGACACAGCAGGGAGAGCCCTGGGAGCGGCGTTTGGGTGGACCCTGCATGACGGGGAATGCCCAGGCAGGGCGGGGGGCCGAGGGCTTCGGATGGCCCTGCGGGCGAGACGACACAGATGGGCCCGGGCATGGGGCAGAGTCGACGGAAGCGGCGGAAGCGAGGGCTCCCGGCCGGCGGAGGAAAATGAAAGTGGGCTTTCTGTGGAGCTTCCCAGGGATGGCTCTTGGTGGGAAGAGGCGTCAGAAAGCTCCTTACACCTGCCTCCCAAATGTCAACCTGCCCTGAAACCCACCTTCTTCTGGGGATGGGCTGGGGCAGGGGCCGCCACCTGCACCGGCGCCCGAAGGCCTCAGATGCCAAGCCTCCCTGCGTCCTCCTTCCCTCGTGCTGTCAGCATTCGGGGAAGCCGGGCCCTCACTGGCACCGCGCCTCGGGACGGGAGAGAAGAAAGTGTTGGGCTGAGAACTTCATTCCTGTCCATTCCATGCAAAGAAACAAATGCAGAAAAAGTACATTGTTCCCCCAGGTCCAAAAGTTCAAGGGTGGAAGCAGAAAACTCAACGAGAAGAGAGTTCTTTTTATTTTCTTAGAGAGGGAGGAGGGGGGAGGATCAGCGGGAGAGGGAGAGAGAATCTCAAGCAGACCCTACAGTGAGCACGGAGCCTGACGTGGGGCTCGACCTCACGACCCTGAGATCACAGCCTGAGCGGAAGTCAAGAGTCGGATGCTTAACCAACTGAGCTACCAGGTGCCCAAAAAGGAATTTCTCTACAAATCTAGGAATAGATACTCCCTTAAAACAAAAAATCTGCAGTAGTTTTGTTCAAAGCTCCACGATCTCTGGGACCTTGTCTCCATCACCGTTTTTTATGGTTTGCAACTTTACATTCATTGAGCACCTGCTGTGTGTGCCAAGCCCTCTGCGGGACCCTTTCATAGGTCTTCATTTGTCCCCACAATGGAAGGACGGCGGGAGAAACCAGGGCCCAGGGAAGGAAAGGGATCGAGTGTGTAGAGGCAACTACCACCACCAGTGGGCCGATCCGGGGGGCCCCAAGCACAAGCTCCTCTCTTAGCTCAGCAGTCACGCCCCCAAACCAGGCCTCTGGAGCAATCATGGAAACGGAGTCCTTTAATCCAGGGTTGGAAGGTACAAAGTGTGTCAACAAAGGCAGCGCAGACTTTCAGGGGGCACGCACCCCTAACGATGTCCACAAGTGGCTCTATCTGGCATTGGTAGAAATGACAAATTGAACAGGAAATGGCAGTTTGATAAGGAGAGGAAGGGACCCGGGACCTGGGACCTGGGTTAGGGTTGGGTGACTCCCCTGACCTGCTGGCGCCCCACAGGTCAACCTGGTTTTCTTTTCTTTTTTTCGTTTTTTTCAACCTGGTTTTCATACTGAAAGGAGAAATTAGATTCCAGGGGGCAGGGAAGGCATGATGACCTTCCATTTGTGGTAATGAGGATGTTAGCTTCTCACACCCCCGCCCTCCCTCACATCTCTGTAGAACTATAAATAGTTTCATTTTTAAATTATGTTGTTTTTTTTTTTAAGTAAGGCTCCATGTCCACCGTGAAGCCCAACATGGGGCTTGAACTTATAACCGTGAGATCAAGACCTGAGCTGAGATCAGGAGTCAGATGCTCAACCAACTAAGCCACCCAGGTGCCCCGAACAGCTTCATTTCTAATCTGGGCTCAGGGCTGTTGTTATTCTGATCATGTAAATGTGCACGACTGAGCCAAGTGGACATTCTATAATTATCGTTTCTTCCTTGTACAACTTCTGGTTTTCCCCCAGAGTTGATCATTGCTTCACTTTTTCTGGCTCAATCTCCTCTGAGTCCAGAGCCAAGTCTTCTGCCCTCTAACAGGGTCTCAGTGTGATCCTGCACATGGTCAAGCCCGTTGGCTAATCTTTGTGTTCTGATGAGGGCTGGGCGGTCTCTGCTCAGGCTGTCAGTCAGCCCCCGCCCCAGCCTCCTCGGGGTGTCCTTCCTTTAGAGGAGCTGGAGGGAGGAAGCCAGAAAGAGGAAGACTAGGAGACAAGGCCCTCTGCTTGACATGTGGGTGGGGATGAGGATACCCAGGCCAGCATCCAGGAGAGTGGGTGGCTAGAAATGGCCCCAACCTCCCCAATATCTTCCCCACTTTCTATGCTCACCTGGCAGCCCTGACACCCATGTGGCCTGGCTGACAGCAGGGCTGTCCATTGCCCTGGCACGGTGACTTTCTGCCTGTTTGTATGAATCTGTGGGGGATCCAGTGAGACAACTGTTTGGAGCAGCTACCAGGGCAGCCACTGTCTTCTGCTCTGTTCCGCCACCCGCCCACCCCCCAGTAGTGCTTGCCTCCTGCCTCTGCAGCTGCCTCTGCCAGCTCCTGCGCTCCCTTCCTCCCCCACAAAGGGAGCCACAGCTGAATCAACATCACAGAAGGAAGTTACTGGTAGGAAAAAAAAAAAATCAAAAAGAAAATAAAAGCAAAGGTGGGGGAAGGGTCAGGAAAAGACAAGAGTTGGGGCAGAAGGAAGTTGGCAAAGGAATGCAAGATAGGAGGGTGTGAGCCGGGAAAGTGCTGTCACAGCCTTGCTGTTGACCTAAGTGCCGTCACATCACAGCATCCTTTCAAGGGCCAAGCTTGTTTTCTGCCTTTTTTTTTTTTAAAGATATATGTACTTATTTGAGAGAGAGAGCGCGCATGCAGTGTGTGGACTCAAGTAGGGAGAGGGGCGGGGGGAGAGAGACCCCCAAGCACACTCCTGGCTGAGCACAGAGCCTGACTTGGGGGTGGATCCCATGACCCTGAGATCACGACCTGAGTGGAAACCAAGCGTCAGACACTCCACTGACTGAGCCGCCCCCGGTGCCCCCATTCTCTGCCTTTTGAGTGCTGGGCGGTTGTTTCTTCAGGGCCTCCGCTGATGACTGGGCCCCCAGGTGTCACGCTCTGCTCTTCATACCCACACGGCGTCGGGGCTGCGTGCCTGACTCTCCAACCTTTCCCCAGCATCGGCCAAGATACCGAAACCCTGCCTGGGATTCTCTGAAAGGAGCCTCATTTTCTCCACCATTAAAATATTTCTCCATCATTAAAATATTTGAGTGCAGGGAACACTCAAGCTCAGATAGGCAAGGCAGAGTCCCTGGTGGAATAAAACAAGGACTGCATTATTTTCTGAGTGTTCACCAGTCTATTTGCCATAAAAATTAAGGATAAAATATTTTATCATGGGGCAGCCCGGATGGCCCAGCGGTTTAGCGCCGCCTTCAGCCCAGGGCCTGATCCTGGAGCCCCGGCCTCGAGTCCCACGTCGGGCTCCCTGCGTGGAGCCTGCTTCTCCCTCTGCCTGTGTCTCTGCCTCTCTCTCTCTCTCTCTCTCTCTGTCTCTCATGAATAAATAAATAAAATTTAAAAAAATTATCATCTTCAAAATCTCACAACGGAGTCCCCCGTAATCCTCTCGGCGCCGTGTACCGTGGGGATGCGGCTAGGAGGGGAGGGAGGCTGGGCGTGCCCAGGCCAGCACTCGGGGCAGCCAGGGCATGGAAGCAGCCTGCCTCCCACATCTCTTCCTCCTTTCTGCAGCCTTGGCTGGCCCCAGCCCCGCACCCCCGTGCCCTGAATACTTTGGGGGAGCCCTTCTCATTCCGCCCTGCATCACCGTGGCATGCCGGTCCCCGAGCTGGGCCCTGGCGTTGCGGAGGCACTAGCTGCCGGGCCAGGTGCCAAGGCCTCACTGACCGCCCGAGGAAGTGCAGCTGATCTCCTGGGCGCTTAGGCGAAAGTGGCCGCAAATGGAAGCTATTGGGCACCTTAGAGGGAAAGGTTGTCCCCAGAATTCTGTTCCGTCATCTTTTCTCAAAGCCCAAGCGTCCTCCCTCATGGTCACTGCCCCGGAGGCGCCGCTGCTCGGGCCGTCCTGTCCTCTGCGTCACACCCTCACCTCGGAATGGACAGCCCCTCGGTGCGCACCCCAGGACCCCCGCCTGCCACCTGCTGCCGAGTCGGCGGCACCGAGCCCTGGCTCCACGGCCTCGGAGGTGGGGTGCGCCGTGGGCCCTCTAGCCGTCTCCCTGCTCGCAGACAGTCTACTCTCGTGGTTCGCCGGCGTCGCTCGGCGCCGGTGGTCGGGTGTGCTGCGAGGAAGAACGGACGTGCCCGGTGCCCCGGTAAACGCGTGGGCCCGTAGCGCCCCTTACCTCACGGCCCCTCCAAACCTGCGCCCGTGCGAAGTGCTATCTCACTTGGTTGGGGTGTCTGCCTTCCTGGCGGCCCCCGTCTCCGCGCCGCTGGCTTTCGTGCGGCCCCCGGGCTTCCCCCACTTGGCATAAGGCTTGGGACTCACTCATGGTGCTGACGTCCTAGTACGCGCGTGTGACGCCCCGGACTCGCTCGGGCACTGCTGTACCTTCGGCTTCCTGGAGGTGTGATTCGCAGCACTTCAGTCCACCCCTTCAACATTTTCTAATTTGCCTGGAGGCCTCCATTTGACCCACGGATTATCCAGAAGTGTGTCTCCCCGGAGCTTTCTCTAGGCCTCTCTGCTGCTTATTTCCTGGTTTTAATTCCACGAGGCTACAGGATGTGTCGGGTGGGACTTCAGTTCTCTCCGACGTCTGCGGGTCTATTTTGTCACCTGAAGACATTTGCCTCGCAACCAGCGGGTTTAGACCATTTACAACTAATGTAATTATTTGAAATGGTTGGATTTAGGTCTGTTGTTTAAAGTTTTGTTTGTTCTCTGTTTTCCATTTCCATTTCCCTCCCCTGTTGTTTTTTGTTTTGATCTTTCAGGTCAAGCACTTATTGTTTTTAGGGCTGCATTTTAATTTATCAGCTGGGGATGCCTGGGTGGCTCAGCAGTGGAGCATCTGCCTTTGGCCCAGGTCGTGACCCTGCAGTCCTGGGATCAAGTCCCACATCAGGGTCCCCACAGGGAGCCTGCTTCTCCCTCTGCCTGGGTCTCTGCCTCTCTCTCTGTGTCTCTCATAAATAAATAAATAAATAAATAAATAAATAAATAAATAAATAAAATCTTAATTTATCAGCTGGCTTCCTGACCGAGGGTTTCGCCAGCACCCCTTGTCTCCACCCATCAGGGCATCCCTTCCCAGCCCAACGTCCAGAAAGTGGGGGCTTCTCTTGGCCACGTGCACCATGCTCATCTGGGGTGCTGGCTACCTTGAACTAAGCCTGGGGTCTGGGGGGGGGGACAGAACATTCCCCCCATATCAACCTTTCATCAGGTTTTGACTTCTCACCCTGATCTTTCAGAAAATTGCTCTATTTCACTCTGTGTTGGGATCAGTGGTAGAGATGGAGTGGAGTGTGCTTGCTTGGCCTCAGCTGGGGCTCGAAGCTGCTGGTGGCTCCTTTTTCCTGCCAAATGGTCTCCATTTTGTTTCATTTCTTACAAGTTCATTAAGGTAGAATTTACATGCCAATACTCACGGATTTTAAGTATAGCATTGAATGATTTTAGCAAATTTACAGAGTTGTGAAATCCTCACCACAGCCCAGCTTTAGCACATTTCCATGACCTCACACAGTCCTCTTGCTCATTTGTAGTCACTCCCTGTTGTTCCTTTTTTAAAATAAAATAGCTCAAGACTACAGGAAAGTGTGAAGACCAGCATCACCAACACCCACATACCCGCCATCCTCGTCCGTCCGATCTTAACATTTTGCCTTTTACTTTGCCCAGAATGTTTCGCCCTTAAAATTTTAAAGTTAAAGACCTCTGTGCTCCTCTCCGAGGAGTCCTCTGTCCCCTGTGCCTTCAGAGGTGACCACTGTCCTGAGCTGGGGACTCATGAGCGCGTGGCTGTCTCCTGCATCGCGTGGGCCGCGTGCTATCACACCACACGTCCTTCTGCAAGCCCTGCACTCAAGAACCTCAGCGTCGACATCGGGAGGTGACTCGCAGATACACACAGCTCCGCAGAAAACACTTAAATTGCTGGTTTTCATGCCACCGTGTGAACATCCCACAGGGCAACTCCCGAGTCTGCATTCGGTTTGCTGCCGGTTTCTCGGGACTCCGGGTATTTCCTTAACGTCACCCTTTGGTTAACTGCTCCTTTTCTCCCACTGTGTCCATGGATTTGGCCTCCTTCGGACGTTTGTACTTTAGAACATGTCGAGATTTCCCTGGTGGCTTAATAGATGATCCGTTTGTGGGTTGGAGAGAAGGGGTCACATTCCTCAGATTCTCTACAGGCCTCACTGGCCTTTCTGTTCCGTCTGAGAAGCACCGTGAAGACCGCGGTCGTGGCCGGGGCCACCTGCTAACGGGGCTGTCAGTTTTTGTTCTACGTATTTTTGTAGCCGTTTTGTGCAGCATAGAAAGACCTGCGACAGCTCAGCTTTCCTTGTGGATTATGAATTCTATGACCTCCATCGTTCCTTGAGCATTTAACGTGTTTTTTGCCTTGAGTTCTACTTTTTTTTTTTTTTTTTTTAGGGAGGAAGAGGAGGACGAGGGGCTGAGGGAGAGAGAGAATCTTCCGCAGGCTCCCTGAGATCATGACCTGAGCTGAAATCAGGAGTCGAAGGCGTCACTGACTAAACCGCCCGGTGCTCCTTGAATCAGACCTTTCGATATCATCATTTCTACATAATTGTGAGTATTTCCCAGCACATACTACGTTTGTCTTCTAGTCCTCTATTTTAACAGTTTATCTGTTAAACAGGTAGCATTTTTTTTTGCCCTTTTTTTCTTTTTAATTGTGGTAAACAAACAAACAAACAAAAAACCCACACAACATCAATTTAACTCTGACCACCCTTCCCATTTTTAAGTGCCCGGTTCAGACGTCACTTCCACATTGTGTGCAGACAATTTCCAAAACTTTCTCATCATGTAAAACTGAAAGTATCCCCCGTAAGCAACTTTACACTTCTCTTTGCAGTGAAAAACAACAAAAAAACAAACAAACAAACAAAAAAACCTTTTATACTACGGAAAATCGAGAGAACAGTTCCGTGAGTCCATACGTCCTCAATATTCGCTTCACCAATCTTCAGCTCCCGGCCGCTCTTGTTTTATTTATGCTCTCACCCACTGTTGTCCCCAAATGAGCAAAATGTCTTAAAACTTTGAAAGAGAAAAGAAGAGAGTTTTTACCGGAGCCCCATGAGGCCAACTGCCCGGGCTCCGCAGAGCCCACAGGGAAGACTGTGCTTGGGGAAGGGGTGGCCGGCGCCGTTATGTAGGGTTTCTCATAGAATTACCGACCATGGCGACGAAGGACATTCCAGAAAGCTACAGACTTTATCTTATCTTCTTGGGGTGGGCGAGGCTGTGTGACTTTAATCTTAGGGGGGGTCAGGGAGGGCTTTTTGTTTTTCTTACCTTAATACTTGGAATGCTCCTTTCTGGTTTTTTTTTTTTTTTTTTAACAAAGCAGACACGTACAGTGTGTGCTCCGGGCAGAAGCAGAGTCCATGCTTTGAGCTTTTGCTGAGTCATTTTGACCTCGGGTAGATGTTAAGATAGAGCTCCCCTGGGAGCCCACACCCCGTGCATGAGAAGGTGAACGTCCCCTTTATTTCACCACCCTTCCTCCATCATCCGACCCCATTCCTCATCGTTTGGCAGCACACCCAGCGCATCGTATCACGTCATCTGTAGACATTTCAACGCGTCACTCTCAAAGGCGACAACGCTTTCATACAATCACAAAATCTTTATCACACCTAAAAAAAGTAACAGTAATTTTAAAAAAAAAAGATTTATTTGTTTGAGAGGGAGCGAGTGAGCACAGGGGGTGGAGGGGCAGAGGGAGAGGGACTCTCAAGCAGGCTCTGTGCTGAGCGTGGAGCCCAACGAGGGGCTCGACCCTAAGACCCCAACATCACAACTTGAGCTGAAACCAAGAGTCACATGCTTATCCGACTGAGCCACCCAGGCGCCCCAGCAGTAATTTCTTAATATAGCAGATCCATGCATCGTGATCGGTTGATTTTTCTCCCAAATCCTTTAATCTACGGGTTCCTGGGCCATGTCTTCTCCCTCCCTCTTCTATCTCTCGCAGTTTGGGGTCTTGGCGCTTGCATCCCTGTGGTGTCATTAACACGTCCCTCTGTCCCCTGTTCTTCCTACAACCTGTTAGTTAGATCTAAAGTCTTGGTCTGAGTTGGGTTCGGCAGTAGCAATTGCTGTACTTAATTTATCAGTGTCTAAATTTATACTGTTTCACCCAGACAGCTCCAAAAAAGGCATGTGCACAGTACGCGGTATCTGACTCTGTGGTGTCGGGGCCGGTGACAGTCACTGCTTTATCTCATGAGCCACCAGTGGGGGTGACTTGGGGACAGTCTCAGTCTACCTTTCTTCGTTATTCTCTGGAATCATTCCATAATGAACAGATTCCCATGAAGAGAGCATTTTTTTAAATTTTTTTTTTATTTTTATTTATTTATGATAGTCACAGAGAGAGAGAGAGGCAGAGACATAGGCAGAGGGAGAAGCAGGCTCCATGCACCGGGAGCCTGATGTGGGATTCGATCCTGGGTCTCCAGGATCGCGCCCTGGGCCAAAGGCAGGCGCCAAACCACTGCGCCACCCAGGGATCCCCTGAAGAGAGCATTTAATGGGATCTTGTCCTGTCTCTTTATTTTTAAAACTCAATGCGAGAATTGTTTATTTGAAGAGGGAGATGGCAACCCACTCCTAGGTGCTGTGATTCCTGAACTTCTGGAATATTCTAGAACATTTGAAATCATTCCTGGGGCACCTGGGTGGTTCAGTCGGTTAAGTGTCTGACTCTTGTGTTCGGCTCAGGTCATGGTCTTGGGGTCATGAGATCGAGCCCTGCGTCAGGCTCAGGACTCAGTGGGGGAGTCTGCTTGGGGTTCTCTCTCCCTCTCCCCGCCCGTCCCCCAACTCGTGCACCCCCCCTCTCTCTTTCTCAAAAATAAATAAAATCTTTAGAAATGCGGTCATTCCTGATATCTTATTGTATGTTTTTAATTTACAATCCTTTCTTATTCATTCTATTTCTTCTTCCCTTTTTTAAAACAAGATTTGTCAAATTTTCTTTTTTTTAGATGCATATATCCTATTTAAATTCTTAAGAAGACTCTGTTCTTACATATAATATCAAATACCTCCTCTTAAAACGTCCATCGACGAGCGTCAGGAACAGCAGTGTGCTCCCCTGGTCTCCTATTATTTTTGTTTCAGATTCTCCATATTTTTACCTCTATTTTTAAAACCTACAGTTACATAGGCTTGGTCATTTCTGCTTACATCCTTGCTCACCTCTGTGTCACGCACCCTCGTGTCCCCGTTGGATGTGTGCGTCTGCCCGTGTGTCTGCCTGCCTCCTGCTGGAGAGCATCCTTCGCGCACAGTGCAGGGAGCTAGGGGTCTGCATCCTGGTTCATCTGGAGATGCCCGGTTTTGTTTCTGTGTGGACCTAACCACCCCCGTCCCCCACCCGAATCCCCCACACCTCGCGGCACCCTCTCATGCTATCTGCTCTGTCCTGCGAGGGCATCAGGAGCGTCCCGAGGGCATGTGGCCTGCTGCCCCAGCCCTTCTGTGGGACCTGCAGCTTCTCCTGGACCTTCTGCTCCTCCTTGTGCACAGGTCTTGCTCCCAGGCCCGGCGGGCTGATGGGTGTGGGCATCATGCATCTGCACCTGTCTTGCCTCTTCCAACCTCTGTGCTGGGGCTGCTCCTGCCCTGCTCACCATTCTGCTCCTCAGTTCCTGTCATGCTTTTCATCCCCGTGGCCGAAATCCTAACTCCCGGCCCCTGATGGAGGCACCTGCCTCTCCTGCATGTGCAGTCTGCAGGCCGGGCCCCTGTCCCAAGGTGCAAGTCCGTGGTCCTCCGTGCTGCAGGGCACGGCCACCTCCGCCCATGGGGGTGAATCCTTGTGCCCACCATAGTACCTGGGCCACACTGCTCATCCCTCCCTCTTGCATTCTGCTCGCCGAAGGTGTGTGACGAATGGCAAGCCCCTCGTCTGCTTGTGTGGCCCTCCCTGGACACCTGAAGGCGGGAGCCGGCGCAGAGTGCAGGGCTGGGGTCTGACGGGACACTTGTGGTGTGCAATCAGCCACATGTAACTACTTCCTCTGAAGCAGCTTTGGAGCAGCTTCTTCAGAACAGGAAGCACCGTGCCCTCACCAGTAGGGCTCACCGGCCTGTTTCTCAACCGCGCAGCAGCCCAGCCTGGTGAAGAGCGGAGCGGACGCCCCTTCCCTGCCCAGCCCGGACGCCCACCAAGGTCACCGGCATCAGCGGGGTGAGTGCACAGGGGCTCCTCTGTGTCCAGCTTCTTCTCCTGGAGGGGAATGGTTTCCCCGGGGAGCGGCCCAGCCCTGGAGAGGACCCTGTAGCCTGGTCCCTGGTACCCGCCTGGGGCCGGTCCACGCCAGGCCCCCCCATTCCTGAGATCTGGTGGGGGGGTGAGCGCCGTGCCCACCGCGGGCAGCCACACGGGGCACTGGGAACACCCGTCACGGAGGGCAGGAGGTAGCATGGCAGGAGGACGGGCCAGACCTTCAGCCTTGGCTGCTGGGCCTAAGGTCCCTGGCGAGCCCCTGATGTGAGCCATAGGGCAGCTGGGGGCAGGTGAGACCCCCAGAGGAGCCGCAGCAGGTGGAACCGGGGCTGTGCGGGGAGTCTGGGGCCCCAGCCTGCCTCTCTTCCTGCTCGAAGAGGCCTCCAAAGTTGGCAGCGGTGGTCCAGCCTCCCACGGAGCCTGTGTGTGTGAGTGTGTGTTGTGTGTGAGCATGTGAACATGTGTGCAAATATGTAAAGGTATGTTTACGTGAAGATTTGAGTATGTGGGATGTGTAGGTTTGTGAGTGTGTGAGGTACGCACAGGCATGTGGGGTGTGCGAGTGTGTGTTGTGCGTGTGCACATGTGAGTGCTGTGGGGGTCGTGTAGGCGTGCGAGTGCATTCGGGTGGGGTCCACCTCTTCTCTTGGACTTTCAGAGGGTCGTGAGCTGGGGCTGGGAAGGTGTCACCTGGGAGCTGAGTTTCAGGGGCAGGTGTCTGGTGTGTGACTCAGCGTCCCACCCAGGCTCCGGGGAGCGGGGGACCTGGACCCTGGGTCCGCCTGGATTCCAGCCGGCGGCACCTCACCCGCAGTCCCCCGGGGTCGCCTCCCCCTGGCACCCTGTCCTCCCCCCACCCAGGGCTGGGAGCCTGCCTTGCACACCCACTGGAGCCCTGAGCACTGTTCCTTTAAGGATGCCTGGGACCCCGAGGGGGCGGGGAGGAGCCACCCCCTTGCCCACGTCCTCAAGGAAGGTTCTGGCGGCAGTGGCCGGGCCCTGGGCTCGGTCCCACATCCTGTGCAGGCGCGAGGCCTCTGTGTGGACGCCTGACGTCCAGGTGACCGGGGACCACTCTGCCGGCTGTCACCGCGCTGGGGAGCTGGCTAGTGCATCTGCGAGCGGGTGGGGAGCTGGCTGCGCAGAGGCCGGGCGGGGTCCGAGGGGGCATCTAGGGGAGGCTGGGCCTCTGCCCCCCGCCCTCTGGGATTGCTCCCTGCTGCCCCAAGCACGGGGAGGCCCGGCGCCAACTCTGGGCGCCACCGAGCTGTCCCGGGGCCGGGAGCGCTGAGCGCAGCACAGGCCTCGTCTACAGCCCGCTCCCTGGGGGACTGCGTGCTCCTGGGGGGACGGGGCCTGACCGGTGGTTCAAGCCCCAAGTGACTCCACAATCACATGTGTAGTTCGGCACCACTTCTGGGGCTCGGGGAGCGGGCAGCCAGCAGACCCGGCCTCCGCGGGACCCCCAGGGGGGCAACCCAGATAGGAAGGGGCGACCCGGGGTCGGTGGGTCGCTCTCTCACTCTCTCCACCGTGCGGGGCCCATGGCGGAGCGGGTGCTCCCAGGGGAGACACATTTTCCAGCTGATGCTGGACCGGAGCCCTGACGTCTGGGGCCAGGGGCCCCGGGTACCCCGGACCCCGTGCACCCACTGCCTCCTCTGGGTGCCACCTCCCGGTTTCCCACTCCTGGACCCTCGGCCACGAGGCCACCATCACCCTCTTGCCCCGGCTGGGCTCCTGAAACGCCGTCTCTGGCGCCCGGAAGGTGTTCTTTTGGACCAATTCTCGGTAGCTTCTTGGTGATATTTTCTCCCTTCCTTTTTATGCTCAGAAGCTCTCCCGACCTGCAGGTGCACATCCTCCCGGTCCTTCCATCACGCTGTTCCCCACACGGAGCACGCGTGGGCCTCTGGTGGGAAGGGGCCCCTTCCTGGGGAGCCCCCCCACCCGCCCGTCGCCTTCCAAGGCTGCTGCGCCACCCGCTCAGGGCCTCTGACTCGCCCACGGGCACGCGGCCTGCTCCCCGCCGCCGTCGTGACCTGTCCTCCCAGAGCGGCTGGGCCTTTGACACGGCTCGTCCGCTGCTGCCAGGGGGACAGGTTCTGCTTTAGCTTCCGTTTCATCTTCCGCCTTACGACGTGCCCCGCAGGTGCGTCCCCGCCTCCCGCACTCGGGCCCTGCGCCCGCAGGGTCCCCTCCGTCCTTGTCGCAGGGGAGCACACAGGGCGGCGGGCTTCACGCCCCGTGAGGCCGCTGAGCACGGGGCCGAGGATGCTGTCTGCAAGTACCCCGTGGACCCCCTGACCTGAGACGTGCCCAGCAGCAGAGCGTTCACATCTTCTAATGAGTACGTGGGAGGACGTGTCGCCGTTTTCCTGTGGCCAGACGCTGCGGCCCTCGGGAGGCCTCTGCTCCTGGACTTCCCACAGTGGCGCGGTGGTGGGGCTGGCGCCCTGAGGACACACGTGTCGCATGCAGCCTGTGCATGGCAGCCCCGGCCCCCTGAGGCTTGTCCAGCCTCCTGCCAAGCTCCTAGAGCCCCCGTGTGTCCAGGCATCCTGCCCCCACGGGGCTGGGGGGCTACAAGGGCAAGGACGCGTGTCGCGCCTCCTCTGGCCTCCGGGCCCGTCTGCGGCCTCCGAGCTCCTGCTCCGACCGCGGCTTCTGTCCAGGTCTGGGGGCTCGTGTGGGAAACAGAAGTGATCCCATCTCCACGTTCTCTCTTTTGGTGCAAAGAGGCTGACCGGTGCCTGTTTGGGAGCCGTCGCAGACATTTGCTTGTTTTCTCCGTCAAATACGTTTGAATCCCCCAAGCTCCTGGGGTGAATGCAGGTGTGTGTGGGGGGTCCCCTGCCTCCCTTTTGTGTTTGTTCCAGGGGTTCTGAAATTTGGTGATTCATCAGTTGCAGGTCACACCCGGTGCGCATCACATCACCCACCGCCCCCACCTCCTCCCACCTGTGAACTTTCCAGGCAGCACCTCCCACCCCCACCCCGCCCTGGCACCCGATGCGGGGAGCCCCCGTCAGCCGCGTGGACTGGTTCTCAGACCCAGTGGCCTGGAGGCACAGTGGGTCTCCAGTGGGGCTCTCCAGTGGCCTAGCTCAGGGGTTGCACTTTTGCAAAACCTCCGACTTTTGTTGTAAGGTGGGTCGGGAGCCAACGGTGAAGAAAGAATTCTTGAGGCATCTTTGGTGCAAAAAGGTGGTTTTATGAAAGCCCAGGGACGGGACTGTGGGCGGGAAGAGCTGCTAGGGATTGTGGGAGCGTGGGGAGAGTAGAGAGAAAGGAAATTTCTTTTGTTTTCTTTTTCTTTTTTAAAGATTTTACTTATTTATCCATGAGAGAGAGAGAAAGAGAGAGAGAGAGAGACAGAGACCCAGGCAGAGGGAGAAGCAGGCTCCATGCAGGGAGCCCGGTGCAGGACTCGATCCCAGGACCCCGGGGTCACGATCTGAGCCCAAGGCAGATGCTCAACCACTGAGCCCCTCAGGGGCCCCGAGAGAAATCAAATTCCTAAAGGGATTTTCGTGGCTGAAGCCACAGGACCCTGGAGGTCACACTATGCGAAGCTAAGGTGGCTTCTGGCCTCCCGGGAAGCGTTCGCGCTACCGCAGTTGTGAGTTCCTGCGGGATCGTCCAGCGGGTCCTCAGGGGTTCCCTTGGTCAGCATCTCTTCATCGGTGACAGGAAGCCTGATGTGACACCCTTGCCATCCTGACTCTGCAGGCCGCCCAAAGTGTTTTCTTGCTAAGGTTTCCTCTTTTTCTTGTCTTTCACCAAATATGGTGTGTGTGGTGTGGGGGGGGACTCGCTGGGCTCTCCGAGCCTGGCCGTAAAGAGCTGATCCTCCCGAAGGTGGCCTTGGTCCTCCACATCCACGCTGTGGGTGCTGCTCGGGCCGGGGACAGGGGAGCACCAGGCCCAGGTCTTGGGGCTCCGGGAAGCCACCCCACAGGAGACTCCCAGACCCGCGACTTCCCGCGGTCACACTCAGGTTGCGCCAGGATCCTCCTGGCAGGCAGGATCATGCAAGGGTGGCTGTGTCGCAAAGTCCTCTCGGCCGGGAGGACCCTGGGTTTCTCAAGCACCCGGGTCCCCGTGAGGGGCCCACCCTTCTCTCCAGGGAGACGAGGTGGAAGGGCTGGTAGAGTGGGGTGCCCCACCTCGGTGGCAGGGCAGCGGGAGGGCCTGAGCGGCACCGGCTGGACCCGGGGCCCTTGCCCCCGCTCCTCCTCCTCCTCGCTCAGCTCCGCCTGGACCCCACGTGCCCTCCTGCTCTCGTGCCAGGGTCCTTCCGGGTCCAGTGCCCATGGGGACAGGTGCTGCGGCGCTCCAAGCCAGGCCACCACCGGAGCGGGTAGGCCTCCGCACCCCGCTGCACCCAGAGGGACCCAGGCTCCGCGGGCAGCCCCTGTGCTGCTGGAGGGGCTGGGCTGCGGGACTCTGCCCAGGGGGGCCCCCGTGGCGGGGTCTCCCGCGGCCTGTGCATGGCGACCCCCACCCCCTGAGGCTCGGCCGGCCTCCCTCTGAGCTCCCAGAGCCCCCGTGTGTCCTGGCATCCTGCCCCCGCGGGGCTGGGGGGCTCCAGGGGCAAGGAGCGCTTGGGGACAGGGCTGCCACCAGCCCCCGCCCACCCTCCCAGGGTCAGAGCCAGGCCATCTCGGCCTGGGCGGTGTCACCGTGACCGCGGCTGTCCCCTCTCGTGGGGGCCTTGGCACCCAGGCCCACACCTGGCCGCAGCTTGGGCCTCAGCTCTCACGTGACGGCCCGAAGAGCTTCCGTGCCGGCTGCTGTGACTGTTTGGGGGTCCGGTCTGTGGCTGCCGGAGAGCCAGGCGGGGCTGGGGTAGCCGCTCGCCCTGCTGGAGCTCCGGGGGCCCAGGGTGCCTGGGGCAGCGCCCAGGTCGGTGAGCACACCCGAGGCAGTGTGAGCAATCGGCTGCGGAACCTCGGAGGGACCCGGATGCAGCAGGAAAGGCTGGAGCCTGCCTGGCCTGAGCCCCACGTGCCCACGGCGGGCGACAAGGGGCTTTCTCTCATAAACGTGCGGGGCCTGGACGGCACCCAAACTGCCTCCCCGGCCCATCCGGCCACGGCTCTGACCCAGGAAGCCACGGCACCATGTGGCTTCTGCTTTTGACCCCGAACGGGAAGGATAGAGGGTTCTGTTTTGACATTTCTGGGTCCTGATTACGATCTTGGTGGGGCCCAGGGAGCAGGGTCACCTCCAAAGAGACGGAGCGTGAGGCCGCACGGGGCTTCCAGGCGCAGGAGCCCCAGGCTGCAGGCTGGTTCTCCCAGGGCCCCTGGGGTCGCAGAGGCAGGCGTTCCGAGGGCGGGGCCGGGGCCCCAGGGGGGTGGTGCTGCCCATGTGGCCCGAGCCCCGCGGGCCGTGGGTCAGAGGGCGCCCTGTCCGCCCTGAGGAACCAGAGCAAGGCCCTGAACGCCAGGCCTCAGCCTCCCCAGCGCCCAGCTCAGGCCTGGCACCCGGGAGGCGCTCCGGTCCTCGTGCCCGGTTCACTGGGGACCCAGGCGTGGGACGGCCGCAGCCCTGACCCAGAGCGTGTGCACCCTGTGTGTGCTGTGCGCGTGCTGTGCGTGTGCTGGGCAGGGGTCCCGGGGTCCCCGGCAGGGCCCTAACCCCTCGGGCCTCCTCTCCTGCGGCAAGGCCGTGGGGGGCGTGGCCTGCACCCACGCAGCATGGCCGGGCCTCCCAGCTCTGCACCTGCCGGCAGCCAGCCCAGGGTCCAAGGCGGTCGCTGAGCCCCCCTCCCTCCCCAGGACATGCTGCGCCACAGCGCCCTGCTGCTCACCCTGGAGGGTCTGCTCTTCTTCTGGGCTGGTGAGTCCCGCGTGGGCAGCTCCGCACGACACAGCCCACCACGTCCTGGGGCGGGGAGAGCAGACCTGCCCCCTGTCCTGCCCCCCAGGGCAGCTCTGCCCCAACCCGGGCCTCCTGGGGACCCTCCTTCTCCACCACCCCGTGTGTGGGGCTTCCCTGCCCCCATCCATCAGCATCGCCGCGTAGGGTCGGCCCGCGTCGGGCCACCTCTCACAGAGCCGCCTCCTCCTGCCGCCAGCGTCCTGCCAGGAGTGCACCAAGTACAAAGTGAGCACGTGCCGGGACTGTGTGGAGTCGGGGCCCGGCTGCGCCTGGTGCCAGAAGCTGGTAAGAGCCGCCCCCCCCCCCCCCCCCCCCGGGACCTCGCGCCCGTCCTGCCCGTCCCGCGTTCCCGTCCCCGTTCCTGTCCCCGCGCCCTCCCTCTGCCTCTGGAGCTGGGCACCAGGAGGGCCACCACTCTGTTTCCGGGGGGGGCACGAGCAGCCTGGGGGCTGAGAGACAGACAGACAGACAGACTCGGCCCCACCCCAGGGCAGCCTGGGGCCACCCGGCCGTGTGCCCCCTGCCCAGGCAGGAGCCCTGAGCAGGGACCACAGGACGTGAGGAGGTTGTCAGGAAGTGAGAGCACGGGGACGAGGTGTGGGAGGCTCCGCACGGGACCTTTGTGCTTCTCACGCAGCGGCCGTGACCCTCCTGTCCCGGCCCATCCAACTCCTGGAGAGAAGCCCCAGGCCCCCCCCACGGCCCCCTCACCCTGTGCCCCTGTCCCCACCGTGCCTTCCCGCCCTCGGGGTCCCTGAGGTTCTGACGCTGCAGGACGGGCCAGAGACGCATGCACGCACTGAGGGTAGACTGCAGACCTGAAGCCCCTTTGTCCCTCCTTACTTCAAGCATCTGTCTCAAGCCCAGGGCCCTGCCCCCCGCCCCGACACCCACCACACGCTCCTCCGGGACTGGACCGTGGCCACGGCACCTGCTCACGTCTGCACGCCCTATGCAAACGTTCCCAGCTGTGCCCATGATGCCCTCGATCGCGCTTGCCCTGGGCTGTGTGATGACCCAGGATCACACCCGGGAGCAGGTGTCCTGGCCCTTCAGTCCCCCGGAACCGGGAGCCCCTCAGCTCTGGGTCACGCACTCCCCCCCCACCCGGCACTTCCGAGGGGCTCAGAGCAGCGGCCACTAGGAGGCCCGGCGCTCGCTCTCCCTGGGTCCAGGGCGTGTGTTTGGGCAGGTGCCCCGCACGGGGCTCACGACGTGCCTCTGTCCCCACACTGGTGATGCTGGTGAGAGCCCCCAGCCGAGGGGCGTCGCCTCCACCGCCATGTCACCATTAGCTCTTTGCGGTTAATACGTGACTTGTGGGTGATGCACATGGCCAGGAGGCCTGCTTCTTGTGAAGCTTCACCCCCTGACATTAGCGCCCAGGGGCGGGGGGGGGGCACCCCAACCAGTCCGGCGAGGGCTGCACCGTGGGGGCGTCCAGCGCGTGCACTCCCCTGTGGCTCCTGGTGTAAGGAGGACTTCATCCACCTCCCCCGTCTCTGTCCAGCAGGCACACCTCCGCGTCCATTTTCTGAGCACTTTTTTCCTTTTCTTTTCTTTTTTTTACATTTTTTAAATTTAAGTTCAATTTGCCAACATATGATATATAAGACCCAGTGCTCACCCCATCGAGTAGTGACATGCCCCAGGCCCAGAATCGTCCTCGCCCCCGCCGGGGAATCTGGCGGTTCTCCGCAGGCTCCGGCCTCCCTTTCAGGAGAAGCCGGGCTCTGGCCCCCGCGACACGTTTCCTCCTTTTCTCGGTCCCGCCCGACGCGGCAGGGGCTTCGGAGCGGCCGGCCCACGCCCTGGCCACAAGCACCTACAAGGAAGTGGGGTGCCGGGTGTGGTCTCCCCCCTTGGACACGGTGTGGCCGCAGCCCCGGGGGTGAAACGTCCCCGGCAGGTTGGAGTTCCCCATTCCCCGCGACAGAGCTCGTTAGATTCCTTGGAAATAGGGTGAGGCTCGTTAGCTTCCACGCGAATGCGGGCTGCAGCGTAGGCCTTTGTTCCCGGGGGGCTCGCTTTGTTCCTCGGGTCCTGCGAGCAGTGACAGAGGTCCCCGGGGAGACGGGCGGCTCGGGAAGTGCCCACCCTCCGGGCGCCGCGGTGGGCCGCACCTAACCAGCCTCCGGCATAGCCCCCTGCCCCTTCCTGGACCCCCCTGAGAAAGGGGGCAGAGACATGTCCGGGTCCCTGAGCGTGCCCTTCCTTGGCCTGGCGTCAGGATCCACGGAAGAGGGCCCCTGCTCCCGCCCCGTCCTCTCAGAGCCCAGGGGCCTTTATGAGGACGCTGCCCCAATCCAGGACCCCGCCTGCCTCTCCCAACAGCCCAGGGCTTGGCCCAGAGGTCGGCCTGTGTGCTGGCGCCCCCGGGGTGGCACCTGCCTCCTCTCGGGAGGGCACCTCTGCTACTAAAGGCCCAGCCACCCCGGTCACTTCTGGCCAGGTGCCCCGGCAGGGGCAGCCGGGCCTGGACACCTTGGTCCTTCCATCATCTGGGGTGACCCACAGCCTCAGGGAGAGGCCGTCAGAGGGCGGGTGTCCTCCTCCCACCCAGCTGCCCGACCTCCCACCCCCACCCCTCCCCACCCGGACACCTGTCCCCAATCCCAGGTGCGACAGAGGAGGGGCCGCCTCCTCGAGTGACCCCAAGGGCCGCTCTCGTGCAGCACCCACAGTGCAGCCCCCACCCTGCCTCTGCCCTACTCTTGACCCCTGACCCCCCCCACCCCCCAGAACTTCACTGGGCTAGGGGAGCCCGACTCCATTCGCTGTGACACCCGAGAGCAGCTGCTGCTGAAAGGATGTGCGGCTGATGACATCATGGACCCTCAGAGCCTGGCCGAGATCCAGGAGGACAAGAAGGGCGGCCGGCAGCAGCTGTCCCCGCAGAAAGTGACGCTCTACCTGAGACCAGGTAGGCTTGGCCTCGGCCGGGGTCAGTGGCATCTGCGTGTTGGTGGCTCTGGGTGCCAGGGCTGGGTGATAGTCCAGGCGTCCGGTGGCCAGGTCGGGCAGCAAGGCAGGCGAGCCCCGGAGACCTAGAGACTGTTGGACACTCGGCCAAGGGAGCGTGGCCCCTGCCCTCCGCCTGCGGGAGGACCCCCCACGCCCACCATCGGCGGCTCTGTGCCTTAGCTCTGTGTCCTTTCCAAAGGGGAGGAGGAACTCTTCTAGCCTCGTCTCACACCGTCAGGGGCTCTTGGCGGAGTAAAAGCCCTGATGAGTCCTGTAGGCAGGGAGCCTGAGCGACGTCGGAGTCATTGTTGCTCAGACTGACTTGACAGCAGAGCCCCGTCAGTGCTCCAGGAGGAGTCCTTGGGGGAGGCGGGCCTGGTGGGAGGAGCAGGACCACGGGGCGGACTGGCCAGGGTGGGGCTGGGTGAGCACTGCCCCCCTGGTGCACCCGGCAGGCGGCACAGACGGAGAGACGACCAGGCCCCCTCCCTCCATCGTTCACCCTCCCGTCACGTGTTTGCTGAGCACCTGCTACGCTGAGGCTGGGACAGGGGCCTGCATCCGGCTGGGGGGAGCCGGGTGCCGGGGATGGAGCAGGGCTGGTGCGGGCAGCCAGGTGCCCGTGCACGGCAACAGTGCTCCCTGAACGAGGACTCGGTGGTATGAGTAGGTCCGGAAGGTTCCGTCTCCTAGTTCGAGTGTAGCCAGGAGCCCGGTGTCGTGTCCACAGGCCTCGGAGGAGGGGGCGGTGATGAGACCTCGGGGCCCGCGGAGGGCAGGTCGGGGCCTGGGAGATGCCTTCACGCTCGCCCCGTCTGCCCGCAGGTCAGGCGGCTGCCTTCAATGTGACCTTCCGGCGGGCCAAGGGCTACCCCATCGACCTGTACTACCTGATGGATCTGTCCTACTCCATGCTGGACGACCTCATCAACGTCAAGAAGCTGGGGGGCGACCTGCTGCGGGCGCTCAACGAAATCACCGAGTCCGGCCGCATCGGTGAGGCAACCCTTGGGTCCCAGGCGGGCCTGCCGCTCATGCGCCTCCCAGAGCCACGCAGGGCAGGGCGGTGGGGTGGGGGGTGCTGCCTGGGTCACCCCCCGGCCATACCTGGCTACCCCCAGCCACTGCCAGCCACCCCTGGGTCACCCCCGGCCACCACTGGGTCATCCCCCAGACACCCCTGGGCCACCTCCAGCCACCCCTCATCCACCCCCAACCCCCCAGCCCCTCCAGGCCACCCCAGCCTCCCCAGCCACCACCCCCCGACACTGCCATGCAGCCCTCCGCTTCCTCCCTGCTCCGTCCTTCTCCTTCCGTCGTGTCTCAAACACGAAGCCGTACGTTGCTCTTTATTAAAAATTAGAGAACCGCCCCTCCCCCCCGCAGTGTGTGACCTGCACGGTGTCCGCCCGAAGTGCAGCAAACCTGCACGGCCCGAGTGCCGGCGGGGCCTTGGTGCTGACACCCACGGGCACATTCCGCCCCCCCCCGCCCCCACACATCCGGGCACCCGCACGTGAGGCCAAGGGGACACCTGCCTTTCCCCCCTGTGTCTGCCCGGCCGCTGTCTCCGTGTGCAGGGCCGCACGCCCAGGCCCACGCTGCATGCGCACACGTGCATGCTCACACACACGTGTGCCGTCACACTCATGCACGTGGGCACGTGCGGACCCCACACCCGCCCTGGTGGGCAGCAGGGAAACCGAGGCTCGCCGCAGTGTGCCCCCCGCCCCCGCGCTCATCCTGCCCCCCCTCAGGCTTCGGGTCTTTCGTGGACAAGACGGTGCTCCCCTTCGTCAACACGCACCCCGAGAAGCTGAAGAACCCGTGCCCCAACAAGGAGAAGGAGTGCCAGGCGCCGTTCGCCTTCAGACACGTGCTGAAGCTCACGAACAACTCCAACCAGTTCCAGACGGAGGTCGGGAAGCAGCTGATCTCGGGGAACCTGGACGCGCCCGAGGGCGGGCTGGATGCCATGATGCAGGTCGCCGCGTGCCCGGTGAGGTCCCCCCGCCCTGGGGTCCTGAGCTGGCCCGCTCCGCCCCGCCCCCTGCCCCGCACCCCGCGGCCTGGGCCTCGGGGCCCCGTGGGGCCTGCCACTCAGCCCCCGCCCCCTGCTCTCCCACCGGCACCCAGCAAACCCGGAGGCGCCTCAACCTACGCGAATGGCCTAGGGGGGCCGACAGAGTGGTGTGATCCCCCCGCAGCTCCCGGACGGCGTCCCCCCCGCTGCTGGGCCCCCAGGGCAGGGGGCGTCCCCGTGCCCACCCCCTGCCCCCTCGCTGGCCTGGCGGTGCTGGCAGGTCCCCTCCACCCGCTGCATTGGGGCCTGTCAGGCTACGGATGACAGCCTGGGTTTTCTTTTTTCTTTTTTTTTAAATGATTTTATTTATTTACTCGTGAGAGACAGAGAGAGAGAGAGGCAGAGACACAGGCAGAGGGAGAAGCAGGCTCCATGCGGGGAGCCCGACACAGAACTCGATCCCGGGACCCCAGGGTCACGCCCTGGGCCAAAAGCGCTGCTAAACTGCTGAGCCCCCCGGGCTGCCCAGGTTTTCTGTTTTTTTTTTTTTTTTTAATTTTTATTTATTTATGATAGTCACAGAGAGATAGAGAGAGAGGCAGAGACATAGGCAGAGGGAGAAGCAAGCTCCATGCACCGGGAGCCCGATGTGGGATTCGATCCCAGGTCTCCAGGATCACGCCCTGGGCCAAAGGCAGGCGCCAAACCGCTGCGCCACCCAGGGATCCTGGTTTTCTGTTTTTTAAGATTTATTTATTTATTGGAGAGAGAGAGGGAGAGAGCTCAGAGGTAGAGAGAGAATCTCAAGCAGAACATGGTCCCTATGGGGGGGCTCCATCCCATGACCCCGAGATCACGACCTGAGCTGACACCAAGAGTCGGATGCTTAACTGACTGAACCCCACAGGTGCCCCCACTTTTTATATTATTATTTATTTTCATTTTTTATGGCACCGTGTTTTAAACCTTCAGAGACCAGGTTCCAATCCCCCCGTGTGCAGGTCCCCGGGCACATCGTACCACCTCTCTGTCCATGGCACACGTGTTGCTAGCGTCCCCTGGTCACCTGTGTCCCCTTGCGAGCCCCTCGGTTTCTCTCACCTTTTGTGCCTTCCGGGTTTCCACATGGCAGTGGCCATGCCTGTGAGTCGGCTCCTTCCGTTCCCGGGGACGTTTCCTTAGGATCAGTCCCTGGCCCGAATGGCCACAGAGGGTCTATGCTTCATCTCAAGCCCCCAGCATCCGGCCCGTGTGCACAGGCGGCCCTCGAGCAGCCACAGCGTGGACCCCGCATCCCAGCCGGGGTCCTGGAGGAGCCAGGGGCACGGGGACGGCCCGGGCCTTGGGGCGGCCCCCCAGGCCCTACCCGCCGAGGCCCCTAACCTGGCGTCTTCTCAGGAGCAAATCGGCTGGCGCAACGTCACTCGGCTGCTGGTGTTCGCCACGGACGACGGCTTCCACTTTGCGGGCGACGGGAAGCTGGGTGCCATCCTGACCCCCAATGACGGCCGCTGCCACCTGGAGGACAACATGTACAAGAGGAGCAATGAATTTGTGCGTGGCGCCCCGCGTCCTGGGAGGGAGCAGACCGTGCGGGCCCCGGGAGGGGTGGCCGGGGCTCTGCCCCAGGGGAGCAGGGAGGTGGCAGCCCAGGGAGCCCAGGGGCCTGGGCCCTCCGTCCAGGGGCAGGCAGTGTCCTCGGGCCTGGAGGGGTCAGCGCCCGGCACAGGAGCTCGCCTCCGCCTGCGGCCCACCGCCGCGGCCCTGGTGGAGCAGCCCTGGGCTCCGTCCCTGACCCCGGCCGTCTGACCGGGCCTCTCCCCCCAGGACTACCCGTCGGTGGGCCAGCTGGCACACAAACTGGCCGAAAGCAACATCCAGCCCATCTTCGCGGTGACCAAGAGAATGGTGACGACCTATGAGGTGGGTGGAGCCGGGGTGCCGGCGGCAGGGTGGGCCGTGGGCAGGTCGGTGGCTGCGTACCCGCGGCGTGGACATGGGCCAAGCTCCGGAGGCGGGCACGGGCCCGGGGGCGCCCCTGCGGTGGGGGCTCTGACGGGAAGGAGGAAGGACGTCCCGGGGGGGAGCCGTGGCTAGCCTCCGTGTTCCCCTGAGCGCGACGACGCGGCCAAGCCCTGCACACCCCGCTCTCGGCCCGCGGGTTCGCGCGTGGGGACCCAGGCGCTCCATGGGCGTCGGGTGCCCAGGGCCAAGCGCCCGAGGCGCCCCGCCTGCCCGCAGGAGCCCGCGCCCTCGCTGACTGCGCTTCCTTCTCGGCTTCGGGAACCCAGTGTGCCCTGACTTCACGGAATCGCTGTTCCTGTTCCTTCCCCCAGGGCGCGGGGATCCTCCTGGCCTCGGCCGTGCTTCCTGCCCCGTGGGGCACTGCCTCGTGAGCCGGGTTGGGGTGGAGCGGGGCGGCCTCTTCGGCCCGGAAGGCTGCAGGGGCACCTGCTGGCCCCCCCCAGTCCTGCTTTCTGCCGTGGGGGGCCTGCTGCCGCTTGGGGGGGGTGCAGAGGGGTGCTCTGCAGGTGCCAATGCCCAGGGCAGCTCCTGCTCGCTGTTTTCCAGACTCCAAAAGAGGACAGGACCCTGCAGGAGGCACAGGGGAGGGGCCACAGCAGGGGGGGTGGCGGTAGCTTGCCGAACCAGGGGCCGGTGGCTCCGTGCAGGGCTGATGACCCAGTGCCACCACCTGCTCTGGCTGCGAGCATGGGCGGGTCAGGGTTGGCAGCCATGCTCCGGGGCACAGCGGGTCCCCGGGACGGTGCATTGCTGCAGGGGAAGCTGAAGCAGGAGCCTTGAACCCTAAACCTGCACTAGAGGGACCTTCCCTAGGCAGATCCTACCCTTCCTGAGCCTCCTTCCTGGGGCTCCTGTGTGAGGGGCATCGAGGTGACCCAGAGCCTGCAAGGAGAGCACTTGCGGGACCATCCTTGGGGTCCCCACATGGTGGGGAGAGCAGGTCGGAGGGGCAGGGCGGAGAAGAGCCCAGCTTCCCAGAGCCATGATGGGGTCCTTCACCCAGGGTGGAGGGGAGAGGGTGGTGGAGGCCAGGGGGGTTGGCGCTGGGCTGTGACGGTCCCTGGGAGGCCCGTGGAGGTACCTGGACTCCATCTGGGAAGTCACAGGGGGCGCTTTGTGGCAGAGAAGTGACCCAGCCATCAGTCCTGTGAAAGACCGAGTGAGGGGAATGCGGGGGCACCAAGGTGTCCTGGAGGCTGGCCGCAGGCTGCCCACACACAGGGCCGCGGGACCAGCCGCCCGCCAGCCAGTTGTCCCCTGCCTGCCTGACGCAGCCGTCCTGAACATTCAGTCACACCAGCATGTTAAAATGCTCAAAACTCATCCCTCCCCGACGGCGTCGGCCCATCTTATGGCTCGGGGCCCTTGGCTGGACCTGACGTAGCCACATGCTGGGGGCGCTGGGGGCCAGGCACGTCGCTCCCCAGCTCACGGCCAGGGGCGCCCGCGGCTTGGGGCCGCCTGAGGAGGAGCGTGTGCGGCAGGGAAGTCCTGAGTCGCTGACCACACGCGGGCCCTGAGATACCTGCCGCGGGGCGGCCTGGGCCGGTTCCCGAGCAAGAAGGAAACCCCCTGGGCTGTTAGGGAAGCGGCGGACGCTGTGGCTTCGGTGGCCCGGGTGCCAGCTGAGTCGGGTCTGGTCTCCTCGCCCAACAGAAGCTCACCGAGGTCATCCCCAAGTCAGCGGTCGGGGAGCTGTCGGACGATTCCAGCAACGTGGTCCAGCTCATCAAGAACGCCTACAACGTGAGTGCTGGGGCCCGGCCGGGGCCCCCTGCGGTCCACAGGGGCGGGTCTGCGGAGAGGGGCCCCGCTCTCTGGTGTGCCTCCTGCACACCGGGGCCTGGCTCTCCCCTGGGGTGGTGGGGCCCGGGCCGCACCCGACCCTCGCCTCGGCCGCCCGCGGAGCAGGAGCACCAGCCTCCCGTGCACCGCGGAGAGCGCTCGAGATGGGCCGTGCCCTCGGGTTCACCTAGAGCCCCGTGGAGGGCGTCCTGTGCGCCCCAGACCCCCGAGGCAGGCCCTCCTGGGTGTCTGTCGTCACGGCCACGACACCGGCACGCCCGTTCGCCTCTGACTTGGTCTCTTGGTCTCTTGGTGACTTGGTCACCTTGGTCCTTCTGTCTTGGTCTCTGCCTTGGTCTCTCCCTCTCTCTCTGTCTCTCCCTCTGTTTATCTCTCCCTCTCTATCTCTCCCTCCGTCTCTTCCTCTGTCTCTGTCTCTCCCTCTCTGTCTCTCTGTCTCTGTCTCTCCCTCTCTGTCTCTTTGTCTCTGTCTCTCTCCCTCTCTATCTCTCTATCTCTCCCTCCCTCTCTCCCTTTGTCTCTGTCTCTCTGTCTTTCCCTCTCTGTCTCTGTTTCTTCCTCTCTCTCTGTCTCTGTCTCTCCCTCTCTCTCTGCCTCTCTCTCTCCCTCTCTATCTCTCCCTCCCTTTCTCCCTCTGTCTCTGTCTCTCCATCTGTCTCTCCCTCTCTCTCTCTCTCTGCCTCTGTCTCTCCCTCTCTATCTCTCCCTCTGTCTCTCCGTCTGTCTCTGTCTCTCTCTGTCTCTCCCTCTCTCTCTCTCTCTGCCTCTGTCTCTCCCTCTCTATCTCTCCCTCCATCTCTCCCTCTGTCTCTGTCTCTCCCTCTCTGTCTCTGTCCCTCTCTCGTCCCCACACGCAGTTTCTCCAGCCCCGGCCCACTCCAGGCACTGGGCATGTGGTGGTGGGTGGGACGGTCGGGCTCCCATCGGTCCCTTCGCTGGCCTGTCCCGGGGGCTGTGCCGCGGCCCGCAGGGGGCACAGGACCTGCCGCCTCCCCAGCTCTGCGTGGCGGGTGGCCGGGGGAGGGAGGCCGGCACCCCGGGGCGGCCGGGAGGGGCGGGGACGGCGGGAGGAAGGCCCTGACCCGAGCCGCTCTGCCCGCAGAAACTGTCCTCCAGGGTCTTCCTGGACCACAGCCTGGCCCCCAGCACCCTCAAGGTCACCTATGACTCCTTCTGCAGTAACGGGGTGTCGCAGGTGGACCAGCCCAGAGGGGACTGCGACGGTGTCCAGATCAACGTCCCGGTGAGACTCTGTCCCAACCTTCCGGAAGGTTCTCTCCCGGGGACGAGCCGCGGCCAGGGGCCGGCGTCGGCCGCCCATCCAGGCCCCGGTCCACTCCGTCCAAGGTGGCCAGCTGCAGCCTCTGTGAGGTTGTGGGTCAGGCGTCAGGAGCCAAGCAGGTGCCAGGCTGGCTCCCCCGGTGTAGACGGAGCGCGGAGGGGGAGGCGGCGCCCCCTGGAGGCGGTGCTGGGGCCGCGTCCCCACAAGGAAGGGGAGTCCTTCCCAGCCCTCCGCAGAACTGCTTTGGTCTCGTTTCCTGATTTTTGTGTTTGGGGTTTTTTTGTTTCTTTTTTAAGAAGTGTTTTATTTATCTATTTTTAAGTAGGCCCCACACCCAGGGTGGGGCTGGAACTCATGACCCTGAGATCGAGTCGGATGCTCCGCGGACAGAGCCAGCCGCGCACCCGTTTTGTTCTTTTGACAAACATATGAAAGCATGGCCCACGCAGATGATGAGACACAGGCGCGGAGTTATTCCCATCATATTTTGATTTCATTATAACCATAAAAATTAAATTTTTCCCTTTCACGGCTGTGAACTAATATTCAGCAAAATACTAGTTCTTTGCGTGGCAGTTTTTTTTGTTTTGTTTTGTTTTGTTTTTTTTGTTTGTTTTTTGCGTGGCAGTTTTAATTACGACCTTGGAATTCCTTCAAATATGTCCCTTGCTAAATGTTGCGTGTAAATTCTTACAGAAACAGCCCTCCCTCGCACTGGGCGACCCACACGGGAGTTTATTCAGTCTCACGACTGGCTGGTTGCGTCCTCCACGTTTTTTTTTTCTTTAAGATTTTATTTATTTATTCATGAGAGACAGAGAGAGGGAGAGGCAGAGACACAGGCAGAGGGAGAAGCAGGCTCCATGCACCGGGAGCCCGATGCGGGACTCGATCCCGGGGCTCCAGGATCACACCCTGGGCTGAAGGTGGTGCCAAACCATTGAGCCACCCAGGGGTCCCTGCGTCCTCCACGTTTTTCCCAATATTTCTGTCCTACCCGAATGTCCTCTGTAGCAATTCGTTGAAATCTCTGTGTTTCTGGCATCTTCACGAACCACATGCAAGGAGCAGCCCCTAAATCTCCTTTCTGACATATGGTTGTTAAAAATATTCCTGACGCGGCCCCCTGCCCCCCCCCCCCAGCCTAAGGCTGAGCCAGAGATGATGGGTGTGGGGAGCAGTGGGCTCGGGCCTGCCACCCCCACCTCCTGTGCCCCAAACTCTGGGGGTCCAGACGTCCTCCTCTCTGTTCCCACATCAGGTCCCGGATTAATGCCCAGGGTCTGGTGTTCTTCCCATCCCCGTGCTTCCGTCCACGCCCCCCCCCACCCCGGGGCCCAGGGCAGGCTCCTGGACAAACCCCCAGGTCCAGGCCGCAGGGCCAGGACGGGGGAGCAGGGTGCCCCGCTGCCCAGCCTCGCCTGAGCCCGGCTCTTCTCCACGACAGATCACCTTCCAGGTGAAGGTCACGGCCACGGAGTGCATCCAGGAGCAGTCGTTTATCATCCGGGCACTGGGCTTCACGGACACGGTGACCGTGCACGTCATCCCCCAGTGTGAGTGCCAGTGCCGGGACATGGGCCAGCACCGCGGCCTCTGCAGCGGCAAGGGCTCCCTGGAGTGTGGCATCTGCAGGTGAGGTGGTGCGGGCAGGTGCGCCGCGCGGCCAGGGGAGCCGGACAGAGGGGCAGCCAGCCCACGTCACCGTGGGAACCTGAGCCTGGCTGCTCCCGCCGCAGGTGTGAGGCTGGCTACATCGGGAAGAACTGCGAGTGCCTGACGCACGGCCGCAGCAGCCAGGAGCTGGAGGGCAGCTGTCGGAGGGACAACAGCTCTCTCATCTGCTCGGGGCTGGGGGACTGCCTCTGCGGGCAGTGCGTGTGCCACAGGAGCGACGTTCCCAACAAGAAGATCTTCGGGCGCTACTGCGAGTGTGACAATGTCAACTGCGAGCGCTATGACGGGCAGGTGTGCGGGGGTAAAGGTGAGCGTGGTGTGGCCAGAGGGACGGGTGAGTGAGGATGGGCAGATGGACAGGCAGACAGGGGGACAGGGAGATAGGGGTCAGGCGGACAGGGGGACAAGTGGACAGGGAGACGGGGGGGTCAGGCGGACAGGGGGACAGGTGCACAGGTGCACAGGCGGATGGGGGTAGGGGGTCAGGCGGACAGGGGGACAGGGGTCATGTGGACAGGCAGACAGGGGGATGGGGGACAAGTGGACAGGGGGACAGGGAGACGGGGCCAGGCAGATAGGGAGACGGGTCAGGCGGACAGGCGGACGGGGGAGAGCGGCGGGACTGGGCGCGGGCGGAGGGCGGGGCTGAGGCTGCCCGGCGCCCGCAGATCGGGGCTCCTGCGACTGCGGCAAGTGCAAGTGCGAGCCGGCCTACGAGGGCTCGGCGTGCCAGTGCGTGAAGTCCACCCAGGGCTGCCTGAGCACGGAGGGCATCGAGTGCAACGGGCGCGGCCGCTGTCGCTGCAACGTGTGCGAGTGCGACGGGGGCTACCAGCCGCCGCTGTGCGGGGACTGCCTGGGCTGCCCGTCGCCCTGTGGCCGGTACATGTGAGTGCCTGCCTCCACCCGCCCCCGCGCCTCCTCCAGGAGTACCTCCCCCTGCCCCCCCATGGCCCTCACCACGGAGCCCCGGCCCCCCCCGGCCCCCCCCCCCCCCCGGCCTGGCAGGCCTGTCCCCGCCTGTCCCCGGCGGGCCTGTCCCCGTGTGCTCACCCCGCGCCGGCCCCTCCGCAGCACCTGCGCCCAGTGCCTGAAGTTCAAGCAGGGCCCCTCGGGGAGGAACTGCAGCGTGGAGTGTGGGAACGTGGGCCTGCTGAGCAAACCCCCGGAGAAGGGGCGCAGGTGCAAGGAGCGGGATCTGGACGGCTGCTGGATCACCTACACGCTGCGGCAGCGGGCCGGCTGGGACAGCTATGAAATCCACGTGGACGACAGCCGGGGTGAGCCCAGGGACGCAGGCGTGGAGAGCGATGTGCGACGTGGCGGGAGCATGGGGTGGCGCGGGCGCAGCCTGCCCTTGGATGGAACCCCGGGATGGGACCAGGAGGAGCAGGGGAGACCCACAGGCCCCGGCAGGTGCTGTGTGGGGTCAGTCGGTGTTGAGGAGAACGCTGGGTCGGTGACAGTGACACATCCGGGGGCTGGGGCTTTGGGGGCTTCGGGGGCACAGATGCACGGTGGGATGGGTTTCGGGGCTCTGGACAAGCAGCACTCAGGGGCACGCAGGGCACACAGACTCTCAGCACTCCCCTTTCGCGCTCAGAGGGCTCAGGGCCTGGCAGCCCAGGAGGCCCAGCCCCCGGGGGAAGGCGCCCGGTGCAGGCAAGCCATTCCCTGGCCCTGCAGCCCTGGGACCTGCTCCCAGCTCCCCTCCCCACAGGGGGAACCCGGGAAGCCGGGGGTCTCAGGCCCTGTGTCGCCTGGAGCTCACAGCCTGTGTCTGGGGCTGCAGATCGTGGCCTGGCAGGGGGCAGGGGTTTGGCGGGGAGGCGGCCTTCGTGGGGCTCCTTCAATGGCAGATTGGGATTACGTCTGAGTTTGTGCAGCCTGGGCCATGTCGCTCAACCTCCGTAGGGCACAAAGGTCCTCCAGAAAGGCCAGGATGATGGAATGTCCAGGGGCAGGGGTTCAGGGACAGGGTGTCCAGGAGCGGGGTGTCCAGGGGTGGGGGGTCAGGGATAGAGGGGCAGGGGCAGGGTGTCCAAGGGCAGGTGGCAGGGTGTCTAGGTGCAGGGGGGCAGGTGTAGGAGGGCAGGGTCAGGGAGATAGGGACAAGAGGCAGATGCAGGAGGGCAGGGGCAAGGAGGCAGGGGCAGGAGGCAGGGGCGGGGGTGGCAGGGACAGGGAGTCAGGGGCAGGGAGTTAGGGGCAGGGTGTCCAGGGGCAGGGGGTTCAGGGGCAGGGGGTCCAGGGCTGGGGGGTCAGGGGCAGGGGGTCCAGGGGCAGGAGGTCCAGGGGCAGGGGGTCCAAGGCTAGGGGTGCAGGGGAGCAGGGGGGCAGGGGGGCAGGGTGTCTAGGTCCAGGGGGGCAGGTGCAGGAGGGCAGGTGCAGGGGGCAGGGGCAGGAGGCAGGGGCAGGGAGTCAGGGACAGGGGGCAGGGGGGCAGGTGCAGGAGGGCAGGGGCAGGGGCAGGAGGCAGGGGTGGGAAGGCAGGGACGGGGGCAGTGGGGCAGGGGCAGGGGCAGAGGGGCAGGGACAGGGGGCAGGGGCAGGAGGGCAGGGGCAGGGGGCAGGGGCGGGGAGGCAGGGACGGGGGCAGGGGCAAGGGGGCAGGGGCAAGGAGGCAGGGGCAGGGGCAGGTGTCCAGGGGCAGGTGAGTGAGGGCCCTGTCCCCCGGTCAGGGGCTGAGGGGTGGCACATCGCTGCCCAAGGCCCTGAAGGAGGAGGAGGAGGCGGGGGCGTGAGGACCCCACACGGGCGTCCCTGGGAAACTGTCACCGGTGGGTCATCATCCCCAAACTGGGCCCGAGGTGATGTTGGGGCGTCGGGCACCCCGTCCTACCAAGGGTTACCTCAAGGGAGCTCTGGTGAGCAGGCCGCTGCCGTCCCAGCCGGGGCAGCCGCGTCGGGAGGCTCGGGGCTGGTTCCGGCTATGCCGTGGCTCCCGGCATCTGGGGCGCCCGTTGCTCTCCGTGTGAACCAGGGGGGTCTACGCCTCACCGGGTCCCGGGGCCCGGATGGTGAGCACGGAGGTGGGACAGCCCTGTGCACTGGGCGCTGGGCCGTGACCTGGGGCAGAGCACACCTGGGGCCAGGTGAGCGGGGGTGGGTGGGGGGCAGCCTGACACTCCTGTGTGCACTTCCTCCTTGCCCCAGAGTGTGTGGGGGGCCCCCAAGTCGCCCCCATCGTGGGCGGCACCGTGACGGGAGTTGTGCTCATCGGCATCCTCCTGCTGGCCATCTGGAAGGCTCTGACCCACCTGAGTGACCTCCGTGAGTTCAAGCGATTCGAGAAGGAGAAGCTCAAGTCCCAGTGGAACAACGTGAGTGGCTGTCCCCGGGGGGGGGGGGGGGGGGGGGGTGGCGGCAGGGGGTACCGTCCAGCCGTTTGCCCCGTCCTTTGCCCAGGGAAGGCCACCCCCGCTCCTGGATGCTCCTCCCCCCGCTGACGAGCCGCACCGCCTTTCCCACAGGACAACCCCCTTTTCAAGAGCGCCACCACCACAGTCATGAACCCCAGGTTTGCTGAGAGTTAGGGCGCTCGGCGGAGACGGCGCTGGCTGAGCCCGTCGGGTGGAAGCCCCCGAACCACGTCTCCCCGTCAGGCTCCTCCAGGGACGTGGCTTACCGCGCTCCTCGATGTCACCCACCAACGGATTAATACACGTGCTCAAGTAATAGATCCGGTCAGGCGGCGACACGGGCCGTCGGAGGGACAGCCTCCCGCTGCGGGCGTGTCCCACCTCGTGGGCGAGACCTGGAGGGGCTGCTCGGGTCTTACGAGGGTAGGCGCGTTTTCCTCTAAAACTTAGTGGCGATCTCATTGAAGCGGCACAAATTTATTTATATTTGAACTTATCGGGGTATTAAATCACATCCCATTGGTTATATTGTTTCCCCCATGACGTGTATCAAATAAATTAATAAAATTTCAGTGGCGGCTGTCTCTGCTCCCTCGAGGGTCCCTGCGGACCGCGGGCCGGGGCACGAGCGCCTCCTCTTGTGTTTGTCCTTCCTGCCCTGTCGGCCCGACGTCCACGGCGCTCCCTGCCCCCGTCCCTGCCCCACGTCCTAAGCAGCTTTCAGAAGTCACGCGAGGCAGCGTCCCCGAAGGGGCCGTCTGCGGAGCGCGGGGACGGGCACCTGGCAGGGTTCTAAAGTTAGTTTGTCGCCGGTGAGCTGGGTGACAGCCCGCCCTCGGTGTTCCGGTCCACGTTGGCGTCCAGGGTGACGACCAGGACACGTGAGTGCCCCCAGCGGGCCCGGGGCCGTGGGCTCGGTGTGGGCTGGGGCCGGGGGGAGCCCGGCAGGCTGTGGAGGGCCCGTGGTCCCCTGGGGCAGGGCCACGTTCCTGTCCTGTGCAGCCTCACCAGTGCTCGGGCCGCGTCTCAGCTCCGGATCTCCGGGTCCAGGAGCGGCAGGGGGCGCGCAGGGGGGGCGAAGACGCAGGGCAGCCGACGTGTGGATCTGCAGTCACCACAGAAACGTGCTTTCAGATGATGTGTACGCAGATGCTATTTCCTGTTTTTTTTTTTTTGTTTTTTTTTTTTAGATTTTATTTATTCATGAAAGACACACAGAGAGAGGCAGAGACACGGGCAGAGGGAGAAGCAGGCTCCCTGCAGGGAGCCTGACATGGGACTCGATCCCGGGACCCGGGGGTCACCCTGGGCTGCAGGTGACGCTAAACCACTGAGCCACCCAGGCTGCCCTGCTATTTCCTTCAAAAAAAAAAAAAGTTTTCTACACATATAAAACTCTTTATTAAGATCTTTATTAAACCCACCTGGCTTGGGATCCCTGGGTGGCGCAGTGGTTTGGCGCCTGCCTTTGGCCCAGGGCGCGATCCTGGAGACCCGGGATCGAATCCCACATCAGGCTCCCGGTGCATGGAGCCTGCTTCTCCCTCCGCCTGTGTCTCTGCCTCTCTCTCTCTCTCTGTGACTATCATAAATAAATAAAAAAAAATAAAAAAAAAATAAAATAAAATAAACCCACCTGGCTGGCTCCGCGGGTTAAGCATCCAACTCTGGGTTTCAGCTCAGGTCATGACCTCGGGGTTGTGGGATCGAGCCCCAGGTCGGGCTCCACGCTCATCAGTCTGCTTCACATTCTTTCTCCCTCCCTTTCCTCCCCTCCTGCGGGCACGCTACGCCCCCCCCCCCCCACCAAATAAATAAACAAAATATTTAGACAAACGAAGCAACCCAGCTGCTCATTCCAAAAGCACTGACGGGGCAGTGCCGCAGCTGGTCCCGGCGGGGCCAGGCGGAGCAGACACGCAGAAGTCCCCACGCAGCCGGGACCCGACCACAAGCGTGTGCCGGGCTCGGGAAGTGTGTGATGCAGGACGTAGAGCAAAGGTTCCAGACAGAAACCCGAGGACCGGCCGCTGCCGCTAGGAGTCCTCGCCGCTGGCCGTTCCTTCTGCGGGAGGAAGCGCCTGGCCCGCCCCGGGGCGTGGGCATCAGCCTCCCCTGCCCCTTTGTGCCGGTGCCCGGAGGCCTCCCTGCGACCTCATCCCCCCCAAGGCAGCCTTTGTTGATGATTTTATCAATTTGAGAGAGAGAGAGAGAGAGAGAGAGAGAGCACGTGAGCGCACGCGTGTGCAGGCGCACATGAGCAGGGGAGGGGCAGGGGGAGAGGGAGACGCCCCGCTGAGCAGGGAGCTGGATGCGGGGCTTGATCCCAGGACCGGGGGTATCACCACCCGAGCCGAAGGCAGACGCGTCACCGACGGACCCCCGGGAGCCCCAGGCTGTATTTTCTCCACCCAGGACGGTAAAACCCAACTGAGCAAACTGGAATAGCTTCCAGACGCAGGTCACCCCACGACTCCTGCCGCACCAACATTGGTGACGCTGCCCCGTCAGCTGTGACCCCCCCAGAAACGCCCCCGTGTGACGTGAGCCCATCTCGCACGTGGCCTGTGAGCCCCAGGTCCCCACTCTGGACCCCAAGGCCCTGCAGACACCCGGTCATGTCCCAGGAAGTCTGGCATCGTTCCACCGACGACGGGCTCTCCTGCCCCAGGGCCCCTTCCCTACACGGCCGCCTACACACGCTTGGGGGGGGGTAACTGTTTCCTTCTCCTGCACAGGGCTGGGGTTCTCCCCCACGGCCCTGTCCCCGCTCCGCCTCGAGCCTCCAGCCGGGGCCTCCACGCTCTCTAAAGGGGGGCCGGGGGGTGTCACGGTGACCTGGGCGTGCGTCCACAGCCAGGCCCAGCGACCGGCGACGCGAGCAAACCTCTGTAAAGGCTCGTACACGAGGGGAGCCCGTTCAGATTTCCAAGTCGGCGTGACTGTCCGCGACCCTCGCGGGACCTGGAGCCCAACTGTGGCCCGCCCCCCCTCGGGCCCCTGCTCCGGGCCCCCAGCCGAGGGGATCGTGTGCTCCTGCTCCCGCATTCCTTCCCCGCACGACTGTGACTCCTGCCATCTGCGCGGCTGTCACCTTAGTCCTTTCACAGGGTGTAAGGAGCACGCGGCCCCGTGAACACTGTCCGCGCTCCAGAGCCCTTCCCTGTGTCCCGTGAGGAGCGTGCTTGGGCTCAGAGAAAACTCTCTTTTCTCTCTTATAGCGATCCTACAGGTTTCTTCATTTTTTCGTAAACACCAATTCCGCCAGTTTCCCTGGGGTGTCCTGGCCTTAATCCCGAAGGTCCTCTGTCCCGGGAATGTCAGCCGCCTAGGTCAAGGCGGGTGGCGGGCCACCAAGCGGTTACCTCGGTTCTCTGAGGACGCAACCGTGTGTCCCGCAAATTCAACCCAATCTGGAGGTGGTGGCGGGTCCCACAGCTTCAGGGCTCGGTCCCACAGGGGCTCCTCCTTCAGATGCCAGTTGCCACGCCAGGCTGTCGCCTGTGCTTCTGATAACGAGCTGCCGATCCGAGATTCAGCTGACGCGCGGGAGCGGCCCGCGGACTCAGGAGAGCAGCCACCTGGCAGCTGCCCGCTGATTACAAAGGATCCGAAGGAACAGAGATGAGGAGGGCGAGGTTGGGGAAGGGGTGCAGAGCTTCGCGCCAGGGGCCCGCTCGCCCCCAGGGGCCGTTTGGAGTCTTGGGACCTGGGCTGACCGCCAAGAAAGAATTCTTGAGATGTCTTTGGTGCAAAGGGTGGTTTCAGTAAAGCACAGGGACAGGACCTGTGGGCAGGAAGCCTGGGTCCCAGGGATTGGGAGGAGCAATTTATGCCTGAGGCCTTTGGGGGAAGTAAAGACAAAGGGAAGTTCCCAGAAGGACTTTCATATGCTCGAGACTCAGGACAGCCTGAGGCCTGGCTGTCAGGCAGGCTCGGGGTGTCTTCCCCTCCGGTGAGGCATTGAGGCATTCGGACAGTTGGGAGCCCCCCCCGGGGGGGGGGTGAGGGGGGGACCTGGACCCGGCTCACCTCAAGTGCTTGTCAACCAGGAGGGGGGTGGGGGAGGCAGGTTACAAGGACATTTTACTTTCCCTGCATTTCCTGGCCCTCTGTGCCCCACATCACCCACACCTCTACGCCTCACCCCCCCCCCGAAGCTCCCTGAACCCGTCATCGCTTTGGGCTTTCAGGGACGCCCCATCACACAGACTGATGAACTCACTGGTGACTGACGCGACCTCCAGCTCCTCTCCTCTCACAGGGTTGGTTTCCCCGGCCACCAGCACCCAAGCCGAGGTGCTTTCCAAACGTCACCCCTCAAACAGAAACTCAGAGGCACTCGAAGGGGGGCTGCTGTAAATAACAAAGGATACCTGGAGCACTCTTACTTGGACTCAGGAAAGTCCAAGGGTTTTAGGAGCTTTGAGCCAGAATCAGGAAGACCAAGCATCTATGTCTTATTATATCGTATATCCCGCCTGGAATGTTGGTGAGTGAGGTCCGGAGCCGACAGCCAAGAAAGAATTTTTGGGACGTCTTCAGTGGAAAAAGGGATTTTTTTAAAAAGACATTTTATTTATTTATTCATGAGAGACAGACAGAGAGAGAGAGAGAGGCAGAGACACAGGCAGAGGGAGAAGCAGGCTCCATGCAGGGAGCCCGATGCGGGACTCGATCCCAGGACCTGGGGGTCAACCCCTGAGCTGAAGGTAGATGCTCCACCGCTGAGCCCCCCAGGTGCCCAAGCATCTAACTGTTGATGGTGAGATTGAGCCCCACGTTGGGCTCTGCGCTGAGCCTGGAGCCAGCTTGATTCTCTCCCCCTTGCCCGGAAAGAAACAAATATGAACCAGAGTCACTCCAGGTCCATTTCCTGTTTTTGTGACACAGTCCCGCTAATTTTTAAATGATTCTCAAGAAACCTTCCCACCACGTCCCCGTGGGATGCAGGGGAGCTGAGACTCTGGTGAAGCCCTGGCTCCAAGTCTGGCCCTGCATCTCACTGGCTGTGTGATCCTGAAAATGTTTTCTGTCTTGTCAAAGTACAGGAGCAGGGGCCACTAGAGCCCCTCCCAGCTATTCCTGAGGACTCCCCCATCTCGTGTCTCAGGCCAGAGCAAATCCCTGGGCCTCAGAGGCCCCCCAGGGCAGGGACCAGGACCAGCTCCGAACCCATGCAGCTAACAGCCCCTTGCAGCTCCCACGGAGCCATCCCACATATCCGGGCAGGGTCTGTAGCAGCCCTTGACCCAACTGTGGCCTCTGTCCCGCCTCCCTGCCTCCCTCCCCGCTGAGGCCCTCTGGTCCCCGCTGGCTGGCTCCTCTGGGGGCTCCTACAGATCCCTCCGAGGCTGTCCAACGTCCGGGCCCTCAAGCGTTCCCAGACCTCAGCTGAGCCGCAGATGAGCTCTCCCAGCGACAGCAATCAGACTGGTGCTACCCGCCCGGGAGCAGCTTTGCTCCTTTTCCGTAGGGCCTTTCTGGAAGTAACGCCTGAACCTACGAAGAGGAATGTACTCCGGGTGGCGGACAAAATCTGACGGCACCGCGGACCACAAATAAAAACAAGCCGGGTAGAGAAGCCTGGTGGTGACTGGTGCACACTCGGGTAAGGGGCCCCCGGGAGCTGCAGAACCAGGGGGCTCTGGCTTCCAGCCGACGGCCAGCCTGGTGTTTGGGGACAGCCCTACTTCCTCATTGCATGCCGTTGTCACCGTGTCAGTCTAAGTCCTTAACTATCTTTCTTGGAAAAACCACACGCTTTAACTGCAGACTGCCGAGAGGACGCGTCCTGCTTCCCTGAATGATCATTGCACCTGTGCCTCTCACCACCCTCGAGCGTCTCCTGGGAGCGCGAAGCTGCTGGACAAGGGAATGATGCCCCTACCTCCCCACCCTTAAAACAGGACAGATTCTAGTGACTGAGTATTTTTGGAATTTCTGTGTTGTCGGATTGTTGCAGAACTCAGGTTGTTTTAAAATGCCATTGCTGGGGCGCCCGGGGGGCTCAGCCGATGAAGCGTCTGCCCTCGGCTCAGGTCGCGGTCCCAGGGTCCTGGGATCCAGCCCAATGTGGGGCTCCGTGCTCAGCGGGGGCTGCGGGTCTCTCTTCCCCTCTGCCCACGGTGTCTGCTCTTACAAAAAAAAAAAAAAAAAAAGCCACGCATGGCCGATGGCGCTGTTTCCAATGTCACAGTGTCCACTGCATCCTGGTTCATGTTTACAGTCGCCCAATGCCCTCTGGCTCACCAAATTGTTGCTGTGTGTGTAGTCAGGTGAAAACAGGTTGGTTTAGGTGAAAACAGGTTGGGTTCTGGGGCCGGGCTTGTCAACCCAGCAGGTGTTTATTTGTTTCTAAAGGCAGGAGCTGCTGGAGGTGGGCCCCTGGCCCTCATGTCCCCTTCCCTCCACGCGGCCAGGCAGCCCCGGATCCGGGGGCAGGTGCACCGGCGCCCCCGCCGACGGCGGCCGGGGAGAGCGCGGGGAGCCAGGGGCGTCCCGGGGCGCGCAGCGCTCCTCCAGCAGCCCCCGACGTGCTCGGAGCCGCGGACCCCGGGGCGCCCCTGCGAGCCCTCGGGGCGAGTCCCCGCCCGGCCTCTCCGACTCCGGTGACCGCTGCACTGCGAGCCGTTCTCCGGCCGCGGCACCGCCACCCGGTCCCGGGCCACCCCGCCCGACCCGCTCAGCGCCCTGGGGTCGGGGTCCCGCCGCCCCGCCGCCCCGCCCCCCAGGACACGCCCCCGCCGCCGCGCAGGCGCACGGAGCCGCCGTGAGCGCCGCCCCCCGCGCACGCGCACTGAGTCTCGCCCTCGCCGCGCCGGGATGCGGGGGCGGGGCCAGCGGCCGGGGGGCGGGGCGAACCGGGACCCGCGGCTGCGCAGTCGGCCTGCCGCTCGCCCCGCCCACTTCCGGCGCGCGGCCCTTCCGGGGGCGGGGAGGCCGCCGAGCTCGGCGGAGGGGACCGCGTCCGGCTGACGTCCGCCCCGAGGGCTCGGCCTCCATGGCGTTCGGCGGCGTCCGCGGGCTGGGGCCGCGCTGGGAGCTGCCCCGCGGCGCCGTCGCCTTGTTCCTGCTGCTTCTGTCGGCGGCCGCGACTCCGGAGCCGCCCGGCGCGGGTGAGGGCCCCGGGGCGGTTAGAGACGGCGGGGGGAGGGGCGGGGCGCGGGGTCGGACCGGGAGGGGTCGCGGGGTCGCGGGGGCCCGGGCGGGGCGCGATGGGGTCCGGGCGGGGCGGTGAAGGGGTCGCGGGGTCCGGGGCGGGGCGGCGGCTCTGGGCCCTGGTCGGAGCCGGGGAGGAGGCGGGGCCGCCCCTGCGCCCGGGGGCCGCCACCCACGCCCACGCCCACGCCCACGTCCCCGCCCCGGGCTGGGGCTGCGGCCGGCGGGGGCCGCCCGAGGGTCCCTTGGGAGGGGGCAGCCGGGCCCTGGGCTCGGTGGAGGCGGCGGTGTGCGGGCCTCGGGGTGGTCCCGGCTGGGCCCTCGGCGTAGCCTCCCGGAGCCTCTCTGGGGAGCCCGCGGTGCTCGGTTCCCAGCTGGAAGCGGAGCTCGCTGCCTGCTGGAGCCCCAGAGCCGGCGGGTAGCGGGCGCCCGTGCACTGCAGGAGCGGACCTCGGTCAGGGCCAGCCTGGTGGAGGCAGGAAAGCTGGCGCCGTGGGGCCTGCGCTCTGGAGGAGGTGGATTCCGCGGCTGCCCTGAGCGCGCCCCAGGCCTGTGCGCCCGGTTCCTCCCGCCTGTTCTCACCCCGCCCCGTGCTGCCCGGTCCTGGGCCCGGAGGTCAGCCTGGCCAAGACAGTGCCCACACGGGAGGTGGGAGACCTGCGCCCAGACTGACGTTTCAGAAAGTTCTGGAGACGGGTGCTGCTGGAGCGCGGCCTCCCGGGGGTCAGTGGAGGGGGACCGGGGGTCCTCAGCCTCTGGGCCTGGGGGGAATCGGAGAAGCTGGGCAGTGTCGCTTGGCCTGTTGCAGGACTGTCGTGCTGGCCGGCGTGTCTGGAGCCCGGCGAGATCCCCGGTTGTGGGTTGTGGTGGTAGAGCCACAGGCAGGCCTCCTGACCTCTGCCCAGGGCTCTATGAGTAGGACCCCCTCGGGCCAGGGTTTTCCTCTCCTCCCGGCAGCCTAGGCCTTGTCGCTCCGTTGAGCACAGCAGAGCACCTTTTTTCTGTGACTTACAGAGTGTTTGCTCAGGGCACTGTCGTGCCAGTCCACTTCACACGTACGCGTGACCTTGCCCAGGCAGCTACCTGGACATTTTTACGTGCAGCAGCGGGATGGCACTGCGTAGGGGACTTTTGGTCTAGACTGAGCCATAAGCGTGAGCGTGGATGGGGATCGTTTGCCCGAGTAGGTGGGCAGGCTGCAGGAAGTCTCTCTCCGCGGCTAGCGGGCGTGTGTGCGTGACTGCAGTGCGCGTGTCAGGGGCGCTGGCAGTGACCTGTGTGACCGCTCTGCCTGTTATACTGCCTTCGCTCCGTCAGGTGACCGGGGGTGGCCTGGTGACTTCGTGTCCTCCGTAGGGGCTTAGACCAGAGCTGCGGCTCCGTATGCCACAGCACCTTCAGCCGCACGGCGTTCGCTCGCCATCAGCTCAGGGGGCAGCTGCCCATCACCGGCCTCGGCTCCTAGGGATCACCTGTCTGGTTGGGATACACCCCAGGTCCTCGGTGGGTGGCGGGGTGCTCTTGTTTCCCCTGTCAGCAGCACCTTTTCATGGGGGAGTGGTGTGCTGGGTGGGTGCTTGCCAGCCGGTCCCCTGTTGCCCTTCCTCGGGGTCGGGGGGACTGTGAGAGCCCCGAGGCCCCCCCTTCCACAGAGCCCAGGCTGCCGTGAGGCATTTGCTGCTTGTGCTGGAGGAGCAGGACTGCCGTTCACAGCCTGGCCAGGGCATTAGGGTTCTTCAGAGAAACCACCGGCAGGGTGTCTGTGGCTGTAGAGACGGATCACGAAGGGCTGGCGTGCGTGATGGTGGGGGCTGCAGGTGGAGCTGCAGGAACCAGGTGCACTAGTGCCCAAGGCAGGAGAAGACAGTGTCCTGGCCTCAGCAGAGTCAGTTCTCTGCTCCTCTGCCTTTTTTGTTCTCTTGGGGCCCCTGTGGATTGGGTGATGCCCGCTCGCATGGTGAGGACAGTCTTCCCGACTCTGTCCACCGGGGCGAACGCTGAGCTCCTGAAACACCTGCAAGTGTCCGTCACGGTGGAGGGGAGATGACCCCGAGCACCAGCGGCCCGGGGGATGCAGAAGAGCTCCGTTGTGGCCTCTGCAGGTGGGCGGGTTGGGGAGCCCACCCTCACTGCTCCTTAGGACGGGTGCTGGATTTGGAGGGGGCTTGCCATTCCTGTCCTGCCCATCTGCTGCTGAGACCAGGGCTTTCTAACCCGGTTGTGAGGGTGTTACAGCCAACCCATACACGGTACCCGTTATTTGTATGCACGGACGGCCCCTGCCTACACGGGTCCGACCTTGGACGTTCTAACGTCGTGGTGGCACAGAAGTGATGTGCACACAGTAGGAGCAGCGCTTGCCACTTCGGATGTGGGTCTTTGCCAGGCCAGCACTGTGCAGTCACGGTTGTCCCATTGGTCACGGCCGTCCCGTTGGTCACGGCGGGCATTCGGTCATCACATGAGCTGCTTGACTCTCACGGGGTAGGTCCTGCCTGAGGGCTTCGCCCGCCCGCCGCCCCCTGCGTGTGCTCAGCACGTCGAAGATCGGCCAGGTGTATTTTTGCTAGAACGTCTTCCACTTACAGTGGGTTTCTTGGGATGTAAGCCGTCCTCGGTTGGGGAAGAGCCGTGCCACCCTCAAGCTCTCTTGTTCCTACTGAGCTAGGAAGACATGTGGGGCTTTTTGTCTGCGTGAACTCTTTACCCTTATTTCTCGTGGGAGCTTGTGATGTGGGTGCTTCCTGTGCGTCTGTCACCCAGTGGAGCAGATGCAGTGTCCAAGGAGGGGCTTGGTCTGCCGGCCCCGGCCCCTGGCCTGTGGTGTGACGCACGTGTGGGAATGTCCTCACTCGTTTTTTTTTATTTTTTTTATTTTTTATTTTTTTTTAAATTTTTATTTATGATAGTCACACACACACACACACACACACACACACACACAGAGGCAGAGACACAGGCAGAGGGAGAAGCAGACTCCATGCACCGGGAGCCCGACGTGGGATTCGATCCCGGGTCTCCAGGATCCTGCCCTGGGCCAAAGGCAGGCGCCAAACCGCTGCGCCACCCAGGGATCCCCGTTTTTTTTATTTTTATGAAACATCTCTTCGCGACGAGGGTGTGTGTCCTCTGTACTTAACAGGCTCCCCTGCAGCTCCGGTGTGATGTGGGGCCGTGGGCCAGTGTATCTCAACCCAGTGAACTTCCGTTTTCTTGCTTTGGTCTTTTTGTTTAATTTGTAAAGTGAACGACGTGTGACGTTTTCTCATTGTTGGGGAGTGGACTCTGGGTGGAGGATCTTCAGGCCCAGGTCTCGCAGAGCCGGGGCGTCGGGTCTTAGCGCTCGACTTAGGAAACGAGGGCAGCACCTGCTTCTCGCTGGCTGTCGGCGCCTGGTTTTCCACGTCCCGTGACCAGAGAGGTGGGCCTCTGAAGCCCTAGCACGCGGTGAACGTGTTTGCCCTGCCAGCCGTGCAGGACGGTCAGGTGACCCGAGGGGGATAGTGAGCGGCCTCTCCCCGGCGCCCGCGTCCTGGAGCGCTGGACACAGAGCTCTCTGCCCGCTGCCTGGCCAGGGCGGGAGGAGCAGGGTGATCGCCACCGACCCCTGCTCGCTGGTCCAGAGGCCACGGGGTGGGGTCGGATCGTGTGTCAGGGAGCTGAGTTCACACAAAGCGAACTGTCAAACATGAAAAGTCCCCATGACAGAGTTCCTCTAGCCTCCCCTGCCCCCTGTGGCTGCTCAGCCAAGATTGATGAGAAGTAGGACTTTTCTTGTAGAATCTTTCCAGAAGGAGTTAAGAGTGGGTGTGTCAGCAGTCGTGCAGATTTTCACAGCGGCTTCCTGCCTAACTCTTTGTTTAGAAAAACGTCAAAGCTGCAGAAAAGTTGAAGGAATAAACACTATAACTTCCAAACGCCTTTGGTTCTCAGCGTTTCCGGGTTTGCTTTGCGGCGCCCCGTGTGCTCGCTGCCCTTTTAACCAGCCTGGGGAGCTGGCCGGCCCTTCCCCCGCAGCCGGGCGGCCCTCCCCAGGACAGCCGGCGTCGCCACGATCCCTGAACTCCGTGATGGGGCCCGGGACTTACAGACATGGTCCACCAGTTGCCCCAGGGCCGTCCTGTCCCTTCCCCCTCCTGGACACGCGGGGCATCTGGCCAGGAGGTCTCCCAAGCTCCCCTCGCCTCCCGGCTCTGAGGACGGCGTTGTAGAAGGGCCTCCGATGGTCCTGTCTGCTGGCCTCTACTTGGACTCCCGTTTGGCCAGGATTCAATCCCCTGTGGCTGGGTCCTTCGCCCTGCACCCCCAGGGGGCACTTGCTGTCATTTCGTTCCCTCGTCCTGTCCTTATCGTGGCGATACTTTGGTCACTTCTAAGGTACCATCTTGTCTTCAAAAGTAATTCAACCGCGGGGCGCCTGGAGGCCGCAAGGGCCTGTCACCTCACGGGTACACACTGTGGCCTCAGCGTCCAGATTTACCAAGATGACTGCAAATGGCAGGTTTTCAACCCGCTGCTTCGCCTTGGCCGGTCAGCCTTCCCTGTCCATGGGAAATCCTGGACCGTTCGAGACGTTAGCGGGCATTGTGGTCAGCCACCTTGATTTGTCGTTGTCCCTGTTGGGCAAGGAGGACCCCTGCCCCTTCAAGCTGGCTTCTGGATCCTTCAGTCATTGACCCCCTACATCTGTGCCACCATGGCGCAGCAGTCTGTCCCAGGCCGGTCCTGTCCTTCCTCTGTCCCAGGTCTGCGATCAGGTGTTCCTCCCTGAGCCCTGGCTCCTCTCCGCGGGGATGGTGTCCGCACACTAAGGTCCCTGTGCTCCGGGTGTCGTCCTCTGGGCCCTTTGGTGGATGCCAGGACCTGGGCTGGTGAGGTACCGGCAGAAATCAGGGTGGTGGTGGGTCATCCACTTTGTTTACCTTCCCGGAGCTAAGGTAGGGCTGTTGCTGCAGGAGGAGTCCTTGAGGGAGCGGCACCTGCCAGAGGCTCTGGGAGGAGTGCTGTTGGGGTGCTGGGGAGCAAGCTGGGGCCAGCGGGCCCGGCTCACCCTGAGTCAGGCAGGGCTGTGTAGGGGTGCGGAGAGGCAGATGTGCTGTGGGTCACCGTGCTGGTCCTGCTCGGCGGCCACCGTGGGCGCCCTCGCACCTGGGGGTGAGGCGCCCCTGCCCTCACACGGTGGGGGGGGGAGGCCGAACTGAGTAGTAGGCACGCGCACTCGGGATGTTCACACTGCACGGAGTTTTGCGGTCCCTCCGCGGCGCTAGGGATCTTCCCCTTTCCCCCCACTGAGCTCTGTGAGGTCCGCTGCCTGGGACCTCCCGGCACGTGTCGTGGGCCAGAGGTTAACGTTCGTCCTCCTTTCTCTCACACAGGAAGTTTTGAGTGCGATGAAGTGCAGGAGTCTTAAGTGTGCTGGTGGTGAGTTAGGCCTGTGTGCCCTGGCCCCCGTCAGGCTCCTGGATGCACCTGTCTCTAGAAGGTTCGGGTGCCTGGCCTTTTCCCGATGTAGGGGATGCCCTGCTCCAGAGCCGCCTGTCCAGGGAGCCGACAGGATGGCCTTTCGTGTCAGATATCTGTGGGCCTGTGTGACGTTTCTAAGATAATCCACGTTTCGTGCGTACGGGGTACGTCTGCTGGCTGAGTACCGTTCCTCTGTGCAGCTCCACTGGTTTGCCCATCCTCCTGTGCCTGGGCATCTGGGTTCTTTCCAGTTTTTTGCTGTTATTATAAAGTTGCTGGTGGTGCCTCGGCTCCGTGGGTGAAGTGTCTCCCTTCAGCTTAGGTCGTGGCCCCGGGGTGCTGGGATCGAGCTCCCCCGTTCTGCAGGGAGCCTGCTTCTCCCTCTGCCTCCCCCCACGCTGCTCACTTGTGTGCTCTCTCTCGTGCGCTCTCAAATACATAAAATCTTTAAAAAAAAAAAGTTGCTGTAAACATTTCTACACAAGCCTCCCTGGAGGCGTACGTTCTGCTTATCTTGAGTAACACAGTCGAGTGGGGTTGCTGACTCACGGGGGAGCAGGGGTTGGTTTTATGAACAAACGCCAGATCTTTTCGCCATTGGAACTGTCCTGCTCTCCCACCAACGCTTTGTGGGAGGCCCCCACTGCTCCCTCTTCGCCAGCACTTGGTGGTGTCAGCCTTTTTAGCTTTAGTCATCCTGGTGGGAGTACAGCGGCATCTCGTGATGACGTGAGGTTGCAATTCCTGGTGACTCACGAGCTTGCACACTGAGCTCTTTTCAGTGTGTGTGTTTTAGCAGTGGGGTGTGGTACTAGCAGCTTGATAGGGGATGGGAATGCTGTAGTCATACACTAGTTCTTTTCTTCTGACTAACTTGAGTTCCAGAGCTCTTAGCTGTGTGGAGTTTGAGCTCCTTGTGCTGTGAGGAGGGGCCAGAGCTGCGGGGTGCCCCGTGGGGTTGGCATCAGCTGATTCAGGGAGCCTTCCCCGCACGTCGGGGTGGGGGGGCCGGTGGGGCTGAGGCCTGACCTTTGTCTCTTGGGCCTGGCACTGCTATGTGTGCTGACGAGCCAGTGGGCCTAGGCCGGGTGGGGTCCATGGGACACGGCCAGGTGCTCGTCTCCTCTTCGCTAAAGGTCCTCCCTCCGTGTGCCAGGGCCTGTTTTCACGCACGGACCTTTACACCTTTGCAGGGTGCCTGTCTGTCCTCCCTGGGGCCCTGCTGGCAGCAAGGCTCAGTAGCTCTTGCTGGTGTCCCTTGAACACTGGGTGCTGGCTGTGGGTCTCCGAGGCTGGGAGCGGCGCCCGGGCCCCCTGCCCCCGAGTGCACGTGCACATTGCCTGACTCTCACTGGTGTGTGTGTTCTTCCCCACAGCTTGCTCTCAGAACACAAACAGAACCTGCGAGGAGTGCCTGAGAAACGTCTCTGTAAGTAGCACACCCCCTTCCTCAGCCCCGGGGTCTCGTGTGCGAAGGGCTCTGCGTCTGGGGGTCCGTGGAGGTGTTTTGTGTGATGCGTACGGAATATCATTTTAGTGTTTCTTGGGCGTATTAAACCGTCTCAGGAAAACTGCACATCCCGCCTGTGCATCACCGACATGCTTTCTTTACTTCCTGTGAAACAGGTATCGAGGGTCACGAAACATGCGCTAGGCCCCCTGGCTGGGAGCGTGTGTGAGCTGCGTGGGAAGCCTCACCGAGGCTGGTGGGCTTGGGGTCGGGTGAGGGGTTGTGGAGGGTGAGGGGGACAGGAGGAGCGCTGGGCTGGGGGCTCATTGAGCGTCTGGTGTGCAACTGTTAGCTCTTGACCAGGGCTCTTCATGGTGGTGTCATTGGAATGCAGAGCCCTGGTGGGGACAGGGGCCGTACTTTGTTTTGCCGATGGGCCCCGGGGACGTGGCAGGGGGTGTCCTGAGTGCGCAGAGGCCTCATCTGCTGCCAAGAGGAGTAAGGGCTGTCCATGAACCTTGAACCAAAGTCTTCAGACTGCGTGTCCCGAGTTCTCCAGGCTTGGGGTAGATGCTTCCCCCTTGGCTCTCCGCCTGGGAACAGGGAAGGGTGAGGGCGAGGAGACACACGCAGCCATCAGATCACACAGGACCTGGTCTAGACTAGCTCCCCAGAGTTACAGGGGACACTTGGAGCCAGGACGCTCATGGGTTGTCCCTGCTCTGGAGCAGGCCTGGTGCGCATGGCGATCACCTTCAGGTGGGCCGACTGGGTTCTGACACGCAGGCACGTGTGCAGCTGACCATCAGGGCAAGCAGGAACACTGGCGAAAGACACCCACCGTGTAGAGCCCACTAGGGTCTTGGGGCAACCGTACCACTTTGTTAGGATCCTTCTGCCCTCCTGGCCGGCACCAGCTTCCTGAGCAGTGGGACTCAGGAGCCCCAGGCCTTTGGTTCTCTGGCTCGTTTCAGCGCAGCACTGTGTGCTCAGCGTTAGAGCCCCGAGGGCCATGTGGGGGCGGGGGGGCTGGGAGAGATGGGCGGCCTTCGCCTGGGGGCCGGGGGCAAAGCTGTCTCCCCTCCCTCCAGTCGGGTTTTACGAGGGTATCTTAGCGCATTGCCCTGTTTCCCTTCCCCAGCGGTGAGTTTCACTCTGGGACGGGCCAGGAGAGACCTCATCAGACAATTTCTGCTCTAAGATGGTCACATTTTCAAAAGAATTTGCTGGCTGCAGGGCGGTGTCATAGTTTGAGGCCTGTGGGGTCGTGGGGCTCAGGGGACCCCCGCCTTGGCTGGTTATAAACCGAGGGAGGTAGTTACCGCAGCCTCAGCCCTCGCTGTTGATGACGCTAGGCTTGTTCAGTGGCCTCGGCCCCTCGAGGGGTGTTTTCTTGGCTCGGCTGCCAGGGGGCAGGGTGTGGCTACGGGGAGTCATCCTGGCCTGGCCGGAGAGCGGCCCAGTGTTTGCCTCACCGCCTTCCCCCCGACCCGCTTCCCTGCGGGGGCGCTTTTGCAGCATCCAGTCCAACCCTTCCCTCTGTTGGAGGAGATGGTGCGGCGCAGGACCGAGGGAGGGCCCCCATCACAGGGGGCTCCCAGCATACGGGCCTTCCACCTGACCTGTGGAGTCCAAGACACAGCCCCCCCCCCCCCCCCCCCAAGCCATGGCTGTCGCAGACCTGCCCACATGGATCCTTGGGTGCATGCCGGTTTCTGGAAGGACAGGCCAGGGCCAGGGGGCCAGAAGGGAGGCGGAGGGCGCGCTGGTCCCCCTTAGGTGCCACCTAAGTCGCTCACCACTTGTGTGTCACTTTGTTAATCTAAAGAGCAAACAGAATCCTGTGATACCACCACAGCAGGGAACTTGGCCTCCCAGGGAGCTCCTGTGGCTTTTGGTAAAATGGTTATAAAAATGGGAAACAGACATTTGAGACTTGCATTACTTGAAAATGGAGGATTTACTGAAAATGGTTCAGCCAGGACCAAGCCGCTGCTGCGCAGGATGCTCTCAGACAGCCAGGAACAAGAGGGTTACCATGTTCCCTGCGTGCTCAGAGCGTCTTGCATACGGGCGCCCTGGGCGAGCCTGCAGGATGGCGACGTTCAAGATTCAAAGTGCCGAGCAAAGGCCCGACCAGCTGGCCCATGAGGTCTAGATACAGCTCGCCTCGGGTTGCGGAGTGTGGCTCCGGCCTGGGCCGCCCGGCGTCGGCCAAGCACTGGGGTGGTGCTGTCTCTGCGCCTGCATTGCCCCTCCTGTTTTTAGGGACCCCAGACAGCATCTGTGAGGTGCACTCCAGCTCTGAGCTTCTGGGCGGCTGCCTCTGAGCCTTAGATGTGCTTTGTTTTTCCTTAAAGATTTTATTTATTTACTTGAGAGAGAGAGTGTGGGAACACAAGCAGGAGGGAGGGGCAGAGGGAGGGGACGCAGACTCCCTAGAGCGGAGCACTGGACGCTGGCAGGTCCCAAGGCCCCGGGATCTTGACCTGAACCTACAGCGGACGCTTCACCCACCCAGGCGCACCCCGGTGCGGGGTGTGTACGACGGCAGAGCCCGCGCGGTTGGAGAGGCCGCAGTGTTATCCAGGGTTGCAGAAGTCCGCTGACCGGTACTTCCTGCACTCCCCCCGTGGGCCCAGCTCCGGCCCCCCTGCCAAGGATCCTTCGGTGAAGCACACAAGTGCCTCCCTCCTGCAGACAAATGGGGAGGGGCACCCCAGCTGAGCGAGTCTGGGTGCTTCTGAGGGGAGGGGGCCTGGGGCAGGGTGCGGGTGGGGAGGCGGCTCAGGGTGGGCCTCGTGGGGGAGCTGAGACCAGAATGTTCCGGGCAGGAGGAGTAGCTGTGCAGAGACTCCGGGCAGGGAGCCACCTGGCAGCTCTCGGGACCTGCATGAAGGCCAAGAGGCCGGGCAGGGTGCCTGGTGCAGGAGGGTTGGAGGAACCTTGGCCCTGGTGGGCCAGGCCAGGTAGAGCTGATGGGGGCTGGGGGCCGATGCCTGCCAGTCACCTGGGGGAGCAGAGGTGTGTTGGGGGTGTGTGTCCTGGACAGTCTGATTCTTCGGGGCATACGTTGCATTTCTGACGTTTGTCAAACTTTTATCTCTTTCAGTGTCTTTGGTGCCACACAAATAAGGCATGCTTGGACTACCCGGTGAGCAGGATCCTGCCACCCAGCTCCCTCTGTAAGCTGAGCTCCGCCCGCTGGGGCGTTTGCTGGGGTGAGTCTTCGTTTTCATGGAGTTCTTGCAAAAGCAATGCTGTCTTGGAAAATCTGCTTGTGCTCAGTGGACACAAGCTGTCAGAACGCATGTTCGCTGCAGGAAGTCAGGAAGCCAGTGAGAGCGCGTGCTTTCTGGGGGGGCAGCTGGAGGTCCCCGGGGGGCCGGAGGCCCGTGTGCAAGCCCGTCTACCTCGGCCCTGCCCTGGGTTTCCACGGCCCACGATGGCGGCGGAGGGCACGGGGCGGGGGGGTTCGTTCGGGGACTGTTTGCCAGGCGGGTTGGCACATGGTGTGGGCGGCATCTATGCGCTGGGACTGCCACTCAGCGTGGTTGGGCCCGCCTCTCATCATGTGTCCCCCTCTGCGTGTGGTTGGTGTCGCGGGCAGGCTCTCTGGGGGGTTAACCCTTGTGAGACCCCACAGAGAGCGCCCTGACCGGGGAGCCTGGGGCATCCTGAGGTTCAGCTTCTGATAAGCGTACACGTTAATTCTTCCTCTCCGTGCGGACGGTAGTGTTTAGCAGAGACACACACGTGTACGTACACAGCTCAGGGAGTTGAGTGAAGCCTTCCACGGGCAGGCAGGTCATCTCCCCTCAGACTCGCAGGCTGACCGCGGAGGACCCTGTGGGCAGTCCCTGGACTGACCTCTGCTCCCCGCGGTGAGTGCTGCCAGCCCTTCCCTGTGGGGGAGTCACGCACTGGTCTCTCCGAGTCCTTTGGTCGTGTGGCTGAGACTCCCGTGGCCCTTGTCGCAGCTGCTTAGTGCCCTGCTTAGTGCCCTGCTCAGTGCCCTGCAGCTGTTGTGTTGTGCTGTGCTGCTGGTGGACGCCCGGGCGTGCCGGTGCTGCCACAGCTGTGCCCGTGTGCACCGCTGCCCACACTCCCTCCCGTGGTCGTGCACTGAGGAGCACGGGCCCTGAGTCCCTGCACAGAGCGGCTGTGCCAGTTAACGCTCCTCCTAGCGGGCCAGGGGGTGTGGTGGTGCTCCCCTTGCCCCACGTCCCTGCCAACACTTGGGACAATCAGTCGTCTTCATTTTAGTTCGAGTGTGTGAAGTGGTATCTCATTGTGGTTTGAATTGGCATTTCTCTGGCTGATAATGCTAAACACCCTTCAAGTGGGGGCATTTTTGATAATTTTCCTGTGAAATGAAGTCCCTGCCTTTGGGCCATGAGGCTGGCTGAACACCTGACGTGGGCCAGTGAGACCCGCAGCCTGGGGGCCGGGGGCAGTGGGGCGGTGGGAGGCATGCTGCCCCCGCTTCCCGGAGAAGGCGCGGGTGGTGTCCTGAGCTGCGGGGCTGCGGGTGTGCACCCGGAGGGCTGGGCGGGTGTGTCGAGCCGGGGACCTTCTCCGTGGGAGCCCCCCAGACGTCAGGGCGGCACGTGACTCTAATCCCAGACCTCACGCGCGCAGGGTGCTCTTTGATCTCACAGAACTTCAGAATCTTCTTACCCAGTTTTGGGCAAAACTGTTTTGGGGTTTTCACTATAATGATCTGCAGTCATGCTCATTTGGAGAAACTTGAGGTCTTCAGGAGGTCGCCCTATCGTGCATAGGCAGGTGTCCCTGCCCCACTCAGGTCACCCTGACATAGCTCTTCCATGGGAGGCTCGCGGGGAGGGCGGCCCGCAGCGACTTCCCATGGTGATCGGGATTTCTGTACTTCATAGCTTGTTTTAGCTGCTAGTCAGAGAGCTGTTTTGTGGGCGGGCGAGGGGGCAGGGAGCCTATTTCCAAGCCAGCTGTCTTGCTGATGTGATTGGTTTTTAAAATTGACTATTGGGTGCCCGGGTGGCTCAGTTGGTTGAGTGTCTGCCTTCGGTTCAGGTAGTAACCCCGGGGTCCTGGGTTTAAGTCCCACATCAGGCTCCCTGCAGGGAGCCTGCTTCTCCCTTTCTCTCTGCTGATCTCTCTTCTTGTGTGCTTGCTTTCTTTGTCAAATAAGTAAAGTCTTTTTCTTGTTTTTTAAGATTTATTTAATTATTCATGAGAGACACAGAAGCAGAAGCAGGCTCCCTGCGGGGAACCCAATGTGGGACTGGATCCCTGGACCCTGAGACCATGACCTGAACCAAAGGCAGATGCTTGACCACTGAGCCACCTCAGCACCCCATAAATAAAATATTTAAAAAAAAAAATAGGGCAGCCCGGTGGCTCAGCGGTTTAGCGCCGCCTTTGGCCCAGGACCTGATCCTGGAGGCCCGGGATCAAGTCCCACGTCGGGCTCCCTGCATGGAGCCTGCTTCTCCCTCGGCCTGTGTTTCTGCCTCTCTCTCTCAAAATAGGGACACCTGGGTGTCAGCGGTCAGGCATCTGCCTTTGGCTTAGGGTGTGATCCTGGGATCCGGGATTGAGTCCCATATTGGACTCTTTGCGGGGAGCCTGCTTCTCCTTCTACCTGTGTCTCTGTGTCTCTCATGAGTAAATAGATAAAATCTGGGATCCCTGGGTGGCGCAGCGGTTTGGCGCCTGCCTTTGGCCCAGGGCGCGATCCTGGAGCCCCGGGATCGAATCCCACATCGGGCTCCCGGTGCATGGAGCCTGCTTCTCCCTCTGCCTGTGTCTCTGCCTCTCTCTCTCTCTGTGACTATCATAAATAAATAAAAATTAAAAAAAAAATAGATAAAATCTTTTAGAAAGAAAGAAAGGGAAGGGAAAGGGGAAGGGGAAAGGGGAAGGGAAGGGGAAAGGGGAAGGGAAGGGGAAAGGGGAAGGGAAGGGGAAAGGAAAGGGAAGGGAAAAGAAAGGGAAAGGAAAAGAAAGGGGAAGGGAAGGAAAGGAAGTGATTGTTTTAAAGTTCTGTAGTCAGGGTCACCTGGGGGGCTCAGTGGTTGAGCGGCTGCCTTTGGCTCAGGGCGTGACCCCGGGGTCCTGGGATCGAGTCCCACATCGGGCTCCCTGCACGGAGCCTGCTTCTCCCTCTGCCTGGGTCTCTGCCTCTCTCTCTCTCATGAGTAAATAAAATCTTTTAAATAAAAATAAAGTTCTGTGGTCAAAACGTGCTGTATCTGCTCGTGAAGGAAGGTTTTCTCTGATTGTGTTATGGCCATTACTGCTTGCTGTGCGGGCTCTTCCAGAATAGGTGGAAGGAGGAAAGAGCGCGTGATGACAGCTAGGAAGTCATTTCACCAGACGTAGCCGTATCTGATTGGCGGAGTAGGCGAATACACTTGAGCGTGTGAGGCTCGTGGCTGGCCCGTGTGGAGTGTCCCCCTCAGCAGTGCTGTGCCTGTCCCCAGCCGGGAGGCCCACCCCAGCCACAACGCGGAGACCCGGGAGACGGAGCAGACTCCGATCCTGCCGCCCGGAGCAGATCTCGCTGTCGAAGCCTCCGCGGTGGTTGTCTTAACGGGATGAACAGACACGTTGGCAAACGCAGTATCAGAGCTATTTGGTTGGCTCTGGTTCATGTTAAATAGGAAAATACCCACAGTTGGGCTTATAAATCCTTCAGGGAGGTTGGAGAGAATCGTAAAACTTGTTTCAACTACTTGATTTGTCCTAGGAGGTGGGTTTTTTTTTTTTAAAGATTTTATTTATTTATTCATAGAGACACGAGAGGGCGGGGGGGTGCAGAGACACAGGCAGAGGGAGAAGCAGGCTCCATGCAGGGAGCCTGACGTGGAACTTGATCCAGGGTCTCCAGGATCACACCCCGGGCTGCAGGCGGCACTAAACCGATGCACCACTGGGGCTGCCCTAGGAGTTGGGTTTTGACAGAAAATCTTAAAATCCTTCGCAGCCTGGCCAGCTGCATTGCGGCTGCGCAGTCGCCGTCTGCCTGCTGGGGTCAGCAGTGGTCCCCGGGGCGGGGAGGAAATGCAGGTGACCCTGGGACAGCATAGGGTCAGGGGTGCTGACTCCCTGCACACTCAAAAATCTGCATGTGACTTTTGATTCCCTGGAAATTGCGGTGGATGGAAGGCCCACTGGCGACAGGGCATCGGAACGGCCCGTGTTCGTGTGCCCGCGTGTGCTGGGTGCCGTGCTCCTGCAGCCAAGCAGGCCCGAGAAAGGGAAGCGTTAGTAAGAGAGTCCGCGGGACGAGGCGGTGCACTTTGTACCGCCCTGTATTTGTGGGAACAGACCGCACGTGTTAGCGGACACGCGAGGCTCAGACCGTGTTTGGGGGCCAGCGGTGTAGGGCTGTGGGCCTGGCTTGAGGATCGGAAGCGCCACACCAGGCCGTGCCTCTGTTTCCGGGGGTCCCACAGAGAGTCTAAGGATGTGTTTGGTCAGTGTACGTGTCCCACCGGGGATTCTCGTTCCTGTCCTCAGGCCTGCAGCCTCCTCTCAGCGGCAGGAGGTGAGGACAGCTGCCCTGGCGCTGGGGCCCTGGTGGTTGGTTGAAAAATTCCAAGTGTCTCTGTCTCACCGTCTCTGTGTCTCACACACACACAGACGCACACACATGCTGCGAGCAGACCTGGGGGGCTGGTTCTGTGGTTCTGGGGCTGCTCTCTGCCCCCAGGGGGTGCTGCTTTGGGGTCCCCGCTCCCTGTCCTGACTCCCCGACGCCTGGTGCACTTGCAGTGAACTTCGAGGCGCTGATCATCACCCTGTCGGTGGTGGGGGGAGCCGTGCTCCTGGCCGTGGCCGTGTGCTGCTGCTGCTGCTGCTGCCGGAGGAAGAAGAGCCGGAAGCCCGATAAAAGTGAGGAGAAGATGGCGCGGGAGCGCGAGGAGCGCAGGATCCGGCAGGAGGAGCGGTGAGGTCCCGTTCCTGGGGGTGGGGGGTCCGTGGGCATCCGGCCACCGAGCCAGGGGCAGTGACTGGGGCACGAGCTGTCTCCAGCTTTGGGCGGACCGTCCTGTGCCGAGCTTGGGGGCAGGAGTGAGCGCCATGCAGGGGTTCGTTGCTGCCTGGGGCGGGCCTCCTTGGCCAGCACGCCGAGACACTGTCCCCTCCTCCTTACGGAGCACTTTGGGGAGCACGTCTGTTGCCACAGGCCAGGCCTTGGTGGCAGGTGCAGCGGAGGGTCACTGGGCACGCCTGAGGGGGTGGGCTGTGGTTCAGAGAGGTCCCTGCAGAGCCATTGCCCCCAAATAAAACCTAACGTGCACTGACCTTCCTCAGAACCTGGTGTGAGATTCTCGTTGATCGCAATGTTTTCTTCATATGAAAAATATTTTAAGAAATCACAATACTGGACATTTGAATAGGTAGGAGGACGCCGCAGCGGCTGCAGAAGAGCTGGCCGTCCCCTGCCGGCCGAGTGGCCGCGCCTGTCCCCAGCCTCTCTGCTGAAGGAAGCCAAGGGTGCGTCTCTCAACATCACGTCACATTCAGACGCTAAATGAGATCTCTTTGTTTTTTAGGAGAGCAGAGATGAAGTCGAGACATGACGAAATCAGAAAGAAATACGGTAAGCGTCGGGGGGTGTCCACTCCGTGTGGTCGGGGTGATGCTGCCCCACGCGATGTGAGCGCAGGCCCTGGGCCCTGCTGCCCCCCCGCGCTCCGGCTCTCCTCCGGCTCTCCTCCGGCTCTCCTCCGTGAGGACTGGAATGAACTGAGCCGCGAGTGTCGTGAAAGATGAAGCCTTGGTGTATTTTTCTGTCAGCCAGGCCTCCTGAGTACCGCCTGCTCACGGGGTGGACCTCGGCCCCAGCCTGTCCCTGCTGGAGTGTGCGGGCTGTGCCCCTTTCGAAGGACTTCGCACAGCTCCCCATCCTGTCCACGTGTTGTGTTGTGTTTTGTTGGGGGAGATGGGGGGTGCGTGACAGAGTATTCAGTCTGCTGTGTTGAGCTGGGGGTGGGGGTTGGGAGAAGTGGCCTCACTGGGCCTTCACCGAGGACCGCCGCAGTGCCTCCAGCCCAGGGCCCGGTGCTTCCCCGACCTCTGACCTGAGGAGCGCGTGCTGTGTGCTGGTTGGACCGGGCGTCTGGGCTGAAGGCTACGTGATGAGGAAAATTGCAAAGTCCTTTCCAACAACGTGGTCACTTAGCAGTTCTCTGAAGAGGGGACACTGCGTTCAGTGGTGTTTATGACCCTGAGCAGTAAAACCGTGAGTCCCGAAGGCTCAGTTCCTTGGCGGGGCTGCTGGCTGGCTGCTGCCCACACCCACGCAGGCCGCCTCGGTCAGGTCTCGTGCCGAGGAGCGATGTCCGGCAGCCTAGAGAGCCGCCTCTGTGTGCTGCCCCCCCCCGGTGCTGCTGCTCCCCTGGCCAGCCTGGCCTGTCCCTCTTGCTGCCCTCGGCGCTCAGCCTGGTGTCACGTGGTATTCCCAGGGCAGGTGGTGACACACTCCATGTGGGTGAAATTCCCTGCCCAGCCGTCTTGGTGCAGTGCCCCCCGAGGATCCGCACCCCTCAGTGGGGGCGCCCTGGTTTTCCACATGATTGAAAAGGGTGGCAGGAGTGTGTGGGCACCTGAGCAACATTAACGTAAATACAAGACGAGCCGTGTGCACGTGCGCACTCACCAAAGTGCATTTACTGCCAAGCACAAGTAGCCTGACAGTCGTCCCCCCTCGCCGGCGTGTGCAGGGCCTGGGGGTCAGGCTGCGGCTCCCGGGGCAGGGCTGCTGTCCCTAACTGCACCGGGCCACGTCTTCCTCCCGTTCTGATGATGGTTCGTTTGGGCCCTAACTGCCCTGAGAAAGCCAACTGGTGCCTGTTTACATAGAGACCTGAGGGCGGACTGGGCTTTGGAAAGGCACAGCGGGTGGATGGACTCGCAGGGCCCGTGCGGGCAGGGGAGGGGCACACGCCGGCTAACACACGGGATGCCAGCGCGCGTGGAGCCTTCTCTGGGTTTCAGCAGGCATTTGATTTCTGAAGCACAGAACTTTCTCCCCCTTGGACTAGAACTAGGACTAGGAGCTGTTCTACTTTGTCTTTTTCCAACATGACTGCGTGTCTGGCATTTGGCATCTGTGCGCCCTTTACCAGCATCACCGCGGGCTTCCTCCCCTCAGGCGGAGCAGCACCCCGCTCCCCCAGACGCTGCGGCAAGTAGATCTGTTGCAGTGGCTGCAGGAGGGCTTGGGGTGTGGTCCAGGTTTCTAGAGAGGGGAGGGAGTGTGTGTTTCTGCAGAGACGACTCATCTTTGGGTGTTGAGCAGCGAGGATTTCACGACCACGTCCATCGTGTTAGTTGTACCTGAACCCTGGACGGTGAGATCGACGGTCACCTCGTTCCGAGTCAACAGTATAAGGATTTGTGATGTGACGTGACTGAAAACGGTGACGCGTGGTGCTCGAACCTGCTCGGGACAGCCGTTTCTCTTCACGGAGAACTTAGCTGTCCCGCATTCGTGCATCATCTTTGTCGTCGTCTGAGCGCGCTTATGACCAGAACTCTCTCGTTGCAGGTTTGTTTAAAGAAGAAAACCCATATGCCAGGTTTGAGAACAACTGAGCACGCCGGCGCGGGACGTGTTGCGGGTCAGTGGAGCCCTGGCCGACCCTCCCGTCCCCGCCGGGGCACAGCGCGGCCGCCCGCACACCTGCGAGCTTCTGCCCTTCTCTCTCTCTGCACTTAGTCACTCGAGACACGGAGCCTGTCGGGGGGCGGGGGTTGGTGTGGGTTCTGTTGTTAGTCTCAGGAGGAAAGGCACAGTTCACTCCTCCCGGTGGGTAAGCCCCCTGTGGACGGGGCCGCCTGCCCTGCCTTCCGTCCCGGCGGCCGGCTGCTCGGTGCGGGGCGCACCTGTCCCTCGGCGCCTCTGCCCGCTGACTCGGGGTGCGCTCCCCGACCCCAGCCACTTGGAGCAGCACCGAGGCCTCGGGCCTATGTTCTGTTTCGTCTTAAGTCTTAGATTTCATTCCTCCACCTAAAATACTTCACCAAAAACTCCACTGTCAAAATTCAGACCACATATTGGACAGTTTGTAGATTTTAATTTGTATCTGTGCCAGAACCTCAAGCTTGTTTCGCGGTGCACACTGGGTACCACGTGACGCTTTAAGGCCGCCTCCCCCGGGCGGCAGCTGGTGGTGCCGTGGGGTGGCCGCGGGCCATGCTCACCTTCTGCCCCGTTGGTGGCAGGTGTCTGGTGCTGTGTGCAGAGGTGCACGTCAGGCTGCCTGTGCTCTAGTCACCTAGGGACCATGGGTTGTCCCCTAAGGGGGTGGGACCACACGCCGCGGGCCCCTCTGCAGGGCTCTGTCCACGGGGGAGCCAGGGTGTCCAGGCTGGCAGGAGGGACTCCCACGGGCTGCGCAGACACACTGATGATGGTCCTGGGACTGTGCCCCATAGGGGTGTTGTGAGAGCTCCAGCAGAGGCAGCTCCCGGGGGTGACCGGGGCCTCCAGGCACAGCCTGTGGTGCTGTCTGGGGCGGTTCCGTTTCTCCCATCAAGATCTAGGACCAAGCGCTTGGTGTCGGACACATCCGCAGACCGGGACGTGACCATGAACAGCCTTCCTCAGACCTGAGGATAGGCCCGGCTGCTGCCCTGCATGGATTAGGAAGACGTTTAGCTTTGGGAACGTGGGTCGACAGGCACACGAGAACACGACGTATTCTGCTTTCACCTGCTGCCTGAAGCGTCCGGTGAAGTCCCCACGCAGGCGCCGGGCGTGCTGCCCTGCGGTCCCACGGGCTAGAACCCGACCTCCACAGACTCCCGTTATCTTTCTGACTTCTCGGGCATTTGATAGCAGTTTAAAGTACATGAAGCCTTCCTGCTCTCGGACGCCAGCCGCGCGGTTGTCTTTTAACCATTTATTCCTGAGAAACTTTGTAACAGGCTTTAGCGGCCTTGGCCTTTGTATCCATACAGTCCCGCCGTGTAAGGTCACTCCTGCCTTGAGTGTAGGTTGCTGAGCTCCCGACCTCCACACTGTGTATCTGATCCCTTCTGGGGTACTGAGCCCACGCCAGGGACCTGGAGGGCTGTCTCGGTCCCCACGCTTTTTTCTGAAATAGCCCTAAGAGCAGCTGATATATTATAACCTCAAGGAAACCGTGAAGCTGAGTGCCTTAATTTTAACCAGTTTTCAAAAAATGGTTTAATACACACTTTGTTGAATACACTTTGTGTGCTCGCATCTCCTTTCTCTGTGGTGGTGGTGGTGGTGTTACCTGGGGAGCAGCACATAGACTTTCTACGGAGACTTTTTTTAAAAAAGATTAGGGATCCCTTGGTGGCTCAGTGGTTGAGCGTCTGCCTTTGGCTCAGGCCATGATCCTGGGGTCCCGGGATCGAGTCCCGCATCGGGCTCCCTGCATGGAGCCTGCTTCTCTCTCTGCCCGTATCTCAGCCTCTGTCTCTTGTGAATAAATAAAAATAAATTTTAAAAATCGTGAATAAATAAAATCTTAAAAGAAAAAGATTTATTCTAGAGAGAGTGTGCATGCATGGGGCATGGGCGGGGGCAGAGAGAGAGAATCCAAAGCAGACTCGCCCAGCACGGAGCCTGCCGTGAGGCTCAATCCCAGGACCCTGAGATCACAACCTGAGCTGAAGCCAAGAGTCGGATGTTCAACTGCCGGAGCCACCCAGGCACCTGTATGTCGGCCCTTCTGACACGTCCAGATGTGTGAGCAATCCCGGCTTCAGTACCGGGGCCAAGGGGGCGACCATGCCGTGTCCTCACGTTGTCCGGCCCTCCCCACGCCCCAGCAGTCGCTGCCCAGCTGGGGACTTGGGCTGGTTTTCTGCACCCCGTCTCCCAGCCCTGCTGTCCTTCTTCTGCTTACCTGGAATCAAATACCAAAAAACAGGGAAAGCCGTTCATGAAGCCTTTAGCTTTGTGTCCTGGGCTGTAACCGTCGGCAGACCCCCGCCCCCGGGCTGCTGGGCAGCGCCTGTCCTCTGAGCTCCAGCTGAGCCCATGTCACCGTCACTGCAGTTGTGGGATCTCCGGGACTCCCTCTGTGCTGCAAAGTCTGAAGTCCATCCACGTTGGGCAGATAATCCGTCTGTCGTTGCCATGGTGCCGTGGTCCCCATGGGAAGCGTGAGCCTGCCCCGTGTGACCCAGGCCGGTGCACTTGGGCACTTCCAGGTTATAGGCCGGGGACGGGCTCTGGGCTCTTCCTCTGGGAAGTCGAGAGCAGGGGAGTGAGAGGTCCAGGGGCAGTCGTGGGGCGTCCTTGGGGATCCGATCTGCGTGGGAAACTCACACTCACCTTGGACTGGTTGAAGAAGTTCAGTCCGATGATGGCAGGACTGGTGCTTTGAAAGGACGGGGTTGGTGAATGAAGTCCTTCCGTTACCACGTCTGCTCTTGAAAAAAGATCCCCTCGGGGTGTAGCAGGCACGGGACCAGCTGGGTTGTCAGTGGCCGCGTCGCACCAGCTCGTTCTTGGTGTCCTTCCAGAGCCCATCCGTGTGGCTCCTGGTCTGCTCCCTCGGCACCCGGATCTGTGCACGTGGCCACCGCCACTGCCTCCCCCTCCCCGGGGCCTCAGGGGCCTCATCCCACCGTCCCGCTGGGAGGCGCTGCTGATTCCACTCCCATCTGTCCGTGCTGCTTGGTGTGAGCTGAGTCCGTTTCTAGAAGTAGAATCACGGATCAGAGTGTCTGTGATGGTTATTGAAACAGTAGGATCCGCGGGATCACCCTCCAGACAGAGGACACCCTGTGCGCAGCCACCGGGGACGCTGTGCCAGCCGCGTGCAGGTACGCGGCCTCGTGGAAGCAGGTTACTGAGTGCACGGCTCTTGGGCCCCTCGGCGGAGGCGGCGGGCCCTGCGTGCTGGTGCGTGGTGCGCTGGGGACGGGCACACAGCCCGACGCGGCTGCAGGGTGAGCCCGCCTGGGGACACAGAGGCAGGAGGGGCAGGCACGAGGCCAGGGAGGCCACGTGTTGGGGTTCCCGCAGGGGGGTGGCTGTCACGATTCCAGAGGCGGGACAAGCCCTGGTCCTACTGCTACAGGTGGTCCGAGGCTCCCTGCCCCCTCCCACCCCATGTCCCCCTTCCTGCTCTCGGTCCTGTGTGGTTGTGGGTCACAGACCCTGGGACCGCATCCCCTGTCCGTCCTTGGCTGACTCGGTGGCGGCCCCGGGTGCTCCACCTGGACAACCAGCAGGTCTCATGGTCACTGCTGTCGCTGGACAGCCGACCTTGGCCACGTGTCCACTTCGAGGAGCCAGGGGGCTGGCAGCAGCCACATGCTTGTGGGGTGGAGACCTTACGGGTTACCCTGGCACATGGTGTCTGGCCAAACCCAACGGGGCAGGAGCACAGACCCCCAGGACGGTGAGGGCACAGGTTGGCTGCTGCCCCTCACCCCCAGTCCCATGCCTTACGCTGGGGACGCCGTCCCCCAGATGGCCTTTGAGTCCACAGGGTCTGCCCGGGGGTAGAAGTGGCCCGAGCTGCGTGGACTTCTGGTCGCCCCCGGCTGCTCCATTGGGTGGATTGCCGCGTGTCTGGGGCTCAAAGCCTGGAGACGTTTCCCAGCTGGCAGCGCCTTCCTCCCCAGGGTCTGGTGGCTGTGCGTCCCCTGGGCTCTCGGAGCCTCCAGCCCGCAGCCCGCCCCGCGGGGCCGTGACAGTGTCACCCCTACCGATGCCACTGGCAGGAGCCGGTCACCGCCCGGGCCCGGGAGCACGCTCCTCCCTCCCCAGGGGCCACCTCTGGCCCGGCCAGGGATGGGGGCTGCGTGCAGGGGGGCCGAGTCCATCCCACTTCCCCCAGAAAGCTGCTGGAGGAGCTCTCGTGGGGCTCCCGCCTCACGGAGGAGATGCCGACCCCACGGAAGTGCGCCAGGGGTGCCAGCTCGGCCACACCTACTGGATTTGGTGGGTTTTCTTCTCCCCAGTGCTAAGGAATGTCTCCCCCAGCCTCGGAGCAGGTTTAACCCTGAATGCCAACAGCAGTTCCTCACTACAGACAAATCACTTCTTTTTTAAAGATTTGGAGGGGGGGAGTGCACACCAGTAGGGGGAGGGGCAGAGGGAGAAGCAGGAGCCCAACGTGGGACTCGATCCCAGGATCCCGAGATCATGACCTGAACCCAAGGCAGATGCGTCACCGACGGAGCCCCCTCGGGCGCCCCAGAGTACAGCATTCTTCAGTCATTTCACGCATCTTAGTTCCCTAAGCTCACGGGCACTGGTAATGAGTCCACGAAATAAGATGAATTTTCTCGGGGAGTGGGCCTCGCAGCGGGGTTTGCAGTCACATGGGGTGAGGTTGAGGTGCTGGCCAGGCTGGAGGCATCGTTCATTGAATTTTTCCTTTTTTTTTCTTTCATTGAATTTTTCCAAGAGGACATTGTTTACCTGCCGCCGTTGTTTACCTGCCCGCCCGGGATTGGGGGATGGGGATCGGGGTCCCCTGGTGAGCCCGTCCCTGCCGCGCCCTGGGGGCCTGCCCCCCACCGCGCCCCCGCCCCGCCCACCTGCACCCTGGGTGCTCCGTCCCTAGTTTCAGAGTCCTCCCTGGGTCTCCAGGCCACCCACCCCCATGGAACCTGCATTCTCAATTTTTATAAGTCGTTGTTACTCTCGTTATAAATGATCCACATTTGGCGAAATGAGGTCATGAGGATCTCGCTGAGGGCAGAGCCCTGGGGCGTTCCATGGGCCTCCTGACTTCCGACCCCGGAGCCCCAATAACAGCACTGCCGCTTCTCCTGTTTCCAGCCGGTGTACAGAAGCCTGAGGGCCACGGCTAGTGACTCAGACGGTCCTAGAGGGCGGCGGGTGGGGAAGGGGGGCTGCTCGTGGGGTCGCAGCCCGGGGGCAGGGGGCCCAGGGCACCTGGCCGGAGGAGTGGGTGACTCGGCATAAGGAATCGTTACCTAGGCACGAGGTGTGGTTGACTTGGTATAAAGAATAGTTAAACCTTGTGCCCAGCGGTGGAGCATCTGCCTTCGGCTCGGGCCGTGACCCCGGGGTCCTGGGACCCAGTCCTGCATCCAGATTCCCGCAGGGAGCCTGCTTCTCCCTCTGCTGGTGTCTCTGCCTCTGTGTGTCTCTCGTGAGTAAATAAATAAAATCTTAAAAAAAAAAAAAGAGTCGTTAACCCGGCATAAAGGAGAGCTAAGCTGCTCAGCATAGGGGGCTGCTGGGCTGGTGGCTGACGGGCGGGGGGTTGTGCAGGGCCCAGGCGGGTGGGGGGGGGCTTGCCCTCGGGGCGGGCCCTTTACCCCCGATCACGGCTCCTCGGGAACCCAGACACGGGGTTGTGTGGGGAGTGCGAGCTTGGGTGACTTGCTCAGGAGACCCGGCCCGTCCCCCAGGAAGGTTCCCGGGGTGCCCCCGGCCCGGCCTCCCGGACGCAGCTGGGAAGCCAGCCACAGGCCTGGGATGGGGAGGCCCCGAGTTCCAGGGGGCCAGGCACCAAAATTAGGACAGGCTGTTTCAGCGGGTCGTCCTGTGTCCCGAGGGCGCGGTGCCCGGGGAGCTCGCGATCAGAGCCGGCGGCCTTCCGGGGCTGGGACCCCAGCTCTGCCTCCCTGTGCCGCCGCACGGTGCCCGACCCCATGTCCGCGGCCCGTCGCCACAGCCGGCCCTGCAGCGCGCGGAGTGCGGTGGCGTCCCCGGCCCCGGTCCACGCCTCTGCTCTCCCTGCAGCCCCGAGCCACCCTGGCCCGAGGGACACCTCTGCTCCGCGGACCTGGTGGGGGACCCACCCCAACCTCCCACGGCGCCCACCACACTTAGAACAAGGCTGGAGCTCTTGGGATCTCCCCCACCCGCATCCCCCCACCCGCCGTCGGCGCATGGGCCCCCTTGGTGCCTGTAACAGGCCAAGGCCGCTGGCCTCAGTCCTGCTGTGCCCCCTCAGCTCCCGCCCCCATTCCCTCCCCGCATTTGGGTGTGCGTGCTCTCCCTGGCCACCTCCCTGAAGACCCGTCCTGTGCTACAGTCTGTCCCCTGACTCAGAGCTACTGTCCTGTTCTTTTGGCCACCTGGGGCCTCAGGGTTTGACTAGAGAAGTGGGACCGGGAGGCTACCGCTCTATCCCGTCCATTGTCTCCCCGCCATCCAGCCGTCCATTCGTCATCCTCCACCTACCACCCCCACCCATCCATTCATCTGTCTATCCATCGTCCATCCATCTGTCCACTCACCCATCCAGTTCACCCACTCATCCATCCCTCCATCCATGCACCCACTCAACCACCGACATACCCATCTACTCACCCACCTACTCATCCGCCCACCCACTACCATGTACCCGTGTACCCCTACTACCTCCCATCCATTCACTCATCTACTCATCCACCCACCTGTCGATCCACTATCCAGTCTGCCCATCCATGCACTCATCCCTCCGTCTACTCATCCACCCACCGATCCATTTATCCATCCACCCACTCACTCAGTTGCCTATTCACCCACCCATGCATCCATCAACCCACCTGCACCCCTCTATCCATTCATTTCACAAATGCTTTTATCATGAAGAAATTCTGTATTTTTATTTATCAAACATCAGTCTACCCTTATGGCTCTTTGGGTGGTTCTCTTTGGCCTTTCTTCATTCCGAAATTATGAACATACATTGCCTGTTTTTTCCAGGGCCCTTAAAAAAAAAGTGGTCTCCATGCCCAGTGTGGAGCCCAGTGAGGGGCTTGAGGTCGCGACTCTGAGATCAAGGTCTGAGCTGCAATTGAGAGTCGGAATCTTAAGTGTTGGAGCCACCCAGGCGCCCCTAGTGCCTTTTCAATTTTGATTTTTCATCAAAGTTTTTTTATCTCTCTGAAATTTTCACTGGCGTAGGTGTGAAATACGAATCCAGTTGTGTGTTTTTCCAGGTGGCTCCCCAGTCTCTCAGCAGGGCTCAGTGAGGAGTCCCAGAGACGCCCCCCTTGGACTCGCTTCCTCTGGAGATGTGCATCCACCCTTCAGATGTGCCCCAGGATCCCTAGCAGAGGGGAGGGGGGCGTGTGCTGTCTGGTGTGGGGACAGGCCTGGGCATGAGCATCCCTCCATCGCGGGGCCTGCCACCATCTGCCCACAGGAGCCTGGTGGGAGGTAATGGCTCTGCCTGTGACCCTCACCCCCCAGTCACCACCATAGAACCTGCTCGGGCTGGGGCGCGTGGCTTGGTGCTTGTGTTGGGCACTGCAAGCAGGTGGAGCGTCTGCAGGGCCTCCCAGGCCTGGCTGGGAACAGAGACAAAGAATCTGGCTGGGGCATTCCAGGCGTCCAGGCAGGTAGGGATGTACTGGGGAGGAGTGGGCGGGGAGAGGACGAGGCCTGTCAGGATGGCCACCTCGGGTCTCCCAGAGAACCAGTGTGGCAGCCACTCTCTCCCGCCCCATTTCCAGGGCAGCACACCAGAGAAAAGGAGCTCTGGAGTGGGGCTGGGCCAGAGCCCATGAGCAGGGGACCTGGGTGTGAGCGTCCAGGGGGTGGCCGTCCTGAGGGGCTTCTCCTGACACTGGCACGACCTGGCCAACTGGGCAGTGAGGGACAGTGGGCAGTGCCCCAGGGTGGACACACGGGGCCCTGTGGCCCAGCTGAGGGGTTGAGGACCGGCCACTCTGGTGAGAACCACTGGGCTTTGGGCAAGCGACCTGGCCATGCCTCTAGAACGGCATCAGCACCAGCTGGATGCAGTGGATGCCCACAGCCATGTCACCTGCTTGGGTCCCCTGGTCCAGCCTCTCAAGGGAGGTCCGTGTGTGGGCGTGAGCTGTGGCCCCCTTTCCCCCAGCACAGCTTCTGGGCAGATGTTGCCGTGATGATGAGTTGCTGGACAGCTGGACCTAGAGGTGCAGGGGCCAGGCCGGCAGGTGGCACTGGCCACACCCTGAGCCCAGCAGGGCTGCCCTTCGCTGTCCCGCGGGCCTGCCAACAGCCGGTTGGCTTTACGACAGTGGGGTTAGCATCACATCCAGCAGGCAGCTCCCGACTGTGCTTCGGCCAGGCTGGCTGGGGGGGAGAGGCAAAGGCTCCCCCAGGAAATCTCAGAGAGGGTGGGGGGAAGAGTGGTCCTCTGGGGTCTGTGCTCCTGCGCTCCTCCCCAGGACCGTGTTTCCCGTGGGTGGGCCGTGGAGTGACTCGGGGAGCACCCGAGGTTAGAGCTCCGTGCCAGTGCACGGACCACAATGCCCCAGGCATCTGACAGCCGGAGGGACGTGGCCCCTGCCTGGGCTGGGAGGCAGGGCGGGAGCCCCCAGTGCCCGCCAGCAAGCGAGGAGCTGCGTTTCAAGGGGAGAGTGGCTGCTGACAGAGGGCGAAGCCTTACTCCCGGGGGACGGCCTCCGTGTGGTTCTCCTCCGGGGACCTGCCCGAAGGCGCACACGCTTCCCAAACCCCGAGGTCCGCGGGTTACAGGGCGCCCCGGGCAGGCAGCTCCGGCTTCCGTGCGCTCCGGGCCCCGCCCAGGAGTGGCGGCCTTAAGGATGACCCCGTATGTGGGTCAGAGCAGCACGCCCACATGTGGACCGGGTCACCTCCGCAATCCAAAGAGGCCCCCAAGTGTGGCAGCCCAGTGTCCACGGCGCTCAGGGCACTGCGCAGTGACCGTCCCTCTGGGGGACCTTCCCACACGCCCCGGGTGGCCAGACCCCCAGGAAGGCACCTGCTGGCACGGCCCCAAGGGGGGAAGGGTTCGGCGCCTGCCCTGGGCCACACAGGCGCTGACGAAGCGCCCAGCCATCGGTCCCCATCAGGCCTCGTGAGCTCAGGCTGATGTCACCGTCACCTCCAGTAACAGTGGGCAAGTCCCCACCGTGAGGCCGTTTGCCGCCAGGACTGGGAGACACGGGCGCAGCCTGTGCGGGGCCAGGGCCACGGCCGCCGAGCCTCGCTGCCCTCGGCATCGCCGCCTAATGGGTGGCGGGCGGCCCACAGCGGGGCTCGGAGCACCCGGCGCTGGCGGCCCGTGGGCACATCCGTGTGCTTCGGCTGCCACCCCCCGCCCCGGGTGATCTGAACGTCAGACGTGCGCTGCTCACGGTGCTGGTGGCCGACGGCCCCCGGGGACGGGGAAGGGCGGGTCGGGGAGACGGGCGCCTCCTCTCTGTGCCCACGTGTCCTCTTCTTGGAGGCCCCCTCTCACCCTGGGGTAGGGCCCACCCGTCCTTTTTATTTTTTGAAGATTTCATGTATTCATTAGAGGAGCAGAGGGAGAGGGACAAGTGGCCTGTGCTGAGCGCCGAGCCTGACGGGGCTCGATCTCACGACCCCGAGGTCATGACCTGAGCTGAAGGGAAGAGTAGGGAACTCACCCCCGGAGCCCCCAGGCACCCCGCCTCTTAACCTATCACCTCATTAAAGGTCCTGTCTCCACATAAGGCCACGCTCTGAGGTGTCAGTGCTCGGGCTTCCACCTGTGAATCCTGGGGGGTCACACTTCAGTTCACGGCGCCGGGGGACCCCCGTCTTCCACGCCCTGGCTGGTGCACGCGTCCCAGCCGCGCTCCTAGAGGTGTGCTGTCTCTGGTTACCGTCCCGGCAGCGGGGCGGGTGCTGCAGCTCCCGGGGCTTCGCCCTGCCCCCCTCTTTTTAATAAAGATTTTATGTATGTATGTGAGAGAGAGAGAGCGCACGCGTGCACGTGAGCCCCCGCACATGTGATGGGGAGGGGCGGAGGCAGAGGGAGCAGCGACTCCCACCGAGCAGGGCCCTGATGCGGGACCCCATCCCAGGACCCCGGGACCACGCCCTGAGCCCCCAGGCGCCCCCGTGGGTCTGCTCTGGTGCTCGCTCGCCTCCCTCATTCTGCCCTTTGAGGAGGGTGGTTTCCCGCGAAGTCAAAAGCAGGCACAGGGACTCACTTCGCTTTGTTTCCCTGTCAGAGACGGAGTCCCTTGGCCCGAGAAGCCGTGGAGTCTGGGTGCTGGTGTCCGCGGGCAGGGACAGGCACGCTGCGGAGGCCCCGGGTGGGGCGCGCTGGGTCCCCCCGCACTCGCCCCGCTCGGTGCGGGCCTGGGACTGCTGGTGCATCTGCACAGTGAGGGGATGTGGCCCCAGCCCCCCGCGGCCTGCGGGTGACACACGCTCACCAGCCCCCAGGGGCCCCTTCTGCAGGTCCTCAGGTACAAAGGTGGGCTTTCCGGGGAGCTTTTGCCAGTGGCTGCCCCAGGGGCTCAGCAGGGGGGACGCGCAGCCGCAGTGCCGCCCACTCTCTGGACCACAGGTCCCCGTGCCCCGGTTTGTGGGGCCAGAAAGATGGGGTTCCCATGAGGCCTTGCTGGCCTTTCTGCTGCCGGGTGCAGCCCCCTGACGGGGGGCTCTTGGAGAGGACGGGGTGAGCAAAGAGGCAGACGACCAGAGCCTGGCACTGGACCCCGTGCCTCGGGGTGCAGGGTCTTCTTCCCCAGCTGGAGGGACAGGATCTCCCTCGAAGGTTCTGCAGGTGGTGAGCCCTGCCACGCTGGGTCGTCCCCAGGCCTGAGCTGACAGGCGCAAGAGGAGGAATCCTTGAACGTCTTGAAGTCCGGGCTCCCCTCGTGGCCCGCGCCCACAGACTCCCGGGGCCTCCACAGCTGCCTGCCCCGCCTCGCCCACGCCTGGGGACTCGGCTTCGGTTCAGGAAGGTGTGTGTCTGGGCCTGGGCACGTGAGCACAAGTCCTGCGGGGGTCCGTCCCTTCACCGTCCTCGCTGTCCTCGGGCTCACCGGTCCTGCAACACGTGAGGTCCTTCTGGTTCTGGCTCCCCGGTGGCTGGGCGCAGCCAGCCCATGGATGTCAGGTGCGGTTTCCACCAGCTTCCACCAGGCTGTGCCCTGGCGCCTCATAGATGTGGAAACCCCGGTGGGTTTTCTGAGCCTGGATCTGGGCTGTGATGTCTTATTGCAGAAGACCTTTAGCAAACGTTTGTCCTGCCTCTTCAGACCCTCGGAGAGGGTTGGTGGCAGGGCTTCTGTTTGCTGTTTCCCCGGCTCCCTCGCATTTCTCCTCTTTGTTCTGCTCCGCGGATTCCTGGACTTAGCGGGAAGTTTACAGATTCCCTCCTGTGTCCACGAGCCGTGGAAGGCGCCCGTGGAAGGCGCCCGTGGAAGGCGCCCGTGGAAGGCATGCTTCCTCCGCGTGTCTGCAGGCCGGGCGCTTCCCGGGGGCCTTGCTCCCAGCCCCTCCCTTCGCGTCGCTGAGCTTCCCCGCAGGAGCCTGAACACGAATCCTGCCAGACAATCTAGCTTCCGGGTCCTGTCTGAATCTGGTTTTCATTTTCCTGTCTTGATTGTGGGTTTTTTTTCTCTCTTTTTGTGTGTATCCTTGTAATCGTTTCCTGAAAGACAGATGTCATCTGGAGGATGGCAGCCGCGGAGGTCCCGGCATTCCTCTCCGGCAAAGGGCAGTCCTCCTGCGTGGCTGCCGGTGGAGGGGCTGCGTCGGGGCTCCGGGTTCTGTGGCTGTGGCTTCTCTCGCGTCCACTGACACACATTCCTCCGGCATCACGTGCTGAGGCTGGAAGATGGTCTGCCGGAGGCAGCTTCTCCATTTCCTGCGTCACCTTCGGCTCTCGGGCTCCCCTGTGCACCCCCAGCTTGGCGACGTCTCTCCCTGGGACCCGGCACAGAGCACTCAGCGTGTTCCTTGGTGCTGGCTGTCCCGGTGCGGGGTGTGTGAGTGTACACACGTGTGTGTGTGTGTGTGTGGGGGGGGGGACTCTGTTGCCCTGGTCCAGCCCCACCATTATGCAGGCCTCATGTCCTTGGGTCTGGGTGGGACTTTTACAGGGATCCGTGTCCTCTCCTGGGACATCTTCAACATCTTCCCAAACCGCAGGAGGGGCGTCAGGCACTGGTGCGGATGAGGGCAGCTGTGGGGGGACTCGGCTTCCGTGGGAGCAGGCCGGTGGGGGGGTCGGGACATAAACACAGGGTGCAGCCGGCCCGGCTCTCTGATGGTTTCAGAAAAGCTGTGGCTTTACGGGTTGTCCAGCGTCTCTCGTTTGCAGACTGGGAGAATGAGTGTTCGAGCCTCCTGCCTCCTCCGCAGGACCCTGCCCCCTGGACGACTGGTCACTCGTCCATGACGTTCCCTTAGAGCCCTAATATGTAATTAAGTCTTATTCAGCTTCTCCGCGTGCTTAGTTTCTGCTGCGTAGTGTGCATTCCAGAAACATCAGGAAGGCGGTCACAGCACAGCCTGTGAGCCCCACAGCGGCCCCCCCCACCGGCAGGTGCACGGCTTCTGCTTGCCAGGCTGAGGCCACCATCGGGACTGGCCAGGGGACACGGGAAGCGGCTCGGGGTGAGGCTGGCGCCACCCTGAGACCAGTGGCCCCAGGGGTAAGGCCTCCCCCAGGCCTCTGTCCACCTGGAGCTGCGGGGCAGGGCCAGGCCTGGGAGGTCCGGGCGCACCTTGCCGAACCAGCACAGGCCGCGGCGGGGAGGGGGGCGGCCTTGGCGCACCTTCCTCCCCCGTCCTCCTCCCTGGACTCGTGGCTCCCCCGGGCCGGGGCGCCTCATGTGTCGCGCGGCCGCCTCCCGAGGTCCCCGTGACCACAGGGGTGGTTCCGCACGCTGGTCTGCGGCTTCCTTGTCCTCTGAACGACGCCCCTCACCTGGGGAACGAGAGGGTGCGGGTGCCCCTGGGCTTGGCCGCGCTGCGCAGGGGAGGGGGAGGGGCAGGGCCGGGGAGGGGCAGGGCCGGGGCCGGGGAGGGGGGGGGGGTGGGGGGGCAGGCCCTTGGCAGGCCGGATCGCGCTCAGCCTTGTCGCTGGGCCCCACGAGCGACCCCGCTCCCGCTCCCGCTCCCGCTCCCGGGGTCCTGAGCGCCTCCAACCCTTTCCCCTCCTCATCCTTCTGGTGCCCGAGCGCGCCCCGCCCCCGCCCCCGGGCCCGCCGTGACGCACTCCCCGACCCGGGAACCTCGGCCCGGCCGAGCGCGCGCCCGACGCCCTGGGCACGCGCCTCGTGCACGCGCGCCCGCCACGTGACCCCTCGGCAGCCAACCGGCGCGCGGGGACTCGGGGGCAAAGCGCGGCCCCGCGAGCAGTTGCGGCGGGAGAGCGGCGGGCCCGGAGCCTGATCGCCCGCGCCCGCGCCCGCGCCGCCCGCCTCCCCGCCGCTCCCGCCGCCGCCGCCGCCGCCGCGCAGCCATGTCCGAGGAGAAGCCCAAGGTAAGGGCGCCGGGCGCCGGCCGGGACCCCGGGCCACCCCGCGCCCGCGCCGCCCCCGCCGCCCCCGCCGCCCCCGGCCCGCGCCCGGCGCCCTCCGCGACCTCGGGGTGCGCGACCGGCCGCAGGCGGCGTCTGCGGGGCTGCCCCGCGCCCCGGGCCGCCCGCCCCTCCCCCCGCGCGCCGCTCCCCTCCCCCTCCGGCCCGGCTCCGCCCCGCGGCGCGCCCCGCCCCGGCCCCGCCCCGCGGCTAGGCCCCGCCCCTCCTGGCCCCGCCCCGCGTCCCACCCAGGCCCCGCCCCGCGGGCTAGGCCCCGCCCCTCTCCCGGCCCCGCCCCGCGTCCCACCCAGCCCCCGCCCCTCCCGGGAGCCCGGCCGGGCCGGCTTATGACGCAGCCGCGGGGGGCGGGGCCGCCTCGGTTGGGACCGCACCCGCCGTCCCGGGGCCCGACCGCCTCCCCGCTCCCCTCCCCCCTCCGCGACCGGGTCCGGGTCCGGGTCCTCTCCGCGACCCCGCCGTGCACCCCAGCACCCCTGGCTCCCAGGGCCGCGCCGCTCCCCACCTCTCCGCGGAGCCCTCGCGGCGCTGCTGCCCGCCCCGCCCCGCCCCCGCCCCCCTCCCCGCGGGTCCCGCTGCGGCCGCGGGGGGCTCCCAGCTTCCCGTCGGGCCTCCCGTGTGCGCTCCCCTCCCTTATTGGTCGCGTCGCCGTCGCCGCTCTCCGAGGGTGCGTCCGCCTCTCCATCACGTCCCCCCGCGCGCCCTGCCCGTCCCCTCCCCGCCGTCCCCCCCCCGCGCCCCCTGCCCGTCCCCTCCCCGCCGTCCCCCCCCCGCGCCCCCTGCCCGTCCCCTCCCCCCCCGCGCCCCCTGCCCGTCCCCCCCTCCCCGCTGTCCTCCCCCGCCCCGTGCGCCCCCTCCCCGCCGTCCCCCCCCTGCGCCCCCTGCCCGTCCCCTCCCCCCCCCGCGCCCCCTGCCCGTCCCCCCCTCCCCGCTGTCCTCCCCCGCCCCGTGCGCCCCCTGCCCGTCCCCTCCTCTCCCCCCCCCTCCCCCGCCCCCTGCCGTCCCCTGGATCTGCGCTCATCCCTCCTTCCTGGGCCCTCTGGGGCCTGCTCCTCCCGTTCTTAGCAGGGTCTGAAGTTCCGTTAACTGCTCTTATTAAAAACAGGTATTTGAAGCTTTGGGTCTACGTCTTGGGCGCCTACACTTTTGTCAAGTGGCAACTCAGCAGAGTCGAGTACTTGGGACGTGGGTTTCTTGTGATAGTGGAGCTTGTGCCCCTGGGCACTGAGCCTGGAGCCTGGGGGCCTGGGGACACGCGGGAGTCGAGCGGGGTGGGGCTCGCTGCGATCTCAGGTCACGCTCCACGACGGCGTCCTCACTCCAGATGCAATTGCAGCTGCCCTGGCCTCCTCCGCTCAGCCTGTGCCCGTTCTTCTCTGGGGTTGCTGTTCATCCAGGGCAGTACTGGTGCCTGTGCGGGTGCCTGTGCGGGTGCCTGTGCGGGTGCCTGTGCAGGTTTCTGGGGGCTTCCTTTTGCGGAGGCTTGACTGCAGGAAATGGAGCAGCCTGACGTCTTGAGCGCGCTTGCCCTGAACTGCGGGGCCGCCCGCCACGTGCCAGCTGTCGGGGAAGCCGAGCACAGGCTGCGCCTCCCGAGCCCGGGGAGCTGGGCAGGAGGGCAGCAGGCACCCCAGGCCGTCCTGCTGGTGGGAGGAAAACCTGGGGGGCAGTTGGGGACAGCCCCTGCCGCCTCTGGGTAGCTGACGCAGGGGGACCCTAGTGATTTGTGGTCAGTGTTGCTTTTCCTTTACTCCTGCCCTCTGGGGGCCCGGGACAGGCCATTCCCAGTGTCCTTCCCTAGGGAGAGGGGCTCGTGGTGGTCCCTGCCTGCCGCCTCCTGCTGCCCTGCAGCCACTGCCCCGTGTGCCCATTCTGCGTTCCGGCCCCGTATCCGTGCGTTTTGGCACATTCGTATCTTTTTGTTGAAAAAGCAGATAGTGTCTCTACCCACGTGCAGAAGAATGAAGCTGGACCTTTACCTTACACCGTATACAAGAGGCAAGTCAGAGGGGCTCGGGGGCCTAAGTGTTGAGACTAGAGCAGTGAAGCTCTTAGGACACAACGTAGGACAGGCCTTCCTGACCTGGATGTGACAGCAGAGGCCAGGCCACCAGAGCACAGCGGACCCGGAGCTCGGGCAGCCCAAGGCTCCATCACGGGGGCAGCAGCCACCGCCCGGGGGGGGGGGGGGGGCGGTTTGCGACTCCGTCTCTGATCACGGGCTGCTGCCCAGAGAGCCTAGAGCGCGGCTCACACTCCGAGCCAACAAGAACTGTGTTCACAACCGGACACGCTCTCGAACGGGCGCCTCTCCAGAGGAGGTGCACACGTGGCCACACGCGCACGGAACGCGCTCGTCCACCACTGAGCAGAGAAACGCAGATCAAAGTGCGGTAAAACGCCAGCTCCCACCCACGGGGCGGTGCTTTCCCACACCGGACACACTCACGCTGGGCGGGAAGGCAAAGCGGGCGGTCAGCGCAGAGTTCGTGCCGGTGTTCCTAAAAGCATTAAAACTAGAAGCAGCATATGGACCTGCAATCCTGGTTCCCGGTATTTGCCCCCGAGATCAGAAAGTGGGATCTCCAGGAGATACTTGTCCACCCAGGCTCGCCGCAGCATTACTGTGGAAGTCACCCCGTGTCCGTGGACAGATGGCGACAGTGAACACAGCCCACCCACGCCGTGCGTGGTACTCGGCCCTGGCAGGGCAGTGAACCCTGACCCCAGCCGTGCCGCGGTCAAACCTTGAGGACGTCACGCTACGTGAGATAAGCCAGTCCCAAAAGGACAAATACTGTGTGATCCACTTTTTTTTTTTTTTAAGATTTACTCATTTATTCATAAGAGACCCAGGCAGAGGGAGAAGCAGGCTCCATGCAGAGAACCCGATGTGGGACTCAAACCCGGGGCTCCAGGATCACGCCCTGGGCTGAAGGTGGCGCTGAACCTCGAGCCACCCGGGGATCCCTGTGGGATCCACTTTTATGGGATCTGTAGAGGAGTCACTATCACAGAGACAAGGAATGGGGGGGGGTGCTGGGGAGACGCGGTTGGGTTCAACGGCACAGAGGTTCAGTCCTCAGCGTGAACGGGGTTCTGGAGACGGCCTTGGTGAAGGTTGTAGGACGTTTAGACCAACCAAAGGGGGTGAAGTGGTGGCTTTTACGCTAGGTTTACGTTCACACAGAAACGTTGGGAAAAGAATAATACCTCTAAGTAGATATAAAGGCGGTCGCCTGGTTTGGATCCTGGAACAGGAACAGGACAATAGTGGAAAACTTGGCGACACGTCAGGGAGGCTCGGAGTCCCACTGCCGGTGGTGAGCGGCGCTGGCCCGGGCGGCAGGGGCAGTGTGGCGTGTGGCGCGGGGTGTTGGCCCAGGGCGGTGCGCACCCCCGGCCCCGACAGCTGCGCCTTCTCTCTTAGCGTACACTTCTCTAAATGTACAACATGAAGCCTTTATTTGAAAAAAGGGCCCGGCAAGTATGGACACCTCATCTCCGGGGAGCGAGGGGGTGCTGCCCCGGCCCCGGGTCCCACGTGTTGCCCACGGCGGAGTCACGGGGAGGGGGTCCCCGCTGGTGCCTGCACGGCTGTGGAGGACGATCCTGTCTTGTGGCGGGGGTCCTGCTGGGGTCCTGCCTCCCGGGGCCGCTTCTCGGGTCGGCTCCCCCCACGGGCTCCCCACCCCAAGGGCGTGGCCCAGAGAGGTGGGTGCGTGTGACGGGGATGGGCGCACCGTGTCCAAAAGGACTCGTGCCAGCTGGATCGTCCGCTCAGAGTAAAGCCTCCCGCCTTCCCCGGCGGCGCCAGCTAAGCGATGCGGCCGAGCCCGCAGGAGCCACCCTGGGTGCCCCTCCCGCACCTCCCAGAATCCAGCTCTGGGACCCGGGCGCCCCGGGGGGCCCGCCGTCCTGAACCCCAGCTCCTTGCTTCATTCCAGCTGTGCTTCCGGGCCCTGTGCCGCCCCAGTCACGATCATTTGGGGCTCGGACAGCATCACAAGTGTCAGAGATGCCACCGGGGTGGGACCGCTGCAGGGGGGCAGGGGGCGCCCCTGGCCTGCCCATCCTCCACGGGGCCTGCCCCCCCCATCCTCACCCGGTGTGTGCCTGCCTGCGGGCGTGTGTGTGCACCGTCCTCTCCTGACAAGGAGGGCTTCGGGGTTTCTCGAGAGTCCCTAAGTGGGTTTTTCCCTCCAAAGCCTCCGTAGGTGTATGCTGTGCCCCTGCACGCGCCCACCCACCAGAGGGGTTCGTTCCGCGTGGACGTGAAGCCCTCATGTGTGCGACCCCGGGCTGTGGGGGAGTCGGGAGGGGTCATCGCTGAGACTCCGGCCCCGCCGCCTGGAGCGCAGCGGCCGGTGGCTGAGACCCGGTGTCCGTGTCCTTGCAGGAGGGGGTGAAGACGGAGAACGACCACATCAACCTGAAGGTGGCCGGGCAGGACGGCTCCGTGGTCCAGTTCAAGATCAAGAGGCACACGCCGCTGAGCAAGCTGATGAAGGCCTACTGCGAGAGGCAGGTGCGCCTGTGCCCCGGGGCCTGCGGGCCACGGCTGTCCCGGGGGCGCGTGTGCGGGTGCTCCTGTGTGCGTGTGCCTGCGTGTGTGCTCGTCCCTGTGCATGTGTGTGCCTGCGTGTGTGTACTCGTCCCTCGGTGTGTGCATGTGTGTGTGCATGTGTGTGCCTGCGTGTGTGTACTCGTCCCTCGGTGTGTGCATGTGTGTGTGCATGTGTGTGCCTGCGTGTGTGTACTCGTCCCTCGGTGTGTGCATGTGTGTGTGCATGTGTGTGCCTGCGTGTGTGTACTCGTCCCTCGGTGTGTGCATGTGTCTGTGTGTGTGCCTGCGTGTGCGTGCTCATCCGTGGTGGCCGTTTCCTTCTGCCGTCAGAGCATCAGCCCTGTGTCCGCGGACGGGCCAGGCCGCCGGCTCTTCCCCGAGCGGGGAGCGTGGGGCGTGCCCTCCGGCGGCTGCTGGGAGCGCGGTGGCTCAGGCTGTCCCTGCAGGTGCAGCGCAGTAGCTGTGGGTCTCCCTGCTCCTGCGTGCCGCAGCTGGGCCACGACTGAGACACGGCCTTGGGGGCTCACGGGGGGCTTGATTCTTGCCCTTGCTCACGAGCATCTGCGGGTCGCCGCAGGTCCCGGTTGTCGTTATCAGCGTCTGGACAGATGTGTGGCTCACACGCATCGGTGCTTCCAACCTCGCTGTCCTTTGTCCTCATTCGCACACCAGGCCTCTCCGCGCCACCCGCGTCCCCCGCACGGTGGCCCGTCGCATGTCGCTGTGTGGTGGGGGCGCGGGCTCCGGGGCGCCCTGTTCCTCTGCGCGGACGCTTTGTCAGGCCTGGCGCTGTGTTGTGGTCGACATGGTGGGTGAGCCACGTCCCAGTCCTCGCCCCCCCCCCCCCCCCGGCCGAGCCTGCCAGCCTTGCAGCCACCTCCCTCGTTCTTCCCAGGCCAGGGTGTCTCTGTTCCTGGGTCTCCGTGTTTTTGGCTTCCGAGGTGATTTTCCCCACGGGAGGTGGAAACTCTGCTCTGGGACAAGCCCTCTGCGCGCATCCCTGCCCGCTCCCTGCAGGACATGGCCCTGGGCCGCGCGGGTCCTGCCGGGGAGGCGCCGTCCGCTGGGTGGTGCAGTGGGCTTGTGGCGACAGCTCGTGTCTGGCTTGTGTCTCATGGGCCCAGCTGTTCTGCTGGCCGTTGTGCGTGGTTTTCCGGGAGGTCCTGTGAAGTCATTGCTCGTATTCTCCACGCACCGGGCGGGGGGCGTGTCCCTGTGCTTCAAGCTGTCCCGCTGCACTGTGGTGTGACTGTCCTTGCAGAGCCACCTCCGAGTCTTTCCGGAGACTTCTTTGGCCGCCATCCTACGTATTTTCTGGGTTAGTCCGGCTTCGTCCTGTTTCGCGGAGCGTGTCTTCCAGTGTCTTGCTCCGCAGTGTCCTTGGGGCGCGTGGGGCTGCAGGCGACTTCCCCGTCACAAACCTTCGCGCTTCACCGTTGGCTGCACGACCATTTCCAGGTTGAAATTCGTTTTTGTCTTTTGGGCCCTTCGCGTCCTTTTCTCGTTGCAGCGTTGGTGCGGACGTTCAGTGACATTCTGGTTCTCTGTCCTGTGAGGTCACTTTGCTCTTCTCTGGGAGCTTTCGGGATCTGTTCTTGGGCCCCAAAACCTCACTCTCAGGGGCTTGGAGGCACATGATTGTACCGGTCACTTTCCTGGCACTTTTTCCTCTTTCTTTCTTTTTTTCTTTCTTTTCTCTTTTCTTCCCTTCTTTCCCTCCTTCCTCTCCTCCTCCGATCCATCCATCCATCCATCCATCTCTGCACCCGTCTTGGGGCTTGAACTCACAACACCGAGGTCAAGGGTCACAGGCCAGGTGCCCCTTGTTTTTGTTGAGGACACGTGGCCGCGGTGGGCGGTCCTGGGATGCCGGGCCCTCTGTCGTCCCGTGCGCCGTGTTGGGAACGCCGTGTACCCTGCTGTCACCCCTCCTGGAGCTGACGCTCGGGATCGTTTCCGCCCGCCTGGCATCGGGCTTTGCTATTGCTCTTGGGCTTCTTTCTGGGAGGGCCCTTCAGCCTTGGTTCCCACGTTGCGTGGATAGTCTTGCTTCTGTCGTGACTTCTCGTATCCACACGTTCTTCGAGGCGTTTCCTCTCCCACCCGCACCCACCTCTTGTGTTCCATGTCCCCGAGGGTTGCAGGTGCCTGTGTGGCCTCCGTGCCCCATCCTCCGCGCCTACCCTTCCTTTCCTCCTCACCGGCTGGACGGTTCACGCATCCGAGTCTTCACGGTCCCACGTCCCTGCTGAAGTGCTCGAGCCCGAGAACCACACCCAGCAAGCTGGCGAAGAGCTGCAGGCACTGAGCCCTGCCCCGTGGGGGCGAGCTGCCAGGGTGGGTGGGTTGGGGGGTCGCAGGTGTTGCAGCCTGTGAGTCACTAGGTTTCCCAGAAGCCGACCTGCCAGGCCCGTCTGCCCTGGGGGTGCGGCCGGACGGGGCAACAGGGCTCGGCGGGTGGCTGGCGTCCAGGCCGGTCCCTGGTGTCCTGAGCCCAGGGCTCCAAGCCGACCTTCCCTGTGCTGGGGACAGTGCATGGCCCATGCGGCTGGGGGCCCGAGTCGGGGTCCGGTGGGGCCTATCCTGTCAGCTTCCAGGGGCCTCCGCGGTCGGCCGGTGCTCATCTGTGCGGCACAGATGCCATGGGTGGGCCCCTGGGCTGTGGGGCCCCGCGTGTTGCCCCGCCCCGACCTCGGGGTCGTCCCCACTGCCCTGCGGCTCTCCCAGGGCCAGTCCTGTCCTGCTCCCTTCATCCTTGTCATTCGTGCCTGAACGTTTAAGTATCTTTTCTGGAGGGAGCGGAGCGGAGATGCCGGTCTCAACACTGCCTGTTCTGTTTAAGTAAAATCAGGATTGCTTTTTATTTTATTTTTTAAAGATTTTATTTATTCATGAGACACAGAGAGAGAGAGGCAGAGACCCAGGCAGAGGGAGAAGCAGGCTCCCTACGGGGAGCCCGATGGGGGACTCGATCCCGGGACCCCAGGGTCACACCCTGAGCCCTGGGCAGATGCTCCACCGCTGAGCCCCCCCCCCCCGGGCGCCCCGTCATTGCTCTCTAAAGGAGACGCTCGGCTTCCGGGCCACGTCCGCCTGCCCTCGGGACCCACGGCTCACGGCCCGGCCTGGACGGAAGACGCTCCGCTGCGGCCTCCCTGGGCCCAGCGGTCCGGGCCGCCTCCCGCTCGCAGGCTGTGCTGGGACCCCGGGCTCACCGGTCCCCGAAGGCTTGTCGCCCAGAGGTTCTGGGGGGCGGTGCCGGCCACGCGGAGCCTGTCCCTGGAGGGAGGTGAGGGTGCGGCGGGCAGGACGCGGGCCCGGGCCTGGGCTGGCTGCTGGGCCGCGCAGGAGACACCCGTAGGCCACCGAGGAGTTTTAACAACAGGGTGGGTCGAAAGTTCGTTCAGAATCCTAAGGTTTTGAGATACGTGTTTTATTTTCTGGAATGAACGTGTCACCTGGAGATTTCTAATGATAATCGGTCTTTCTTTTCAGGGCTTGTCGATGAGACAGATCAGGTTCAGGTTTGACGGGCAGCCGATTAACGAGACGGACACCCCCGCGCAGGTACGACAGGTGGCGCTGCCAGTGGCTCCTGCGGTCCGCGCGGGGCCACTGCCCTCGGCTGCGCTGCTCCGAACGCTGCTCACGGGGCTCCTGCGGGAAGCTTTACACGTCTTCATGGTTTTCAACTATTAGGCTATTGAATTTTTAAATGTTGGAGTTCAGTTTTTCAAATGAGAAGAATGCACTTGGTCAGACATCCTGCTCCGTGCTGGGGGGCGGGGCGGAGGCCCGGGGGCCGAGCAGGGGGCCCGGGGTCACTACCAGGCCTGGCCAGTTCCCCGCTCCTGCAGCCCCTCCCGGCGCCCACCCCTCGGATCTGGACACCAGATTGCAGCCACATCGCTGGCCCGATCTTGTGCCCTTCAGGATTTACGCACGAGGGGTGAGGGCGGAAGGGACGGGCCGTCATCCTCAGTCACGCGGTGTTTGCTTGCTGCCCACCACACGCCCGCCCCGTTGCTGCGCCTCACGCTGGGGCGACGGGGCGATGGGGCTTCGGGCCTGGAGCAGGAGGCCGAGTTCAGTGGGGCTGCGGCCATTGTCGGCCTGGTGACCTCGTGATCCAGAGCCACCCACCCTCGAGCCTCCGTCTTCTCCGTCGGTAAAGTGGGGAGGACGCCTGTTTCTGTCCTGCACGGAGCTGTGAGCATCAGTCTGATCAGTTCACGTGACAGCACCACGCAGCAAGAGGCTGGGTGCGCCGCCCTGGGGACCCTCACCCTGCTCACGCGGGCTCTGGGCTGCAGGGGGGACGGGGCAGGCTGTGTGTGTTGCTCTGGGGACCCTCACCCTGCTCAGACGGGCTCTGGGCTGCAGGAGGAGGCCGTGTGTGCCGCTCTGGCAACTCTCACCCAGCTCACATGGGCTCTGGGCTGCGGGGGGAGGGCGTGTGTGCCGCCCTGGGGACCCTCACCCTGCTCATGTGGGCGCTGGGCTGCAGGGGTTTCCTGGGGGCTGGGGGGGTGGAGGGGCACCCAGGCTCCCCCTCCTGCCCGTCATCTGGCTGCTGCCCAGGGTGTCTGAGCCGGGGAGGGGCCCTGCCCTCCCAGCCCTACTCCTGTCCCCTCTGAGAATGTCCCTGGGACCCAGGACTGCTTCCAGCCTCTAGTCTGAATCGGCAGAGCTTTCTTTTGTTCCGAGGATGGACAGAGATCAGGGTAGACGTGTGCTCCCTGTGCCAGAAAGAGAAAGCTGTTTGCACCATCCCTGCCGTGGTCGTGAAGGGCAGGAAGGGGTGCAGTGGGCAGAGCCAGCGTGTCCCTCGCTTTAGCACATCCTCCTTGTGTGACAGGGCTCGCTTTGGAGTCCACGGGCACAACCCCTGCACTTGTCACGAAGAGTCCACGCCATCCGTTACGTGCTCCTCAGTGGAACACGATTTTGTGTAGTTTGGTAAAAATTTTCGATGCTTGTTTTTTAATGAGACTCATTTTTTCTTTGTAAAGGTTTTATTATTTTTTAAGTCATCTGTATACCTAGTGTGGGGCTTGAACTCATGACCCTAAGCTCACGAGTCTCATTCTTTAAGACTGAGTCAGGCAGGCGCCCCAGAGGCTGCTTTTCTATCCGAGTCCTTAGCTCCGAATATCCTTTTGTGAGTTCTGTGAGGGGCATCTTGGTGGGTGAACGGGCTTGTTGGAAATCCCAGCCGAGCGCTGTCCCGGCACGGTGCACCTGAGGACAGGTGTGGTGGGGATGGCGTTCCCGGGGGTGGGGGGGTGGGGGGGGGACAGCGCAGTGAACCTTCGGAGTCGTCCAGGTGAGCATCGCGCGTTCTGGGATCCCAGGAAACTAACTGCTCTCCCTCTCTCGCCGCCGCACCCCCGCCAGCTGGAGATGGAGGACGAGGACACCATCGACGTGTTCCAGCAGCAGACGGGAGGCGCGCAGGAGAGCGGCTGGCCCTAAGGGTGCCGCCTCTGCAGGGACCGTCCCCACGTGTCCTCGTGCTCGCACCTGCTGTGGAATAGTGAACCCGTGACCATGCCAATCACAGAGGAGTCTGCGGAAACCCGAGGACAGTCACCAGAATTACTTTCCTCTCTGACGTTTTGCAAGGGCAACTCAGAACTCTGCGGGGGGAGGGCGCCCACAGCTGAAGTCAGGCCAGTCACACTTGTCTCTGTTGGGGGGAAAGGAGTGGTGAGGGTGTTGGGGTTCGTTTGCTTTCATTTTTGTTTTTTCCTCCCTCTATCTTTTGCCCCCAAATGTGTGGTCTGAATGTCCACTTTTAGTCTAGATGGGGATCTGACCCCAGGTGTTGACCCCCCACCCCACCCCCACCCCAGTTTATTCCAGTGGAGACCTCACGGCACCACAGTGGGGCTGCTTCCGTTGGACGAGTTTTGGGGCCGGTTTGGGGATGGGAAACAATCTTTCACGACGTCATACAGGCACAGGTATCTGAAATGGTAAATACTGCATTTCAGGAAATAGTAAAGTCAGAGGGAAAATACTGGAAGGCTTTTTAAAAGGTGAAAAGGAAAATAAGCAGGTCTTTCAGACCCTTGGCCCCGATGGCGAAGGAAGCCAGCCCCACGCGTCTCACTGGGCCCTGGGGCCGTGGCTGCCCGTTTCTCCTCTGGGCAGTTAAGGTCTCTATACAAAATCCGGATTCAGCACTGCTGAGTTGGCAGCTGTTTTTGCGTGAAAGACCTGCCTCAGAGCGTGTTGGCGGTGGAGCCCCTGCAGCGGTGACTTGGCGTTGCCCTCGTGGACGTGGGCTGCGCTGCTTTCCCAGTAGGTGTGGGGTGTACGCTTTAGGACGTGGTTTCGTTCTGTACCAGTTACACGGCTGCTTCTCCTGCTGCTGCGTGCGCACCCACGGCCGCCGGTCCTAGGCCCCGAGCGGGACCGCGACATCGTCCCTCACCTGCCTGAAATCTTGCCGAAGGCCTTTGCGTTTCCTTTGTGTTCTGCTGTCCGGGCGAGGGTGGGAGGTCGGCTGGCTCTGTTCTGTTTATTCACCAATTTGTACATGATTTGTTGTCCTTTGCTACTGTAAACAGTAAATATAGTTTGCTATTCTGTCTCTGGGCGTGGATTACAGCTGCGTGTGGCCGAGGGGGCGGACCGTCCCCGTTCTGCGTCTGGGCGAGCCACTGGGGCGGCCACTGGCATCCTGAGCCCAGGTGGGGAGGAGTAGGTATGTCCCTGGACCCTCTGCATGCCGCAGGTCGCCTGTGCCAGGCCTGGGTTTCCTGCCCATGGCTGCATCTGCTGCAGTGCCCTGGCCTTGGCTGTGCCCACCGGGCATCACGGCCTCGCCTCTCCTGGGGTCCTGGGTACAGGGGGCGTGTGAATGTGCACGTTAGTCTGGGCTTCTCAAGGTTTTTGCTGTTCGAACCTAAAGACTCTTCCTTTGTGCACTGCATCCCACTCACTTGCGTGAAGTCAGTACCGGACCACGGCTCTCTAGGCCTCTGCCCTGACAGACGCAGACCTCGCAGGCTGCTTTGCATTGTTTTTTGTTTTTTAAGATTTTGTTCATTTATTCCTGAGACACACAGAGAGAGGCAGAGACACAGGCAGAGGAGAAGCAGGCTCCCTGCGGGGAGGGACGTGGGCTCCACCCTGGCCTCTGGGTCACGCCCTGGGCTGGAGGCCTGAGTCCCCCCCCTCCCTCCGGGCCGCCCGGTTTGCCGCCTCCTTAACTGTGACCCAGGTCAGCAGATGCCGCCTCCCGGCCGCGTCCTGCAGCTGCATCCCATCCTCGAGCAGGAGCCGCTCCTTGCCCTGGGGCCGGGTTTCCAGGTTGCAGGACACCCCTGACAACAATGAACCAGGGACGCGAATGGGCTCTACAGGTGGAGGCGCAGGCGGCACGCGAACCTGCTGGGGCTGAGGACTCCCGGGAAGGCGCAGGTGCGTGGCGGAGCAGGGCACGGCCGGGCCGCACCGGGGCTCAGAAGCAGCAGCACGTCCAGCCCCCGGGGCCAGTGGGGACCCGCCGGCCGCCGCTCCCCGCAGCTGACGAGCCAGAGGCAGGGGATCCGGGCCCTCCGCGGCCCTGGGCGGCAGGTGAGCGCCCCAGCGGGCCTTTGCCGCTTTGCACCCTCGGAGGACGCGCAGACCTGGGGAATCCGAGCTCCTGCGGGGCCGGGCCGGGCCGCCCGGGGGCTCGGGGACGTCGGACCTGCTCCCCGCGCCGTCCTGCCTAGACCGCGCCGGGCCGGGGGCGGGGGAGGGGGCGGGGCCGGGGCGGGGGTGCGGGGGAGGGGGCGGGGCCGGGGCGGGGGAGGGGCCGGGGCGTGCACTGCAGCGGGCCCGCGGGGGCTCCGGCCTCCGAGACGGGGGGGCGGGCGGGGACCAGGCCCACGGAGCAGCAGGCCCCACGCAGGGGCCCGACCCGGCGAGGCGGCGCCACACGGCCGAGCCCCCCCGGCTGCCCACGGGGTCCTCGCCTCTCGGGCCTCCCCACGGGGACACAACCGAGAACAAGCAGCGTCAACGGGTCCGCCCGGTCCCGCCCCCCGTCCCCGCCCGTCCTCCGTCTCCCTCCCCGCCCCCCCGTGACGTAACAGGCGGCGGACCCCGACCCTCCGCGCCCCCCGCCCCGGCGCCCGCTTGACCGTCCGTCCCGGGCCCGCGTCCCCGCCCGCGGCTCAGCGGCAAGGGCCCGGCGCCGGGAGCCGCAGCCTCGGGACCCCGCGGGCGGGACGTCGCGGCCACCGCGCCTGCGCAGCTCCTCGCCGCCCGCCCCACCGCGCAGGCGCCCCCGCGCCCCGGAAGGACTTCTGCGGCCGCGGCGACCCGGAAGCGGCCCTGCGGCGGGCGGGAGCGAGAGCGCTCGGGGCCGGCGGACCGCTCGGCTGTTGCCCGGACGATGGCGGGGACGGCGCTCAAGAGGCTGATGGCGGAGTACAAGCGTGAGTGCGCGCCCGCCCCGCCCCCGCCTCCCGCCCGCGCCCCGGCACCTCCCGACCTCCCGGCCCCGGCCTCCCCCGCCCCCGCCCCGCCCCCATCCCCGCGCCTGGTCCCCCGCCCTGGCCCCTGACCCCTGACCCCGTGACCCTCCGCCCCCCGTCCCGCCCCGGCCCTCCTCCCGGCCTGGTCCTCACTGGGGTCCCGGCGGCCCCGTGTCCCGGCCGCGTCGCGAAGCCCTGGGTCAGGCCCCGGGTCGGAGGGGGGACAGGGCGGCCGAGGGGCGGCGGCGGACCCCTGGGGCTCGGGCCTGCACGGGGCTCCGGGTGCGTGCGGCGGGGCCAGCGGCCGCCGAGGAGCTACAGCCAGGAATGCTCGAGGGAGACAGAAACCGCACGTGGTGATGCGTCCGGGGCGAAAGGTCAGGGGGGCCCGCCCGACGGGGCCGCCGCCGTCCCCCGCCCCTCCCAGGGCCCTGCTCGGCCGCTCGGTGCTTCCCGAGCCCGCCGCGCGCTGGGATGTTTGGGGAAGCAAAGGGAGAGGCCACAGCCCGGGACGTTTCCAGCGGGACGTCCCCTCGGAGGAGCTGCCCGCGGGGCTGCTGGGGGCGGCGGGCGGCTGCTTGGCCCGCTGGGCCCGCCCGCTGGCCTCGACGGCCCGGCCCAGGGCGGAGGTCCTGCTCCCAGGGTGCCGGGCCGCTCTGGGCGCTGCGGGAACGGGCTGCTGTTCCCACGGCGCTGGGGGGACGTTCGGAGGGAAGTGGGACGTGCACCAGAGTGACCGGTACCTGCGCGGGCTCGGCCTCAGCAGAGTGTCCGGCTCGGGGGCGTCCGCGTCTGGCGGGAGCAGAGCCGGCGGGTCCCTGCCGTCCCGCTGGGTGTTTCCAGACTGTCCTAGCCGTGTAGCCGGCGTCCACACTGCGGGCAGGCTTTACTCTCTCCCGTCTCCCGTCCGTGGGGAGGGGATCGATTCAGCCTCCAGGGGAATCCGGTCCAGGCCGCTGCTTGGGTGCAGACTCTGCGTTGTCGAACTGCGTTTCCTGAGGGTGCTCGCGGTAGCAAAGATCGCTTTTCCTTTTACTGTATTTACGAAAACCTCGTCTGAGTCCGACCTGCTGTAGGTTTGCAGTGACAAGATGCAGATCACACCTGACCTCCAAGTCTGCATCGCAGAAGTGTAACGTGGGCGTTTTTACATGTTTTTGTGTGGCATTCTGGGGTATATGTGGAAGGCACAGCCCTGAAGATGCCCCCCTCGGCTTGCTGGCCCCTACTCATCCCATCAGACGCAAATCCAGCGCTGCTGTGAAAGGCGTAACGCACAGGTTCCAGGAGAGCTGACTTACAGGGAGGGAGATTAGCCTGGATCGTTAGGGTCTGGCCCCAAAATCACAGGAGGAGCTGAGACCATGGAGGAAGGCAGGAGAGGTGAGGCGGGAGGGGAGGCTCCCCTGCTGTGGCTGGCTGGGAGGATGCACACATGGCCAGGAACAGAAGCACGCGGTGGCCCACGGCACCTGGGACTGACTGCTGGGTGCTGGCGGTCGGGATCCTGGAGCCTCCGTCCCACAGCGGCAGGGACCCGGGTTCTGCCTGGAGCCTGAATGAGTTTGGGGGGACGCCTGCCTTGATTGCCTTGTAAGACTCGAGGCAGAGAACTACCTCCCTCTTCTGACATATGGAAACTGTAAGGTCATCGGTGGGTGGTGTTTTAAGCCATTGAGTTTGTGGTGACAGCAGTAGAGAACGGAAACAGTGTGTGTCTGAGGGGAGTTCTGTTGTTGCTGTATCTTAGAAACATAAAATTCCATTTCATGATCCTCATCTTTTGTGAATTAGCCTCTAGTTTGTCTTACCATATGGGTGACATATCCATTGTAATTGTGGATTTTATAGAAACAACCTCTCTGTGAAATGGGGTTTCTTTATTTATTCATGAGAAACAGAGAGAGAGGCAGAGACACAGGCAGAGGGAGAAGCAGGCTCCATGCAGGGAACCCAATGTGGGACTCGATCCAGGGACTGCAGGGTCACACCCTGAGCTGAGGGCAGATGCTCAACCACTGAGCCCCCCAGGCATCCCTGAAATGTACTTCAGTAGATTATTGGGATAGGGTTCAGGGATACTTTTCATGTTGGGGAATAGACCCAGAACTGTAGAAATTTAGGGGTGGTGGTGGAACCTTGGCTAGGATTCTGTTCAGCCTCTGGTTTTTCACATTTTGCAGGAAATTGAGTAATAAAGGCAAAATGATTTGCCTACGTTCTTCGGACCAGGAAAAAGCTGTTAGAAAAAGAACCGAGATTTTTTTTTTTTTTTTTAATTTTAAAAGTTATTTTAAAGTAGGCTCCACATCCAGCATGGAACTCAGTGCGGGGCTTGAACTTTTGACCCTGTGATCAAGACCTGAACTGAGATCAAGAGTTGGACAGTTAACTGACTGGACCATCTAGCTGTCCTAAACCAATATATTTTATTTTATTTTTTAAAGATTTTATATATTTGTTAGAGAAAGCGAGCAAGCACAGGAGCGGAGGCAGAGGGAGAAGCAGACTCTCCCCTGAGCAGGGAGCCTGACTCGGGACTCGATCCCAGGACCCAATCATGACCCGAGCCAAAGGCAGACGCTCAACGTTTGAGCCACCCAGGCGCCCCAGAACTTGTGTATTTTAAATGGGATCTTTTCTTGACGTTTTCTTGTCACACAGCATCCAGCCTTTCCGAGAAGTGTCAAAAATAGAGTTAGGTATTGGTTTGGGGGGTCTCCTTTAACAAAGGAGCACAGGCCGAGTGGCTTAACAAAACAGAAGTTTGTTGTCTCTCTGTCTGGAGGCCCGAAGGCCCAGGTCCAGGTCGCCTTTCTGCCCGGCCACACCCTGGGGGCTTTCGGGAAGAATCCATCCTGGCCTCTTGCAGCTCCTGGTGGTTGCCAGGAGTTCCTGCTGTTCCTTGGCTGGGGGCCGTGTAACTCCCATCTCAGCCGTCGTTGTGGCTTGGCTGGCTTCCCCGAGGGAGGTGCCAGTCAGTGGTAGGACTCACCCCAGTCCAGTGTGACCCCATTTTTCCTGGAGCGCATGCGCAGACAAGGTCCCACGCACAGATTCTGGGGGACACACGCAGCCTCCTGCCCTGTGGAGTAGCCTCGGACGTGAATGTGCAGAACTGGGCACCTGCTCCTCCCTTCGCAGTGCTGCTCCCACAGTGTCTGTGTCTCAGTTGCTTCCCGCCACAGCCCTCCAGTTTTTTGGGCTCAAAACCTTAGATTTGCCCTTGATGACTCCTTTTGTTTTATATTCACATGTCACCTGTCGTCCTGGAGACCCACACTGGTCCATGCCACTCACCTGTGGCCTGGATGACTGCCGGGACGGTCCTGACAGGTTTTCTGCTTCTGCTCTTGTCCCGCTTTGTTCTGTCCTCAGCACAGCAGAAGATGCCATTAAAGCTCGTCAGGTCACGTCCCTCTGCCCAGGACCCTTCGTGGCGGCAAGAGCCAAAGTCCTGGCGATGACCCCTGCCTCTCAGTTCATCGGTCCCCTGCACTGCCAACCCGACTGGCCAGGTCATGGGCGCATGTCTCCCCTGGGCAGCACTCCCAGCACTCATGCCCTGCTCCCCCCACCCTGGAGAAACCTCCTCTGAACCCCTGGACTCCACGTGTCCTTCTGGTTACTGTCCTCTTTCCTGGCAATATGTCTTTTGAGCTTCTCATAACAACTCTTTATTATGAAGGGAAATGTGTAAGAGTAAATGTGTATGTTCAGATGAAGAGTGAATGGACATCTGTACCGCGGCACCCAGCTTAGGCATCAGCACTAGCAGTTAACCTAGAAATCTTCGTGCTCCTTCCCTCCAGCCCTGCAACTTACCGCTGCTGAAATTTGCTGACTGGCTCCTTTCCTTTTCTCTGTCTTCTTACCGCTTAGTACACTTCTAAGCAACATACTGTGTAGTTTTGCCTGTTGTACTTAATAATTGAGATGGACTCACACAGGTGTGTTCTCACAACTTTCTCTGAGCACTTTATGCAAGGTCTGTATCTGGAGTGTGATACAGTCACGGAGCCCTCCCGTGATCCATCTTCCTGGATGATGCCAGACCGGTTCCCTGGGCGGCTGCCCCGGGCACAGCGCTTTGAATGTTCACGGACACCTTGGTGTTGGGCAGGGTCTATTTTTACCAACCTGGTGGGTGAGGTGCGGTTCCTTGTGGTTTTGTGTGTTGTGATTGAAGTTGAGCATCCTGTCACGTTTATAGGTGGTTTGTATTTTTTCCTTTGTGAAATCTGTTTGAGTCTTTTACCAAATGTCCATAGAGTGGTTTGTCTTTCTCTTACTGATTTGTAGGTGTTCTTTGTATATTGTCTATTCCTTTATAGATCCCTAATCCATTGTTGGCTACATAGAAGTATTTTATCCCTGTTTGTGCTTTGCCCTTTCGGTCTTTGTGGTGTCTTTTTTTCCCCCAGCCATCTTTTTTTTTCTTTTTTTTAATAAGCAGCTTTGTTAAGGTATAATTGACATTCAATAGGTTAGTATACTTTAAGTGTACAGTTTGATGAGTTTTGGTGGATGCACACGTCCATGAAGCTATTGCCACAATCCGGAGGATGGGTGTAACCACTGCCCCGTGAAGTCTCCTGCTTCTAGAATCCACCTCTCCTGTGCCTTCCTGTGCCCCCAGGTCCCAGGTGACGACCAGCGGATCTGCTTTGAGTCACCATAGATTGTTTTGTCTTTTGTCAGGATTCTTTCATCCAGCGTAATTCTGTAGCCTCCCATCCTCCCAAGTAATGTCCCATTGTTGTATGCTCAGTCCGCAGCATATGGGTGGTTTCTAGTTCTTGGTTAATACAAATAAACCTGCAGGAACATTGGTGTGCATGTCTTTCTGTGGACATACACTTTCATTTCTCTTGGGTAAATGGGTCACCTGTGAAGTTCATGTTTAATTTTTAAAGAAACAGCCAAACTGTTTTCCCACGTGGTTGTACCATTTAACATTTCTACCAGGAGTGTAGTAAAGAGTTCCAGGGCCTTCACTACTTTGTCTGCACTTGGTTTGTTTGTTTGTTTATTTATTTATTTGCACTTGGTTTTTAAAATTTTAACAATTCTGTTGTGTGTTCAGTGGTATTTCATTGTAGTTTTTAATTTTTTTCATTTTTAAGATAATTTATTCTACAGTGTTCTGTGTTTATTTTTTAAATTAAAATTTTAACTTAAATTTATGTAAACTAAAAAAAAAAAAAACCCAAACCAGAACAATTCACTCATTTCTCCCATTTTTCCACTCCCTTGCCTCTGGCAATCCCCAATCTGTTCTTTGTATGTATGTCTTTACCTTGTTGTTTTATGTATATACATATATACACGTATACATATTTGTATATAGTTAAAATTTTATGTGTACGAAAGGTCATACTGTATTTGTTTTTCTGTATCTGACTTACTTCACTTAGCATGATGCCCCTTCCAGGTCCATCTGTGTTTTTGAAAAAGGTAACAATCCCCTTTTTATGGCTGAGTAATATTCCATTGTATATAGGCTTACCTTGGAGATATTGTGGGTTGGGTTCCAGACCATCACAATAAAGTGAGTATCACAATAAAGTTGGTCAAGTGAATTTTTTTGGTTTCTCAGTACATAGAAAAGTTATGTTTACTCTGTACTGTAGTTTGTTAAGTGTACAACAGCATGTGTTAAAAAAGCAATGTACATACCAGTGTTTTCCCCATTGTATATTCTTGGCTCCTTTGTTGAAAGTTAATTGTCCACATATGTGTGGATTTATTTCTGGGTTATTTTATTCCATTAACCTATGTGTCTGTTTTTATGCCATAGCATTGTAGAACTGTAAAATCAGTGTTTTAACTGCTACAGGTTGTGATACAGTTTGAAGTCAAAGAGCGTGATGCCTCCAGCTTTGTTCTTCCTCAAGTTTGCACTGGTTATTCTGGGTCTTTTATGGTTCAATGCAATTTTTAGGAGTGTTCTGTTTTTTGAAAAATGCCTTTGAATTTTGATAGGGATTATATTGAATCTGTATATTGCTTTGTGTACATTGCTTTGCCCATGTAGTCCACATTAAAACGTGGCCATTTTGATAGTATTAATTCTTTCAACCCATGAGTATAGAGTATCTTTCCATTTGTGTCTTCGGTCTTTCATTAATGTCTCCTGATTTTCATTATACAGGTCTTTTACTTCCTTGCTTAAGTTTATTCCTAGGTATTCTATTCATTTTTGTGCAATTATTGATGGGATTCCTTTCTTAATTTCTTTTTTTGATAATTCACTATTAATGTATGATGCAACAGATTTTTGTGTATTGACTTTGCATGTATCATGCAACTTTACTGAATTTGTTTATTCTAACAGTTTTTTGATGGAGTCTTTAGGATATTTTATGTATGTCAGTTGCAGATAGTGACGGTTTTACACGTTCTTTTCCAGTTTGGATGCCTTTTATTTCTTTTTCTTGCCTAATTGTTCAGGCAAGGATTTTTAATACTCTGTTGACTATGAGTGATAAGAATAGGTATCCTTGGGGCAGCCCAGGTGGCTCAGTGGTTTGGCGCTACCTTAGGTCCAGGGCGTGATCCTGGAGTTCCGGGATCAGGTCCCACATCTGGCTCCTTGCAGGGAGCCTGCTTCTCCCTCTGCCTGTGTCTCTGCCTCTCTCTGTGTCTCTCATGAATAAATAAATTTTAAAAATCTTAAAAAAAAAAAAAAAAGAATAGGTATCCTTGTCTTGTTCCTGATATTATAGGAAAACCTAGCTTTTCACCATTGAGTATGGTATTGGCTGTGGGTTTTTCATATATGGCTTTTATTATGTTAAAGTATGTTCCATCTCTGCTTACTTTGTTGAGGGTTATCATAAATAGATATTGAGTTTTATCAAATGTTTTTCTGCATCTATTGAGATGATCATATGATTTTTAACCCACATTTTGTTAATGTGGTTTATCTTATTGACTGATTTGCAGATGTTGAACTATTCTTGTATTGCTGGAATAAATCTCACTTGATCATGGTGTATGATTCTTTTAATATATTGTTGAATTCGGTTTGCTAATATTTTTTTGGGAATTTTTGCATCTGTGTTCACCAGGAATATTGGCCTGTAATTTTCTTGTGGCATTCTTGTCTGGTTTTGGTATTATGGTGAAACGATAAAATGTTCCCTCCCCTTCTGTTTTCATTTTTGCTTCTTGTTCGTTTGTGTGTTTGTTTAGAAGCCTTTGAGAAGAACTGGAATTAGTTAATTCTTCCTTGCACGTTGGGTAGAATTCACCAGTGAAGCCACCTGGTCCTAGACTTTTGTTTGTTGGGAGGTTTCTGATTTCTGATTCAGTCTCTTTAACAGTAATCCGTCTGTTCAGATTTTCTATTTTGTCATGATTCACTCTTACTAGGTTGTGTGTTACTAGGAATTTATCTATTTTTTCTAGGTTGTTCAGTGTGTTGGCATACAGTCATCCATAGTAGTCTCTTATGATTTCTCATTTTATGTTTTTGAGTTTTCTCTACATTTAACTTCCTGAGTCTAGCTAAAGGTTTGTCAGTGTTATCTTTCCAAAGAACCAGCTCTTAGTTTCATTATTTCTATAGTCTTTTTAGTCTGTTTCATTTATTTCTGTTCTAATGTTTGTTACTTCCTTTCTTCTACTAACTTTGGGCTTAATTTATTCTTTTTCTGGTTTCTTGAATTATAAAGTAAGGTGGTTTATTTGAGATTTTTTCCTGTTTCTTGAAATAGGCATTTATTATTATGCACTTCTATTTACTTTTTTTTAAGATTTTATTTATTTATTCATAAAGACACAGAGAGAGAGAGAAAGAATGGCAGAGACATAGCCAGAGGGATAAGCAGGCTCCATGCAGGAAGCCCAGTATGGGACTCGATCCTGGACAGGAAGCCCAATGTGGGACTTGATCCCAGAATTCCGGGATCACGCCCTGAGCCCAAGGCAGATGCCCAGCTGCTCAGCCACCCAGGCGCCCCTGAACTTCTCTTTTAGAACTGCTTTTGCTGCATACATTTTAGTATGTTACATTTCCTATTTTTTTTAACTTTTTGTCTCAAGGTTGTTTTTTTTTTAATTTCTTTTGATTTCTTCTTTGACTCATTGATTATTCAGTAGCATGTTTAATCTCCATATATTGTGAACATTCCGGTTTTCTTCATGTAATTACTTTCTAGTTTCATATTGTAGTCAGAAGACATATTTTATTCATTTTTTTTAAAGGAGTTTATTTACTTATTAATGGGAGACACACTGAGGCAGAGACACAGGCAGAGTGAGAAGCAGGCTCTCTGTGGGGAGCCCGATGCGGGACTCGATCCCAGGACCCTGGGATCACCACCTGAGCTGAAGGCAGACACTCAACTGCTGACCCACCCAGGTGCCCCCCCAAAAAGATACTTTATATGATTTCCATCCTCCTAAATTTGTTAAGACTTATTTTGTGTCCTAACATGTGGTTTTCCTGGAGAACGTTCCACTTACACTTAAGAAGAATGTGTATTTGCTGCTTTTGAGTGGAATGCTCTGTACATATTTGTTAAAATGTGTCCTTTAAGGCCAGTATTTTCTTATTGATTTTCTGTATGTAAGTGGGGTATTAAAATCCTCCACTATTGGGGATCCCTGGGTGGCTCAGCGGTTTAGTATCTGCTTTCGGCCCAGAGCGTGATCCTGGAGACCCGGGTTTGAGTCCCACGTCAGGCTCCATGCATGGAGCCTGCTTCTCCCTCTGCCTGTGTCTCTGCCTCTCTCTCTCTTTCCCTCTCTCTCTCTCTCTCTCTCTGTCTCTCTTGAATAAATAAATAAAATCTTTAAAAAAAAAATAAAATCCTCTACTATTATTGTAGTACTGTGTGTCTCTTCCTTTAAGTCTGTTAACATTTGTTTTGTATATTTAGGTGCTCGTGTGTGTTGGGTGCTTAAATACTTACAAATGTTATATCTTCTTGTTGGATTGATTCCTTTATCATTATATAATTCTCTCTCTTTTATTACAGTCTTTATTTTAAAATCTATTTTGTCTGTTATAAGTATAGCTGCTCCAGATTTTTTTGTTTCCATTTGCCTCTTTATTTATCCCTTCACTTTAGTCTGTGTGCCCTTATATCTGAAGTGAGTCTCTTTGTAGATGGGTCTTTTATTTATTTATTTATTTATTTTTTAAGATTTAATTTATTTATTCATGAGAGACACAGAGAGGGAGAGAGAGAGAGGCAGAGACACAGACAGAGGGAGAAGCCGGCTCCATGCAGGGATCCTGACGGGGACTCCATCCCCGGGTCTCCAGGATCACGGCCTGGGCTGAAGGTGGCGCTAAACTGCTGAGCTACCGGGCTGCCCTGGATCTTTTATTTTAATCCATTCAGCTACTTCCTGTCTTTTGATTGGAGAATTTAGTCCATTTACATTTAAACTAATTATTGATAGGCTTGTATTTGTTGCCATTTTGGTTGTTTTCTGATGCTTTTTGTAGTTTCTCTCTGTTCCTTTCTTCTCTGCTTTCTAATCCTTTCTGGTTTGATGCCTTTCCTTGGTAGTATGCTTATATTTCTTTATCTTTTGTATGTTTGCTACAGGTTTTTGCTTTGTGGCTACCATGAGGCATACATATAACCACTTATGTTTATAATGTATTGTAAGTTGACAGTAACTTGTTTCTTGTTTTTTTTTTTTTTTAAGATTTTATTTATTCATAAGAGACACACACAGAGCACACACACACAGAGAGAGAGAGGCAGAGAGAGAAGCAGGCCCCACACAAGGAGCCCAATGTGGGACTTGATCCCAGGACTCCAGGATCAGGCGCTGAGCCAAAGGCAGACAGACGTTCTGCTGAGCCACCCAGGCGTCCTGTAACTTAAGTTTCTAAAGCTCAACATTTTTACTCTCCCTTGCCCCCACATTTGATGTTTTTAGTGTCACACTTTACATCTTTTTAGGTGTGTATTCCTTAACTAATTACTGTAATCGTAGTTATTTATACTACCTATGTCTTTTAAACTTCATAGTAGCTTTATAAGTGCTTAACCCATTATACTTTTCCTATATATTTATCTTGCCAGTGAGATTTATTCTTTCACATGTGTTCTTGTGAACACCCTTTCTTTTCAGCTTAAAGAAGTCCCTGGAACATTCCTTATAAAGCCAGGTTAGTGGTGAGGAACTCCGGTAGCTTTTGTTTCCCAGGAAAACACTTTATCTCTCATCACTTCTGAATGATTACTTTGCTGTGTGGAGTATTATTCTTGGTTAGAGATTTTACTTTCAGCACTTTGAATATATCATGCCAGTCCCTCTGGCCTGCAAATTTCTACTGAAAAATCTGCCAATAGACTTAGAGGGGAGTTTCCTCATATGTAATAAGTTGTTTTTCTCTTGCTGCCTTTATTTATTTTTATCTTCCTTCCCCTCTGCCCCACCCCATCTCTTGCTGCTTTTAAAATTCTTTCCTGGTCTTTAATTTTTGACATATAATTATAATGTGTCTTGGTGTGAGTCTCTCTAGGTTCTTCTGATCTGAATGTCTATTTCCTTCCTGAGCTTAGGGAAATTTTCAGCCATTACTTCTTCAAGAAGATTTCTGGAAGCCCCACGATCCAAATATTAGTCTGTTTCCTGTTCTGTAAGCCTCTAAGCTATTTTTGCTTTTTAAATTCTTTTTCTTTTTGCTTTTCTGATTGACTGAGTTCCACTGCCTTGACTTCAAGATGACTGATCCTTTCTTCTGCTTCATCTAGTCTATATTTCAGGTCAGCTATTGTAGTCTTCACTCTTGTTTGAGAGAGAGAGAGAGAGAGAGAGAGAGAGAGAGAGAGAGGAGGGGGACATAGGGAGAGGGAGGAAGAGAATCTCACACAGACTCCATGCCCAGGGCAAGGCCCTCCTGCACAGAAAGACCAGGCTTCTGAATCTGTGGCTTCCTGCTTTCCCTTGGGGTGGTAGCTATTTAAGAACTCTTTCTCCATTGGTTAGAGTCCTCTGGGACCCACAGCATAAATCCAGCTGGTAGCCAGAGTCAGGTGATGTGGAGATGTCCCCTGGCAACAGTCATAAAATTTGGGGCACCCGACGAGTGTGAGCTCCTTTCTGTGTGACACTGATAATTACAGTTTCATGGGACCAGGAACTCAAGCTTCCCTGGCCTCCAGAGCTGGGTGATCAAGAGGTGTCCTACCAGTGACAGCCATAGAAATCAGGGCACTAGATACACGTAAAAGCTCCCTTCAGGGAAATGCTGGAGCCCTGGAGCACCTCAAAGACAGAGGGTGAAGGTGGCGCCCCAGTCTCCGTCCACAGAGAAGAGTGTTCTAGTAGGCTCTTGCTCTCAGGCTGGCCCTCTGATACAAGCAGGTGAGCCTCCTTCACTTAAGTCTGGGTACAGTCCATGGGCTGCCTCTGAGCTGGGCCCTAGGGTGGATGAGTCCCAGTGTGCAAGCCCTTTAAGGGGAGGTCTTGTAGGTTGCTCCTGGTCTTGTGGGCCTCAGGATGTGAGTCCCATGGAATTTTAAAGTTAAGTGTTCTGGGGGCTTGTCTATCCATGGGTATCTTAAAAGTTGGAGTGCTGCTGTGTTTTGTGTATTCACATGCCATCCTAAGTGTCAAGTCTTTTGCTATTTTTAATGTGTATTGTTTTCTTAGTAAGTTGTAACACTTTATGTGATGTAGCTGCTAGTCTTTTGTTGGATATTTTGTAAATATTGTCCTATAAACTGTGGCTTGCCTTTTTTATTTTTAAGATTTTATTTCTTTAAGAGAGAGTAAGTGCAAGAGAGCAGGAGTTGGGGGTCGGGGGAGAGGGAGAAGCAGATTACCCCTATCGCAGGGAGCCCCATCTCAGGACGCCCCATCTCAGGACTCAATCCCAGGACCTCAGGATCATGACCTGTGCTGAAGGCAGACACTTAACTGACTGAGCCACCCAGGTGCCCTGCTTGTCTGTTTTAAAAATTGTGGTAGGAGGGATCCCTGGGTGGCGCAGCGGTTTGGCGCCTGCCTTTGGCCCAGGGCGCGATCCTGGAGACCCGGGATCGAATCCCACGTCGGGCTCCCGGTGCATGGAGCCTGCTTCTCCCTCTGCCTATGTCTCTGCTTCTCTCTCTCTCACTGTGTGCCTATCATAAATAAATAAAATTAAAAAAAAATGAACAAAATGTTTAAAAAAAAAAATTGTGGTAGGAAAACATAATTTTATCCTCTTAAGAATTTTTAAGTGTACATTATGGTATTCTTAACAATATGCATGTTGTACAGTACAGCTTTAGAACTTTTCTGTTTTGTGTGACTAAAGCTCTGTATCCCTTGAATGGCACCTGCTGTGGCTTGACTTTTAATCTCCATCAGGGTCCCTTCTAAAGAGCAGAGGAGTTTTTAATTTCACTGTAAGTCCAATTTATTTACTCCTAAAATATTTCATGCTTTCTATGTTTACAAAATCCTTGTCTAAGGAAAATGAGATTGCTAAGATTTCCTCATATGATATAAATCATATATTCTTCTCGATGACATATATGTGGTCAACCCCGTGTGTATGTCTGTGTGCTGATCTCCCAAGAACACCAGTCAGATTGGGTTACTAAGGGCCCTTAGTAACCTCATTTTAACTTAATCTCTTCTTTATAGACCCTCATTATAAGCTTTTCTCCCCCCCCCTTTTTTTTCCCATTTAGTCTGTATTGGGGGTTCATTGTACACTCTTCCATAGAGGTTTGCATCTTTCCTTGTTGTAGCAGTGAAATACTCCAACATCATTATTTGACTGGTCCCTTATTGATAGATGTTCAGGTGAAATTTCCAATTTTTGCTATTACAATTAATTCTGAAATGAATAGCCTAATGCATGCATCTTTTTCTTCTTTTAACAGTGCATCTGTCTCTAGAGTAGATTCTGGGACAGGGTTGCTGGGTCAGAGTTTATATTTCATTTTGTGTGGTGGCTATTTTTTACATCAGTATTTAAAAAGTGTTTTTAACAAATTAACCTTCTCAGGGAGTCAGCAGCATAGTTTGTGCAGATTTCTTTGATCGTGTTAGAGTTGTTTTTTGTTTGTTTTTGGTTGCTTTTACAGTAAACCCAAAGCTCTGTGCATGTGTTTTGTAAACAAGAAACTGAGAGGAGCCAGCGGGAAAGGTTCCCTCCGCTCTGGGGAGCGCTGTCACTGTAGTGCCACCTCCCTGACAGCAGGTGTCGCTGTTGAATAAGGGTGTGGGTGGGCTGGCGGCAGCGGGGGGGGGGGGGGGGGGGGGGTCAGGTCCAAGGGCCCTCAGTGTAGACCACCTGCCCCTCCCAAGGTGGGGTGTCACAGGGGGAGGTTCCCAGGAGCTGCAGATGAGGAAGAAAGCCAGCTGTTTGGGAGGTAAGCTCCCCTTCAGGGTTCTGGGAGGACAGGTGCCGTCTTTCCTCTGCCTTGCTTTCAGGCCCCCTACTCCCTCCCACCCTGCAGTTTGTAACTCCTCTGCTTTAATTTTTGGGTTTTTTTTTTTTTCCTTATAATAATGTGGTTTGACTTTAGACATGAAAGCTGGACTACATTTCAGATGACTAGGTGTGTTGGGCCTGGCGAGCTGGGTTCTGGGTTCCCCTGGGCCCCTTCTCCTGGCCTGCTGTCCTGGAGAGGCACCGGAGGACTGAGACAGAGTCTGTATTGCCACATCCGAGGGGCTCAGCCTTCCTGGTACTCCTGCTCATGCTCCTGGGATTCCGCCCTCCTACACACGTTTGCTGGGCGCCTCTCCGAGCCCGCACTGCTCCCTCCCTTCCCCGCCTTCTCTGGACTCCTCCTCACCTGTACCTGCTCTGGTTCCTGGGTCACAGTTTCTCAACAGCAGCTGTTGGCGATTTGAATGAGATCATTTTCCTTGTGTAGGACTTGTTTAGGGTGGAAGGCTGAGTATTCCTGGTCCCTTCCCCCTAAATGGCAGTAGCATGCCCCAGTCACTGTGAAGACCTGGCAGGGACACCTGAGTTCACAAGTGTTCCCTAGGAAAACGCTCCAGCCACTTCCCTCAGTCCTCAGCGGCTCCATCTGTTCCCTGTGCACATAAATTTATACTGCAAGTGTTTCTTTCCCCTGAGCTTCAGATTGGTTTCTCCAACCACCTGCCCATTCCCTCTACTTCTGGGTTTTTAAAATTTTTTTTTTTAACTTTTTTATTTATTTATGATAGTCACAGAGAGATAGAGAGAGAGGCAGAGACACAGGCAGAGGGAGAAGCAGGCTCCATGCACTGGGAGCCCGACGTGGGATTCGATCCCAGGTTTCCCGGATCGCGCCCTGGGCCAAAGGCAGGCGCCAAACCGCTGCGCCACCCAGGGATCCCTACTTCTGGGTTTTTAAAATATTTATTTTGTTTTTTATTTTTTTTAAAGATTTTATTATTTGAGACCTTGTGCAAGAGCAAGAGAGCACCTGAGCAGGGGGAGAGGCAGAGGGAGAGGGAGACACCTCGCTGGGCGGGGAACCAATGTGGCACTTGATCTCAGAACTGAGATCATGACCTGAGCTGAAGGCAGATGCTCAGATTGAGCCACCCAAGTGCCTGTTCTGCACAGCTTTATGTTGTATGTAGCTGTGTATCATTTATTTGCATTTTTGTTCTATTGTATGACTATACCACAATCTCTTGATCTCTTCTATTGATAGATATTTGGGTGTTGTGTTTTTTGTTTGTTTGTTCTTTGGCTGTGTGTGATAATGCTGCTATGAATTCACTGCATACATACAATGGGTAGTAGTCAGCAATAACAAAGAATGAAATCTTGGCATTTGTGACAACGTGGATGGACCTTAAGAGCATTATGCTAAGTGGAATAAGACAGAGAAAGACAAATATCAAATGATCTCTCTCACATAAGGAATCTAAAAAAAACCAAAAAAAAAACCAACTCCAGATAGTACAGGTTGGTGATAGCCATGGTGTGTGTGTGTGGGGGGGAGATATGGGGGTGGGTAGCAGTAGATAGAGTAGGTAAAAGTGGTCAGAAGGTACAGACTTCCAGTTACAAATAAGTCCCAGGCAGGTGACGTACAGCAGGCGACTATAGTTAATAATGCTGCATTGTCCATTTGGAAGTTCTCATCATAAAAAACAGTTTGTGACTGCGTGTTGGTGGATGTCAGCTAGACTTACCATGCTCATTTCCGCATACAGATATCAGCTCCTGTGTTGCATACCGGAAGCTAACACGGCGGGGCCTTTCTTGCCTACTGCGGGCTGCGTCTTTCTATCACCTTCTTCACTGTACTCTTCGGTATCCGAAACACTCCGTTCACATCTGTTTCCTTATTTCCTACCTGTCTTCCTTCACTACAGCAGGAGTTCATTGATGGCAGGGACCTTGTCTGTTCTTCGCCCCTGCGTGTCCACTGGCTAGAGAGTGCTTGGCAGACAGCAGCATAGCTGACAGCTAACGGTTGGCCACTTGTAGTCCTGTTGGCTCAGACCACTGCCCGAGGCTTTGTACTGCTCCTCAAAGCTGCAGAGGGCCAAGAAGAATTGTCACTATGTACTTTTCAGTACATCAAATTATGTAGCAAAAGAGAGAACACAGGCTTTCCAACCAGCTGCTGGAGCAGTATTTTCATGGCAATAGTGAAATATTTAAATTGTGCTGTTTATCAGGTTTAGATTCACTGCGGCATTTCATCAGTGATTTTTTTTTTTAAGATTTTATTTATTCATGAGACAGAGAGAGAGAGAGAGGCAGAGACACAGGCAGAGGGAGAAGCAGGCTCCATGTGGGGAGCCCGATTTGGGATTCGATCCCAGGGCTCCAGCCAGGCTCACGCCCTGGGCTGCAGGCAGGTGCTAAACCGCCGAGCCACCCGGGTATCTCCCATCCGTGACTTCGATGAGTTCTCATGCTGCTCTTGCTTCACGCTGTTATCCTTGGTATACGTCTGCTTTCTCTGTCTCTTTAGGGAGAATGTGAAGTGTTATAGTACCAAACTGCCTAATTGCATCCAGAGATATTTCATTTCCCCTTTTTCTTCCAGAGGTGGATTCCTAGGGGGGGGTCATTAATAATTTGTTCTGAGTTGCTCTGCACGGCAGCATGTTGGTGGCTTCCTAGAATCGTGTTTCTGCTGCCTGGATTCTTGGACACATCTCTTGGTGCACACATGTGCACACTTTACTGTGTGGTTATACTCCTAGAAGAGGTGCGTAGGATAAGGTATGTGGGAAGGGCATAGAACCTGTATGCCCTCTGTGGGTGCACCCCTCTCCCAGCACCCCCACATGTGTACCCACTCAGAAGCTCTCTGGACCTCATCCTGTTAGGGTTTATGGGGGTTTCCTCCAGGGGGCCTGAGATGATGCATGGACTCCATTGCCAGCCCTTCCCCCTCCCTGGGGTGGGGGGGGTGGGGCCTGAAAGTTGGGAGCTTCCAGTCCTTCCTGCTCTTTCTGGCCTCCAGCCCCCACCCAGGAGCCATCCAGGAGTCCACCTGCATCACCTCATTAGGACAGAAGACGCTCCGAGTGCTCTGGTCACTTAGGAAGTGAGGAGGGAGGGCTTAAGGAGTGCCGGACTGGGCCCTGGGGGGCTGGGGACAGAGACCAGGATGGAGATTTTCTATTATTTCACATGCCCCCTTTTTCCTTTTTCTTATGTATTTTGATTTTGAATTTTTTTGTTTGGTAGTGTAGGAGGAGAAACTTTATTTTTTCTGCTTAAATATTAGCATCATTTGTGGAAAAGACTGCCCTTTTACCTCTCTTGGGGTTAGGGACATTGACCCCTATACACTCAAAAATATATGTCTAGCTTTGCCCAAAAACTTAGCTACGAGTAGCTTGCTGTTGCCTCGAAGCCGTATGACCGTGTATGCAGTCGGCGCATGCTTTGTACGTTACAGGTCTGCGCACAGTGTTCTTAAAGAGAGGCAGCTGGAGGAAGGCTACTAAGGGAACGAGGAGGAGGGGGCCCGTGGTGGTCAGGGCTCCCGCTGTGTTTGCACAGGTCTGCTTCCGGACACTCTCCGTCCTGGTCCCTTGGTCCGCTTGACCCACTTCCTCACTGTCACACGGCCTCACCAGAGCTTAGTAATAAGCCTTGATACCCGTAGGTGGAGTTCCCAACTTACTCTTCTTAGAGTGTCTTGGCTGTGCTCACTTGTTTGCATTTTCGTATATCTTTTAGAATTGTCTTGTCGCACTCAAAGAACAAGGCCTGTTGGGATGTTGGCTGAGGTTGTACGGAATCTATAGACTCGGTTTGAAGAGGGTTGACAACTTCATAATGTTGAGGGTTCGACCCATGAACTTGGTCCGATTAGTCTTTAAAGCTCTGACAATTCTGCTATGTTACAGATCTGACATCTTTTAAAAACTTATTTCTACATTTTCCCATTACGATTGCCATCTTTTAAAGATTTTTCTAGCTTGCTCATACATAGAAGCACAGTTCAGTTACATGTCTGGACCTCGTAGTCAGCAGTGTGGGCACTTTTTCTTACAACACCTCTTGATTCTTCTGGACTTTGTACATTTGTGCGCATAGCGCCTATGTGTAATGGCAGTTTGACTTCCTCTTTTCTGAGCCTTATGGCTTATGTTTATTTGGCAAAGATTTATTAATTTTATGTCCCTTCAAAGAACCAGTTTTTGGTTTAGTTTATCTTCTGTTTATCTGGTTCTTACTAGACTGGCGATGTGGTCAGCACTCGGGCCCAATAGGAAGTGCATCTGTGGCCAGATTCCTCACTCCCAGTGGCCACCCTTCTTGCCCTCGACTGTTTTCATCTTGTGTTCTTTGCTTTTCCACATTTCTGTGTGGCTTTGGTTTCATTTTAGAGCTTTCCATATAAAAGATGAGGAGGCCAGGACTTGAAATGGCATTTCTTAGTGGCAGGGCTGGGCCTCATCTTTCAACAGCCCCTGACCTTTGGAAATTGCTGCCAAATGCTGCTGCCTACTTGTTTACACGGAGTGCTCAGATCTGACAGCGTGGAACATCACGAGGGGGCTCACAGATTTGGTGGAGCCGTCCTGGGGCCAGCAGCCTGCCTATCTGAGCTCCAAGAACTGCTTCATGAGCAGAAAAACTTGTGACGCCTCTTAGAGTGATGGGAAATACCATTCACTAGGAAAATAATAGACTATGTTTGATTTATGAAATTTAATCAAAGTAACTAGCAGGAGTATTTTTGAAAGATAATTACCCCACCTCCTTTTTTAAAAAATATTTTATTTATTTATTCATGAGAGAGACAGAGAGGCAGAGACACAGGTAGAGGGAGAAGCAGGCTCCACGCAGGGAGTGGGACTCCAGGATCACACGCTGAGCCCTGAGCCGAAGACAGCCACAAGACCACTGAGCCACCCAGGTGTCCCTGATAATTAGCCCTTTTGTTTCTTCATTTGTAAAACAAGAAGGTTTATACCTTAAAAATTCTTTTTGCTGGTATAGAGTTTATATAGTCTTTGTTAGAAATGTAACTGGGATGGGCACGCACTTTGGGGGAAACAGAATTTTAATGTGTACTCTAATTTTTAGTTTTATATGCTTTTAAAAGTTTTGTTAAAACGGCTAACCTAATGTTCATTCTATTTCATAATGGTTTTACTTTTTCATTTTATAGAATTAACACTGAATCCTCCAGAAGGAATTGTGGCAGGTAAGGCACTGAAATTAACCTCTGTATAATCCACTTCTAATCGCCAATGTTGCCTTCCAAGTTAATTGTGGATTTTTTTCCCCCCCTGCAGGCCCCATGAATGAAGAGAACTTTTTTGAGTGGGAGGCACTGATCATGTAAGTTAGTTTTGTGTAACTAGTTTTCAAGACTTTCCTGGACTTCAGACCTTTGAGTCTGTTTAGCAGTGGGCTGTGCTCAGAAGTGTCCATTGAGAAAAAAGACTTTGCTCATCTCTTGAATTTAGTCTGCTAGTCTGAGAGCAGAAAAGAGCACAGATGTGTATCCTGAGAAATGTTTCCTTAGAGCCTGTCAAAGGTTTAGTCGATTTCATTTTTGTAGAGTTTTACAGTATTAAGTTTTGAATGTTGTGTGGCTGTGCAGGGTGAGCTTCAGACAGTGTCGGGGGTTTTGACTTCAAGAAGTCCCTAAGAGCTCAAAGCTTTAAGGAGGAAAGGCCGCTTAGGATGAGGGGCTGGGGTGTGGGAGGGTGTGTTTGGCGGGTGAGCCTCCAGCCCTGCGCCCCATGTGCACTCCCCCCGCCCCCCTTCTGTGGAGCTTCTCCTCTGCTGCTGCTTCTTTCTCTGGGCACCTCATCTGGCCTCCCATTGCCCCTGACCCCAGAATGTGGCTTAGTTCTGAGGCGAGCAGTGTGGTTTCTGGCCCTGTTGTACAAAGATCAGGAGTGGATTTCATACTGCACTTTAGTGATGTTACTTAGAAAGGGCCAAGATGGACCCCTGATTCTAGAGTGTTCTATGGTCCTATGAGCTAGGCTCTTTGTTTGCCTTCCTTGTACTTTAGGTGTACAGTTTTTGGCCATCTGTAGACTTACTATATTTTTAACAGATGTGGTTAGTTAAAATATATTAAGTTGAAATTTATCCCCAGTCTCCCACTTTATTCATTAGTAAAATCGATGGTTCAATCATTTGGCAGGTGTTGGGATTGGATTTTTGTTGGCTTGAGAAACACTGTATGGGAGGGGCCAGGGCAAGCGTGCACTTCAGACATCATCACACTTTGTGAATCTGCCCAGTGCCTACATCTCATTAGTTCTTAATGCTTTATGTGTTTTAATTTTTATGTTGAAAAATATTTTATTTATTCACTTGAGAGAGAGAGAGAGAGAGCAGGAGCTGGGGAGTGGCAGAGAGAGAGGGAGAAGCAGACTCCCCGCTGAGCAGAGAGCCAGACCTAGGGCTCCATCCCAGGACCCTAGGATCAGGACCTGAGCTGAAGGCAGACGCTCAGCCACCTGAGCCACCAGCCAGGAGCCTCAGTGCTTTATAAGTTTTAGAAACAGATTGCTGCTACATGTTGTCTGTGGAGGTTAGATTAATACATGGAAATCAATGAGAAAATGAAGTTTTTTTTGATAAGCAAAATATTTTTAAAATCATCAATAAATACTATCCAGAGAAAATACAGCAAGCATGATGTCTCCTGATAATTTGTAATACTCTACTTGCTTGAGCCTATGATGCCCATTATTTTCTGTGTGTTTAAATATTTTTGGCATGAGGATGTCTTTACAATCTGTATTTGTGTCTCAACTGCTATTGTATCTTTTGTCTCTGAAAGCAATACAGTGGGATGGTGAGTCCTGCTCAGCAGTGTCCTACGTCTAATGGAACATGGCATTGTCCACTGTGTCAGCCATAGATCCTTTTATTTTTTAGGAAGCAGAGATTCCATCACATAAACTTGATTTGTACCCCCTTTTTCCATTTTCTGAACCCCATGTATTCTCTCTGTGTTCAGGCAGGCGCCTGTGCATGCCACCTGGGCAGCCAGCCTGGTAGAGTACATGGGTTGTTGGAAGGCTTGAGCGCACAGGTCAGTGGGCCCCTGGCAGGGCTTCCATTTGCAAGATACTGGCTTGTGTCCATCAGCAGACTTAGAAGCCTTTTATTTATTTTTTTATTTATTTTTATTTTTTATTTTTAAAATGTATTTATTTATTTAAAAAAAAAATTTTTTTTTAGAAGCCTTTTAAAGGGACATGTGAGCCTTCCCGTATGGTTTCTAAAAAAGTGTTAGGCTAACTAAACTTGTTAGGGTAACTATTACTAATTTTAGATGAACACTATAAAATTAAAACCAATATTTTGAAAACACACATTAATACTTAGTTGCAAAGGCAACAAAAGCAGAAATCAAGTAGGATGTCAGCTGAAGTTTCTGCATAGCACAGGAAATCATGGACATAATGAAAAGGCCACCTACTGATTGGGAGAAAATATTTGTGATTCATAGCTCTGATGAGGGCTTAGTACCCAAAATATAAAAGGAACTCACATAACTCAATAGCAAAAAAATAAACAAACAATGGGCAGAGGATCTGAATAGACATTTTTTAAAGAAGACATCCACATGGCCAATAGGTACATGGGAAGGTGCTCACCATCACTCATCACTGGGGGAATGCAGATCAGAACCACAATGAGGCATCACCTCACACCTGTCAGCATGGATATGACACAAAAGACAAGAAACATGGGATGCCTGGGTAGTTCAGTGCTTTAGCACCTGCCTTCGGCTCAGGGTGTGATCCTGGGGTCCCGGGATCGAGTCCCGCATCGGGTTCCCTGCATGGAGCCTGCCTCTCTCTCTCTCTGTGCATCTCTCATGAATAAATAAATAAAATCTTAAAAAAAAAAAAAAAGACAAGAAACAAGTGTTGGAGAGGATGTGGAGAAAGGGGATCCCTCAAGCACAATGCAAGCTGGTGCAGCTGCTCCTGAGAACAGTGTGGAGGTTCCTCAATAGCTAAAAATAGCTTCTTGAGGAACCACCCAGCATTTGCACTTCTGGGTATTTACCCCAAAGAGAGTGAAAACACCAATTCACAAAGATACCTGCGAGTCCTATGTTCACTGCAGCATTACTTATAGCAGCCAAGACATGGAAGCAACCTGAGTTGCTCTCTACCAATGGATGAATGGATAAAAAAAGGTAGAGTGTGTATACACATGTACGTGTGCACACACACGAGTAACACCTATAAAAGATGAAATCTTGCCATTTGTGAAAACTGGATGGACCTTGAGGATATTATGCTAAGTGAAATAATTCAGAGAAAGATAAATACCATGCGATCTCACTTATAGGTAGAATCTAAAAAACAAACAAAAAAACAACCCCAAATTCATACAGAGAACAGATTGATGGTTGCCAGAGGTGCTGGGGGTGAGTGAAAAGGGTGAAGCAGGACAAAAGGTACAGACTTCCAGTGAGAGAATAAATCTGTCTGGGGAAAGGAACGGACGGCATGGTTAGTATGGTCAGTAGCGTTGTAGTAGGTATTTGAGTCTTCAAGACAGTAAATCTAACAGGTTCCCATCACAAGAAGTTTGTAACTTTGTACATAATGAATGTTCACTAGGTTGACTGTAGTGAATCCTTACGCCGTACACCTGAAACGTAATGTTGTGTGTCAATTATGCCTCAATTAAAAAAAAGTAATAAGAGTTTTTTCAGTGCTCTTACATTTGAAGAAGGCTTTTGCATTAGTATGGAGTTCCCCTGCCTCGGGGTTTGGTGAGCCTGTGGGTCTTGGTCCCGTTCCAGACCCTTTTACAAACAAGAGGCCGTTTACAAATGTTCTTAAAACGTCTATTAAGGAATTAACTGTCCTCCCATTGATCGGTCTCACGCTGCTATTTTGGCAGACAGCTGGCTGAGTTTTATTCCTTACTGATAGGTTTTCTTTCTCTCTTTTTTATTCTTTAATTGTCTCCGGAGTGTCCTCCGTACTGGTGTTTCTGAGACTATGCTTGCCTCATTTCCTGGGAGGCGCAGTGCTGCCACGTTCAGAGCACTGCTAACCCGTGGGGCCTCCATCTCTTCTTGGCTGTGCCGTAAGGAAAACATCTTTTCAGGTGCTTGGGCTGCAGGTACTGAGTGCCTCTTGCCTGAGGATGCAGGTGTGTCCCAGGTGACCCCACATCTCCCCGTGAGAACGAGGTCGAGGGTGTATGATGGGAACACAGCAAATTAATGAACAAGAGGAGAACGAAAGAATAAAATTGCCACAGCCTCTTCCCTGATGAAAAGTAGAAGGCAACTCCGGTGTACCTGGCTGGCTCAGAAGAGCGTGCAACTCTTGACCTTGGGGTTGTGAGTTCAAGCCCCATGTGAGTGTAGAGAGCGCTTAAATAAAAACTTTAAAAATCAGGGATCCCTGGGTGGCGCAGCGGTTTGGCGCCTGCCTTTGGCCCAGGGCGTGATCCTGGAGACCTGGGATCGAATCCCACGTCGGGCTCCCGGTGCATGGAGCCTGCTTCTCCCTCTGCCTGTGTCTCTGCCTCTCTCTCTCTCTCTGTGACTATCAGAAATAAATAAAAATTAAAAAAAAATTAATCATTCCCCTCAAAAAAAAAAATCAGTTAAAAAAAAAAAGTAGAAGGTGGCTCTGATGCTGTCGGCTGAGCTTATGGTGGAGTTTGAGCGTATGGCCAGGAAGAGGGCCGGGGCTTCCCATCAGTCGAAGAGATGAGGGCCTTGGGGCCGTGTGGCCGGCATGGCTTCATGCTTGGGCCAGCCACGCTTCACTTGTTGGGATCATCATCCTTTTTTTTTGAATAATAAATTTATTTTTTATTGGTGTTCAATTTGCCAACATACAGAATAACACCCAGTGGAGATCATCATCCTTTTAGACAAGTGGCATCACAGTCCGCCTCTTCAGGTCGAGTCTGTGGCCTGTGCGACCTTGTTGCCCTGGACTGTGGGTGGGGAGCTGAGGTCCTTGCCTGCACACGGTTGGAGGCTTCCGTAAGAACAGGGAGCTCGGTGCCGCAGGCCGGCTGTCTGTCGTCGTGGCTGGAAAAGGTGCAAAGGCCTCTGGGATCGTGCGGCCCGGTTCTGTCCTCCCCCAGCGTTCTTGGAGCAGCTGGCCTTAGTGATCTCCCTGCCTGAGCCACCGCCTAGCCGCTGTCCCCTCCAGGCCAGAGGCTCTGGCAAAACGAGGAGCTTCCCTTCCCTCCCGGTGCTTGGGGACCCTTCGCTACTCCCCCACCTGGCGCAGCCGCGGGTACGAGGAGCCCCGGGCTGTGCTCCCCCTCCGTCGGTGCTCAGCCTGGGGGCCAGACGCAAAGGTCACGGTCGGGGCGGCCTCCATCTCCGCCGGGCCTGCTCCCTGGGGAAGGCCGTCCCGCGTGTCTCCTGGCGGTGCCGCGCCTGCTGACAGGAGCCGTGGCGCTGAGAGCTGTCTCCTCCCCCGTGGGCCCGGGGGCCCGGCAGCAGCCCTGTGCGGGAGGAGGCCTGTGGCCGCGCTGCTGCGGTAGTGGAAACATCATTGTCCGCCGTGCCGTCCCGCGTGGGAATGCCACGGCAATTCCGACAGAATCAGCATCTGGCCTGGAAGGGAAGCCGCCGTGTGCCCGTGAGCAGGAAAGCAAATGGGGACAATGGGCCTGGACCAGTGTTGTCACTGGGGTGATGTCATTGCCCGCCCCCCAGGACACGGGTGGTGTCAGGGGACAGTTGCGGCTGGTGCAGCGGGCGGTAGCGGAGCTCAGTCCCCGCATCTCGTGGGAGGCTGCCGAGCGCCTCGCTGCCCGACAGCCCCTCGCAGCAGCACGGGCCTGTTGGTTTCCTAATGACTGATGATGTCGAGCGTCCTTCCACAGGCTTACCTGCCATGCATATGTCTGGTGAACTTCAGAACGTGTGCCCATTTTTTAATTGGGTCGTCGTCGTCTTATTGAGTCCTAAGAATTCTTTATATATTTTGGATGCAAGTCCTTTATCAGATATGCGATTTTCAGATACTTTCTTGCAGTCTGACTTTCCTTTTTCATTTTCTTTCTTTCTTTTTTTTTTTTTTTTAAAGATTTTTATGTATTTATTCAGAGAGAGAGAAAGAGAAAGAAGCACAGACACAGGCAGAGGGAGCAGCAGGCCCCATGCAGGGAGCCCGACATGGGACTCAATCCCGGGTCTCCCGGATCACGCGGGATCCTGGGCTGAAGGCAGCGCTAAACCACTGAGCCACCCGGGCTGCCCCCCTTTTTCATTTTCTTAATGGGATCTTTTGAAGCTGAAAGGTTTTTAATTTAGATGAGGTGCAGTTTAGCAGTTTTTTTCTTTTATGGATCATGCTTTGGTGTCATACAACCCCAGGTTGCAAAGATTTTCTTTTGTGTTTTATATTTGTAGCTCTCTTACATTTACCTTTACATTCTTGATCCATTTTGGATATGGCATCCAGTAGGAGTCCGATGTCATTTGTGTGTGGCTGTCCAGTTGCCTTGGCACCTTTGTCAAAAATCAACTGACCATAAACGTAGGGGTGTATGTTTGGGCTCTGAATTCGGTCCCATTGATCTGGGCCTGTGCTGCCCCCACTGCCACACAGTCCTCGTTCCTGTAGCTTTATAGGATGGTTTGGAACTGGAAAGTGAGTCCTCCATTTTGTTCTCCTTTCTCAAGATTGTTTTGCCCCTTCGTGGGTCCTTGGCATTTCCATCTGAATTTGAGGGTCAGCGTGTCGGTTTCTGCAGAGAAGCCAGCTGGGTTTTCCACGGGGATTATGTGGAGTCCCTGGTCACTTTGAGGACTGTGGGCGTCTGCACAGTCTTGAGTGCCTGGCACGTCTCTCCACTTTGTTGGGTCTTTTCAAATTCCCGTCAGCAGTGCCATGATACATTTTTAATTTGAGAAAACCCAGTTTTGGAGACAAAGATGTGAATTTATGCACAGAGAGACAAGCTTGGAGAGTGACCATACTTACTGTGTCTGCCTTGGGGAGGCGATGCTGGAGGAGGCGGAGAGGGGGAGTATTCTGTTTTTATTTTATATACTTCATGTATTTGAGTGTTTTCCAACAGACTTTTCTGGTTCAAGCCAGTTTAGGTCGTAAGAGTTGTTGTCTGTCAGGACTGACTATGAAGTTCCTGGACGGTAGACTGACTTAGTCCGCTCTAACTGTAGGTCGGATACGGTGGATTTCAGGTTCTCAGACGTGTCTGGAGCACCAAGTCCCCACCTTAGAGACCGCCTGCAGCCTCCTTTTGAACAGCTTCAGTCCGGGCAGGTGACACAGAAGAAAGCCTGTGTTTGCTCCTGCTGAGCTCTCCCTTGGCGGAGGGCGACGAGACAAGGTCACGAACCACTGTCGGGCTGCATCTGCCGAGCCCCCCACTCTGTCCCAGCGGAGCCCCCCTGCTCCTCGCCTCCTAGAGCCCGAGCCGCCTTTCCTGCGGGGCTGTGGGTTCCCGGTACCCCCACCCAGAGGGGCCTGGGGCCCTCGTGCTGCTCCTTTTGTCCCTGTTGGGGGTGAAGCCCAGCAGCTGGAGGGATCCCAGGCCAGGAGCGCAGGGCAGAGCCACAGTGCTCTCCCTTCCAGAGCACCCCAGCATTGGGGGGGCCGTGCAAGCGGGGGTGCTAGTGAGCCGGGGGTGCCGTGAGGGGTGGTGCCATGCGGGTGAGCTGGGATGCTGGTGAGCCGCTTTCCCTGAGCCTGGGCGCCGGGTGCAGGGAGGTGACGCCTGTGCTGGCAGCAGATGCCCTCCTGGCCCCCGCGGGGTGCTCCGTGGGGCCCCGGCCCTGGCAGGGGGTGCCACCGAGCAGCAGGCCCCTCCGTCGCAGCCGTGGGGGTGTGACTGGAGAGTAAGCCCGCTTGGTCCCCATGGCCAAGACCCTCGTCCCAGGCGGGTTTGAGACCTGGTGTCCACGTGCCGGCCGAGTGCCGGGCAGGTGGCTCCCGTCCAGGCCGCCCTCCGCCCCCCGGCCGCTGTCCCGGAGCCACGCCAAGGACGCAGCGGGGAGGGTCGCCGCTTCGCTTAACTGAGCACCTCTCCGGGTTTTCTCGGGTCCTGCGGCGGGCGCGACCCTGGGTGGGCAGCTCTCGACCCCGGGCGTCCCCTGGGTGGTGCTCGGCCGTCGGAGGGAAGGGCGGACGCGGGCTTCCCTGCCCAGCCCGCAGCCGCCCCCCCACCCCCCTGTCCTCAGCTCCGTCGGGCTCTGCGGGCCGAGAGTTCAGGGAGTAGACGGACAGTGATGTGCAGGCTTTGAAGAATTTACATTTGTTTTCAGTAAATTTGTTTCCTTCCTTCTTGTACTTTGTTTTTCCTGTAATTTTCCCTTCTTGTACCTTTATTTTTGAGATGAGGCGTTTCGTGACAGGGCGGTGAGGCTGTCTGGAGCGTGGCACCAACACTCGTCCCAAGATGACGCCGATTATGCCTCTCGGTCCTGGTTCCGGAGCTGCCCCGAGTCTGCAGGCTCGGCCGCCCGCGGGGCCTCCGGGGGAGGAAACCCTCGGTTCACACCAGTAGCCAGCGAGGGCATTTGAAAAGAGCTTTGATACCTAAGATGCGGGAGCACTTGAGGAAATGTTTGATCATGCTTCCCAGGCTATGGACGACCCAGTGGATTTTTTTTTTTTTTTATGTTAAAGAAAGCCCTATTATGAGAAACAAAGAACTGTTATCAGAGTGTTGAGCAAATACCATTTGGCTCATTCCAGAACACTACCAGACCTTTTGTTCTCCCTTGCCGGGACCGTGCCAGGAATACGGAGGCATTGGCAAGCGCTCCCGACATACGCCAGGGTTGCTTTCGGAGACACTGCCTGTTTGCCCAGCCTTCGGAGTTAGCAGTTTGAACCGGGTTGGGCTCCTAACTCCTGTACCGCCTTAGGACGTCAGCTGCGCCTGTCATCACTGTACTTCGACTTTGCTAACAGTGACATGAGGGCAGCACTTCCAGAGACGCCTTTTATCAGGGGCCGGAGGACCTTGAACAGGGTGGCATTTATCATCTGCCCGGAGCTCCTCTACTGGAAGAGGAGTGGGATGATCATAAATCTCTCATCTTCAGTCTGTGCTGGGTCTGTGTGCAGAGGAAGAGGCGTCCAGGACAGTCGTCCAGGAAGCGCAGAGCAGGCCTCGGACGGCCCGGTCCGGCAGCCAGCTGGTGGCGGTGGTGGCACTGGTGCTCTGTGCCGCCTGCAGCCCCTTCTCTGGGACGGATGCCCTGCCCGGCACCAGAGTCAGCCTGGCCCCACGCTTGTACCTCTTCATGTGGCTTTCCCTGTCCTGGTTTCCTGCCAAGGCTCCGGGCGGTGTTGTGACACTCACCCCTCCAACACAGAGTAGCTATTCACTGTGGTTTTTCCCCAAAGTAGCAAGCACACAGTTTTCAGAATCAAGGTCGGTCTCTTAAATAGAAGAAAAAAATTGGCTCCCGAAACACTTCTCGCCTTGTTCTCATTTTGACTGTTTTACTGCGGCCCATCCCCCTTTCTGCCGGGACGCAGTCCTGGCCTCCACTGCACTGGTGCCATCGAAGGCCTGAGCATCCACACCAAGTGATAGGAAAGCCTCTGTTCAGTTTCTTTTTGAAGTTTTTATATTCCTTTTATTGTGGAAATAAACATTGTTTATATTGTTTTGCAAGTTTATGTTATTATTGAATCATAATATATTTTTTAAGATTTTTTGTTTATTCACAAGAGACACAGAGAAAGACGCAGAGACCCAGGCAGAGGGAGAAGCAGGCCCCCTGTGGAGAGCCCGATGCAGGACTCGGTCCCAGGACCCCTGGGGTCATGCCCTAGGCCGGAGGCAGACTCGACCACTGAGCCACCCAGGCATCCCTGAACCATAATGATTTTCAAAAAGTGAAAGTTGTTTTGTAATAAATATACTTCAGTAATTTTTTTTTCCTGTGCCTTACCTTGTATTCGTTTTAGAAGGCGGCACGTCTGCCGGGCTGAGCTGCTCCTGCAGTGGCTGGGCCTGGGTCTCCTGCTGCCGCGCGTCGTAGAGCTAACACTGGCCGTGGCTTGGAGAGACAGGCCTTTGTAAAGGGACCTCTCCGCTCGCGCAGAGATGGTGGTAGCTGCCACTGTCTTGGAGTCTTCCGTTTTCTGAAGACTTATACAGGCAACGACTCTTGCACATTCGCAAGTGAGGTTTGTGAGGGAGGAATCTTTCCCTCCTGAGCTGGGGGCTCTTCCTCTCTGCTGCCTTTGTGTCTCACACGTGGCTCAGGATAGTGTTGATTTACGTGTACATTTTAAAGTTTGACAGGACTTAGAAGTGGTTCAGTCCGTTTCTGCCTCTCTCCGTGTGATGAGGAGGTAAGCCCGGGCAGACGGGCATGCAGGTGCCCGGTGACTGTGTGTTCAGGTGACCGCGCTGGCACGGGCTGTGGCATGTGGCACGGCTCTGCAGGCCGGGCTGGCAGCTCTGATGCGTGTGGCACGCCTGGCCTTGTGCGGGAGCCGTAGTCCGTGATCACACGTGTGCTGTCTATCTGTTTCTTGAAGGTTACAAAACCATTTCTTAGGCACATGTAAAAATTAAAAATAGCCTTTCAAATAGTAACTCTTACCCCTTCATTTAATCCAATAGTCGTGCTGTAACATGTGCATAATTTATATCTTTATCTTAAAGTGCAATTATAGCACACGTACAGAAAACAAAATCCCTTGGGTCTCACAACATTGCTATTAGTTCTTTATTAATGCAAAACCTGTGCCTGTAATTCCATGTTTGTGCTTGTACCTAAGACTTAAACCAGATTGGGATGGGATGATGAGATGTTACTTTCCCATTCAGAAAAAAGTGCCAGTGCATCAGGGTTATTTACACAATCCTTTCATGTGCATTTGTAAAGCAGTAGAAATTTCCTAGCTCCTTCCTGCAGTGGGCTGGACATGGAAAACCACTTGACTTGAGTGTTTCTGTCTCCTAGGGGCCCAGAGGACACCTGCTTTGAGTTCGGTGTCTTTCCTGCCGTTCTCAGCTTCCCGCTGGATTACCCATTAAGTCCCCCAAAGATGAGATTTACCTGCGAGATGTTCCATCCCAACAGTAAGTGCTCTGGGGAGTGGTTTCCATAGCACCAGGCGAGGCTCGGGGTTGCGTGTGGGTGACAGGTGCTGTCAGTGATGTAGGACATGGAACAAGTTATCTGTGTTTTGACCTGTAGCCACTTGGTCCTGGTGGTGTTGACGTCAGTTGAAGGACAGTGTAACGTAAATGAAGGAAAGTGCCATCTGACCTGTCCGCTCCTCCTTCCAGCGGGTGGGTAGAGCGCTTTGCCAGCCTCCGCCAGCCTCCGGCGGTGTGGTTAACAGTGGGGACCACTCAGAGCAACCTAGGTTTTCCCCCACAGGGCATCGGTTAACTAAGCTGCACTAGACCATACGTTAGAATGCTGCTTAGATATTTCAAATGCTCTAGAGTGATATTTAATAATACAGAATGACACTTGTTCTATATCAAATGATTGAAAAGCAGCTTACGTTTAATCACACTTGTTACAATTTACTTTTTTCAAAAAAAATTCACATGTAATGTATATAACTGTAAACGTAGCACAAAAATGTTGGAAGTGATCTTTTTCAATAATGGGATCTTTTTTCTGTCTCTAAATCTTTTTTCTAAAATAAACATGTATTTTAAAGGGGAAAATAAGGTCATTAAATAAATTTACTGGACTTAAGTTAGCAGAGTGTCTATCTAGTAGTAGGGATTGGAATTCCTGAATGGCTGTGGTTATTTCTTCCTTATAAGAAAGGAAGAAACTTGCTGTCCAAACCCTTGTTTGGAACTTCTTGTGTCCCGCTGATGTTACGTGTGAGCAGTTTGCTCCTCAGGGGGACCGTTTTGAACGCAGTTATGTATGCACGGTAGGTGCTTAGAAACCCTCCTCTCGAGAAGGCTGGCCGTGAGGTGATGGCGGTCGAGGTTGGGTGGTGCGAGCGTGTGGGCGGGCGTCCATCATACTGGGATGACTTTGGCCTGTGTTTAGGATTTTCTGTCAGGCAGAGTTTAAAAATATGTTACGATAGAGTTAATTGAAAAAGTTAACAATTTTAAATTGATTGTAAAATGTGGCTATAAAGAGGATTGCAGGCAATTACAAAATAATGAGATTGTATCGAAGATAAGCACATTCTTGAGAAGAGCGCCTGTGACATGCTGTCAGATACCAGTGTGGCCGCAAACTGATGATTCGATCGTGTACCCAGAAGAGCAATGACGTTTTTCATGTTAAAATAATTGATACAAGTAGCTTTGAAATTTGGCCTTATTGTAAGTGGATATGTTATTTTTATTTTGTAAAAATTATTTTTGAGAACTACTTAGTAGGCTCAGCAATATCATAAAAATCGGTCAATCCATAAATACTTAAAAAAAAAAATTCACATTTGCAGAGACTTGCTGGATAAAGGGTGAACAGATAATAAAAGGTAGGGGCTTGGACCATCAGGAGCTCCCAGTCTGAGGCAGGGATAGATGTGGATGGAAAAACACAGATAAATGTAAAACCATACCGGGAGGCCAGGGGGGTGCCCTGTGGAGGTGGTGGTTGAGCTCAGGGTCTGCAGGAAGAGCAGTAGGAGTCACCCAGTGATCTGTGAGGTGGGGAGGGTCTAGCACATGCAGAGGCCCCATGTAAGGAGCAAAGGGGACGGACCAGTTCAAGTTGGTCAGTAAGAAGGATTTTGGTATTTGTGCCAGGGGCAGTGGAGATCCACTGAGGGAGTCGGAGAGCGGGAGGGAGTAGCATGGCCAGTGTGGTCTTTGAAGGGTCACTGGCTGTGGTGTAGGGGGCAGATTGCAGGACGGACACCAACGTGGTGGGCCTGCGGAGAGAGGGGCCAGCAGCGTGGAAACAAGCTCGGGCATTGACAAGGGAGGGGTTGGCGGGGGAGTTAGAGGGAGGCTTGGGTCATGAAACTGAGACACCCCGTGAGACAGGAGGGGGCAGGGCTACAGCTGCTTCTGTGTGTTCCTCGGGTGCCACCGAAGTTGGAACCCTCATGGCAGAGAGACTGTGCAAACCGAGGATGCCCAGGCCCCTCGGGCGTCCTGCCGTCCACGACAGACTCACACACGTTCCTTCTGCGAGAAGTCGCACAGGTTCTGGGTAGCCAGAGAGCAGAAACTGCTGGATGGGGTGGACGGAAGAGCAAGGAACGGGACACCAGAGAGGCCCGTAGAGCCACTCAGCTTCCTCAGTGGTCGTGGGGTTCTGAGCTCGTGAGTGAAGGGGAATTATGTAAATTTATTCTAAATTGTCGATTGTTTCTATCATTGTAGCTCACTGGTCTTACAGTTTTATAGTTGACTCTGTCCTCAGCACACACCGAACCATCTGAGGATCTGCCTGTGTAAAAGAGAAGTGACCGGTGCTGCTGTGTCCCCGACAGGACTGAGCGCACACCGCGAATTGAAACGCATTTTTCTCTACCCATACCGCGGGGGTCTGGTTCCTGATGCTGCGTGCTGGGGTGGGTTAGATTGGACACGGCCGACCTCCAGAGGCACGGGGGGCCGACTGTCCCCGGGAAAGTCAGGGCACCTTCCTCCTTGATGTTTAAATCATCCCTGTTGCCTTCTTCCTGGTGCCGTGGATGTAGTTGCACAGTCCAGTTCCAGGTTTTCATGGTGGAATTAGGAAAATCTCAGAAACCGTTGTGGAAATTATTTTGAGTGATCTTAGTACTTATGAGTTATTTTGCTGAAATATTTCACTGTCAGGTAACCATTTTATTTAGTGCCTTTAGGTATAGTGTGTAAAAAAAATAAAATCCCTGTGAAGGTAGAACCATCTGGGGTGCCTGGGACCAGACAGATGGGCCTAGAGCCCAGTCAGTGAGCGAGTGGCCCACCTGGCCGTGTGGGAGTGAGCGTGGCGCTCAGGGCCTCGGGCTCTGCTCCAGCCGTGCAAACAGCTTGCTTTCTGTGTCTGCACCATTTACCCCCTTCCCGTGGTGGGCCCGGCCCAGCGTGGGGCCCCCGGACTCGTTCCCTGGGCTCACCTGCTGTGTTCTGACCCCTGCAGTCTACCCCGATGGCAGAGTCTGCATTTCCATCCTTCACGCCCCGGGCGACGACCCCATGGGCTACGAGAGCAGCGCCGAGAGGTGGAGCCCCGTGCAGAGCGTGGAGAAGATCCTGCTGTCGGTGGTGAGCATGCTGGCAGGTAATGTCCCGAGGCCGCCGGGCCGTGCCGCGGCAGGCAGGCCGCACAGTGGCTGCGTCTCCGTCCTCCTGTGGTTCTTCATAATTCATTTCTGGTCGTGGTTTATTTACATATGCTGTTTGCTACTTTTTCGTTGAATTGTTTGTATGTGCTTTTCCAAGTGTAAGCACACTTCATAATTACAGCTTCATGTTGTATGTGTTGTATGTTGACCACAATTAACCGGGCTCCAGGCCTCAGGCATAGCGACCGTGGCGTGGGTGTTGATTGGGGCACCTGCTGTGTCGCAGATGCTGGGTCCTGGAGTTTCAAGGCTCAGGGTGCCCTAGACCCCAACTTTAAGGCCCGCTTTCTGAAGGGACTTTCCACATCCACCTGTGGTTGCCCGTCACCCATACATCCTGAGATGGAGACACACACAGGGGCTGTCGGGCGGGTTTGTCTGGGATGAGTTTAGAGCATGGAGGAGATAACAAGGTAAGGGGGAGCAAGAGGCATTTGGGGTGAGGCATCTGGCTCTCGTGGGAGTCCTGCCAGCACTGGTTCTGGCTCGGGCCCAGCTGGGGGCAGGGGAGCCCTGCAGAAGTGTGCTCACCTGGAGCCCGAGTCCCGGTGGGGATGCCAGGCCTTGCAGCCGTGTGCCTGTTGGCCTGGGAGGAAAGGATTTCCAGCAGGCGGGGAGGTGGCTGTGGGCCGCGAGGAGGGCTGTGCTTGGGAGACTCGGGCTCACCGATGTGCAGGGTGGCTCCCGGGTTTCCGACCTCAGTGCCTGGGTAGAGGGCTGCTGTCTCTGGGGACAGGAATCCAAAGGCGCAGGAGTGGGAATGTCCATCCTCGGGGGCTGTCCACCCTCAAGAGCTGCTCAGCCGAGGCCAGGTGTGGTGAGGGTGCGAGGTCATGTCTGCATAGGACGGTGGGTGAGGGGCAGGGCAGACAGGATGAGAAAGGGCATGTGGAAGGAGAGGCCTCCTCACAGGAGCCTAGGGAGGAACGATCTAGAAAACCCGGAAGAAATGAAACGAGCGAGAGTTGGAGGAGGCCGATCGTGCTGTGGGAGGCCCAGAGGAGGAGGCCCGGGAGTCCCCGTGGGCTCCTGGTGTCCCGCGATGTCAAGGACCTCCGTGCGTGTGCATGTTCGAGGGCGGAGGCACTCAGCTCTCCAGGCACAGAGTGCGTCAAGTGAGGGTGTGGATGCTCACGGTGTGTGGGCCCCCCAGAATGTGTGCCCGGCTGGTTCCACTGCCTTCACATGTCAGCTGTAAATCATACCATGACAAACGTTTTTGCTATAAATTCTTTTTTTAGAAGTTTTTATTTATTTTTAAAGATTTATTTACTTATTTTAGAGAGTGGAGAGAGGCAGAGTCCCAAGCAGATTCCTAAAAGGTTTTAATGTAGGGGTGCCTGGGCAGCTCCATTGGTGGAACATCATCCAACCTTTTTTTTTTAAAGAATCTTTTTTTAAAGATTTATTTATTTATGAGAGAGGCAGAGACACAGGCAAAGGGAGAAGCAGGCTCCCTGCGGGGATGCCGATGGGGGACTCAGTCCCAGGATCCCAGGGTCATGCCCTGAGTCAAAGGCACATGCTCCCCTACGGAGCCACTTGGGCGTCCCAGCCTCCAAGTCGCGATCTCAGCTCAGGTCTCCGTCTCAGGGTCGTGAGTTCAAGCCTGGTGTGGGGCTCTCCTCTCTGGGTATGGAGCTTGCTTTAAAAAAATAAAAGCTTTTAATGTATTCCTCACACACTCCCTCTGAGTACGTGTCCTGTGCTCTGAGCTACCTTCCAGCCATGTCACTGCACCCAGCTCGGCCGTGCCCTGCCGCCCACTGGCGCCCTCTGTCCTGGCTTTAGGAGGCTGTGAGCCGTCTGGGTCTGGGGAGTGGGGCTGTCACAGGTGCTGGGTGGGGGTGGGGCTGGCTCGCTCCGTGCTTGCTTGCTCCCTGCGGCAGGCCTGGCCAGGGTCCCCAGAGCACACCCCCTCTCGGGGCCTGCAGGCCGCCCAGTCCTCCACCTCCCTTGTAGCACTGAGTTTGGAAGGACACAGGTGTGGATGTTCATGGTGTGTAGGCCCGCTGGGCGGTGTGCCCTCTGAGGGCCCGTATCACCGTGTCCCCTGCACACCCGCTGCCCTGCACTAGGCCTCATGCACACGACCTGGTGAGGAACGGTTGTGGAATAAACAGGAGGAACGCAGACCCGGTGGCCGCGGAGGCAAGCGTGGCCGGGGTGAGGGAACGGCTGGGGTCGTGCGGGCCGCCGTGCTGGGCTCTGGGCTGCCTTTTCTGCTCTGACCCAGCGCTTCACAGGGCCGTGTTCCAGCTCCCGGCCCCGCAGGCCCCGGCTGCCTGTCTGCGTGTGTCCTGGTCTGTCTGCAGCGCCTGCTGGGGTCAGGTGTCCACCGGGCCTGACACCGACCTCATGTCGTCCTCTGGCCGGAGCTGGGGGCGTCTGTAGCCCGCTGTCTGGCGGGGGCCCAGTGTTTCTAGAGCGAGACACATGACACAGGTTGGCTCTTCGAGACACTCGGGAGGTGAGGATCACGAGGTGGGTCTTTGTGCCTCGTGCGCGTGTCCCTGACATCACGCAGCCTCTCAGCCCCCCTCCCTCAGGCAGGCTCCTGTCTGTCTCTGATAGAGTGGACTTCCTCCCGCAGGTGTCACACACCAGTGGCGCTCGCTTGCTTCTGGGACGCAGCTCCGGGATGACCGACGCCCGGGGGTTTCTCAGTGGAACGGAAGACCTCACCAGGCCCCTGCCTTCCAGAGCCCTTTTCACACTGAGCGCGTCTCCTTCTCTTTCAGAGCCCAACGATGAAAGTGGCGCTAACGTGGATGCTTCCAAAATGTGGCGGGATGACCGGGAGCAGTTCTGCAGGGTCGCCAGGCAGCTGGCACAGAAGTCCCTGGGGCTCTGAGGCCCACCCTGGCGCACACGCAGACATGGCGCCCAGCCGTGGCCAGTGTTTCTCTGCTGAACACCTAGTGACAGTGACACTCTGTGCTGGTACCAAAAAAGGCAAAGCTTGCAGAACCACAGCATCTGTTTTTTTCCCTACCTTTCCCGCTCCAAACAGGCTTCTCTTCTGAAATTATGATTCATGTAGGATGACAGCTGGATGCAGTTTTACCGTATTCCTGGCAAGGCGGTTCGGGTAGATGGTGAAAGCCGTCCCCGCCTCCTCTCCCCGCCGGAGCGGAGCGCCCGCGGTCAGCGGCCTCCCTTTGGTCGCAGTTGGTGAGGGCGTGAGGGCGTGTGTGCGCCGCACTCCCGGGGGCTAGAACCAGTAATGCTCCTTCTGAAGAAGCGGCCACGCAGCCAAAGCAGAGGGGGGGCGGGACGGCTCCGTGGGGGCCCCGTTCCCTGTGTGTCCAGGAGGGGGACGCAGCTTCGTTCCCGTGCTTTATAGTACTTCATACGTGTTCTCCTTATAATCCCGTTACGTCTTGTTTGTTTTGTTTGTTGTGTATCACAAACTATAGGAGTTTTCAGGAAATAAATGCTTTTTAAAAATATGGATTAATGAGAAATGGGATGCATGAGAAAGAGAGGTTTACTGCTGGGTATAAAGACTGACTTTCTTCCCGGTCACGTTCAGCCAAGATTTACAGTGATGTCCTAACTGACTCGCACGTCACTAGGGCAGGAACACGCGAGACTGGAAGTTGTCGTTTCTTCTGGATCCGTAGGAGTTTCTTCTCCATCCAGACCCTGGGAGCTCAGAGGTTCCGTACCCTGTGGTGGCAGCAGGAACAGTAACTACCGAGTCAGAATTGTTCCTTGCAGTTTTGGTGTCGGAAGGGAACGTACAGCCTTAATGAGAGCAGAGCGCAGAGGCGTGCCTTACCCCCGACCTTGGCAGGCCAGACCTTGGCACGGCGTGGCGTGGGGAGGGGGTCCCCGGACCCCAGGACCCCCGGGCGGAGGTGGGGCACTGAGTTGTGGTCTGTGACCTCGCTGCAGCCCCGAAGCTCGCCAGCGCCAGGGGCTCCGCTATAAGCAATACCAGATCTGTTGCATGCAGAGTCCAGTATTTGGCCTGTTCCAGACAGGCTGGGTTTAAATGGGAATTTCTATTTTTGAAATAAGGGACCGTCTGTAAGACATTCAGTAGGCTACACTCGACGTCATCCCTTCCCTCCCTCGTACGCGGGGGTCCCGTCCTGCTGAAACCTGACCTTGTTTCTCAGTGTTGACAAATACTGGTGGAAGGGGCCCATCCACGCTGGGCTTCTGTGAGGAAACCAGATTCTTCGGGGGGGGGGCGCATTTCAGATTTGACGTTCAGTACAAGAACCTGTATCTGGAAGGGCATCAGGAGAGGAGAGGTTTTGCACCCGGATGGTATTTGTGGGCCTCTCCACCCGGAGGGAAGGAGAGGTTGGCGGGAACGTGGCCTGTGGAGGGCGTCAGCAGGGGCCGCGGCGGGGGCGGGGGCGGGGCCTTCCATGGAATCTGGAGAAGGAAGAGGAGTCTCTTTGCAAACAAAGTATTTTTATTCAATTGTATTTATTAAATGGAAACAAAGAAGCTCATGTTGTCCTCACTCTGGTGGAGTTTAATTACTATGTTAAAAATAAAGATATATTTTCCCCCTAGTCTGCTGGTATTTTTCTTTGTTGAATTTCATGTAATCCTGTGACAATCCAAGGCCCAGAGGCCCCACAGCGGGGTGACCCGAGGAGCCGTGGGAGCGGCGCTCTCCTGGCTTCTCACCGCCGTCCTCCGCCCTCTCCCCTCTCCCATGGGTGCAGGGGCGCTGTGGCCAGCCTCTCCTTGGAGTGCGGCGCCCACCGGGCCGTGAACCTGGCGGGGGGAGCCGCCAGCGGGGCGTTGAGGCCACCCGGGCTCTGCAGACATCAGAACGCAGGCGACACGCCGACTCTGAAGCGGCCGCTGCTGTTGACCCGCCTCCGAATCGGGTTCCTGAGGGCGAGGCTGGGGCCTACAGGTGCCTTCCCGGGGCCGCCTCGGTGGGGGGGGCGAGGATCACGGCCGCCCTCAGCTAGGACGGGGGGACTCCCCGCGCCGCCCTCGGCACCACCCCCATCCTCCCCTCGCCAGCCACCCCCCACCCCCACCCCGGCACTTGCCAAGCTGACCTGGTGGCCGCCCTCCCCTGTCCCTCGGGCTCCTGCTTCTGCTATCGAGGGTGGGGCCCTGGAGCCCTCCCTAGTCACCTGCCGAGTCCCCACCACCTCCCCACGGGGCTTCCTCATCTGAACGAGGGGAGGCAGGCCCGGCGTGGGGACCCTGTCGCAGCAGGCAGGTGGCCGTGCTGCTGGTGGAGGTGGCCCTGCCAGCCCGAGGACACGTGCTGTCCTTTCTGCTGACTTTCCTCCGACCGAGCTAGCCTTGCTGGGGGGGGGGGGGGGGCAGCTGTAGATGAGAGGAGCGGCGTGGGAGGCAGGAAGAGCGTGGGATGCGTAGCCGGCCGGAGCGGGCTCTCATGGCGCAGGCAGGTGGGGCTGGCCCTACTGGGTGCCCCCCGTGGGTGCTGCCGACGTGGGTGCCTGCAGAGCCCCGGGCCTTTCTGTGGTTCTAAGGTTTTCAACTTCTCGTCCCCGGGAGTCCCAGGGCGTCCTGGTGCTGTCCTCTCGAGGTGGTGGGAGGCAGAGTGTGTCCCTGGGAGCCGGGCTGGGCTTGGGGACCTGATCAGAAGGGGGCTCAGCACTTGGGGCTGGGCAAGCGGGGTGGCTGGGGCCTGGTGTGCAGAGGACGCGGTGGGCCGTGGGGGGAACGGGGCTGGGCTGAGTTGGTGGCAGACTGTGGGACCGTGCTGTGTCTCGGGCTGCTGCGTGGTCGCCCTGCACACGAGCTCCCTGCCCAGGGTGGGGGCTGCTTCTCCTCCTCCCACGTGGGGAGGCCTGGGGGGTCGGTGCTCCCGAGCTGTGGGACCAGCCTGCCCTCTCCAGGCCCGGAGTGGGGCTGGCGGGCCACAGGGGGGCCGGGCCCCATGGGCTGGGGGACAGGCCGGGCCCTTGGCCCCGCAGTGAGCCTGCGTGAGCGTGTGAGTGTGTGGATGGCGGCGACACCCCGCGCGCCCGCCTGCGGGGAAGCAGCGGTGACAGCTCCCTTTCATGTGGTGTGTGCGTGCGCGCGCGTGTGCACGTGGGCTCACCCTCCTGGCAGAGGACCTGACGCTGGAACCCGTTCAGGTGGAAGCAGGAGACCGAGGGATTGTCTTGTGCTAATGGCTCTTTGAAATCCCGGGTAATGCGCTAAATGAGCTGGAACCACATTAAACAGTCGCAGCTCCGGGGCAGAGCCGGCTGGGGCTCTCGGGGCTCTCGGCTCTCGGGGCTCTCCCGCCCCGCCCCGCCCGGTGGCAGCGCTCCCCCTGCCAGGGCCCCGGGGGCCACCCCCGCGGGCACGCCCGCCCCCATGAAGACTTCTGCCTGACGCGTGGGTGCAAGGGTGCACGGGTGGGCGCCCGTCAGCACGCACGCCCACCCGCGTGCACACCCGTGCACCTGCACTCAGGCTCCTCCGGGGCGCGGGCCCTGTGGCGTCGGGGTCTGCTCGCGGGCTCCCTGCCCCCCGCCCTCCGCGGGAAGCACCGGCCTGCAGGTGGGGGGTCTGGCCTGGGCGGAGACGCCTGCTGGGGCAGCCCCTGCTGTGGCGGCAGCGGGGATGCGTGTGGCCAGGACGAGGGCCCAAGACCTGGCCGTCGGAGGCCGCCTACAGGGGCCGGGGCCTGGCGGGGGTGCCGCGGCTGCCGAGGGCCTGGGAGCTGTGTTCGTGGCTGCACCTGCGGCGCTGCGGCCACCTGCCCCCTCTGGCTGCGTGACCCTGGATGCGCCCCCTTCCTGGAGGCTTCTGGCTGCAGTGGCCCAAACCAGCCCCGTTGGTGTGCGGCCAGTCGATCCCCGTCAGTGTGTCACGGGGCGCCCGGCCTCCAGGCAGCCGGCGAGGCCTGCACACGTGACGGCCGTCACGCGGGCACGAGGCTGTGCTGCCTAACCCTAACCCTCCCGTGGGCCCGGGCAGGCGCGGCGCGGGCTCAGAGCCTGGGGCCCAGCAGGATGGGGGCTGACGGGGTGGGGCCGTGGGCGGGGCTGCTCAGGTGGGGAGCTTCCTGCCCTGGCAGGTGCACGCCCCGCCACACGCTCACACACCGCACATCCACACGTGCACGCTGAAGCCCCGTGCACTCGCCTGCACACCTGCACCCTCCCACGGTGGCACACCGCACGCCTGCAGACTGGCTCCCTCACCCCACACACCACACGCCCTGATACACGCGTACCCTTACCCCTGTCCACTCCCGCACAGCTGCACCCCTGCAGGCCTGGCTGCACAGTGGGGTGCGTGTGCTGTCTGGGTGCAGGCGCAGTAGGGGGATGCCGTCCCCACCACCGAGAACACGGGGCCCTGGAGCGCGCCCTGCTCTTCGTGTCTGGCCCTGGGACTGGGAGGGCCCCCTTGGTGTGGTTGATGCTGACGGGCGTCCTGTGACGCTGCTGCCCCTCGGGGGCAGCACCCCGGTCACCCCGCCTGGCTGGGGTCTCCTCCAGTGGTTCTGCGCCCGCGCAGATGAGCGGGGACCCGGCTTCCTTTGGCCCTGGCGTCGGAGCCAGAGTCCTCGTTCTTTCTTCTCGTAGGACAACCTGTTCCCTGAAAGGTTCATAGGATTCAGTTGCTAAGCTCCTGGGCCTGCTGCTCAATTTGGGGAAACTTTTTTTTTTTTTAAACATTTAAAATATCTATGGCCTTATGTTTCTTATAGATGGCATGCATCTATAAGATACATTAAAATTTTTTTAAAATTTTGTTATTAGGGCAGCCCCGGTGGTGCAGCGGTTTAGCGCCGCCTACAGCCTGGGGTGTGATCCTGGGGACCCTGGATCGAGTCCCACATCGGACTCCCTGCATGGAGCCTGCTTCTCCCTCTGCCTGTTCCTCTGCCCCTCTCTCCCTCTGTGTCTCTATGAATAAATAAATGAAAAAAAATTTTTTTTTAAATTTGTTATTATTACTACTTAAAACATTTTTTTTATTTTGTATTTTTTAAGTAATCTCTGCACCCAGCATGGGGCTTGGACTCCTGACCCCAAGATCGAGAGCTGTGTGCTCTTCCCACTGAGCCAGTGGGGCATCCCAGTTTCTATTTTTTTTTTTAATGATTTTTTATTTATTTATTCATGACAGACACAGAGAAAGAGAAGCAGAGACACAGGCAGAGGGGGAAGCAGGCTCCCTGCAGGGAGCCCAACACAGGACTCGATCCTGGGTCCCCAGGATCACACCCCGGGCTAAAAGTGGCGCTATACTGCTGCGCCACTGGGGCTGCCCTATTGTTTTTTATCAGATCTGACAATTTCCATCTTTTTTTAAATTTCTATCTTTTAATTAGTGTAATTATGGGGGGTTTTCGTTTAAAGATTTCATTTATTTCAGAGAGAGGCAGAGCACAAGCAGGGGGGCAGAGGGAGAAGCAGTGTCCCTGCTGAGCAGGGAGCCCAACACAAGACTTGATCCCCGGGATCGCGACCTGAGCCGAAGGCAGACACTGAGCCACCCAGGCGCCCCGTGTAATTATGTTTAATGTAATAATTGAGATGTTTGGATTTCGGTCTTCTGTTGTTGTTGTTGTTTTTCTTTGCTTTCTGTTCGTCCCCTCTAAGTGCTTGTGACTTTGCTCTGGCTTTCCTGCCGTCGTTTGGATTCTTGGAATAATTATTAGTATTCCATTTAGCTTAATTTGCTTTTTGTTTTTATTTCAATTTTATTTTCTTAAGTTAAATTTTTAAATTAATCACAGGACAAACACATTAACAGTTTCTTGGTGTTATAAACCATTTTACAATTTTGAAATAATTTTCCCATATACCAATTAAACCCTCAACAACATCCCTGTGAGGTAGGCAGGGTTGGTGTTATTTTTCTATTACTGAGAACTAGGTTCAGAGGTGAAGTAAGGTCACATAGCTGGCAAGTGATGGGAGCCAGGGCTAGATCCTAGGCTTTTTGACATGCTGCTTCCCTGAGAACACTCAAGTAATGATATCCTATGCTATATGATGAACATCCTTCTCCTATTGTGACCGGACCTGTTTTTATAAGTTTGATACCACCTTTTCCCTAATATCCAAAAACACTCAAACTGTGATAAGACAGGTCCTTTCGGTCCCTGGACTATTTGTCTTCAATGTGTCAAGCACCATCCTAACATGAAACTTCCCTGTGCTTTAAGTTTGAGGATCCTTGGCTGTAAGTTCTAAATCATGATATATGAAAATCTATTTTAGAAAACTCTGCCAAAGTATTCCTATATTGAATATGTCAAACTTACTTGAAAACAACAGGCCTATTTGTATTTTTGAAAGCTCGGCAATCTTTTCCCCTAAGACGTTTACATGTGTATAAGTGGAAAATGGTGAAAGGTGCTGAGCAACATTACCGAGAAACCTATGCATAGTACACCTAAGTGCAGGTCACGTTACACTGATTTGATTTTGTCGTTGGCCTTCTAGGGGATTTTCAGGTCTGATCCCATCTCATGTACGATATCCTCAGCAACAAGCTAGAAAAATGAATTATACCAATAGAAGGGTTCAAGCAGTAGAGATCGTAGCATATATGTATGGTAGAAAGGAAAAAAACACTTGCTCTTTAATGGTTTCTGCCTAGGTCCAGTGTAAATATACTTTTCAAGGCAGATTTTAAGCTGTGGCATCTTCTCTGTTAAATTTAGACACGTGAAATATGGAGTTATCAACTTGCAATATAAGACAAACTGTAACTGATGCCAAACTACCGTTTTTTTTTTTAAGATTTTTCTTATTTATTTATTAATAGAGACACAGAGAGAGAGAGGCAGAGACACAGGCAGAGGGAGAAGCGGGCTCCATGCAGGGAGCCTGATGGGGGACTGGATCCTGGGTCTCCAGGATCACACCCCGGACCGCAGGCGGTGCTAAACCACTGCACCACTGGGGCTGCCCCAAACTACCTGTTAAAAGCAGAGTAAAGCTCAAACAGCATAAAAGGCAATGGATAAAGCCCAACTGCTCTAGTACGGAGAGAAAGAAAGCAAAGCAAACCTTTAGGCATGTAAAGCAGGTTTTAAAAATAGGAAAATGACACTGAACTGTATTATCAGGGATTAGACTTTTTATTTATTTATTTATTTATTTTTATTTATTTGTGATAGTCACACAAGAGAGAGAGAGAGGCAGAGACACAGGCAGAGGGAGAAGCAGGCTCCATGCACCGGGAGCCCAACGTGGGATTCGATCCTGGGTCTCCAGGATCGCGCCCTGGGCCAAAGGCAGGTGCCAAACTACTGCACCACCCAGGGATCCCCAGATTAGACTTTTTAAATTCGGGGTTTGGCCTTCTAAGAGTATTGGTGGAAACTCAGGCCCATGGGGAAGACGTGGTACAGAAAATGAATGGGATCTAGAAACTGGGTTGAGGAGGTGGGAGGTTAGGGAATACCAAGAAACAAATACACTCAAAATAAATTTAGAATCCCTTTAAATCCATCCTTTCCGAAAATATCTCCTAAGTTTAGAGATTCAGTCAAAAAAGTTGGTGAAAGTGAAAATTGTGACTTTTTTTTACCTTACAAAAGAAAGTATTTGAATGTAAATTAGAAATCATGCTGTTAAAGATTAGCCCACGGATCAGGCTGTAGAAGCTGATACATGCAGAAAACTGCTTCCAAATATAAAACTGTTAAAGAATTCAACGTTAATCAAAATACTAGGAAACAAATGCTTTTTTACTTGAAACCTAATGAAAAAGCATTGGTAAGCTCACTTAAGATACCTGACAGTTTAAAAAAAAAAGAAATCTCACAGTTTAAGCTAATGTGAAAATCGCTGCAGCTACTTTTACGTTTTCTAGGATAAAACCTGAGAAGTTTAGTATAACGGGCTCCAAACCAACTACACATTTGAAACGCATCCTGATGGTATTCCTTTTTTTTTTTTTTTTAATTTTTATTTATTTATGATAGTCACAGAGAGAGAGAGAGGCAGAGACACAGGCAGAGGGAGAAGCAGGCTCCATGCACCGGGAGCCCGACGTGGGATTCGATCCCAGGTCTCCAGGATCGCGCCCTGGGCCAAAGGCAGGCGCCAAACCGCTGCGCCACCCAGGGATCCCGGTATTCCTTACATAGGATCATTATCGTCATCACCTTCGTAGTTTCTCTTCAGTGGGTCTGAGTCACTGGCCATTTTCTGGGATGAAACCATGTTGGAGGTAATGAGCATATTTCGGGGCCCAATTACTGAAGGATTAATCAGAATATTTTGAACTGCAGTAGTTGCAGGGTGTCGACTGAGAATGTGGAATCTGCACCGTAAGTCTTTGGCTCGTCACTGACACTGGAGGTGCAGCTTGGGGACAGGTGCTGTCCATGGGGCTGCTACAGCGGAACCGGCCTCCCTTGGTTAGGTCCCTTCACTTAAGGACTTGGGCCTGGTGGAGCTGTTGAGCAGCCTCTGTCAGGTGCAGTCTGGGTCCTGCAGAATGGCTGAATCAGGGTTAAAGGGGTTTGATTTTTCTGCCTCGCAATAGCTAGTAAAAATAACCTCTTGGGGGAGGAGAAGTCAAGGATGGATCAACGCAACGGGTAAGGCTGGCGATCGATCAACGCCAGCCTTACGTCATCGGCATCAACATTAGGTTTCTTAGCAGGACTCCAATAAATTTTTGCGTCATCCAGAATGGTGGTCACATATCGGAAAGCAAATTCCAACATTTGATTCATAACCGCTGGTTCATACTCCGTGACTCCCATATCCTTCAAGGTTTGTGCCATTACCGAGGCATCTCTCGGAGCGTTGGGAGGCGCCACCTTGCCCGACTGCATGTTATCCTGCCACTAATCTGCTTTTTAAATATAATCTATCTGCATGAGCAGTAAATACATTGCATTTGATCGTGGGACATATTCCTCCCTCAGCCGTTGCCCTGGGGCTTGCAGTATCCCCGCCTCACCCTCCGATCTCCTTAGGGTCACCAGAGCCACACGGGACCTGGTGGGCCCTGGGAGCTGTCACCCGAGGCACAGCTGCCCCACCAGGCCGCCCTGACACCACGCCGGCCTTTGCCGTCAGCAGTCCTGCTGAGGGATCGGGGGAGCAGAAGAGCGTCAGCCCCCCTGGGAGCCTGGGAGCCGCGATTCCTCTTTCCCTCCCCGCGTGGGGGCGAGGGGGGCGGATGGGCTGTGCCGTGGCCTTTGCTCCCCAAGGCCACCCCCTGGGCCCGGGCTGCCCCCTGCAGACCTCGCTGCCCAGAGGCCAGGCCGTGGCAGTCCTGTCGCCTCCTGTGTCCCCCCGCTGGCCTCTGCCCACGTAGGCCGAGACGTTGGCCAAATCCCGGCCTTTCACCGGCAGCTCTTGGGCGGTTTTCCCCGCACGGGTGTCTTCGTCTGCCCAGTCGCCTGGCCTGTCGCGCGGCCCCACAGCCGCCCTGGTCCTTCCGGACCCACGGCCTCCTGCCTGCCCGCTGTCCCGCACCACGCGTGCGCTTCCCTCCCCCTGACGGCGGCTGCTGCTGCTCCGACCGGGCCGTCCCAAGCTCTGCCACTTGTCCAGCGCTCGCCCTGGCGCGTGCTCTGCCGTGGACACCATCCCCGGGCAGGGCCCCGCAGCCCCCGCGGCCTCATGTTCCCGTCCCTGCGGCTCACAGTGGGACACCAGTCCTGTCCCTGCCCAGAGACACGGGCCTGGTACCTGTCTGCTGTGCTGGCCCAGGCCCAGCTGACATGCCAGCCACGGTGGGCCGCCTGGGGCCCCGGGAGGAGAGGCCGCCCCAGGTCTGCGTGTCCAGGCTTACCCAGCGGGCCGTGGGCTGCACGCGCCGTCACGTCGGTGCGTGGGAGGACCCCTGCGCGGCCGCCACTCGGCACACTGCAGCAGCGACGCGCCAGCTCCCACCAGCTGGCCAGCCTGCCGCGCCAGGCCCGGTCCCCGGCCCGCTCGCCAAGCCGTGCTAGGAGCTTGCATTTTCATGTACCCTCGAGAGAATGATTAAAAAGTAATTAACCTAACTTTAGCCTGATTGTCCTAATAAATTAGCCACATGAATCATCTGCCGTGTGCCAGCCTGCACATGCTCGACGTCCAGGGGAGCGTCCCCATGGGAAGACGGCGCCCACCGCCAGGGGAGGGGCCTGGCCGCCTCAGTCGGCAGGGAGTGCAACCCCGCACACACCTGCTGCTGTCTCCCCAGACCGGGGGCATCAGGGGTCAGAGGGCATCAAGGGTCCAGGGGCATCAGGGGTCAGGGGCCACCAGGGGTCCAGGGCCACCAGGGGTCAGGGGCATCAGGGGTTGGGGCATCAGGGGTCAGAGGGCATCAAGGATCCAGGGGCATCAGGGGCCAGGGGCATCAGGGGTCATGGGCATCAGCTGTCAGGGGGCATCAGGTGTCTGAGGGCATCAGGTGTCTGGGGACATCAGGGGTCAGGGGGCATCAGGAATCGGGGGCATCAGGGGTCGGGGGCATCGGGTGTCCGGTGGCATCAGTGGTCCGGCAGCATCAGGGGTCAGCGGGCATCAGGGTCCGGGTCGTGCCATCACAGCCGAGGCTGCCTCGGGGGCCGAGAACCCCTCCTGCCCCGAGCCCCCGCACGGCCCCCTGCCCAGCCCACGGCCGGGGGGCCTGCCCTGGGGGTAGGGTGATCCTCTGGTGCCAGGCCCAGGGTCTCGGGGTCGGTCTTGGTGGCCACCGTGCTGCTATCGATGCCTCCAGACCGCCTGCGGCATTGCGGATCCCGGGGGAGACCTGCGTCGGTCCCCGGCTGGGCCCAGGGCGGTGCAGGGGCCCCCAGGCCGCGGGGGCTGCGCCTCACAGGGCTGCGCAGACTGCGGCTGAGCCCCCTCCACGTGGCCTCCCAGAGGCGGCAGCGGCTCCGAGCACGTGCGCGGGGCGGCCACGTCCGGCCACCCACGAAACCAGAGGCCCTGCTGATTGAGTAAAAGTTTCCGTCCCCGCCCTGACACACGTGCGTAAGGCTCGGTCCCCACGCCTGACGCGACGTGAAAACACACGCGGTTTCACCGTGGCCGCGCGGGTCTGGGCTTCCGTGCGCAGGCTGGCGGTGTTGGACGTGGCACTCAGCGCACACCCTCGCCATTTACACGTTGGACGTTCGTCCCACACATTTTATGTTTTTCACCTGTGTCTTTTTTTAATTCACCTGTATTTCAACAAAATCCCTACTTACGTTATTCACAGTTGTCATTAAATTAGTATCTATTAACAGTGCTGGTCTAAAATAGCTTTAAAAACTCCAATTATGTTCAAAGTGTTCAAAATGTGAATGTGGGGCAGCCCGGGGGGCTCAGCAGTTTAGTGCCGCCTTTGGCCCAGGGCGTGACCCCGGGGTCCTGGGATTGAGTCCCCCATCGGGCTCCCTGCACAGAGCCTGCTTCTCCCTCTGCCTGCGTCTCTGCCTCTCTCTCCTCTCTGTGTCTTTCATGAATAAATAAATTTAAAAAAATCTTTAAAAAAATGCAAACTATAATTCGTAAAACAAATTATAATGACTATAAAAGGTCAATAAAAATGATTAAAGTTAAACTTTTGAAACTCGGATTCTTACGGGTGCGACCTGAATGTTCCGCGTGCAATGTCCCCGCTGCCGCGCACGCCGGTCTGGACTGACCCCCGCAGGGCGTTCCGGGGTGTGAACTGCCCCCTGGATGACCCGAGGTCCGCTGCGGCTCCGGAACAGCCCCCGAGGCCCCGGAAACCGCGGACGTGGGCCGGTGGCCGCAGGACCCGGAGGGCGCCGTGCAGGGCTGTGCTGGGCGGGAGCAGGTGCCGGTGGTGGCCGTCCCTGCTCCTCCGTGAGCGTGCTGTCCGCGCTGGGACCTGGGGCGACGTGTGGCCCAGGCCGAGGCCTCAGCCCTGCCCCTGGGGGGTCACTTTGCTCACAGCCTGTGGCTGGAGGCGGCCGCCTGATGCTCTGCACCCAGGAGGGGCCCGCGGGCCTGGCAGGAGGGGAAGAGCGGTGCCCACGCCTCGCCCCACGCACGGCTTAGCCGGGCTGGCCTCCCGAGCCCTCCGTCGCCCTCCCTCGCCGGCGCCAGCGCTGGGGGCACAGCGGGAACCGGGGTGTCTCCAGGCGGAGCCCCCAGCCGAGGTCCTGCTCAGCTGCAGTTTCTTTAAGCTCCTAGTGTCCTTTCGGCCTCGGCAGCTGCACGTCCCCTGTCGGCCCTTCGACGGCCCCGGTCCCCTTCTGTGCGTCAGGCCGACGGGCACGTGGGACAGCGCCTGCTCCGGGAGCACAGGGTCCCCGTGGCCGGGAGCACGGTGCCCCGCATCCCCGGTGTGTCCGTGGGGGCCACCAGGAAGGCGGCGGCGACCTCCGCCCCGGTTCCCCGCCCGGCAAGCCTGCTGCGTGCAGCACGGCCTCGGGGCGGCGGCGGCGGCTCTGCCCCTGCCCTTCGCCATCCCGCCGCGGGTGAGCCCATCGCCCACGGAGGCGCGATCCTCGGGGAGTGTTTGCCTTTGCCCCTGCCAGCTGCAGGGCGCCACCCGCCCCTTCCCCTCAGGCGCCCTGCGGTGCCCGTGCTGGCGGCTGTGGCTTCGGATGTGCTCACTGCTCCCCGCATGGGTTCCCCCTGCGCTCGCGGCTCTGATCGCCCGGTGGGGTGGCCCCTTGGGGGCCCTGGCCTCAGGGGCATAGGGTCTAGGAGACCCCGCCGTGGGGGCCGTGGGGCCTGCCCGCTGTCTGGTGAGCCCCGGTGGGGGGCATGGACACGGCGCGGAGGGGACTGGGCTCCTCCCCGCCCCCAGCCAGCCTGGCCCCGGGGCGCCGACCTCGGGGCACCTCCCCGTGCCCCTGCCGCTGCCCCTCCCGCAGCTGCCGCCCTCACTGGCCTCCCTCTAGGCGGGAGCCTGCGCCCCGCACACGCCCCACGTGCTCCGACCCCCCCACGCGCCCCTACGTTGTGCCCCTCATCTGGATCACGGCCACGGCCTCTGATTACAAAACAAGTGAAAAACGTTTTAAGATTCTTAATGCAAAATCCATTTCTGATCATTTCGGAAAATCAGTTGGAAAAACGAGGAAAGGTGAAGGTCAGCGACGCGGAGCCACTGCCTAGGCCCGCCTCACCCCTGCTCTCGCCGCTCGCTGGGCCGCGCGTGTCCTGGAGCGTCCCCCTCCGTGGAGCCACCACCGTGGGCTCCTCAGCCCTCCACCCGGGGTCCGGGCTACTCCTCGGCGATGGGACCGCTGCTGCAGGCGGCGGGGAGGCCACGTCCACGCACCGTCGTGGGCCATGCTGGTCTGCTGAGTGGGCGCTGGAGGCCCTGCAGGGATGCGTCGGGGGCCATGGGCCTCGCCCGGCGCTCAGGACCCCCGCTCCTCCGGCGTGCCTGGGTGCTCCAGCCCTGGGTCTTCGGGACTCTTCTTCGTCACCCCAATCTTGCTCATAAACTCAAATTTTAAAAATTAAAAAAGTAATTTGGACTTTGGGGCGTCCGAGGGGCTCAGCCGGTTGAGTGTCGGACTCTTGGTTTCAGCTCAGGTCATGATCTCAGGGTCGTGGGGTCGAGTCCCGTGTGGGGCTCTGTGCACTGCAGGGGGTCAGCTTGGGCTTCCCTCTCCCTCTGCCCCCCCCCCCCAAATGAATAAGTGAATCTTTAAAAAATTTTTTTTGATTAGGGAATCTCACGGTCAAAACGATATGTTTAGTTCATTGCAAAATACTAAAAATATCCTCCCACGGGCCTCACCCTGCTCGGGACCCAGCGCACCCCAGGCCCTTGGCTGCGCCCCTGCCTGCCTGCCTCCTCGGCTTCCCGCACCCCTGGGCCTCTCCTCAGGTGTCGCACGTCTCTCCGACCTCCCCGCTTCTAGATCAGGCCGTCCCCAGCAGCGCCAGGCCCCATTCGTTGTCTCCTGTCCGACTCTTCCAGCCCCCAGACGGGTGCGGCTCAGACCCGGTGCTCCCTGCGTGCTGACGGCCTGAGCGGCGCCCTCTGGTGCAGCGCAGCGGGTCCCCGTGTTCCCACCGGCTGCTGCGGGGGTGGGGGGTGTCCAGGGCCCCTGCGGGGGCGGGCGGGGGCTGGGTCCCAGCAACGCCGACCCACTGCCTGCTGCTCGCCAGTGCTTCGGCCTCACGTCTTTCCAGATGTGTCTTCTGTTCCCACCCGGGTTCTGCTTTACCGTTTCCCTCTTCAGTTGTGGTTTAAACTTGGCGTTGAACCCACTGCTCAGGTCCTTCATTCTGTGGCCGAGCAAGCGCGGCGGGCAGGGTGGCGGCTCTGGACGCTGTGCCAGCCCAGGCCGACGCTCGAGGGCACACCGTCCACAGGAGGCACTTGGCAGGTGCAATTAGGCTAGGGGTCCCGAGCTGTGAGGTGACCCGGCTTATCCCGGTGGGTCTGATGGCTCACGGGGTCCTCAGAGGAGGCGGCAGAGGGCCCGCGTCGGAGAAGGACGTGTGACGATGGAGCCCGGGGCTGCGAGTGGATTTCCCCTGGGGCTGCCTCGGCTTTAGCCCCACGAGAAGCCCAGGGTGTCCCTCTTAGGCCCGGTGAATCCCCTGCAGGCCTGGTGCGTCCCCCACGGGCCCGGTGCATCCCGAGGGCCCGGTGCATCCCCTGCGGTCCTGGTATGTCCCCTGCGGGCCCGGTGCATCCCCCGTAGAACCGGTGCATCCCCCCGTGGGCCCGGTGCATCCCCCTGCGGGCCCGGTGCGTCCCCCGCAGGCCCGGTGCGTCCCCCTGAGGGCCCAGATCGTGCACTGTGTCGTGGGAGCCCCCTGGCAGCAGGTTCATGCTTCTGTAGCAAACTAAGGGGACCCTGCGTGTGCAGGTTGTGTGGTTCCTTTTTTTTTTTTTTTTTAAGATTTATTTATTTATTTATGATAGACATAGAGAGACAGAGAGGCGCAGACACAGGAGGGAGAAGCAGGCTCCATGGCGGGAGCCCGACGCGGGACTCGATCCCGGGTCTCCAGGATCACGCCCTGGGCCAAAGGCAGGCGCCAAACCGCTGCGCCACCCAGGGATCCCCGGTCCTGTGGTTCCTGAGCGTCGGTCCCCCCCCGCCCCCCCGCCGTGGTTTCTGGTTTCTGCCGAGACTCGGAGCTTCAGACTTTGGCGTCTGCTGACTGTTCCCGCCGCGGAGGCTTTGACGGCCCGTCTCCACTTTCTGTGGATTTGGCCGGTCTCTGCTCGTGCCGCCGTGTGAACGTGTGTGCCCGTCCCTGGTTTGTGGGCACTGTATTGGGCTGTGCTGTGACAGCACGCTGAGGCCCAGGTCGTTACCTCCGTAGGTAGCGTGACTCACCCTGCGGGCGCCTGCAGACAGTGGGCGCGGGCCTCCAGGCCGAGGGCGCAGTGCAGGGGCGCTCCCCGGGGGCCCCGTGTTGGGGGGCTGCCTCCCGTGCTCCGAGCTGGGGGCTCCCAAACGCCTCCCCGGGGCAGGCCGACGCCCCTGGAGCAAAGCAGCTCCGAACGCTGGCCCCTGTCTCGGCCTTTGGGCCTTGCTGGGGCCCCAGCCCCGTGATGCCCTGTGCCTGTGGCCCTCGGCGCCGTCGGGGAGGCCGCAAGCTCGGTCCCTCTTCAGCGGGAGGAGGGAGGCTTCGGGCGAAGGTGGAGGCAGGGGCAGAGGCGCTGGTCCCCGGGCAGAGCGCACCAGGCCTGCGTCACTCACACCGCTGCAGCCACGGGCTTCCGCCCTGCACCGAGGCCACCCGGGAGGCACGCCCGCTGGTGCAGGAGCTGAGTGACTGGGGGAGGGCGCCGGCCGGGTGGCCCCCACGCCGTCATTCTGACGTCCATCACGGTCGCAGAGTGGCCGAGGGGCTGGCTGGGACCTGGGCCCAGGGGACGTGGGCCGGGTCTGGGTCCTCCGTGTGCAAGAGCGTGAGTGCGAGCCACAGCAGCCCTGGGTTACTGCTCGGGCGGGCAGCGCGGCCGCAGAGGCTCCCAGAGCGGGACCGTGGCGAGGGCCCGAGCGCCCGGGGCTTGACGGTAGGCGACACTGTGCGGTGTCCCGTAAGCGTGCCCGCCCCCTCACACACGCCCCGATGACCAGCCTGGGAGCAGCCCGCCGGCCGGGGACGCTGGGACAGGCCCGGGCCTCCGAGCTGCGCTGAGGTGACGTGTGAGCCCCCAGGGCTCCTCTTTCATCCTGCTGGGGAGACGCGAGTCCAGACGAGTCGTGAGCCGCCTCATTAGCGATGGCACACGGCGATGTCGCTCCCGGTGCTTCACCCTCGAAACCAGAGTCACACTCGGAACGTGTCCAGCTTCTCCCGTTCAGCCACCTGGAGATGCAATCACCCCGTCTGCCTAGATCCTATCTGCCCGCTCGCAGCCCCTGGCCTGCCCCCAGCTTTCACCCCCCGCGGCGGCCTGACTCACGGCCGCAGAGCAGAATCCAGGGGGGCTGTCGGCCCTACTGCATAGACGGCCACACACACGTGTGTGCATCACGTACACATGCACGCACACGCATGCACGCACCGCATGTGGGGCACGCTCGTGCATACCATGTACACACGGGTGTGGGCACGTGCTCCCTGCATATACACGCAGGCACATAAAAGCCCCCCTGCATTCAGATGCATGTACACACGTGTGCGTGCACACGTAGGTGCACACTCATGCACACTTCCCGCATGGGCATGGGCACACGGCCCCACGCACACACACGTGCATGCACACACATACACATCATGTACACACGTGTGCGCACACAAACACACAGAGCTGTGAGCGGTGGCTTCCCCAGGTGAGGGGGCCTGGCCTTCGCCTGCACGTTCTTCCTTCAGTGCTCATCGTAGCTGGCCCCCAGGTGTTCTGGTGAATTCCATGGGAACGCTGCCTGCCAGGCTCAGCTCCCTTGGGGACATTCTCTGCCCCGTGCGTCCAGCCGTGTCCCCAGGGCTGGAGAGAATGGCGCCAACGCGGGCAGGCGGATCCCAGGGGCCGTGGCTCGGTCATGGCCGTCACCCTCAGTGCCCTCGCCCCAGCCGCCCGCTCCGTGGATGCGATCCAGCTGGCATATGATCCTCCCTTGCGTGACTCCTCCCCACCATGGTGGAGTGAGGAGCTCACTGCGCTGCAGGGGAAGCTGCTTGGGTCTCGGGGCGAGGAGCCAGCGGGGCTGTGTTCCCCACGGTTGGGGTGTCTGCGCACACGCTCCTGCCTCGGACAGTGCGGAGCGTGGAGAGAACCTGCTCGGGCGCAGCTGGAAGGCACCGTGGGCATAGTCGTGTCACGCGGTTTGACCCTCGGAGCCACATGGGCTCCTGGTGAGGCTGGGGGAAGCCTCGCGCCCCAGCCCTCTGATGCTCAGGCTGCTGCCCCAGGCTGGGGTCCGGGTCCCGGGGAGGCGCGGCGAGGGGAGCGGAGGGGGAGCCCCAGATCCAAGGCAGGTGGGCTGTCAGCGGGGCATCGCTGGGGCAGGGACGCTCGGGCATCCACCCACTTGTTCTGCGCAGGCCGGTGATGCAGGGGGAGTAGGCTGAGATCATGGCGTGAGGTTTAAGAAAGATTTGACACGGTGCTTCAAACCCCTCGGACAGGGGCTGGGCAGCCTGCGCCACCGCCAGCCCAGCTGCAAACCCGCCACCAGGCCTAAGGACTGTTTACTCGCGGGCCAGGGGGCCCTGGGCGCCGGGAAGGTGGTAAAGCACAGACACTGCGGCGTGGCAGGTGGCCGCGTTTCACGGGGGGCTCGTCGCAGGCACCGGGGGAGGGGGCGGTGGTGCAGGCTGCCCCGGCCAGGTGGGAGCTCCTGGGACCCGCCTGGGAGGCGTCAGGGTCGCCTGGGTCAGCAGTGGGCGCCCTGTGCCTGGCCTCCGCGGCCCCCAAACCTGGCTGACGTGGGAACGTGAGCGCCGGCCGCAGCCCCCCTTTCCTGCTCCTGGCCTTTCTCCTTCAGCGGCCGCGGGCAGTGCTCTGGACGGAGGCTTGGGGTGACGGGTCCCAGGGGGTGAGGGCGCCCGCGACGCGCTGCAGTTCTGGAAAGGATCCCCCTGCACCCAGAGGCAGGAGCACACGTGTGCCCCCCAGCCTGAGTCACCTCGGTGGCTCGGGGCGGCGGCTCGGGGGCTCAGGGCGCCCGTGTCACAGCAGCGCCCCAGCACCCTGCAGCAGGAGGCTCGGGCAGGGTGGCCTGCTGACCACGGGCGGCCACTCTCTGGCCAGTGGCCTGAACAGCTCTGCTCCCCGGGGGCTCGTGATGTCGCTAATAAGGGTGTGGGTGGGCGCTGGGATGGAATCACGCTGTGGCGCCAGCTAGTTTGTTTTTGAGACAAAATTTCTATAAAACTAACCATTTTAATGTGGTCAGCTCAGCGGCATTTAGTACATTCACACTGCTGTGCAGCTGCGGCCTGTGAGTTCCGGAACATTCCATCACCCAGGGGAAGCCCCGAGCCCGCCAGTGGTCACCCCGTCCCCTCCCTGGCACCCACCACTCCGCCCTCTCCTGCCCTGGCTTCACCGGTTCTGGATGCTTCCTGGAGACGAAGTCCTGCGCTGTCTGCTCCTGGTCTGACTCCCCGCCCTGGGCATGGGCGTGGGCCCGTCCAGACAACAAACCACCTCGGGGTAAATGCAGGTGTAGCCTGGCCTCCGGGCAGGGCCTGGGCGTTGGGGAAATGGTTCTTGACCTTCTGTGACATTGTCCTAGGGCTCCCTGACCTCTGGGGCATGGGGCCCCGCCCACGGCTCCGGGTGCCTGTGGGTCTGGGGCACTCCGACTTCTCTGTTGAGGGGTCTCCACCCCCGCTGCTGACACCCTTCTCCCCCTCCCCTTCCCCGGCCTTCCCCAGCATCAGAGGCCTCCTAGGGTCGGAGGGGGGGGTGGTGGTGCCTGAGAGTCTAGCTTGCCAATGAGCTCCCAGGCGATGCTGGGCACCGGGAGCACCACCTGTCCTGGAGGGCACCGTGGGTGGGGGCGGGGGGTGGTTCATGGCCTGGGCCCTGGCTGTCCGACGCCTCTACCCCGTGGGGAGCAGGCTGGTCTAGCGTGGGAGAAGGACGCTGAGACCCCGAGGCAAGCAGGGGGCAAGGGGGCTGGTGCCCCAAAGACGTGCTCCACATCACATGTTTACCCCGGAGAGGCTCTTGTCCCTGCCATCCGTCTCTGCCACGAAAACAATGCTGTGAGTGTCAGACTCTAAGTTCTCAATCACTTCTTTTGGGGTTTCCTTAAATTAGTATTAGCAGGAAAGTGGATAAATTGTACAAACGTTGATTCACAATTTTCGGTAAAATATGTAAGGACACAATAGGCTTTTTTTTTTTTTTTTTTTTTAAGAAATGCATCTCTTGCTGAGTTGGGGGTTTGGATTTTCCCGTGGTTGGTGTGCCGTTTATTGATGACGATGTTACAGTCACACTGACCATGGCGTCCCTCACAGCCTGGCTGTCGGCTGGCGTGTGCTGCTCCACCACCTGGCCTGTCCGGCAGCACGGCCTGGGCTGTGGTACTGGCCACCAGGCTCTGGGAGGAGAACACTGTCCTCGTCCTCAGAGGTGCATCCCTGGTCCTTCAGGGGTACAATGCGACCCCTCCAACCTTCTCCTCCTGGAAGTTCTGGAGGCTGCGGGGAGATGCGAGGCAGAGCATGAAGTGGGCAGGAGGGACAGAGAGGACGCAAGAGGCCTTCGGCTAAGTGCCGCTTCATGCGTGAATCTCCCTGCCCTGACATCCCTGGAGGGACAGTCGCCAGTGGGTGGGTGACGGGCTGGGCACAGAGTCCCCCGCAGCCACTTGGAGTCCTTCCCGGCATTGTCCTCACTCACACAGGACTGTCCCTGGAGCTATACGTCCTCAGAACTGCCGTGTGCTGCCTTCCCAGCTCCGTGTGGCCCCGGCACCCCCTCGTCACTCCACACTCTCAGCATGCAGCCAGGGATGCGTCTGTCCCTGAAGCCCTGGGGGACTTGAGGACCATTGCTCCAAGGCTGGGTCTCTAGTCTAGGTGTGGGGTCCCCGTTCCCTCTGATGCTCCCTTGCTGAGGTCGCTGCTGGCTTTTCTGCAGGACTGCGGGTGGCCTGGGCCTGTCCAGCGCCCCTACCCCGTCCCCTGCACCCTGCTAGCTGCTGTGCACTGGCCGTGGACCCAGGCCAATCAGGGGAGTCAGGCCCAGCATCCCAGCCCCAGGACAGGGGACAGCTGGGCTGCAGGATGGGTCTTCCATGCTTCATGTGGGCGGGGGGGGGGGTGACCCCAGCCAGCCCTGGGGAAGGGGCCCTGGGCGGCTTCACTCTGTGGTCTCTGCCCGAGTGCCAGCCACTCTGCTCATTTGGTGCCGTCAGGCTCAAGGCTGCACTTTTAAGCTTAAAATGGACTGTTCTGAGTAGACGATGCATGTGTGTGGCTTGAGGCCACATGGAGTGATTCCGCGTTCCCCTGCCTGTCTGCCGGCTGCCCGCTTTGTGCACACTCACCACGTGCACTGGGATGTGCGCTGGCCCTCTCCATCTTGGTGACCTGCCTGGGCTCCTGTGCCGTGGAACACTCACAGAAGCGCCTCCCTCCTCTCTGTGGCTGTCGTGTGGCTGTCACATGGGCGTCCAGCCTTTCTCAAGGCCCTCCTTGACCGGCTGTCTCCTGGTTTCCGTCTCCCGTACTTACACACAAAACCGTCCTCACAGCCTTGCTCAGGTGGCTTTGTGTGGAGGTGGGAGTAAATCTGTGCAAATGTCCTGAACAGGATTTACTGGGTTGGAAGGGATCGCTGTTCTGAAGGCTGGACTAACCACTGGAGCCCCGTGCTCACCGGGTAAGCTTTGCCCCACAGCGCGGACGGCGGCATGGCCCCAGCCCCACTGGTCCCACTGGCCCCACTGGTCCCACCAGCGGTGGTGAGCTCTTAAGGCCTCCTCTGCCCTTTCCAGTCAATGGTGGCTTTTTTGGTGAGCTTGTCATGATGAGACACCCTGGACGTTCTTCCCCACCTAGAGCTTCAGTCTCCTCCTCTCTACACCCAGACACCCTTTCTCATCCTCCAAGGCTGGCCTCACACACCTTCTCTTCCAGAAAGCCTCCCCAGTGTGCTGTGCGGTCGCTGCTCCACTGTTGTGTGCAGAGTCCCCCATTCCAGGGGGCCGTCCGGCAGAATGTGGGGGCACCTGTGCTGGGCTGTGGTCATTTACTTCCCACACCCTTCTAGAAACATCTTCCTTTATTGTTCAAAATGCTTCATCTGCAGTATGACACCTTTTAAACTTATTTCCCCCAAATCACTCTTGACAGTGTGGTTTTGGCCACAGTGAGAAAAATTCAGAGGCCATGTGGTGGCACCATGCTGTTTGCGGTCTGGCTGAGCCATGCTGTGCAGGGGAGGGTCCCCTCTTGCTCGCCTCCTGCACACCTGCAGCTCTGCCTGCTTGGCCTTCAGAGGCCGTCTGTTCCGTGCAGCCTCTGCCCGAATGTCCCAGATCCTCCTCGGGGGCCCCCACCTCTGCTCCCAAGTCTCAGGTCCTGCCCCCACCCCTGCTCAACCCCTTCCCTGGTCCGGCAGGATGAGGCCCTGCAGACTCCTGCCCTCCCCTCCTCCCCCTTTGCCCCTCCCCCTTGTCCTGACCCTCCCCCTCCCACTCTTCCCCCCTCCATCCCATCTCACCTCTCCTCCTTTCCCCTCTCCTCCCCATCACCTGTCCTTCCCCTCACCTATCCTCTCTCCCTGTTCCCTCCTCCCCCTATATCCCTCCCCCTCCCACCGTCTACCTCCCCTCCCCTCCCCCTTCCCTCCCTCACCACCTGTCCCTCCCCCTGCCCTCTCCTCCTTCTGCACCTACCCCCTCCCCATCCTTCCAGCTGTTTCCTAGGAACTCCAGGCTTGTTCCCTTGTTTTCACTGCCTCCCCTGTCAACTCACTTCTGCGGGTGTCTTGCTCTAATCCAGCCCACCCATCACTCTCTGCTGCCTGTGTGCAGCCCTCCCCTCCCCTTCCCTCTGGACACTGGTTTATATCATCCACCCCGACAATTGGTGCAGCCCAGAAAAGGCTAGTGGGGCAAAGGAGTGACATATGGGGGGTGTGGGTTCCCACACCTAAGCGCACGTGTGCAGGCCTTCCCCTGGATGCAGTGCCCCCGACCTTGCCAGCACCTTCCCCTGGGCTGCCGCCCGGGGCCATCAGCGGTGCAGCCCCTGCATGTTGTCCCTCATGCTCACTCCTTGTGTGGATTCCTTGTAAGTGAAGAGATGAGGGGTTTTCTCTCCACGGGGGTCGGGGTCTCTGGGAGGGGTTGATGTGTTCAGGACCTCACTGTGGCTCCAGAGGACAGAGTTGGGACGTTGGCACCCCAGGACCCAGGGATGTGGCAACAGGCGGGACCCACAGCCCCAGGGTGAGGCTTTCCTGGAGGGCCCTGCAGGCTCAGGGATGATGCACACAGTCAGGAACGAGGCCTTGCTTCCATGGAGAAGTCCCTGGCTCTGCCTCTGCGGCCCAGGCTGGACCTTGTGACCTCGGAGGTCAGCCCGTAGAAGCGCCCATGGCCCTTGGTGGTCACCTACTGAAGGCTGAGTGTGTCCTCCAAAAGATATGCTGGAGTCCTGACCCCCGGTCCCTGCCAACATGACCTTAGTCGGAGACCAGGTCATCACAGACATAATTGGTTAAGATAACTTGGGACTGGAGCGGTGGACCTTCACCCAGTGGCTGTGTCCTCACGTGGAGGCCGAGAAGCCAAGGGATGGAGGGGGCGCAGAGTGGGCTGATGTGCCTGAGCCAGGGGACCCTGGAGCCCCCAGAGCTGGAAGAGGCAGGGCCTTGGGAAAGGGCGGGGCCCTGCGGTGCCCTCACCTGGACTTGCGGCCCCCAGCAGGGGGAGGACAGCCCTCCACACCTAAGCTGCCCGCGTGGGCCCATGTGAACAGCGGCCATGGAAGCAAATACACCAGCCCGCAGTCAGCCAGGCCCACCGGGACATCACGTGGACAGAACTAGAGCCTCTGGCCGCCATGGTGCCTGCCTATGGGTCGTGCCCCGCCAAGGCCCCCTCGGAGGGGTGAGACCCTGAGGATTCTGAGGGCACGTGACATGCCTGACAGAGAGAAACTGTCCCTCTTCCCCTGGGCTCTGCGAACGAGCCCAGCTTTGGCTGCGGAGCTTTGACTTAGCAGGAGTGGGGCGTCTTGCGGGGGAGGCTCCTGTGGGTTCTGCTGTGCGGTCTGTCTTGGGTCAGAGCCAGGGAACACGGCGTCTTCCTCTTGCCTTTCGATGTTAAGTTGCTGTCAGAAGGCAGGGCCTCTGTTGGGTAAACATGCCCGGGGAGCCCTGGGGCGCCCACCGTGGGTGCTGGCCCAGTGCAGGCTGGTTGGGGGCACCGCAGGCCGCTGGACGGGGCAGTGCTCGGCGCCCCTGGCAGCCCCAGAAGCGGTCTGGGCCCGGGAGCTCGGAGAGCATCACCCGCTCTCCAGCCCAGAGCGCCTCTTCAGGCCGCACAGCGTCCGTCAGAGCATGTCAGCGGCACCATCAGGCAGCCTCGGGGCAGCGCATCCCACACGCGGTTTTGGGGCCCCCATTTGCATCCCGCACCCCGAGAAACCACAGATCTGGCTCCTGCAGGACCAAGGAGCTGGTGCCAGGCTGGGGCACGGGCCGGCACCCGGGCGGCGGGGGCCGCGGAGCCAGCCCCTCCCTGCTCTTGCACCTGCTGCGTGCTGCTCCGGCCCCGCAGCGTCCACGCGGCTCCCAGCCTCTGTCCTGGGAATGGGCCTGGAGACCGCAGGGCCCGTCGCGCTGCTGCCCGGCGCTGGGTGTGAGAGCAGGACGGGGGCCCCGGGGCGGGGACTGTCTCGGGAAGGGTCCTCTGGGCACCGCCACGGCACGGAGGCGCCCCCCTGGGCGCCAGGGCCGATCCCCTCCCAGCAGCGAGCCCAGGTCAGCTGCCCATCGCTGGAAAGGGACCCGGGAGACGAGTGTGGATCGGGAGGGAACCTGAGCTTTATGGAGGAGGCCGCTTAGCCGGGGAGAAGGCGGCCTCTTGTCCCAGAGCCGACTCCGCGGTTTCTGCCTGGTGCACACGGGGTGCGCGCGGCTGCAACATCTCTTGGTCACGCGCGGACCGATGGTGCCCGCTGCAGAGCTATCCCCGTGTCCCGGCTGTGCCAGGGCCGGTTCTTGTTCTGTGACGTGCAGGAGTGCTCCGTTCTTTCTGCAAGGGGGGCCAGGCCTGCAGGTGCACAGAGGGGCTCCGAAAACCCATTTGTGCGCCCTGAAGAACATGCGGCTAACAGATCGCTGGGCCCCGCGGCGGCTTCAGACCGGCTTGCTGGCCGCCGTGCCCGGGGCCTGCTGGGCCTTCTCAGGGCCGTGGGCTGCACATCGCCAAGAGGGTAGATTAGTTCTGTTACAGGTCAAGGGCCTCAGGTCAGCAGCAGGGAGCGTGTCCACGTGAAGCGAGGGAACCCTTGCGACCGGCTGCCGCACGCCGTGTCTCCCGTCCTGCGTGGCGCCCCGGAGCTCTGTGCTCGTGGGAGCCGTAGGTCAGCTGGAGCACCGGCTGTGAGGAGGGCAGAAGGGAAGTGTGTGTCTCCACGGGTGCCGGCTCATGTGTGTGTGTGTGTGTGTGCATGTGCACCTGCATTGTGGTGTGTGTACATGCATGTATGTATGGTATGTGTGTATGCACACACGATGTGTGTGTCCATCTGTGTGATGGACATTGTGCGTGTGCATGCGTGGTGTGTGCAGTGTGCCGTGTGCATATGTGCACACTGTGGGTGGTGTGTGGTGTGCATGTGTGCTACGTGTGCATGTGCATATGTGTGCGTGTGTGCACACAGTTCTTGCTGCTTCATGCCAACCTGCCAAGTGATCCTGTCGGTAAGATTATGAATAATTTTCACTTTCTCGGGATCCCTGGGTGGCGCAGCGGTTTGGCGCCTGCCTTTGGCCCAGGGCCCGATCCTGGAGACCCGGGATCGAATCCCACGTCGGGCTCCCGGTGCATGGAGCCTGCTTCTCCCTCTGCCTGTGTCTCTGCTTCTCTCTCTCTCTCTGTGACTATCATAAATAAATAAAAATTAAAAAAAAATTTTTTTTCACTTTCTCCTATTTCTCAGCAGAACGTGATGAGGTTTCAACAATGAACCTATTTTTACTTGTAGGGTAAAAATAAACTTATTTTTAAAAGCCAGTGTGTGCCTAAGTGATGTCACTTATTTGCTGGGGATCATGGACGAGGGCCGTGGCAGATGAGGCTGGGGCGCCCTAGCCCGTCGGGCCTGCCAGCGGGGAACAAGCTGGGACGCTCAGTGGCCTTTCTGTCACTGTTCTTCTAACAAACCCCACAAAGACGTGAGCGCAGGCTGGTCACCGGCACGGAGGGGCGGCCGTGAGGGGCAGGGGCGTGGGCCTGCCAGCACCTCAGAGTGCCCCCGATACTGGCACTCTGCCCGTGTGGGGCCACCCCATGGGGTGGGGTCTGCGATGCCTGCTCACCCCCCACCCCGAACCTGTGCTCCACACGGGCAGCCGTCCAGTTACGGGGTTGCCCACTCCATCCCAACACCCAGAGGAGCATGAGCACCATGGTGGGCTCTACGTGTCTCCTCTAGGGTGACTGTCCCCGAGTGCACGTTGGAGCCCTGACCCCCAGGACCTCAGAGGGGCGATCTCTGGAGCCAGGCTCCTGGAGGGGTGTGGGGGAGGCCTCCCCACAGGCTGTCGCAGAGGAGGAGGCGGGTCCGGCTCAGGGAGGACAAGCACCGTCCCGCCAGCCGCTCCACCCGGGGCCCGGGCCCTTGGATCTCTCCGTCTTCCTTGGTGCAGCTGCTACCCCGGTTGTCCTCAGGCTCCTCCCGGAGGGGGTTTCCCTGCTCCTCTGTCTGGGCCACACACGGGGGGCTGGCTGTCCCGAGGGGCGCCCCTGTGCACCCCCACCTCACCCCCAGGGGAGGCGGAGCTCACACACTGCTGGGCTGGCTCGCCCCACGCCAGACCCCACTCCCGACCCCCACCCCGGCCCCCACCCTGGCACCTGCCCGCTCAGGGCCTCTGCTCGCCCTGGCTGCGCCCGGCGCCCCTCTGCGCTGCGCCCTCAGGCTCGAGGGCACGCAGGACGCGCAGTTTCGGGTTGTCAGCGACTCTGCTGGAAAGCAGCAGGGCGGGGGCCCTGGAGGCCACAGGGTCGCCGACCCACCTGCGACCCCAGCACTGCAGCGGGCCCCATCCGCGGCCACGCTCGCGGTCCGGGAGGTCCTGGAGGAGGGGGAGCAGGCTCAGCCGGGCTGGGCGGGGCCGCGGGAGCCCGCGGAGCAGGACAGGAGGGAAGCGGGCACAGCGGGGCATGCGGCCTCTCTCCGGGGACCCGCACCCCAGCACGGGCGCAGCTGGCGCAGTTCTCGGAGCCGAGTCAGGACGCTCGGGGCCGGCGGTGGGGGCGAAGGGCCGCCCCGGGCAGATGGGAAGGCTCCGGCCTCCTCCTCTGCAGGCCCCCAGGGTGCGCGCAGCCCCAGACGGGCTCGGGGCAGACCGGGCCGCCCCCGGGGCTCCCTGGTCCCCCCAGTGTGGGCGCTCGGGCTACGCGCCCTGCACCTGGCTTTGGGGCGCCGGGGAGGGGACGCACGCACCCCAGAGCCGGCCCCCGGCTCACTGCTGGGCGGAGGGAGGGCGGGCAGCCCGCGGGGTCTCGGCGCAGGGCGCAGGGCGCAGGGCGCAGGGCGCAGGGCGCAGGGCGCAGGGCGCAGGGCGCAGGGCGCAGGGCGCAGGGCGCAGGGCGCAGGGCGCAGGGCGCAGGGCGCAGGGCGCAGGGCGGAGGCGCGGCCCCAGCCGGGCTCGGGGTGATTCACATCAAACAGCGGCGCCTTTGTTGGTGCGGCCGTGCGTGCGCGGGCCCCTGCGCTCCCAGGCCGCGGCGCTAATTACAGCCCTGCCCGCGCCCGCCCCGCGCGCCTTTGAAGTGGGGGCCCCTGCGCCGCCGGCTCGCACCCGCTAATTGCAGCCTCCCCGCGGCCGCCGCGGTTGCTAAGGATCCCCGGGTCCTTTCAGCAGGTCGCCCGGGAAATTACAGTGCGGCTCCCGGGGACGGCACCCCGTGCTTTTGCCGGGTTCACATTAATGTGGGTTAATCTGTAAGGAATTTTAAGAACACGCTCTGCCTGGAGGTGGGAGCCGGAGCCCGGGGCAGCTGCAAGGACGCGCCTGGTGACCCCCTCCCCCGCGGCCTCGGAGCGCGGGTCCTCGCGTCCCCCGCGGAGGCACCACCGTGCGCTGCGCTTGATCCTAGAACCGAGCCCGAGGCCACGTCGCGGGGGAGGCGGGGGGGGGCTTGGTTCTCGGGAGCGCGCGCGGCCGTGGGGCCCGAGGGCCGGCTGCTCAGTCGGTGCTTCTGGGGAGATCCCCGAGGCTGCGGACACAGGGCCTGGGGCTCCCGAAGTCCCGCCCGCCCCCCCTGCGAGCCACCCCGCTGCGCCCCGCCCCGACGGCCCCGAAGCGCAGGCGGCCCCGGTGTGCGCGCAGGCCAGGGACCCCGCGTCGGGGAGCCCCGGACGGATCCGGCACCTGACCCCACACCCACGCTGCCCCGCCACATGCCGGCGGCACCGGTTCCCACGAAAGTTCAGGAGCAGCGCCCCAGGGCGACATCGCGGGCACCCTCGGTTATGAGCAGTGAGCGCAGGTCCTGCTGCAGAGGGCAGCTGCCGGGTGCACGCCCCAGGTCCACCTCCCGCCCTCCCCTCCCCTCGCCCTCCCTTCCCCCTCCTCTTCCCCCTCCCCCTCCCCAGCTCCACCTCCTGCCCTCCCCTCCCCCTCCCCAGCTCCACCTCCTGCCCTCCCCTCCCCCTCCCCAGCTCCACCTCCTGCCCTCCCCTCCCCCTCCCCAGCTCCACCTCCTGCCCTCCCCTCCCCCTCCCCAGCTCCACCTCCTGCCCTCCTCTCCCCCTCCCCAGCTCCACCTCCTGCCCTCCCCTCCCCCACCTCCGCTTCCTGCCCCTCCCCCCAGCTCCACTTCCTCTCCTTCCCCTCCCCAGCTCCACCTCCTGCCCTCCCCCTCCCCCATCTCCCCCTCCCGCCCTCCCCTCCCCTCGCCCTCCCTTCCTCCTCCTCCTGCCCTCCCTTCCCCCTCCTCTTCCCCCTCCCCCTCCCCAGCTCCACCTCCTGCCCTCCCCTTCCCCAGCTCTGCTTCCTGCCCCTCCCCCCAGCTCCACTTCCTCCCTTCCCCCTCCAGCTCCACTTCCTGCCCCTCCCCCTACCCACCTCCTGCCATCCCCTCCCCCTCCCCAGCTCCACCTCCTCCCCTCCCCAGCTCCACCTCCTCCCCTCCCCCTCCCCAGCTCCACCTCCTCCCCTCCCCCCAGCTCCACCTCCTCCCCTCCCCCTCCCCAGCTCCACCTCCTCCCCTCCCCCCAGCTCCACCTCCTCCCCTTCTCCTCCCCAGCTCCACCTCCTGCCCTCCCCCTCCCCCAGCTCCAACTCCTGCCCTCCCCTCCCCCTCCCCAGCTCCGCCTCCTGCCCCTCCCCTCCAGCTCCACCTCCTGCCCCTTCCCTAGCATCCAGATTTGGTGCACAGGCCAGGGTTTACTGATGGGCATCGCTTGGCAAAACCAGGTGTATTTATGTAGAGACTTCTAGAAGAATCGACACCAAAGCGTTAGAATTGTTACTGTAGTGCAATCTAGGCACCGTTCTTTTTTTGCCTAGTTATATTTTTATATAATGAAAATGTCACACAAATATCATTTCATGGGTCAGGAGGTGTGTTATGTGTGAAACTTCTCTCACAGGGGAGGAGGAGACTCTGGCGGGGACCCTCCTCCTAAGCATCCTTGACTCCAAGGCAGAATGGGGGTCGACCCCATTCCCGCAGGTTCTGAAGTTCTGCTCCCCAGCAGAGGATGCAGGGAGGAGCCGGGAGGAGCCGGCACACCGCCGGCTCCCCAACCCGGTCCCATCTGTGTCTGGCTGCTCCGAGGCTGCAGCAGGATCCTGGCGGCCCCCCACCCCTGGGCCTCCAGCTGGCCTGCACGCAGAGGCTCCCTCTGTCCTCTCTGCTGGCCGCTCTGCCTCTGTGTCCACACCGTCTCCTGTCACCACATTTCCTTCGGGGAAATCAGTTTCTGCAACTTAAAGTTTTTTGCCCAGATGGGAAAAAGCAGCAGCTCAGGAGACAGTGAGACAAAGGCACATGTTTTGTAAATGCACCCAACAAATTTTAGAAAGGTGAGAGCTTGTGGAGGGAGGAATGTTAGAGAGCAACCAGGGAAAATAAGCTGAGAGCATACAGGGCTCGCAGGCGGGAATGCACCCTGAATGCACCTGGCAAGATGGCATCCGGGGGCAGCACAGCCTCGGTGGAGTCTCAGGGAGGGCGGAGTGGAGAGCGCAGGAGTGCTCGAGCACACACAAACCCCCCGACTGCAGGACACGCTACTTCATGGATAATGCTGGTCAAACTGTCTGCCAACTCATATACTTAAAAAAATTTATAATTGAATTAAAGTCTACAAACTTAAAGGAAGAATGATGATAAAATGTCAAGTCTAGGGGAAAAAAAAAATCTAAGGTCTTGGTGAAACCCCATGTTAGTAAGAGAATAAAGCATGGGTATTCAAAAGACCAGTGGATTACACGACTTCATGGCAAACCTTAACAGAAAAGAATGCTGAAATATGCAACATTAGATGTGAGAAAAATATATAATTACAGATAAGAGGAGATTAATTTTATTTTAAGAGAATATTATGTTAAATCTTTGGCAGTACACTTGGAAATTTGGAGGAAGTGGGTGATCTCTCTGTAAGAGATAAGTCATCAGGGAACCTGGCTGGCGCAGTCAGTGGAGTGTGTGACTCTTGATCTCAGGATTGTGAGTTCAAGCCCCATGTTGGGTGTAGGGTTTACCTAACAAAAAAGAGAGGGGGGGGGGAGAGAAATGTCATCAATATTAGCTAATGAAGGAGCAGAAAAACAGAATAAACAAATGAAAGAAATGGAGGTCTGTCTGAAACATTTGCCATCGAAAGAGTCCCATCTGGAATTTAACATGGTAACTGTAGTAGCTAACTTTATTGGATTAATGGTATTTTTCTTAGATATGAGGACCCTACCATAGAAATGTTGGGACGTGTCCTTTTTTAAGGAAACACATGCAGAAATATCTAGAGTGAACGTCGCGTTAACAATTTGTGTCCAGATGGCTCAACAGAAAAAATGTTTACACAGGCACATGCAGACATGCAAGGGGTGCACACGTGACAAGCCATCACCAACGGGTGCGTCAGGGCAAAGCAAATGTTTGGTCAAATTTTCTTAGAATTGAAAAGTCTTTAAAAATGTTGCAAGAAGAAGGCTCAAACATTTTCACAAATGAGGCCCAGGTTGCAAAACACAAATCCGTACACTAGTTAAAGTCTCCTAGAGCGCGGAGAAGCACAGAAAGCCCTCGAGTTAGTTAGCTGGCTTTAGCCAGCATGACCTTACTATCGCCCTACAATCAAGATAGTGAATTCACAAATGGATCACGTGTTATTGAACGCCGGGATACAAGGCCTGGAGTTTCCAGCCTGGGGAGAAAGACACATGGCACTCAAAGGATCACGGGACAGCGATCCAGAGGTGGAGGAGGTGTGCTGGGAGCCCCGAACGAGGAGGCGCTCCCCAGAGGAGTTAATTAGGCCAAGGAGGGAGGAGGGTGTCCAGAGATGGCCCAAGCTGGGAACAGCCCTGGTAGAAGGAGCCACATCCGGGATATGGGTCTGGGAGAGATGTGCTGGAGCCCAGAGGGAGGCTGTGTGTGTATGGCGGGTGACATGTCCATGCCCAACACCAGATTGGGCAGGTTCAAACTCCAGGGCCTTATAGGCCTTTCTCTGAACACTGTCTTTATTTGGGGATCAGTGGGAAGCCAGAAGGGAGACCAGTCCGGCCAGGCTTGGGTGCTGCAGAGATTGCTCGCCTCAGGAGGGGGTCTGAGGGGTGCAGGAGACAGTTGGGCAGTGACGGTGTGGAATGAAAGTGGCTGGACAGGGAAGGTGATAGGTACAGGGGGGCAGAGGTGCTTGGGGTAAGCTCAAAGGGGCTTCCCCAGGGAGGCGTCAAGGATGAATTTCTGGTTTCTGACCTGTAGCCCTGGAGGGGGAGTCCTTCCCTGAGTGGGGAGCACTGGACGGTGTCCTCTCGACACCCGGGAGCGTGGGGCTGTGGCACATGTTTATTAGCCTCATGCATCTAGGAGAAGATAGGAGCCTGAGGGAGAGAGCAAGGAGAAGAACGTGAGCAGGAAAGCAGCATTTAAATGAAGTGCTGGTTGGAATCCCACAACATACTAAAGAAAAATGCACTGTGACCCCAGGAACATGAGGACGCCCCAGCATTAAGGGAGAGGGCACTGTAATTAATTCCACTGACAAATTAAAATAGAAAATATGTGAAATCATATTAAGCATTTGATATGCTTGATAATCATATGAAATCATATGAAAGCATTTGAGGGATACAGGCAGTGATTCGGAGGGGCACCTGCACCCCCGCGTTCCCAGCGGCCGTGTCCAAGGGGGCCGCACCGCGAGAGGAGCCTCAACGTCCACGGACAGATGCTGGAGCGAGGAGACGTGGTCCCTGCTCACCTCGGGTGTCACTCGGCCATGCGGGGGCGGATCTCACCATTTACACTGATGTGGGGGGAGCTGAGGGCGTGATGCCGAGGGGGGCGAGTCGGCCGGGGAGAGACATGATCGCACGGCCCCCCTCATACGGGGACTGGAGGAAACAGCCCAGAGGGTCACGGGAAGGAGGGAAAGTAAAACAGGACGAATCAGAGAGGGAGACAAACCCTGAGAGACTCTTAATCACAGGAGACAAACTGAGGGCGGCTGGAGGGGGGCAGTGGAGAGGTGGGGTCACTGGGGGACGGGCATGAAGGAGGGCTCGTGGTGTCGCGAGCACCAGGTGTTACATACAACTGATGAATCGCTAAGTTCTACCCTTGAAACTAATAATACACTCTACGTTGACTAAGTTGAATTCAAATAAATAATCAAAAAAATTTTGAGAAAATGCAGTGGTTATTCCTACTTTAAGTAAAAGAGAAGGAAAACAAATTGGTACACATATTCAAACAGAAGAGCCAAAACTATTCTTATGGGCAGACAGTATTTGTTTTAGAAAAACAGGAGATTCTAAAATCGCTTGGTAAGTTAACGTGGCTAGATACAAGGTAGTTGTACTGCAATGAACCAGCTTTTTTTTTTTTATACTACCAATAACTAATTACAGGTGGAAATAGGGGGATTATGCTCATAATGATGATAAAATTATAAATAAATGTATAGGACATTTACAGGAATAATTTTACAGAAAATGTGCTGGACCTCTGTAGTCAAAACTAAAAAAGTTTTTTGACGAACTTAATTCGAGGTTGGAATAATCCGAGAGATAGCCGTGTTTCTGAGTGGGAAGACTTTGTATCATAAAAATGTCCATTCTTCTTTTTTTGTTTTTTAAGTGTCCATTATTCTGAAATCAATCTGTGAACTTGTTGCCACGCGAATAGGTATTCCTATGACATTTTTGCTTGTTTGATTTTGGTTTTGGAGGTAGAAATGAGAGGCAATAATTTTTAAAGTTCACATGAAAGAGAAAATATGAAAGAGAAGAAAAGAGAACCACCGATACGTTTTTGAAGTGAGAAAGCCAGCGTGTACGCCCTTGATCTATAGGTCTGAACACTTACTGTAAACACTCACCAAAATAATGTGCTGGCAAAGGAAATAGACAAAGAGATTAGTAGAACAACGAAGAATGGACGAGTTCCAAGTGTGTGTGGAGGCCTAATCCATCATGAATGTGACATTTCAAGGTGGTGGGGAAAGGAGAGGCACCTCATACATGGTGCGTGCACGACAGCCTTCTGGAGCAGAGCTCGCCGGTGCATTCCAGCTACCCCAGATCACACCCCAGGTGGCACGGGGAGCCCAGCGGAAGCACACAGCGGAATAGCAGGGACCTCGACAAGTTGTATCCGAAGACCATACTCTTAAGGGAGGTGTTGCTGACTCAATAAAAGTTACTAAATACTTGGCCAAAGACGGGGCGCCCGGGGGGCTCCGGGGTTGAGCGTCTGCCTTTGGCTCAGGGCGTCCTGGGATCGAGTCCCGCATTGGGCTCCCCGCAGGGAGCCTGCTTCTCCCTCTCCCTGTGTCTCTCATGAATAAGTACATAAAATCTAAAAAAAAAAAAAAAAAAAAAAAAAAAAAAAATACTTGGCCAAAGACAAAAGCATCAGAAAAATGGTTTAAACTAAAGGATCAAAAAAGGAAAAAAAAAAGTGATGGGGAAAATATCTGCAGCCACCCTTTAGCAGACAGGATTACTGGCGCTGCCATCCTAGGACTCATCTCGTGATGGGAAAAGCAAACTCTTATTCCCTCGGTCAGTGACGAGCCGTTTCTTATTAAATCTCTTCCGGAATCGGATCCCGGCCTGCGCTCCTGCGGACGGTGGGCTGGTGGCCGGGGCCAGCTTGCCAGGGGTCGGTGAGGACTCCCCGTCACACGCCAGGTGCTCTTTCTTCCCCCGAGACCCTCTCAAACCCCCTTAGCCCCGGGGTCACTAACCGTCAAGTTAGGGCACATACTCCGGAGGAATCAAGGTGTTTATGTTGAGCCGCTGGGGTCACCCACCCCGGTAGGTGAAGGCTTAGTCCGACAGGGCCCCAGACTGGGTGATGGGCGGGTTGAGCTCAACGTCGTAGTCCTCTGATCTGACCTGTGCCGTCTCCTCACCGTCCTTCCCGGGGTGGGAAACGTCCACCGGGCCCGGCGGGGAGGCCGACCCGCTCCGTCCACGTGGCCGTGCTCCCCAGCACTGTTGCCGCGTGACAAGGTGGGTGCCGTGCGTGTTGCTGGAGCAACCCGTGTCCCCAGCCGGGCATGAGGCCCTCCTCTGTCACCGCAGCGGACCCGGGGAGTGACCGCGGGCACCTGAGTTGGATGTTCAGGGACAGACTTTCTGTGTCCCCATGGAGGCGGCGAGCAGACCCGGGATCGGGAGGCTCGGGCGGGCTCCGAGCAGTCACAGGACAGCCCGGGACCTGCTCTGCTCTTCCCCTGGTGCCACCGGCCTCGGCCGGTTCTGCATCCACGTGACCTCCGGGCGGGGGCTGCAGGATTCCCAGGCCAGCAGCCTGCAGGGAGGGCTTCCTGTCTCGCGGTCCTGGGCTCGGGGCCTGCGGAGGGACAGGGACCCCTGCACATGCGTGTCCCGCCAGTGTCGCCGGCCCGGGCGTGTGGCACCCCTTTGCACAGGTGTGGCTTTGGCCCCTGGTTGACGGGCTGTCCCGCCGCGCAGGCCTCCTTGGCACTTACCGCGGGTGTGGACGTTGAGACTTGGAGCATTTAAGTGGCGTGTCCGGGGTGACGCGGGGACCAGTCTGGAAGTTCTGAGCTGTTTTCCTGCATTCGGGCACAGTTTGCTAAGTTGTGAACGTGAACGGGGTTTCCACTAAGGAGCCTGTGTTGCTGGATCCTGGTGTCACCGGATTAAACGCGACTGAAACGAGCTTTCCCAGAGGGGCTCATGGTAGCCTAACTGGGATTCCTCAGATCCGGCTGTTAGAATGGATCCAACCAGTTGAAGGCCAGCAGGAGGCACGGGTCGGAGGTCAGCGGTCAGGCGGGGAGGCCGCGGGAGTCACAGTGGTGCAGCCTGGGTCTGGGTTGTGCAGGAAGTGCCAGCCCGTGACCGCCCAGGGCCACCGACACCCATGAAGTTCTCACCCACGGGGCCGGAGGTGCGGGAGGCCGCCCGTCAGCTCAGACAGCTGGCCCCCCTCTGCAGGTGAGGCCTGCCCCGCTTCTGGGGGGCGGCGTCCCCCCCACGCCGTGATGGACGCCTGCCCCGTGGGGCCGGGAAGGGTCTGTCCCTGTGCTGGGTGGGCATGGGTCCCCGAGCGGACAGTCAGGGGCACCGCGGGCCTTCCCAGGTTTCCCTCCTGAGGCCTCAGGTAACCAGACCGCAGGACGAGGGTGGAGGGCGTCGGGTAGTAGCTGTAGGACATGCCTGTCTGTCTGCCTGCCTGCCTGCCTGTCTAGGGACAGAGGGAGGGTCTCTCCGGGCACAGGGTGAGTTTCACGCAGAGCTTTGCACACTCCCTCTGCCTCCCTCTCTCTGTCCCTGCGTCTCTGTCTCTATCTGTCTCTGTCCCCCGTTCCCTGCGCCCAGTGCCCCCAACAAACCCTCCCCGCGGGGTCCGTCCCCGTCACAAACACCCGTGTCTCACGCAGCCTCTGCGCAGACCTGGGGCGGGGGCTTTGCAGACACTGTCGTGCAGCTATGATGCAGACGTCCCTTCAGGGGCCTGTGACCAGGAAAGCCAGCAACGTGGGACTGGGGCGCAGGGCCCCCCCACGCAGGGCAGCTCCCCGCAGGCCCCGGAAGGCTCTGAAGAGGGGTCGGCGCAGGGCAGGGCGTGTGGACAAGGAGCAGCCACACCAAAGAGCTGTGGGGCCTGGGGCGGCCTTGCGGTCCCCGAGGTTCTGAGCGCTGGGACCCCGGTGGCCCCCGGGCCGCGACGTGGAGCTCCCGCCTGAGCTGGGCGCTCCCCTCCCCCGGGCGAGCCTCCCGAGCCTCCTCATTAGCTGTTCCCGGGGAGGACTGGCTTCCCTCCGGAGGGGAATTCCTGAAACCCAACAGTTGACAAACCCACACACCCTCGGGAGGGCCGGGCACCAGATAAAAGCCTTCCTGGCGGCCCGGCCCCTCGTGGGGACGGCCACTGCCTGTCAGCCCAGCCTGTCAGCCCAGCCGGCGGAGGCGCTGCGCCCGGCCCGGCGGCGGCTGTCCTAGGGCAGCGGCCCGCGAGCAGCAGAGCAGCACCCGAGCAGACGGGGTCTCTGGGGTTTCTGGTTTGCCCCCAGCTCTCGGCCCGACCGTCTATTTCTCTTTCCTTTGGGAACAACGTGCTTTGCCAATGACTGATCGCGGTGTCGCCGCTGGGATGCTCTCACCTGTCACCTGCAAGGCAGGACCCAGGCCCGCGCGGGGATGAGCTAGGCTGCAGCCCGACCCGCCAGGACCACCTGCCTCCCCCCGCCGAGCCCGGAGGAGCTTGGCTGCTGCCCGGCCGCCTCTGTCCCTGTCGCTGGACCCCGGCATGTGGCCACCACAGTGACTGCCCCGGGGCCCCCTGTCCCCCGCCGCCACCCTGACACGGCTGGCCCAGGTGTCTGAGGAGCAGCTGCCTCCCTGCGGGCCGAGGGCAGGGCCCCTGCATGGAGCTTGGGACCCGGACCCCTCATGTCTGTCCTGCTGATGCTGTGTGTGACGCTGTTGGCCCTGGCGACCCCAGGCCGGGGCACCCCGCCATGGGAGCCCTGCACAGGTAAGGGGGCATCGTGCTGGGCGGAGGGCGCAGCCGCACGCGGTCAGCTGGGGGCCTGGGTTTGCTTGGGCGGCCCCAGCGGTTGGCCCGGGAGAGGCAACGGGCAGAGGGGGCCGGGCAGAGATGAAAGGGCTGGGGGAGGCCTCGCCATGGAAATGCCAACAGGGTGGGGACCCGCTTCAAAGCGAGAACCCGCCGCCATCTGAGGGCTTCACGAGTACTTACCTGTGCGGCGTCCTGGGGAAAGGCCTTGCACCTGTTCCAGGAATGAGCCATCCCCCTGCAGCCCCAAACGCGGAGAACCCCAGGTCTGCCCGCGCGCCCCCGGGCTGGCCCTGCTGTCCCACGGCCCCCGGCTCAGACATGGGCGCCCCCGAGAGGGGCACTGGCTGGCTCCTCTGAGGGAGGGTCTGCTGCCCCACCGCCACCCCACCCCGATTTAGGAGGCTCTGCTGGCTCGCTAATGACTGTGACATCACTGTATCTTTCTGGAGTTTCTTTTCTTAATTAAGATTTTATTTATTTATTAGAGAGAGAGAGAGAGAGAGACAGGAGAGCACAAGGGGAAGGGCAGAGGGAGAAGCGGGCTCCTGCTGAGCAGGGAGCCCGATGCAGGACTCGATCCCAGGACCCGGGGATCATGACCTGAGCTGAAGGCAGATGCTTTACTGATGGACCCCCCCGGGGGGCCCCCTTCCTGGAGTTTCTACCCAGAGCTTTTATTTATCAAATTTAACATTAAGAACAAAGCGACAGGGAAAGGAGGCCTGGTGGCTGGAGACCCACTGAGCGCGAGCGGCCTCACCAGGAGGTCAGCGGCGTGGGTGTCAGAGCCCCGCGCGCCCGTCTGCAGTGTGGTTCCAGTTCTATTTGCAGATCACTCATCCCGGTCCCCTCCCCGTGATAGCCCGGATGGCCCTTCGTTCCCAGTGACACGCCCCGGGGGCATGAGGACCCCAGTTTGGAATGCTTGGGGGGGGTCCGGTGCAGCGGGGAGGCCCGCAGGCCCCGGGGAGCAGGACAGAGGTCCCCCCCCAGCGTCCCCGCCCTGAGCTCCCGCCTGCAGCGCCTGCCCTGGGACTCGTGATTTGTGAACCACACAGAAGCCAAGTCAGCCTGTTCCCAAGCAAAACCCCCCGGCCTCGGGGGACAGAAGGCGCGGAGACCACCCCGTGGGCCGCGGGCAGCGGCAGCCCCAGCAGGACCCCCGGGCGGCGCCGAGCCCAGCCGCTGTCCTAGCACACGGAGTCTCCCGGTGGGGGATGAGTCACCGACATGTACCTTCATGCTTCCTGCAGCCCTGGGAACGGAATCAACCTGCACAGTGATAATAAAGGTTATTTATAAAGCCCGCCCCCTCTGCCCCGAAGGCTGCTGCAGAGTTAAAAGATGACCCAGTTCTAAACACCGGGGACTCGGGACCAAAGATAAAAGTCGAGTAAATCGCATTGAACTGCGGTTGGAGTCCTCCCTACACGCTTGCACGTGGCTCATCAGGACTTCAAATGGTTAAAAACAAACAAACAAACCCACTTTGATTCCGTCCCGTTTTGAGAGGCACCTGAGCTTTCCGCCGTGAGGCTGTGTGAGCGAGCCGGGGTGGGGGGCGAAGCGCCGGGGGCCTTGGCGGCCCCCACCCTGGCTCCCGACGTCCTGGCCCCGAGTCCGAGGCGGGGGCCCGATGACAGCAGCCTGGTGCGATGGCGAGTGACGGTGTCGCCGAGGGCTCCTGTGGCTGGCGGGCCTGGCCCTGGGTGCGGGGGGCGCCACACTGGGGAGACGGGCGCTTGATTCCGCCCCCCCTCGGCCTGCCCTTCTGCAGGCTTCACTGTAAGGCCATCGGGGGGTGGCGGCTGGGGTTTTCGGGCGTCCCCACCGCAGCGGGGCAGTGAAGGTACCCTGACACCTGCGCGTGGGAGGAGGGAAAGTGCTCACTCAGGGCTGGCCCGGGTGTGGGAGGAGAGGGCAGGGAGGAGGGGGCAGGGCTCGGTGGGACGTCGAGTCAGGAGGCCGCGGGTGGACGGAGGGCCGGACAGCCCGAGCTGCGTGCGGGGCCCGGGGTCTGGGCGGGAGAGCTGGCGGGGCGTGCCGGGAAGCCACGGCCAGGGTCACGCAGGTCCTCGGGCTGGTGTGTGCTCACGGGGCCCTTCGGGGGCTCGCCGCTGCCAGACACCTCGTACAGGCCCGGGTTGTAGCGACGGGGAGATTGGGTCCAATGCCTGCGGGCGGTGGGCGCGTGGTGCCGACCCCTGCTGTGGGCGGGCTGGGGACTGGCCTTGCTGCGCAGATGCAGGTGCGTCTGAGGGTGGGGCAGGTCTCCCAGAGCCCAGGCCAGGCCGGACAGACGGCGGCGTGGACAAGGGCACTGGGAACGGGGCGGGGCTGCAGGCGGGGCCCCGGGCTCAGGGCGGGAGGCAGGGTGGGGTGGGGCGTGGCAGGCAGGATTCTGGGGTGAGATGCCCTTTCCAGCTGTTGGCCTCCGTGACCCCAGGAGGCAGCCCCAGTCTTCTGACCGCGGAGCACCCCCTGCTGCCCCGAGCTGGGCCAGTGGCTCTGGACAGGGTTGGCGCAGGGGCCTCCAAGATGCTTGCTCGCTCCTGGAGGACATCCGAGGTTCTGGGCCGCGTGGCGTGTGAGGTGCAGGGCCGTCCTGGGGGGACACCGTGGTGGGCCGTGTCCTGGGTGTGGGTTCTCGGTCGGGGGAGCAGCAGCAGTGGGTGGCATGGGGTGATCCCAGCTCGTCTCCACGGAGACCAGAGGCCAGGGTGGCGGGACTCTGCGGGAGCCCAAAGGGGCCTGGCGGGGCTGGGTCACTGGTAGGCTCCGAGGGGCTGGGTACAGGGAAGGGGTGAGGGGCGGGGGTGCGGAGGGGGACGGGGTAGGACAACAAGTCTGGGCTGCAGGTGTCAGGATCACAGTGTCTCGCCTTCATCTGTGCCTGGTGCCCCGGAGCATTGTCACCCGGGAGCACGGACGGGTGGGCCCCTCCCCCGGACGGGTGTGGTGGTGCCTAGAACCCAGCCTAGGGCACCCCCTCCCCCTGCCTTGTCTCCTTCATTCACGCGACCCGGACGGGGAGGGGGCTGTGCACAGCCCTGGGTATGCACACAGCCTGCCCACCAGCCCAGGCGGCTCCGGAGGAGGAAACCTGGAGGGTGGCAGCGGGGACCCCAGAGGGCCAGGTGCAGGGGTGCGCGGGGCGCTCCGGCCTCCGCCCTTCATCCCGCAGCTGGAGGAAGCAGCCAGGAGGCCCCAGGGACAGACCTGCACTTTAAAAGCTCTCCGGCAGCGCGGGGACCCTGGGGGCGGCCTCTTCTGCATTTGGGGGGCAGGACGTGCCCCCCGCCCCTCCTGGGCTGCTCTCGGGGGCGCCAGCTTTGCCCGCGGACTTCCTCTAACCGGGAGCTTGCAGGAGGGTGGCTGCAGTCTGGGCGCGGGGGTCCCCTGGGAGGCCCCGAAGCGGTTCCTGGGAGACACTGCGTGGGCACGACGCCCCCTCCTGGCGGCCCCTGGGAGCAGGTGAGCGGCCTCCCGGGTGCAGTTGGGGAGCCGTCGACCTTGCAGGTGCGTGCTGGGGCCCCTCCTGGAAGGGGACCGCGAGCTGCACCTCCCGGGAAGCGGGGCACCCAGGGTGAGCCCCCCCAGCGCTTCACAGCTGCGCGGGGCTGGGAGCTGCTGGCCGCTGGGGACAGATGTCTGGGCGCTTGTCGCGCTGCTGAGGCTTTTCATTTCCGTGGTTTTCAGTGCCCCGGAATGTGCCCTTGGGGGAACGAGCCTCTCTGCAGGCTCAGGAGGGCCCCTGCCCCAGACGCCACCACCGCCCTCCCCCTTGTCTCCCCAGACAGCGTCGCAGAGCCCCCACCCCTCATTCCCCAGCGCCGAAGAGGCCACCCGGTCGTCCCCGCCGCCACCAGGGGGGCCCGGCCCCGCCACCCTGACCTCAGTTTCCTTTTTAGAAATTCTCCGCCATTAGGCCGCGGCGCTTACTGTTCGCTACTCACGAACGGGAAAATCAGCCACCCCCAGGGCCCGTGGGGTCTGTGCCTGCTTCCTGGCGGCGGCCCACCCCGTCCCTCCCCGCCCCACCCCTGTAACCCCGCCTCGTCGCCCCTCGCCCCTGCCCTCCTAGGTGGATTCTGAGCTCCTGGCTTAGGGGGCAGGGGGCGCCCACTTCTCTGTCCCCACCCTGAGTCTGGGGGAGCGACAGGGGGACCTGGTCCTTGGATATTACCCTCCCTCTGCCTCCTAACACCCTGGACCCGCCTGAAGGCGGTGGGGGGGAGCCTGGGTCTCTGTGACCCCCCTGCCACCTGCCCAGCTAAGTGAGGGGGAGTTGGGCCCCGGAAGCCGGTACCCTCGGGTGCCTCTGGGTCCGGGATAGGGGGTGGGGCGGCAGGTGGAAGGGGCCCTGTGGACTCAGAGCCCAGGCCCGGGCATCGTCATGCCCACACTGGCATCCTCAGGGTGGGCCTCGTCCGCAGCCAGGCAGGGGTGGGCAGGTGTGCCCCGCAAGTGAACGTGAGCTCTCAGAGTGTGTGCAGGTGTGTGCATGTGTGTGTGCCCACGAGGGTGTGAGTGCGTGTGAGTGTGAGCTCCCGTGCCGTGGGGAGGAGTGGGGGCGACCCCCGGGGGTAACATTTGTGTCACCCTGGGCCTTTGTGCATCCAGGTGCAGGGACATCCCTCTGAGCCCCACCTGGCACAGGGCTGCGGCTCCGGGTCCAGTGGGCGCCGGCCAGGGTGCAGGCTGGGGACCGCGCGTATTGCGCGTCTGGGGGTCGCCCCGGGGAAAAGGGCACCGGTGTGGGTGACAGGCTGCCGCTGGCGTCCCTGCAGAGCGGAGGGCACTGGCCCTCGGGAGCTTGGCGCTGGGGGCTCCTTCCTGGTGAAAGCGGGGTGTGTGATTTCCCTGAGGGGGCCGCGGGCTCCCGGCAGGCCCGGTGGGTGGGATTCCGGGCCGGGAGCCTCTCAGAGCCCTGACGCTGACCCCGCTACTGGTCAAGGGACGCAGAGGGGATGCGGCTGCCACACTGGCCGCGCCGGGCCGGTCACGGGCGAAGCCACCGGCGGCCGCGCCCCATCGCAGATCTGCATCCTGCTCCGTGGGCGGGAGAACCCGCCCGTCAGTGCCTCAGTGGCAGAGCCTGCATCTGTGCCTCATTCGCTCTGAAAGCATTTTGGTGACTGTTTTCGCACGGTTGTGTCCCCTTGACGCCTGCGGTGTTGTATTCGACACACGTGGATCATGTTTCCTGTGCGGGGCCGGGGTTTCAGCAGCAGCCCAGAGAGGGCGAGGACGCAGGTGGGGCTTCCCGGGGCCACCGTCCAACGGGGCTGCAGGGGGCAGAGGGGAGCTGGTGGGCGGGGTCCCAGGGGACTTCTGGCCCCCAGAGCAGCAGGGAGGATTGGTTCCTCACACCAACCTCCCTGCATAGCAGGGTCCCGGGGGCGGGCGGGGGGCAGGACTCCCACCTGTGTGGGCAGCTCCAGATGCGGACGGGGACTGTCTGGCGCTCGTCTGTGTGCACCCGGTTACCCTGTCCTCTAAGGGGGGCGTTCGCTGTCCACCGTCCTCCCTTCGGGGAATGGCTCGCAGGGTCCACGGCCTCCAGGGATCGAGGGCAGTGTCTCTGTACCGGGTGGGCTCGAGGGCGGGAGGCAACAGGGCAGGTTGGGAGGTGGCTCTGTCTAGGAGGGGGGCCTGGGTCCAGGAAGCCCCAGGACACATGGGGCCCATCCGGACTGGCTCCGAGTGAGAACCCCGAGGGTGGCCTGGGTGGGCCTGGGGCGGAGGGGTGCTGCGCCGGCCTGTGCAGCTGGAGACAGCAGGGTGGGACTCTGGACAAAGCCCCGCAGTTCACGGGGAGACCAGGGTGGACTCAGGAGGCTGGCTGGAGCACAGATGCGCCGCCTCCGCGGTGGCCCCAGAGGGCCCTGGCTCAGCCTCCTCCTAGCTCCACCGCCCGGGAGACAGGCCTGGGGCCAGGGATCCTGCTGCGAGGGGCCACCTGGGTCCCTGACATTCAGCAGGGCCACCCTGTGCTGCCTGGAGGCCCAAGTGGGGACCACAGGGTGGGGTCAGCTCAGCGCCCTTGGAGATGCTCCCAGGATGGGGCTCGTCAGCAACTGCTGACACCAGGGTCTGCGAGCCCAGAGGATCCGAAAACACGCAACAAAACCAGTTGGCAAGAGAGGCCCACAGAGGCATGGACGCAAGGCTGATTGATGGGGGAGGGGCAGAGGGAGAGGTGGAGGGAGGGACAGGGAGCAGAGGGAGGGGCAGACAGAGAACCCCAAGCAGACCCTCCTGCCTGATCTCGAGACCCGGACACGGTGACCAGGGCTGCAGTGAGGAGTCGGAGGCTCGTTGACGGAGGCACCCAGGCGCCCCTGGAGTTAGTTTATTCAGCTGTGTGTTTGGTGGGGAGGCAAACCACTTGTCGGAGGGGCAGAGACAGGGCAGGGGCATGGATGTCCCAAACAACTTGGGGACCCATCAGTGACAGCGAGGGCTGTCTCAGGTGCATCTGGGCACAACATGACACTGTGCACAGTCTCAGGCCTGCTTGTGAGGGTTCGAGTGTGAGCATTTGTGCTGACGAGTCCCAGAGATCCTGCTGGCTTAAATCCTAGGAGGCAGTGGGAGACCGGGGGTGCCCCGTGGTGCCCAGCTCCCCGGAGGCACGTGCACCATCAGTGGGAGCACACAGGACGGCACAGCAGGGACATGCTGGAGGCCTGGCGGCAGCAGCTGGACTGACAGGGGGAGGGGGTGGCGCAGCAGGCGGGTCTGCACACGGGGCGGCAGAGGAGGGACATGCAGGAGGAGGGTCTGCAGGAGCTGGGCTGGCAGCAGGGGGAGGCCTGGCAGCAGATGGGGGTGCAGCAGACGGGGGTGCAGCAGACGGGCTTGCAGCAGATGGGGGTGCAGCACATGGGCTTGCAGCAGATGGGGGTGCAGCAGACAGGCTTGCAGCAGACAGACACACAGCTGTCTTCCTGGCAAGGGGAGGAGCTGCAGCAAGAAGGCTGGCAGCTAGACTGCTGGCAGCAGGGGGAAGACTCACAGCAGACGGGCTTGCAGCAGATGGGCTTGCAGCAGACAGGGGTGCAGCACACGGGCTTGCAGCAGACAGGGGTGCAGCACACGGGCTTGCAGCAGACAGACACACAGCAGCCCTCCTGGCAGGGGGAGCAGCTGCCGCACGAGGGCTGGCAGGAGCCGGGGCAGGCTGGTGGGCAGGGGCTGGACCCGCAGCTCGCAGGGGTGCAGAGGAGGGTCAGGCAGGAGCCCGGGGCGCAGCAGGGGGGCTCGCAGTAGCTCTCGGGACAGTCGTCCACCTGCCAGGAGGGGTCGGGGCAGGAGTCGCCGGAGCCGGGCAAGCAGACGCGGCCGCCGTAGCTCAGGTCGCTGGAGCAGACGGACAGGGTGGAGGCGGCCATGGTGTGGGTGCTGGGGCGGGGTGTGGGTGCGGGTGAGTGTGTGGGTGCGGGTGCGGGTGTGAGTGTGCGAGGTGCTGGGCCGGCGGCTTTTATACGGCCCTCGCGCGTGCTGTCCAGTGTCAGGCGCCTGAGACTTCCCCTTCCTCGTTGGTGTTTTGCCCGAGTCCTGCGAGTGCTTATTATTCTGCTGTATTTACAGGAAGGTCTTTGTTGCCCGTAAAATGCCCATCGGGGCTGCGGACCCCAAGGATGTCCGTCGGGGAGCAAACAGCTGGGGGCACCGCGGACCCCAGGGCTATGAGCTGTGCAGCCGCCGAGGCCGCCCTCTGGGTGAGGGACGGTTGCCCGTGGGGCCCGAGGGCCACAGCCTCCGTGAGGGCCACGGGGTGCTCGTGAGCTGTGGGGCGCCCCTTTCACCCATGGAGGGCACCCGGTGGCCAGGGCGGTCGGGGGCGGATGAGGGGCTCTCAGGTGGGATGTGGAGGCCGCGAGGGGAGTGCATGATGTCGTCCAAATCCAACCTTCATCAGGAGATTTCCAGAAAGATCCACCACGGGGAACAATTCTCCCAACAGAGGGAAAAGGGGTCTTCAATGGGGACCGCTGAGCAGACGTGGGATGAGGTGCAGGGAACGTGCGGGTCGAGGCCCGCTGCTGAATCCCAACATCCCAGCACCCCGAGCACCCCAGGTGCTTCCAGAGAGATCGGCACCGCACGGCAACCCGGCGACCGGGGGAGGTGAGTTCAATTCTGGGTCCCCGGAGCCATCCTGGGTCCAGAAGGTAAAGCCCTTGGGACACTACAGCTGTTCTGGAAACTGCCTCACGTGCACCGCCTGGGAAAGCATCTCGGGACGACCGGGCCGGTAAAACTCAACCAGCAAAAACGAACAGAAGTAGAACATAAAACATATTCAAGAGCAAAATAAATCTGCCAAAACCTTGTGGTCCTCAGCTTCTTCAGGGAGAGGAATTTTGCCCGCGTGACCTCCCTGAGCCGAGCAGGTGCTCCCGTCCGCCCTCCTCCCCCCACAGGGGACGGGCTGGCAGGTGCGCAGCGCTGAGACCTGGCGGACGCCCAAGGCCGACACGTGCCGTGCCGAAGTCCCCTTGCGTCCCCATCCCTCCACCCCAGGCCCCTGCAAGCCCCGACTCTGTCACTACAGTTAGGTCTTTTCCAGAAAGTCACCTACATCCGGTGCCCAGCCACCCGGGGCTGCTTCCTTCACTGGAGGGGCAGGTGCTTGGGCGGGACGCGGCCTCCCGCAGGGACGCACCAGGATCCCGCCATCATGTCGTGGGAAGGACACTTCCTGCGCCTCCCGTGCTTGCGGGTATGAACACAGCTGCTGCCCCGCGCGGAGGTTTGCCCGGCCAGAGCGTCTGTTTGTCCCGAGCACACCCGGGGGTGGCGCAGATGGGCCACAGGGAGGCCGTGTTGGGTGGAACATGAAACCGCCCAACTCTTTTGCAGGTGCCTGTGCCATTTGCGCCCCCACCCGTGGCGCGGGGCAGTTCCCGGTCCTCTGCATCCTTGCCGGCCTGGACGTGCCAGGTTTTTAAAATTATTACATATTAGCCATTGGTGTGCGCTGGCATCTTACCGGATTTAGTGTGCGATGCCCTGATGCCCAATGCCGAGCCGAGATTCCTTACCACGCTGACTTGCCACGATGTGTCCCCAGGGGCTGTGTGACACTGCAGTCCCCCGGCGCTGTTCGAGCGCCCCACTCCCCGCGTCCCCGCCAGCGCCGGGCGTGGTCAGCCTTGTCCCCGGTGGCCCTTCTGAGAGGCCCCTAGGGTGTCTCGCTGCGGCTTCAGTCTGCATCTCCCTGATGAGTAATGGTGTTGGGCCTTTTTCACGTGCGTATTTGCCATCTCGGGCGTCTTTTGGGCGTTTCTTCAAAGTTCAGGCCTCTTCCTTTTTTAGGTTTCCTTGACATTGCATTTTGAGAGCTCTTTCCGCATTTTGGAATATGAGTACAGTTGACCCTCGAATAATGTGGGAGTGTAGGGTGCCAACCGCCTCGCGCTCTGACTGCCCAGAAACCTGACTGCTCACAGCGTCCTGTGGACCCGGAGCCCTACTGACAACGCAGAGTCCATGGACACATCGACTCGTGAGCCAGAGAAGAAAATGTTCGTACAAAAGTCAACAGGAAGAGAAAACACATGCACGGAAGGACGTGTATTTCCTGGGAACACCGCGTCTGAGTGGGCACCAGCCGTCCACACCGTGTTGCTCAAGGGTCAGCTGTGCTTTGCTCAGATGTGACTTGCGAATATTTTCTGCAACTCCGTGGCTTCTCTCTCCACGCTCTTCACAGCGTGGTTTCAAGAGCAAAATGGTTTAATATTGGTAAAGACCAACTTATCAGTTTTCTTCTTTTTCGGATCACGCTTTTGGTTCTTAAGCCTAAGAACTCTGCTCAACACAGAGATTTCAGCAGGATTCCCTCTAGTGATTTCTTCCTAATGCTTAACATGTTTACATTTTACATTTAGGTCTATGATCCATTTTTATTGAATTTTTATACTAAGTGTCAGGTATGGGTCAAGTCTCCTTTCTCTGTTTTTTTTTTTTTTGTTTGTTTGTTTGTTTTTTTTTTGCATTTGGGTCGTCCAATTGTTCCCAGTACACTTCTTTCTTTAACTTGACTTTGCAATTCTGTCAAAAATCAGCTGACTGTATTCATGGGGATGTATGTGTCTATTCTGTTTCATTAGTCTACGTGATTATATCCCTTTGTCAACATCACGTCGTCTTGATTACTGTAACTTTATAGGAAATTTTGAAGTCAAGAGGTGAAGTCTTCCAACTTTGTTCTTCATTTTCAAATGATGTGGATACTTGAGCTCCTTTGCCTTTCCAAATATTTTTAGAGTTAGCTTGCTCATATGGACGGGAAGCTCCTACCGGGATGTGCATCGGGATTGCCTTGACCCTATTATAGACCAGGCTGGAGGTCACTGACACCATAACAATATTCCAGCCTGTGAACATGGTCTAGCTCTCCCTTTACTCACATCTTGTTTAGTTTCTCTCATCAGTATTTTGATAGTCCTCATTATGTCCATATTCATGAGATGTATACCTAAGTTTTCATTATTTATTCTATTGCAAATCACACCTTTAAACAAAATTTTTCAATTCCAATTATTTGTTGCTACTATATAGAAATGCAATTAATTTTAATTATTTTAGACTTGCACACTTCAACCTTGCTAAACTCACTGATAGTTCTAGAAGATTTGTGTGGATTCTTGGGGACTTTCCATGTGGACAGACATATCCTCTGTGAATAGAGAACATTGTATTTCTGTTTTTTTAAAAGATTTTATTTATTTATTCTTGAGACACACACACACACACACAGAGAGAGAGAGAGAGAGAGAGAGAGGCAGAGACAGAGGCAGAGGCAGAGGGAGGATCAGGCTCCATGCAGGGAGCTTGATGTGGGACTTGATCCTGGGACTCCGGGATCATGCCCCAGGCTGAAGGCAGGTGCTAAACTGGTGAGCCACCCAGGGATCCCTGAGACCATCATATTTCTTAATTTCTATATGCATGCCTTTTCTTTCTTTTTCTTGTTTGTTGCATGGATAGGACTTCGGTATGGTGTTGAGTAGGAGCAGTGAGAGAGGACGTCTGTATCCTCTTCCTCATCTTTACAGGAAAGCTCTCAGGCTTTTATAGCTAGTTATGGTGTTGGCTGTAAGTTTTTAACAGATGCCTTATATCAGGTCCACAGTGTTTTCCCAATTATTCCTTGCTCACTTTAGTCTTTTTTAAAACGACTAAACAAGGTGGGACAGTTCCCCCTTCATTCTATGAGGTTTTCATTCTCCTGATAACAAAGCCAGTCAAAGACATGATAAGAACAGAAAACACAAACCAATATCCTTCATGAACAGTGATGCAAAAGACCTCAACAGAACACTAGCAATATGAATTCAGCAGCATAGTCAAAGGATTATATGCTACAACCAAAAAGGATCTATTTCTGGAATTCAAGGATGGTTCCACATGTGAAAATCAGTCAATAGAAAACCCCACATTCCCAGAGTAAAGAAAAAAGTACACGATCCTCTCAACTGATACAGAAAAAGCATTTGAGAAAATTCAAAACTCTTTCATGATGAAAACACTCAACAAATTAGGAATAGAAGGAACTATATCAACATAATAAAATATATATGTGAAAACCCCGCAGTAAACATCATACTTAACGATTAAAGACAGCTTTTCTTCTAAGATCAGGAACAATACAGGATGCCCACTTTTACTGCTTCTAAACACCACAGTACTGGAGGCTCTGGGAGAGTAATTAGACAATAAAATAAATAAAAGCAGTCTAAATTAGAAAGGAAAAAATGAAATCACCTCTGTTCACAGATGCTATGATCTTATATGTAGGAAATCCTAAAGACCTGCTAGCACTAGGAATGAATTCAGAAAGATGGCAAGATACGAAGTCAACACACAAAAATGAGTTGCATTTTTATACACTAATAATAAACAGCCCAAAAAGGAAATTATAAAAACAATTCCACTTACAATTGCATCCAAAAAGAATAAAATAAAGGGAATTAACCACGGAGGCAAAAGCCCTGTATGATGAAAACTAAAAAACATTGCTGACAGGTGGTAAAGAAGACATGATTCAAAGGGAAGACATTCCATGTTCACAGGTTGGAAGGCTCAGGATTGCTAAGACGTCAATACTACACAAAGCAATCTACGGAGGTGATACAATCGCTATTGAAATCTCAATGATGTTTTTTGCAGAAACATTAAACCCCTGAAACTCACATGGAATCTCTGTATAGTCAGAACAATTCTGAAAAAACAAGGCCAGAGGACATACACTTCCTGATTTCAAAACCACAAAGCTATGGTAATTAACACAGGGTGGTACCGGCATAAAACGGCGGCCATGTAAACTAATGGAATAGCATAGAGTCCAGAAATAAACCTCCACATTCAGGTAAAATCGTTTTTCAAAGGGTACCAAGTCCATTCAATGGAGAAAGGACAGTCTTTTTAAAAAATGGTGCCAGGAAAACCGACTATCCACATGCAAGAGAATGAAGGACCCCTACCTCACACCACACACAAAAATGAACTCAAAACGGATCCATGACATAAATGGAAGACCTAAAACTATAAAACTCTTGGAAGAAAACAAAAACACAGGATGAAAGCCTCACAACACTGGGTTCCACACTGATGTCCTGGATATGATAGCAAGGCACAGCAACATAAAAAATAAAAAACTTGGACTTCACGAAAATTTTAAATATTTTCTCCTCAAAAGACAATACCAATAGAGAATAAAACATAACCCAGAGAAATGGGAGAAAACATTTGAAAATCACGTTCCGCTAAGGGATTCCTATCTAAAATGTTCAGAGAATTCCCAAAACCCAATAACAAAAAGCCAAACCATTCCATTCAGAAACAAGCAATGGACTTGAATAGACAGTTTTCCAAAGACGTACAAGGTATGTGACCAATGAGCAGATGAAAAGATGCTCAACATGGCTCATCATTAGAGAAATGCGCATCAAAAGTCCAATGAGAAGCCAGTTTACACCCATTAGGATCAATATATAATATTTATGTAAATATTATCAAAAGGAGGAGATAGTGTATATGATATATATGCAAGAAGAAGACAGCAAGTGTTGATGAGGATGTGGAGAAATTGAAGCCCTTGGGGGTTGTGAGTGGGAACGTGAACTGGCCATGGCCACTGTGGAAATCAGTACGATGGTTCTTGAAAAGATGAACAGTAGAATTGCCACACTGTCCAGCACTTATATGGGCATATGCTCAAGAGAACTGGAAGCAGGCCTTCAAGGAGATCCCTGACAGCCGTGGTCACAGCCGCATCATTCACAAGAGCTAAAGAGTCAAGCAGCCCAAGCGTCCACTGAGGCATGAGTAGAGAAGCAAACGCAATCCCGCCCGTGGAACATTGTTCAGCCTTAAAGAGGAAGCAAGTCTGACTCCAAGGCCGGTGAAGCCTGAGGACCTCGCGGCCGGAGACACAGGCCAGTCACAGAGAGACAACTACGACGTGACCCACCTTCTCTGAGGTGCTCGGGGACAGAGGAGGGAGGGTGGGCGCCAGGGGCGGCGGGACGGGCAATGGTGAGTCTGTGTCCCATGGGGACGTGGCTTCATTTTCCCAAGAATGGAAGAGTCTGGGGGACGGGTGGCGGGATGGTCGCCCCATGTCAAGAACGTGCTTAGCACCCCTGAACTGTGTGCTTGAAGATGGTTAAGACGGTAGACGTGGTGTTCCGTGCATTTGGCATCAATAAAGACAAATTTTTAAAAAGAATAAGAGGAAGGGAGCGATCACACCCTGAAGAGATGTGGAGGAAATTTACACACCTGGGCGGGAATGAATAAGCCACCCACGGAGTCCCCGCGCTCTCTGTGCGTCCTGCCCTAGGATGTCCCTGGAAGGACCCAGGGTGGAGATGCTATGCCAGCAGGTGCCGTGGGCTGCACAGGAGGGGTGGGGGGGGGCACAGAGTGTCCCCGGACGGTGATGGGGACCCCAGACCCAAACACTGGCTGCCTGTGCCTCCCCCAGTGCCCAAGGCCATCTGTGAACTTGAGGGTGCCCGGAGCTCCTCTGGGGTGACCTTCCTGCATGGGGCTGGAAATATTCTGCAGGAGGTGAGAGCCCCAACGGCGATAAGCACCTTGTGCCTTTCCTTCCCCTCTGTGCTTCTCCTGTGCTCCTTGGGCCCCCGACCTGACACGCTGGCTTCAGGGTCTTGTCAGGGCTGAGTTGGCCCAGGTGGGAAGGTATCCAGTTCCTGTTATCCCATCTTGGCAGCAGCAGTGCCACCCCAGCCCGCCACCTCTCCATGGAATGAGCAGAGCACACGGGAGGATCCCAGGGGGACCCCAGGAGGACCCCAGGACCCAGGGGCTGTGCTGCCTGCGGCCCCCAGGCTGGCTTGTCCGGGCCGTTTTGCCCAGCTGGGGTGGTGGGTGGAGTTGGCCCCGGGGCTAAGCCCCCCAGGCCACACCCCGTCTGTAGGTGGCCAGCCTCGGGAGCCCCGGGGACGCATGTGGGGCCCAGCAGCCCTGACCATCTGCGCCAGGGCGGGAATCCCACCCCGCGGCCCCGCCCAGAGCAGTTGGGCTGCGGCCCTTGGGGACCTCTCATCGCTCCTTCCAGAAATGTTCATGCGGGAAGGGACCACTGTCGGGTCCAAACCCTGGGACCCCACACCCGTGAGAATCAGATGAAAGGAAGCAGGTCAGCCGGTCAAGTGAGTTTATTGAGGGTGCCCAGGGAGGTGCGGACAGGTTGGAGAGGAGGTCAGGTGACCCGAGCAGAGGAACTGGGAAAGAAGGCAGGTGACCCAGGGCAGGTGGAGGTGCATCCTGGAAGCAGGATCCCTGGGGAGCCGCGGGGTCAGCGTTCTTAGGAGGGAGGAGGTGAAGGTCAGGTCAGGAGAGTGGACACCCGGGGGGACCGCATCCTGGGTGGGGGCAGCCACCTAGTACAGGTGAGGGCTGGGCTGAGGGGTGGCTGGGAGGCCCATGGTCCCTGGGTGGGGCTTAAGCCCAGTGCCCCGGGGGCACGTGCCCTATCAGCGGGAGCACCTGGGGCGGCACAGCAGGGACACGCTGGAGGCCTGGGGGCGGCAGCTGGGCTGGCAAGGGGAGGGGGTGGCGCAGCAGGCAGGCCTGCCCATGGGGCGGCAGAGGAGGGACACGCAGGAAGAGGGTCTGCAGGGGCTGGGCTGGCAGCAGGGGGAGGCCTGGCAGCAGACGGGCTTGCAGCAGACAGGGGTGCAGCACACGGGCTTGCAGCACACGGGGGTGCAGCAGACAGGCTTGCAGCAGACAGGGGTGCAGCAGATGGGCTTGCAGCAGACAGACACACAGCTGTCTTCCTGGCAGGGGGAGGAGCTGCAGCAAGAGGGCTGGCAGCTAGACTGCTGGCAGCAGGGGGAGGCCTCACAGCAGACAGGCTTGCAGCAGACAGGGGTGCAGCAGATGGGCTTGCAGCAGACAGACACACAGCTGTCTTCCTGGCAGGGGGAGGAGCTGCAGCAGGAGGGCTGGCAGCTAGACAGCTGGCAGCAGGGGGAGGCTGAGCAGGGGGAGGCCTCACAGCAGACGGGCTTGCAGCAGACAGGGGTGCAGCACACGGGCTTGCAGCAGACAGGGGTGCAGCAGACGGGCTTGCAGCAGACAGACGCACCGCAGCCCTCCTGGCAGGGGGAGCAGCTGCCGCAGGACGGCTGGCAGGAGCCGGGGCAGGCTGGTGGGCAGGGGCTGGACCCGCAGCTCGCGGGGGTGCAGAGGAGGGTCAGGCAGGAGGCGGGGGCGCAGCAGGGGGGTTCGCAGTAGCTCTCGGGACAGTCGTCCACCTGCCAGGAGGGGTTGGGGCAGGAGTCGCCAGAGCCGGGCAGGCAGACGCGGCTGCCGTAGCTCAGGTCGCTGGAGCAGACGGACAGGGTGGAGGCGGCCATGGTGTGGGTGCTGGGGCGGGGTGTGGGTGCGGGTGAGTGTGTGGGTGCGGGTGTGGCTGTGAGTGTGCGAGGTGCTGGGCCGTCGGCTTTTATACGGTCCTGGTGCGTGTTGTCCTGCGTAACTGAGGACACTTCCCCTTCCTTGTTGGTGTTGGGAGCTGGTTTTCAGGGACCCCTCATTAGGGCTGCTTTATTTTTCCAGAAGATGCCACCCAGCTCGTAAAAGTCCTGCCCGTCAGATATGGAAAAGCATATATACAAGAGGGAAAGGAGAGAATGGAAATAACTCAATATTATGCAGACTTATGCCTTATTTTTTAGCATTTTTTTTTTTAATGTTGGGTCTTTTAGTCTGCTTTTGCTTTTTATTAGATCGGTATAGTTTGGTTAATTAACCAGTGATTTAGTTTTACATTTAAACTAGAATTAATCTTTTTTCTTCGATGATATTTATTTCTTTGCCTTTTTTAAAAAAAACTACTTTCAGTTTTAGATGTTTTGTCTGTTCTATTTAGAGCTTCATCACCATGGCCATATATATTTCCCTTAAAATACTGTAAACAAATATACTAGGAGTGCACCATTTTAATCTTTACTAGTTATTGTGAATTGCTGTGTAAGTTAATAAATAGATTCGTAAATACATTGTTTGCAGGAAGAAAATTTCTGAGTTACAGCTCAGGAAAGGCCTCCTGAATGTACGTTGTAAGTATTACTAACACAGTGTACAGATGAGAAGGCAACAAAAATAATTCATCCTCCTTCAGCCCCTCATTGCAACAAAGCCCTTAACTGGGAGAACCTTATTCCCCTCTTTCCTCTTCCTTCTCCAATCCCCACTTATTGTCACCTTGTAATATCAGAGAGCACTGGGATTACGGGTCTGAATAGAGAAATGCTTTCAGATAATCATTAGCCCACGTACCAGTAACTTAAACTCAAAGATGGGATGGAGTGTAAAGTGCTTTTATAATACAATATTATTGTTAAAGGCAAGGGTTGACTCTTTGTTTTATTTTGACATGGCATGTCCGAAAATAAATAACAATTCAATATGGAAAAAAAAAATGTCCTGCCCGTGTGCTGGGTCCAACATTCCTATTGATTGGAGGGCATGGGGGGGTCTGGCCAGGGTTGAACCGAGGCTGGGGTGCAGTGGCCGCCGCCTTGGGGATGGGGTGCCGGGGGAGGGGGACTTGGGTTCTGGCCTCCGCGGTGATTCCCATCTCTGGGGCGGGTGATCCCTGTGATTTTGCATTTGTTACCTCGTCCGCAGAGATGAAGGGAGGCTGAACGCATACCTGGGAGGGCGCTGTCCGGGGTTAGGGCCGGCTGTCCCTCCCCGGGCACCGTGGTCACGGCGTGGTGCAAGGCTGCGGCCCAGGGAGGGGCCGGCCTCGGGCGGAGGGGTTCTGTCCCTGGGCCGTGACGGGCTGGGCCTGTGCTGGCCAGGCAGTGGCCCCAAGCTCGGGGCGTGTCCCCTTTCCAAGCTGTGGGTCCCTGGGCCCTGCAGCTCTGGCCTCGCAGCTTCATGGTGGTGCCGGGCGAGCGGCTGCCCGGGCCGGCCTTGGGGGGCAGCTTGTTGCGTTTCCTTTCCCTCCTCACTCGGACCCTCATGCCGTCTGCCTGGGGGGCTGGGCCGGGAGTCCTCTCCGTGAGCCCTTGGGACACCCCTGTGGGCTATTCAGTGTCCGGGCAGCAGCCCCTGAAGGCTCTTCATAATCGGCACCTCCGGGGGCCGGGGCTGGGCCTGGCCGGGGTCCCTGCAAGATGGGGAGGGGGACAGATGGACAGGTAACAGGCGGCAGGTGCCTGGGGGGGCTCGGGGTATCAGCGAGGCCAACTCGCAGGGGTCCTTGATGTCTCAGTCCCTGGGAGGGGGGCGTCTGGGGGCCATGCCAGGGGGCCTGGGGTGGCTGGGACAGCAGGCAGACCCCCAGGGGGTTAGAGCTTCCATCCTCGGCCGGGGTTGGGGGTGGCTGGACCCGACTCCTTAGCTGGATGCAGCTGAGGCTTTAATTTTTTTATTTTTTAAGATTTTTAAATTTATTTATTCATGAGAAACACAGGGAGGGGGGTGCAGAGACACAGGCAGAGGGAGAATCAGGCTCCATGCAGGGAGCCCAACCTGGGACTCGATCCTGGGACCCCCGGATCAGGGCCTGGGCTGAAGGTGACACTAAACGGCTGAGCCACCGGGGCTGCCCTTATTTTATTTTTATCATAATTTTTATTTTACGTTGTCTCAGTGACACCTGAGACCAGAATGCTTAGAAATATGAAGATTTGGGGATCCCTGGGTGGCTCAGCGGTTTAGCACCTGCCTTCCGCCCAGGGTGTGACCCTGGAGTCCCGGGATCGAGTCCCACGTGGGGCTCCCTGCGTGGAGCCTGCTTCTCCCCCTGCCTGTGTCTCTGCCTCTCTCTGTCTCTGTGTCTCATGAATAATTAAATAAAATCTTAAAAAAAGAAAAAAAATACGAAGGTTTGATCAAACTCATCCGCATCTGCTTCCCGAGGCTGCGGTAACGGGTGACCACACCCCTGAGCTTCACAGCAACACCCGTTCATGTCTCAGGGTCCTGAGCTGAGGTCAGGGTGTGGGCAGGGCTGCCCCCCGGGGGGTCCTGGGCACGGCCCTCCTGCCCCCTCAGCTGGTGGCCCTGCTCCCCGGTGCGGGGCCTCGGCCTTCCAGCTCTGCCTCTAGTCCTGTCGCCCCCCTCCCCCGGGTCTGCGGGCGAAGGAGGACGGGGCCTCGCCCCCTGGCATAAGGTCCCTGTGCCCGCGTCAGGGGCCCACCTGGCCGCCTGCCCGTCTGCCCGCCGCCGGATTCCAAGTTTTCCTGAATTTAGGAAACGACCTGCCATCCTGGCCACACGGGGTGGTGGGCAGAGACCCAGGCAGGGCCAGGCCAACATGCCCCCTGAGGCTTTCTCCGCGGCGGCCCCCTCCTCACCTGGCCGTGGCCGTGACGGTGGGGGACCTCTCAGGCCCCTCAGTGCCAGCTGCTCACTTCCCATCGTCTTTCTGCAAGATTGGCGCCTTCTCTAGGACGAGGGGGACCTTCCTCCCAGCATTCATTCGCGCCTGCCCCTGGGAGACGGGGCACCAGCCTGTCACAGCCGGGCCTGCTGGCAGCCCTGGGTCCCCTCGTAGCTGTGGGGAATTGCTGTCACCCGAAATAGGGCGATGTCGGGGGGGAGCCAGGGACTGACGCCGCAGGCCTCTGGGGGCAGGGGGCAGGGTAGGGCCGGTGCCCCTGACCCAGCAGGGGTCCCACAGGCTGGGAGGCCGGGGGAAGGCGCTAGCTCAGCGCCAGTGAGCCTTGGCGCAGCTTTGGCGGTGGCGGGGGGGGGGGGGGGGCCGGAGGTCTCATCTGCAGGTGCCTGTGTGGTTGGAGCCCTGGACGGGCCCCGGGCTGGACACGTCAGGGCAGCGCCAAGGTCTCACACCCCAGCAGGTGGGGGTGCGGGCTCAGGGTGCAGGGCCCCAGAAAACTCAGGTGCGGGACAGGACGGAGGTGTGTGCTGGAGCCCAGGGCCCAGCTCTGCAGGGACAGTCCCCAGGAGACGGGACAGGGTGAGACTAACTTCGGGGACGGGGCCAGGCTGGGTCAGGGCCTGGTGTGGGAGGGTGGGGACAAGGGGGCCTCCGGGAGAGTGTGAGGGACAGACAGGGTCTCCGGGGGACAGAAGTCTCCACCCTGCAGAGGACTCACGCAGTGCGGGGCTGGGTCGGGGGAGACTGGGGCCCTCCCCTCCCGTCCTCCCTGCTCAGGGCACGTCCTGCAGGCTCCCTGCAGGGGAGGGTGCTCAGGGTTAGGGCGCCACAACCGGGTCCCTGAGGATCCGCCCACCAGGGTCGGCTTCTGGGATGGGGGGTGCCCGTGCCGTGGCCGTGGCCGCCCTGCCTGGGACTGGCCCCGGCCCCGACGCTGCGGGGGGAGAGCCCCGGGCCAGGCCGGCAAGGGGCGTGCCTGGAGGGGGCCCAGAGGCCAAGGATGGGCCGGGCAGCGGGGGCCCCGGGCGCCCTGCGGGGAGGGCTGGCAATTCAGCCTAGAAATGGCCCACGGAGAGCCCAGGGTCCTCGGGGTTAATTCAAGGCAGGTTTATGCGGTTTATCCGAGCAGCTCTGAGGAGGTGAGACCACTGAGGCCTCCCTGTGGACATGGGCCCTGGGCAGGACGCCGGACCCTGCGAGGACGCGCCCCTGGGTGTGGGAAGGGCTCTCCTGAGTGTGATGGGAACCGCCTCCTGGCCTGAGAGGAAGGTGCTGTCCACGGTCACGGGGGTTCCCAAGACACAGACCGAAAGCAGCTGGGAGGCTGGCAGGGGGAGAGCTCGGGGTCCCCGGAGTGCCCTGCTGGGCCTGGGGGACGTGCCCTCCAGGAACAGGACGGGACCCTGGGGCTCCTGCCACCCACCCTGAAGATTGTGTTTCCAACCTAGTCGCTTCCTCTGGGGGCTTGGAGCAGTGCCTCCCCCAGCCCACCACATCTCCTCGGGATGAGCAGAGCACGCGGGAGGACCCCAGGGGGACCCCAGGAGGACCCCAGGCCCCCCGGGCTGTGCTGCTCGGGCCCCCAGGCCGGCTAGTCCAGGCCACTTTGCCAAGCTGGGGCGGTGGGTGGAGACGGGCCAGGGCAGAGCCCCCCAGGCCGCACCCCGTGTGCAGGTGGCCAACCTCGGGAGCCCTGGGGACCCACACGGGGCCTAGCAGCCCTGACCGTCCCAGGCGAGTCCATGAGTCCTACCCTGCGGCCCCACCCAGAGCAGTTGGGCCCCGGCCCTTGGGGACCTCTCATCCCTCCTCCCAGAAATGTTCATGTGGGAAGAGACCACTGTCGGGTCCAAACCCCGGGACCCTACCCCCATGAGAGTCAGATGAAAGGAAGCAGGTCAGCCGGTCAAGTGAGTTTATTGGGGTGCTGGGAGGTGCCCACAGGTTGGAAGGCAAGGCCAGGTGACCCGAGCAGAGGGACTGGGAGGGAAGGCAGGTGACCCAGGGCAGGTGGAGGTGTGTCCTGGGAGCAGGAGCCGCGGGGTCAGCGTTCTTGGGAGGGAGGAGGTGAAGGTGAGGTCAGGAGAGTGGACACCCGGGGGGACCCTGTTGTGGGTGGGGGCCGCCACCTAGCACAGGTGAGGGCTGGGCTGAGGGGTGGCCGGGAGGACCAGGGTCCCTAGGTGGGGCCTGAGCCCAGGGCCCCAGGGGCATGAACACCATCAGCGGGAGCACACGGGGCGGCACAGTAGGGACATGCTGGAGGCCTGGCGGCAGCAGCTGGGCTGGCAGGGAGAGGGGGTGGCGCAGCAGGCAGGCCTGCACACAGGGCGGCAGAGGAGGGACACGCAGGAGGAGGGTCTGCAGGGGCTGGGCTGGCAGCAGGGGGAGGCCTGGCAGCAGACAGGCTTGCAGCAGATGGGCTTGCAGCAGACAGGGGTGCAGCAGACGGGCTTGCAGCAGACAGACACACAGGTGTCTTCCTGGCAGGGGGAGGAGCTGCAGCAGGAGGGCTGGCAGCTAGACTGCTGGCAGCAGGGGGAGGCTGAGCAAGGGGAGACCTCAAAGCAGACGGGCTTGCAGCAGACAGGGGTGCAGCAGACCGGCTTGCAGCAGACAGGGGTGCAGCAGAGGGGCTTGCAGCAGACAGGGGTGCAGCAGAGGGGCTTGCAGCAGACAGGGGTGCAGCAGACGGGCTTGCAGCAGACAGGGGTGCAGCAGACGGGCTTGCAGCAGACAGACACACAGCTGTCTTCCTGGCAGGGGGAGGAGCTGCAGCAGGAAGGCTGGCAGCTAGACTGCTGGCAGCAGGGGGATGCCTCACAGCACACGGGCTTGCAGCAGACAGGGGTGCAGCGCACGGGCTTGCAGCAGACAGACGCACCGCAGCCCTCCTGGCAGGGGGAGCAGCTGCCACAGGAGGGCTGGCAGGAGCCGGGGCAGGCTGGTGGGCAGGGGCTGGACCCGCAGCTCGCGGGGGTGCAGAGGAGGGTCAGGCAGGAGGCCGGGGCACAGCAGGGGGGCTCGCAGTAGCTCTCGGGACAGTCGTCCACCTGCCAGGAGGGGTCGGGGCAGGAGTCGCCGGAGCCGGGCAGGCAGACGGGGCCGCCGTAGCTCAGGTCGCTGGAGCAGACGGACAGGGTGGAGGCGGCCATGGTGTGGGTGCTGGGGCGGGGTGTGGGTGCGGGTGAGTGTGTGGGTGCGGGTGTGGCTGTGAGTGTGTGAAGTGTCGGGTGTTGGGGCTTATATACACCCCAGGGCGGCGTGTTGTCCATCACGAGGCCCTGAAAGGCCTTTTCCTGTTGTGGGAGCAGGTGCCTGAGGCTCCGGGTCACGCGCACCCCGGCAGGGAGCTTGGCGCATTGGTGCCCCCGGCGGGACAGTGGTCCTGATCCCGCCCTCACCCCTGCTCCCAGCGTCTCCCTGGGGGCTTCCCACTCTTCATCCCCACGCTCCTCAGCTCGCGGTGGAAACACACACATATTTTATTGTCGGTTTTTTTGTCGATCGTCTTTATTTGGGGATATAATCCTCTCCCGAGTCCAGGAACCCGCGAATGGCTGTGAGCTGTATTTATTTTTAGCAACCACATGTGTCACAGGTCTATGCCAGCAACTCTCCTGAGCAGCTTTGTACACATCAGCTCCGTGACAACAACTGTGGTTTCTACCTTACCGATGGGGAAACTGAGGCAGAGCCAGGGCGGCCGGGCAGGGGCCCAGGGGGAGGGTCCTTGGGTCAAGTAGCCCAGGGGCTGGGGTGAGAGGCTCTGCCTGCTCCAGTCCCGGGTGTGGGGCAGGGGCTGACCGTGTGAGGCCCGGGGTCTTGGGGCGGGGATCTGCCCCCCTTGGAGGCTGAACGTAGCTGGGGCAGGGCCAGGGGAGCCCCTCCAGGTGTCCGGGCCGGTCCGCCAGATTCAGGTCAGAACTGCCGCCAGCTGCCTACCCTGGGGCAGAAGGTCCGAGAAGGGAGGGGGGACCGTCCTGGTGCTTAGTTCGGGGTCTGGGCTGGGGACGCTGGTCTGTGGTGGTGGTGGCGGCCCTGGGGTCCAGAGAGGGAGCCTCGTGTCACCAGGGGAGTGGGATGGAGGAGCGGCCAGGCAGTGTGCGCGCCCAGGAGCCCCGGGGGGGGTCTGCCTCGCCTTGGGGTCCCCTTCTGGAGGTGGTGAGTGGCCTCTCTGGGGAGCATGGTGAGCTGTGGCTGCTCTCCCCCGAGGCCCAGGCCCATCCTTCCGGAGCCGAGGCAGGTGCAGGTGCCTGGAGCCGCCCCACATCCTGGACGGGATGGGCACATCTCGGTGAGCAGAAGCCAGGTGACCAGTGAGGAAGACAGATTGTATTACTGAGGGTGACGTGGGGGGACCAAGACGTGGGCATGTTGCTGAGCGGGTGCCCGTGCAGCTACCCGGGATTCGCGGCGAGACAGGGAGGGCACGTGAACGGGGTCGTCGCTGGCGAGGCCACCTGGGCCTGCAACCGACGCTCTGGGGCCCCCAAAGAGACGAGGTGACCCGTGTTTCCATGGAGACGCCGTGGCTGTGCAGGGCACATGGGTGCAAGGAGCCGGGGGTCGTGGGTTCAGCTTTCAGGCGAGGCCGCACTAGGCCGGGCCGCCGTGGTCAGGTGGGGGCGGAGCGCAGGCCGTCCCCGCGGCAGCCCGAGCTGTCCACGCGAGTCCTGGGGGTGAGCGCTGCTCCGTGGGTCAGGGTGCGTGGGGCACCCGCCCCGGCCGTGAGCCCAGGGTGCTCTGTCCCCATTAGCCACCGCCTCCCGTGCCGCCAGCGCCCAGCCCCGGCCCAGCCTCCTCTCCCGCTCCCAGTCCCGCTCCTCCAGGCCCTCCTCCCTGTGGGCCCCACAGCATCTCTCTGGCTGCTGCAGCTCACCGCCCTCCACGGAGTGTCCTCCAGGCTCCCCCATGTGGCAGGTCTCAGGGCTTTTTTCGGTTCACGGGTGGGAAGACCCCGCCGGGTGCATGGACCCCAGTTTCCTGTATCCGTCCCCCCGTCCATGGACCCCTGCGTGGGTTTTCCCTTTCTGCTGCTGTGAAGGACGCCGCCAAGGACGTCCGAGTCCCCTTTATACTTTTGGGGGTGGATTCTCAGGAGTGAATTTCTGGGTGTGTACGGGGCGTGCCCGTGTGCCCCCCCGAGGTGCGCCGTCTGCACCCCCGCTGGCAACGTTCGAGGGCTCCGGACTCCACACCCCCACGTCCTCGCCTCCCCCACCTCCCCTCACCTTCTTTTTCTTCCTTTTCAAGGTCCAGCCGTCCCGGGGGGCGTGAAGTAGCGTTTCACCGTGTTGTGATCTGCGTTTCCCCGGTGACGAGTAACGTGGAGCACGTTTCCGTGCGTGTGCTGACCCCCGCACGGCTGTGTTGGGGCAAATGTCCCTTCAGTGTCCTCTGCCTGGTGTCAAATCCGGTCGCTTTTCTTTTTGTGGCCGAGTCGTGTGCGTTCCTTGGATGGTCTTGGGTATTCAGCTCTTCTCAGATACGCGATTTGCAAATATTCTCCGCCAGGCTGCAGATGCCCCGTCACCTTCTCCGTGGGGTCTTCTGAGCCGCTAAAGTGTTTAATTTTGGTGAAGCGCAGTGTATTTTTTTCTTTTGATCTTCTTGCCTTTGGCATCGTAGCTAAGAACCCGTGGTCAGATCCAAGGTCACAAAGTGTTTCCCCTTTGGTTTCTTCTAAGATATTCTGGTTTTAGCTCTTCCCCTCGGGATGCGAATCCATCGTTAGGTGATTGTTGTCTGCGGTGACGTGGGGGGATCCAGCTGTGCAAAATTGGGTGTAGAAACCTGGTTTCTCCAGCACCTCTTGTTGAAAAGACGGTTTCTTCTTCCACTGAGCAGTCTTGAAACCCTTGTCAAAACTCAATCGGCCATAAATATGTGGGTTTACCTCCGGACTCTCAATCTAATTCCTTCAGTCTCTACGTCTATCCCTACGCTCGTACCGCACCAGGTCCACGGGTGTACTTTTGCCCTAAGTTCGAAATCAGGAATGATGAACCCTGCACCTTTCTTCCGCTTTCACAGTATTTATTGTAGTCTCGGCCCCTCTGAATTCCATATGATTATGAGGATCAGCTTTTTCATTTGCTGAGAAAGTTTCTTGTTTTTTTTTTTTTTTTAAAGATTTTATTTATTTATTCATGAGAGACACAGAGAGAGAGAGAGAGGCAGAGGGAGGCAGAGACACAGGCAGAGGGAGAAGCAGGCTACACGCAGGGAGCCCGACGTGGGACTCGATCCCGGGACTCCAGGATCAGGCCCTGGGCCAAAGGTGGTGTAGACTGCTGAGCCACCCGGCTGCCCTTATTTTATTTTTATCATAATTTTTATTTTATGTTGTCTCAGTGACACCTGAGATCAGAGTGGGTAGAAATACGAAGGTTTGATCAAACTCATCCACATCTGCTTCCCGAGGCTGCGGTAACGGGTGACCACACCCCTGAGCTTCACAGCAACACCCGTTCATGTCTCAGGGTCCTGAGCTGAGGTCAGGGTGTGGGCAGGGCTGCCCCCCGGGGGGTCCTGGGCACGGCCCTCCTGCCCCCTCAACTGGTGGCCCTGCTCCCCGGTGGGGGGCCTCGGCCTTCCAGCTCTGCCTCTGGTCCTGTCGCCCCCCTCCCCCGGGTCTGCGGGCGAAGGAGGACGGGGCCTCGCCCCCCTGGCGTAAGGTCCCTGTGCCCGGGTCAGGGGCCCACCTGGCCGCCTGCCCGTCTGCCCGCTGCTGGATTCCGAGTTTTCCTGAATTTCCCCAGCGATCTGCCATCCCCTGGCCTCACAGGGGCCGTCCCCAAGTCGGGACCCCAGGGCGGCCGTGTCGCAGGGTCCCGCGAGGATTATGTGACAGCACGGCAGGGCCTGACGCTCCCGCACAGCTTCCCAGAGGCAGGCGGCCCTTTTTGGGGATCCCGGGGCCGCGTGGCAGGAAGGATGGCGCGTCACAGCGGGACTCCGGGGCCCCCGACCTAGGAAAGCGACATGCACTTTGCTGGAAAGTTCGTGGCTGCCGTCCGGCATGGGCTGTGACCAGAATATGCGCAGGGGGCCCGAGGCTTCAGGGTCCCCCGGGGGGGGGGGGCATGGCCCCGCTGTGAAGAGGTTCAAGGGCGGATTTCGGGCCCTCAGGCAGGTTTTGGGGACCCCGAGAGCTGTCCACCCCCCCAGGAAGGGGCGCCCCAGGAGGCCTGGGCTCCCTGCATGCCTAGGACAGGCCCCTGGCCGGACACGTCAGGGCAGCGCCAAGGTCTCAACGCCCCAGCAGGTGGGGGGTGCGGGCTCAGGGTGCAGGGCCCCAGAAAACTCAGGTGCGGGGCAGGACGGAGGTGTGTGCGGGAACCCAGGGCCCAGCTCTGCAGGGACAGTCCCCAGGAGACGGGACAGGGTGAGACTACTTCGGGAAGGGGCCAGGCTGGGTCAGGGCCGGGTATGGGAGGGTGGGGACAAGGGGGCCTCGGGGGAGTGTGTGAGGGACAGACAGGGTCCCCGGGGGACGGGAGTCTCCACCCTGCAGGGGACTCATGCAGTGCGGGGCTGGGTCGGGGGCGACTGGGGCCCTCCCCTCCCGTCCTCCCTGCTCAGGGCACGTCCTGGGGGCTCCCTGCAGGGGAGGGTGCCCAGGGTTAGGGCGCCACAACCGGGTCCCTGAGGATCCGCCCACCAGGGTCGGCTTCTGGGACGGGGCGTCCCCGTGCCGTGGCCGTGGCCGCCCTGCCTGGGACTGGCCCTGACACTGCGGGAGGGAGCCCCGGGCCAGGCCGGCGAGGGGCGTGCCTGGAGGGGGCCCAGAGGCCAAGGATGGGCCGGGCAGTGGGGGCCCGGGCGCCCTGCGGGGAGGGCTGGCAATTCAGCTAGAAATGGCCCACGGAGAGCCCAGGGTCCTCGGGGTTAATTCAAGGCAGGTTTATGCGGTTTATCCGAGCAGCTCTGAGGAGGTGAGACCACTGAGGCCTCCCTGTGGACATGGGCCCTGGGCAGGACGCCGGACCCTGCGAGGACGCGCCCCTGGGCGTGGGAAGGGCTCTCCTGAGTGTGATGGGAACCGCCTCCTGGCCTGAAAGGAAGGTGCTGTCCACGGTCACGGGGGTTCCCAAGACACAGACCCAAAGCAGCTGGGAGGCTGGCAGGGGGAGAGCTCGGGGTCCCCAGAGTGCCCTGCTGGGCCTGGGGGACGTGCCCTCCAGGAACAGGACGGGACCCTGGGGCTCCTGCCACCCACCCTGAAGACTGTGCTTCCAACCTAGTCGTTTCCTCTGGGGGCTTGGAGCAGTGCCTCCCCCAGCGCACCGCCTCTCCTTGGGATGAGCAGAGCACGCGGGAGGACCCCAGGGGGACCCCAGGAGGACCCCAGGCCCCCCAGGCTGTGCTGCTCGGGCCCCCAGGCCGGCTAGTCCAGGCCACTTTGCCCAGCGGGGGCGGTGGGTGGAGACGGGCCCGGGCAGAGCCCCCCAGGCCGCGCCCCGTGTGCAGGTGGCCAGCCTCGGGAGCCCTGGGGACCCACGCGGGGCCCAGCAGCCCTGACCGTCCCGGGCCAGTCCGTGAGTCCCACCCTGCGGCCCCACCCAGAGCAGTTGGGCCCCGGCCCTTGGGGACCTCTCATCCCTCCTCCCAGAAATGTTCATGTGGGAAGAGACCAAGGTCGGGCCCGAACCCCGGGACCCTAACCCCATGAGAGTCAGATGAAAGGAAGCAGGTCAACCGGTGAAGTGAGTTTATTGGGGTGCTGAGGAGGTGCCCACAGGTTGGAAGGCAAGGCCAGGTGACCGGAGCAGAGGGACTGGGAGGGAAGGCAGGTGACCCAGGGCAGGTGGAGGTGTGTCCTGGAAGCAGGAGCCGCGGGGTCAGCGTTCTTGGGAGGGAGGAGGTGAAGGTGAGGTCAGGAGAGTGGACACCCAGGGGGACCCCGTCGTGGGTGGGGGCAGCCACCTAGCACAGATGAGGGCTGGGCTGAGGGGTGGCCGGGAGGCCCAGGGTCCCTAGTTGGGGCCTGAGTCCAGCACCCCGGGGGCACGTGCCTCTTCAGCGGGAGCACACGGGGCGGCACAGCAGGGACATGCTGGAGCCCTGGGGGCGACAGCTGGGCTGGCAGGCGGAGGGGGTGGCGCAGCAGGCGGGCCTGCACACGGGGCGGCAGAGGAGGGACACGCAGGAGGAGGGTCTGCAGGGGCTGGGCTGGCAGCAGGGGGAGGCTGAGCAAGGGGAGGCCTTAAAGCAGATGGGCTTGCAGCAGACAGGGGTGCAGCACACAGGCTTGCAGCACACGGGGGTGCAGCAGAGGGGCTTGCAGCAGACAGGGGTGCAGCACATGGGCTTGCAGCAGACAGACACACAGCTGTCTTCCTGGCAGGGGGAGGAGCTGCAGCAGGAAACCTGGCAGCTAGACTGTTGGCAGCAGGGGGAGGCCTCACAGCACACGGGCTTGCAGCAGACGGGGGTGCAGCACACGGGCTTGCAGCAGACAGGGGTGCAGCACACGGGCTTGCAGCAGACGGGGGTGCAGCACACGGGCTTGCAGCAGACAGGGGTGCAGCACACGGGCTTGCAGCAGACAGTCGTACCGCAGCCCTCCTGGCACGGGGTGCAGCTGCCACAAGAGGGTTGGCAGGAGCCGGGGCAGGCTGGTGGGCAGGGGCTGGACCCGCAGCTTGCAGGGGTGCAGAGGAGGGTCAGGCAGGAGGCCGGGGCGCAGCAGGGGGGCTCGCAGTAGCTCTCGGGACAGTCGTCCACCTGCCACGAGGGGTCGGGGCAGGAGTCTCCGGAGCCGGGCAGGCAGACGGGGCCGCCGTAGCTCAGGTCGCTGGAGCAGACGGACAGGGTGGAGGCGGCCATGGTGTGGGTGCTGGGGCGGGGTGTGGGTGCGGGTGAGTGTGTGGGTGCGGGTGTGGCTGTGAGTGTGTGAGGTGTCGGGTGTTTGGGCTTATATACACCCCAGGGCGGCGTGTTGTCCATCACGAGGCCCTGAAAGGCCTTTTCCTGTTGTGGGAGCAGGTGCCTGAGGCTCCGGGTCACGCGCACCCCGGCAGTAGCTCCGCCCATTGGTGCCCCCGGCGGGTCAGTGGTCCTGATCCCGCCCTCACCCCTGCTCCCAGCGTCTCCCTGGGGGCTTCCCACTATTCATCCCCACGCTCCTCAGCTCGCGGTGGAAACACACACATATTTTCTTGTCGGTTTTTTTGTCGATCGTCTTTATTTGGGGATATAATCCTCTCCCGAGTCCAGGAACCCGTGAATGGCTGTGAGCTGTATTTATTTTTAGCAACCACATGCGTCACAGGTCTATGCCAGCAACTCTCCTGAGCAGCTTTGTACACATCAGCTCCGTGACAACAACTGTGGTTTCTACCTTACCGATGGGGAAACTGAGGCAGAGCCGGGGCGGCCGGGCAGGGGCCCAGGGGAGGGTCCCCGGGTCAAGTAGCCCAGGGGCTGGGCTGAGAGGCTCTGCCTGCTCGAGTCCCGGGTGTGGGGCAGGGGGCTGACCGTGTGAGGCCCAGGGTTTGGGGGCACGGATCTGCCCCCCTGGGAGGCTGAACGTAGCTGGGGCAGGGCCAGGGGAGCCCCTCCAGGTGTCCGGGCCGGTCCGCCAGATTCTGGTCAGAACTGCCGCCAGCTGCCTACCCTGGGGCGGAAGGTCCGAGAAGGGAGGGGGGACCGTCCTGGTGCTTAGTTCGGGGTCTGGGCTGGGGACGCTGGTCTGTGGTAGTGGTGGCGGCCCTGGGGTCCAGAGAGGGAGCCTGGTGTCACCAGGGGAGTGGGATGGAGGAGCGGCCAGGCAGTGTGAGCGCCCAGGAGCCCTGGCGATGCAGGGAGCCTGGGGAGGGGGGCGCTGCCCACTCCTTGGGGTCCCCTTCTGGAAGTGGTGAGGGGCCTCTCTGGGGAGCGTGGTGAGCCGTGGCTGCTATCCGCCGAGGCCCAGGGCCCATCCTTCCGGCGCCGAGGCAGGTGCAGGTGCCTGGAGCGGCCCCCGCTCCCCTGGGTGGTCGGGATGCCCACGCCACGGTCAGCGGAAGCCAGGTGACCAGTGAGGAAGACAGATTGTATTACTGAGGGTGACGTGGGCATGTTGCTGAGTGGGTGCCCATGTGTCCACCCGGGGTTCGTGGTGAGACAAGGAGGGCACGTGAAGGGGGTTGTCGCTGGCGAGGCCACCTGGGCCTGTGACTGGCACGCTGGGGTGAGGCCCCTGGCCCCCAAAGAGATGAGATGGCCGTGGCATATTTCCGGAAAGTTGCAGGGCACATCGGTGCAAGGAGCTGGGGGTCGTGGGTCCAGCTTTCAGGGGAGGCCGCACTAGGCCGGGCCGCCGTGGTCAGGTGCGGGCAGAGCGCAGGCCGTCCCCGCGGCAGCCTGAGCTGTCCAGGCGAGTCCTGGGGGTGAGCGCTTCTCCGTGTGTCAGTGTGCGTGGGGCGCCCGCCCCGGCCGTGAGCGCAGGGCACTCTGTCCCCATTAACCACAGCCTCCCCTGCCACCGGTGCCCCAGCCCTGGCCCCAGCCTCCTCTCTGGCTCCCAGTCCCGCTCCTCCAGGCCCTCCTACCTGTGGGTCCGACAGCATCTCTCTGGTCTCCAGGATCATGCCCTGGGCTGAAGGCAGTGCTAAATGGCTGAGCCACCCGGGCTGCCCGGCTCTTGGGGTTTTAATAAGGATTGCATTGAATCTGCATGACGCTTTTTAGTCCTGCCACCGTAATGTAAAGTCTTCCCATCCATGAACATGGGATGCTTGTTGTCTTCTGCTCTTGCTGCATGTTTTATAGTTATCAGTGCACAGGTCTTTCACACTTTGGTTTAATTTATAACCAGATATTTTATTATTTCAGATGTGATTTTCACTGCCTTAAAAAATGCCTTAAAAAATGCTGAAAAGCAGATGACCACATGAGAAAATACATGTCACTTAGTTTTAGAAAAACAGGCTTATTCACTACATCTATTACCAATAATGTGCTGTCGTGCTCGCTGCTCATTTACACACTGTTTATGTATTTTTCCAATCATCTGTTTATTTGTAGCGTTGCTCATGTGTGGAAGCACAGGCTGGATTCCAGTCACCATGACTCTGTGAGCGCCGTTCCTGAAGTTTGTAGCATATGCAGTGCTGTTAATGGCAAGTCTGATGCCAATGTGATTTTTATGTTTCCGCAGATGACTTTTGTTTGTTTAGTTCTCTGCAGATGCTTTTAGGAACCACTTATTATCCCTAATGCTCTGCGGTTTCAACAGGATGTGTCTGGGTTTTTCCCCATTCGTTTTTCTTGGCATATTGCTTAGTCTTTTCAACCTCGAGGCTGTATCTTCTACTGTGGGACGTGTTCCTTTCAAGGAATGCATTTCCTCATTCCCCTGTGTCCTCGTTGTGCTCCCCCCCACAGCAGAGCCCGTACTCCTGGGGGAGGTCATTCATGCTGACTTGTTTTCCCTCGTACTTTCTACCTCTTCGACATTTTGTTCTAAGTCTCAGGGATTTCTCATGTCATCTTCAAGCTCCTCTGTTTAATATTATTAACAGCTCCTCTGTAAAATATCATCAATGCATTTGATATCGATGACTTCTGGGGCATTTGTTTTCTAATTGTCCCTTTTCAAAGCCTCTTGCCTTTGCTTTCTGGCTCTAACATCTTCTTGATGTCTGACTATATTTAAGATTTTTAAATTTAATTTTGACTTTAATTTAAAAGGTGATTTCTGCTTTGTAAACTATATGCTTCCTCTGGGTTGTATTTTTATATCTGTTGTCTCAGGCTTTCTTTCTTGTGCCACTGGTTTTGCTCATGTACTGGGGTAAGGATGGGAATGGTCCTTGGTGGTCTGGGCTCCTTTTCCACCTGTGTCAGCCTGTGTCGAGTTAGAGAAAGCTCACCTGTGTGGGGAAGTTGACGTGGCACTCTGGGACTGGGGGTGGGGGTCTCGGAAATAAAAAAGTTGGGAGCTCAGAAGCCAGAATGAGAGCTATGCACCTATGGGTGACAACAGCTCCCGGGGAACTTCAGCCTTTCCTGGGTGAGGTGCTCAACTGTCCTAGAAGTACACACTCGTGGTGTTTGGGGAGAGGTGGGACTGCTGGACACTCTGCCTTGGGGGAGGTGCCTGACTCTGTGGTCCTGGTTGTTCCCCTCCATTGAGGACACACTCCTCCTCCACTGGGCCTCATCAGGAGCAGGGGATGTCATGTTCCAGGGCCCACTGGTTCCTACCTCCTCTGCCTTGCTTTGGGGTGAGCACACTCGCCTCTGCTTCCCATTGCATTTGTTGAGTCCCTCACCCATCGTAAGCCGGCTTCTCCTGCACAGTGGGTCCTGGGAGGGTGGAGATGGTATTGGTGGGCTCAGCCCAGCATCTTGAACGGAAGCGTCAGCTCTCTTGGAGTGATGGCTTTCCCACAACCACCCGATACTCTGGGTATTTGGCTGATCCACAGTCCACCCTCATTCCATTTGAATGCTGGTACCCAAATTCTCTTTGCGTGCACCCCAACTCACTTGGAACATTAGGTTGCCACAGCATGGAGGCTATTGGTTTAATTTCCCATCCAAAGCAGGAATCCCATTTTGGCTTCTATTTTTTTTATAAGGAAAATTTTATTTTAAACTACTAAGCTCAACAATTATTCGTAACTATTTTTACTTTCATTTTATTGTGAAAAATTTCAAACATACAGAAAAGCTGAAGGAATTAAACAGTGCATATCCACATACCCAACTCCTGGAGCCCATAGCTAACACTGAGCCTCATTTAATTTCTCAGATACTTGCCCATCAAACCACCCCTCTTATCCATACATCTTATTTTTCTGAGCATTTCAAAGTAAGTGACAAACAAGTACATTTCACTCAAACACTTAAGAAGTGTATCGTTAACAGGAATTCGATTTTTGTGCTTTTGTGTGTGAAATCCTATGAATCTTAGCGGTGTTTCACTCAATGAATTTTGACAAATGCAAACACCTGAGTAGCCCAAACCTTATCAGGGCCCACAACTTGACTGTGTACCCAGCCTTATTAGGGTCCCGGATGTGACCTCTGCCTGCCCCTCTGGCCCTGGCCCTCACCATCCTCCCCAAGTGTCCTCCTCCACCTACTCAGTTTCACTCAAATCCTGCAGAAGCAGCCATTGTTCAATTTTTTTCTTCTTCTTATTTTTGTTCTGATTTTTAAAAACAATAAATTAGCTCAGCTCTTCTGAGAGCCTCACTTAAGTGGAATCATGAAGCAGGTGCTCTTCTGTCCGATTCCATTCACCAACATCATGTTTTTGAGATTTGTTCATGCTGTTGCAAAAGCAGTGCGGTCCTCTTAATTGCTGATTTGTATTCCATTGTAGGACTCTGTGGCTTGTTGATCCTTCCCCGTTGATGGCCATGTGGGTTGATTCCAGATCTGTTAGTAAGAGAGTGGAATAAATGTGCCTTCTCTTCAAGCCCTCCCCACCCAGAAGCTGGAACAGCCTCTTGCTGCTCATTATCTTGCAGGGTAGCTCTGACTTTTAGGGAACTCTTTCTTCCTTGAGCAGAGATCTGTATCCCTATCACCCTGGCTCCTTGGTGCAACCTTTGGGGTGTCACACAATAAACCTCTCCTGTTGGGAACTGTGAGCTATTGTGGGTCACTCAGGCTGTGCCTCTTCCTTCTATTGTTTGCCGCTCATTGGTGGTTTCTAGGATCCTAAGAACTGTGCACTAAGTCCTCATTTGAAACAGTGGGAAAGAATGCCCCATTCGGATTCAACAGCCTGGGTCTCCACGTGTCTCAGAGGGGATCCCCAACATGTGGAGGGGCGTGACCGTCCCAGGAGAACCGCCCTCGGACTGGACGACTTCTCATTCACTGGCTTGTCCAAGGAAGCAGATGACAGGGAGAAGCAGCTTCAGGGCAAAATCACAGAAACACACAGCGCTGAGGAGCACAGAGATTTATTTTTAATAGATAACTAAGCTTTCGTGGATAGGAAAAGCAGGAGGGAATTTTAGCCTCTGTGTAGTGTGGCTTTGTCAGTGCTTCAGGAATGAGACAGGGCGGGAGAGGTCAATAGCAGAGATGGATGTTCCAGGTGACTAGTTAGCAGCAGTTAGGGGTGCCGCAGGGGCCAGGGGTGCAGACCAGGGTGGGGCGGGAGGCCTGGCAGCAGCCAGAGGACTGGCAGGAGGAGGCCACATACATGATGGGCTTGCAGCTCACGGGCAGGCACATGGCGGGCTTGCAGCTCACTGGAAAGCACACAATGGGCCTGCAGCTCACAGGCACACAGCTGGACACCTGGCAGGAGCTGGGCATGCAGCTGGACACCTGGCAGGGGCTGAGCATACAGCTGGACACCTGGCAGGGGCTGGGCACACAACTGGACACCTGGCAGGGGCTGGGCATGCAGCTAGACACCTGGCAAGGGCTGGGCACACAGCTAGACACCTGGCAGGGGCTGGGCACACAGCTGGACACCTGGCAGGGGCTGGGCACACAGATGGACACCTGGCAGGAGCCGGGCACACAGCTGGACACCTGGCAGGAGTTGGGCACACAGCAGGCTGGCTGGCAGCCCTCGGAGCAGCTGGTGTGGCACATGGTGGAGTAGGGCTGGAGTGGAGTCGGGGACGAGGACAGGCTGGTCTGGAGGCTCCTCCCCGGTGGCCTTTATACCCAGCTGTGGCGTCCCTTCCTGCAGTCGCCTGATGGTTTTCCTTCTCCTCCTCCACGTCTCTCCCCGGAGTTCCTGGTGCCAGTGACTCGGTTCAGGAAACCCCGTGTCAGCTGCAGGCTCACCGTGACGCAGCGGCCCTGGGAGTTCTGGATTCAGAGCCCGGGTAGGATGGCGAGGGACTGTCAGCTGGGGACAGGGGACCCCACATCGGGATGGGGTCCCCTCCGTCCACACAAGCACCGTCCTGCTTGGCAGACCGGGATCGATTCGGAAACTCCGTGATCCAGAATCTTCCCAACGGACCAGAGCCAAGCGGCAGGGCTCCTCGAGGCCGGCGGCCGTGGCCACGTCACACACGTCACACAGTCCCAGCCCTGTGCAGGGCACCGTGTGGACCCTTGCACGTGGATCCACTCATTCCGGATTAGTCACCAATCCCTATCACCATCCAAGGGGTGGGGGGAGCCCCACTTACACGGAGGCGCAGAGTCCCTGACGTGTGGGTCTTCTCACCACTGGGTGAAGCAGCAGGAGTCTGAAGCTGCTCGGTTGCACCCCGAAACCCGTGGCCTCCACCTCGGTGCCAGATTATGCGGGACTTCAGGGGTTCCAGGGTGACATACCCTCAGGTCCCGAGTCAGCTGGGACAGATGAGACTGAGTGACAGACAGGTGGAAGCGTCAGTCCCGTCTGTGTACAGGCCCGTGTGGCTCCCGAGCTTTCTGGTGAGTTGCCCTCCTAGACGGGGCACAGCAGCCGGAGCCCAGCTGGGCAGGGGAGAGCAGCCCATGCCAGGTGCTCCCCCAGCCCGGCTCCCGCAGAGCAGGTGTGACCTTCCCTGAGTCCCTTCCTCGGTGGAGGCAGGGGCAGGGGTGTGGACCGGTGTCCCCGCGCTCCCTGGCCCTCTGCTCTTACACGTCAGCCACAGCACAGGCATCAGCACTGGTGCCATGTCGCAGGGGCGGCTGTCTCTCTGGGCCCTCCCCCGCTGGTGGGTCCCCCTGAGTCTGCAGGCGGGGACAGAGGGGCTCACGCTGTGGTGGGTGCTGAGACAGCGAACAGGCCGCATCCTCCGACAGCGCACGGCGCGTGACCCTCTCCGGCGTGACCTGTGGACGAGCCACGAGTCCGTGAGGCCAGCCCTCCACACGCCCCTCCGTTGGCTCCAGCCACGTGAAGAGGATTCGGGGCGACCACGGGTGACCACACATCCAGACGTGACCCAGTAACGGAGTCACACATGTCAGTCGGTCACTTGTCTCTCAAGAAAGCACGAACGCCCCTTTACACCTGCTGGCGCGGCCCACCCACCTGCCCTCCTCCTGCCTGCAGACCCCCACCCCCCACGCCCCTGCACCGGAGCTGCCCTCCTGGCTTCCGAGTGTCCGGAAAGGTTTCATTTCACCGTTTCAAAGCACTTTCCTTTCTTTTCTTTCTCTCCCTTTTTTTCCCCTATATGTACACCTCTTGATCAGCGCTGTTTGTCCTGAGCTCCTCAGCACCTTGTCCTCCGGTCTCCACTTCTCATGACAAGTCAGCTGTCACCGTTTCTTCTCCGTAAAGTGATTTTCCTCTCACTGCTTTGTAGGCTTTTGGTTTTCATCCCTCTGGTATGTGCCCAGATACGGTGTTCTTTGTATTTATCCAGCTTGGGTTTTTCTCAAAGATCCTGGGACACCTATAAGTCGGTGTCCTTTTTTTTTTTTTTTAAATTTGTTTGGGAGAACTGTCTGGTGAGACTTCTACATATTTTATTTATTTATTTATTTATTTATTTATTTATTTATTTATTTTTAATTTAATTTTTATTTTTTTTTTTACTTCTACATATTTTATGCTTTGATTTCATTCTTCCTTCCAGAGACTGAACTGACCCATGTGTGAGACTGTCTGGCACTGGCACACAGGCTAGTTTTTCTTTCTGCCCCCCCCTTTTTAAAAGATTTATTTATTTATTTTAGAGAGAGTGCGAGTGGAGGAGGGGCAGAGGCGGAGGCAGAGGGAGACAATCCCAAGCAGACTCCCCCTACTGAGTGCAGAGCCCGATATGGGGCTCGATCTCATAACCCTGAGATCATGAGTTGAGCTGAAATCAAGAGTCAGGTGCCCAACTGACTGAGCTACCTGGGGGGGGCCCTTCTTTTCTTTTCAAGATTTTATTTATTTATTCATGAGAGACACACAGAGAGAGGCAGAGGCAGAGGGAGTTGCAGGCTCCCTGTGGGGAGCCTAGTGGGGGACTCAGTCCCAGGACCCCGGGGTCACGCCCTGGGCTGAAGGCAGATGCTCCACGCTGAGCCCCTGGGGGCCCCTGTGTATTATTCTTACCTCTTCCTTCTCTCTCGGGTTAGACGATCTCCCTCGAGGTGCGCTCACTCTCGCACACCCTTTATTCCCCGTCTTCACTCTGCCATGACGACTTCCCAGGGGACATCCCATCTCCACCGTCGTGTTTTCAGTTCTAATTCCCATTTCCCACTGGTTCCCACTGAACTGCCTGACATCCCCTCTCCATTCAGTCATGACGATAACCCTTTCCTTTAATTCTTTGAACGTATCCTCCTTCGACTCTTGAGACACATTTATAGTAGCTTCTCTACGGCCACCGTTTGCCCAGCCAAGTGTCCGGACCATCCCGAGTTTCATTACTGCCGATTGATTTGTTCCTTTAACTGCGGATTACATTGTCTGTATCCTTTTTGTCTAGTGGGTTTTTTTTAATTGTCTATTGAAATGATTGATAATACATTTAGGAAGTTTGCGTGTTCTCGCTCACTGGCTACTGATGTTCGTCCTGGCAGAGAGTCAGTCACTGGGTGATCGTCTTGAAGGTGGCCAAGCCTGGCTTTACACCTTCTTCGGCTGGTCTGTGGAGACTTCAGAGTGATTCCTAAGCTCCTTCTCTTGGTGGGACTCAGATGCCAAACTGTCTTCTCTGGAAGTGCTGTCCTGGGTTGGCTTTTTAGGGCAGGACTGGAGCAGGCCTCACCGTTGGTATGGTCACTGATCCCTGGGTGTGGCTGTACGGGGTCTTAGCAGGTTGCTGGGGGCGATGCACTCTCCATCCTTTTTTTTTTTTTTTTTAGGATTTTATTTATTTATCCATGAGAGACCCAGAGAGAAAGGCAGAGGCACAGGGAGAGGGAGAAGCAGGCTCCACGCAGGGAGCCCGTTGTGGGACTCGATCCCGGGTCTCCAGGATCACACCCTGGGGTGCAGGTGGCGCTAAACTGCTGAGCCACCCAGGTGCCCCTGTATTCTCAATCCTATGGCAGATGCTCAATGTTAAGCCTCCGGTGGTGTTGCCCTGAGTGTAGACGGCCCTGCCGCCTTCCGCAGATTTACACGGGACTCTCACAAAGACTCATGCGTGCTCCCTCCTTCCTGGTGCCCCATCCACTCTTCAGATTCTAGATGCTTCCACTGCACCAACCAGTAATGTGTTTCTGCTCAGCAAGTGGCCACCATGTTCTGCCAAGACCCCCCAGCTCACTGTCCTGCCATTGGGACGCCGACTGCCCGGGGTAGCGGGCCGGGCAAAGGGGGAGGGCGCTGTGTGTTTCCTTCCTCTCGGGAGCCCGTCCGAGCTGCTTGTTGAGGGCTCATCACTGTGCCTGACTTGTGTGCTTGAGGGGAGGGCGAGACGGCCACCGTCGCTCCGTCGGGTTTCCCTGGTTTGTTCTCCAAGATTCCACGCTTGTCTGTGCTGCGAGCTTCCAAGTCCAGGCAGCAGAGGTGGTGCCATTGGTCTTGGCCTCGGTGGGGCCCCAGGGGAGAGGGGCAGCGACCAAGCGGGCGTAGCTCAATCCACCTGCTGTCACTGATACAACACTCAGAGGGCTTGGCGAGGAGTGTGGCTCCCAGAACAGACTCTCCGGTCAGTGACACGCTGTCCTGGAAAATCCTAGATGACACCCGCTCTGCCCCCCAAAAGAGGCCAGAGTCTTCCGGCTGAGATGGCCCTGTGCGGGCGGACCCCAGCGGGTGCCCTCTGCAGACGGGCCGGCCCCAGAGTCTTTGTATTTATCCAGCTTGGGTTTTTCTCAAAGATCCCGGGACACCTATAGGTCAATGTCCTTTTTTTTTTTTTTTTTTTTAATCTAGTTTGGGAGAACTGTCCGTTGAGTCTTCTACACATTTTATGCTTTGATTTCATTCTTCTCTTTGGAGACTGAACTGACCCGTGCGTTAGACTGTTTGGCCCCGGCTCACAGGCTCTTTTTTCTTTTTCTTTTCAAGATTTATTTATCGTGCAAAGAGTGTGAAGGGGAGTGGAGTGGAGTGGGGTGGGGTGGGGGTGCCGGGAGCACAGATGGGTGTCTCTCCTCAGGGAGGGGACCCAGGACGGGGAACAGGACCTTCCTGACAAATAGCCGTGGCCTGTGCTTCTCTGGGTCCATATGTGTGTCCCTTTGGGTGCCTGGACCTCGCTGAGCTGTGTGTCCATCTTTGGGCCCCTGTTCTGGAAAATTCTCACATACCAGTCCCGAGTCTTATAATTCAGCAGCCTCTTGCACAGATGTTTTCACAAATACCATCTTCTGCACTAAATTCTGGGGGCTCTCCCACTGTCAGGGCTGGGGGGGTGTCGATGGACTCCAGAGTCTACGAGCCAGAGCCCTGCGGATGGCGGAGTGTGGGCTTCCCTGCTGGCCTTCTGGTGGTAGGAGTCGGGCGAGAGCCCAGGGAGGAGAGGGAGCCCCACCACCAGACGCCGACAGCCGCCCATCTGAGTCCCCGGGGCCGTGACGTCTGTGGGCTGCATGGGTGCGGGGGGTGCTCTCTCGTGCTGTGGCCCTGCACACTTCACGGGATGCCCCTGCTTCTGGTGGGGCTGCGTCTCCATGCTGGAGGTTCGCAGCTTTGCTGATGGTGCGTCTTGAACGAGGGGGCTTTCTCAAGACGGGGTCCGAGGTCACTGCCCGCCGGGAGTTCCCTGCGACACTCACGCCGTGGGCAGGTGGCGAGCGCTGGGCCTCCGGCCTGAAGCTCCGGGGACGCTCAGACACCGGCCAGACGCCCTCGTTCTCCCGGCGTCTGCCCCGGAGCCTTCCTGACGTGGGGGAGGCCGTTTGGGGACTGTCGGCGTGCACAGAGGGAGGGACATGGCGACATCCGCATTGGCAGGTCCACGCACAAGTAGCTCCGGGGACACCACAAGGGGGAGGCGGGGCCCGGCCGGTGCTGGCGAGGCGCTCGGGCAGGTTTCCAAGTGTGAGAGGAGCTTGATGAGCGGCAGGTAGTCATGAGGGTGAGGCCCAAACACGTAAAACACCCGCAGCAGAAAACCAAGTCCTGGGAGACAGCCTGGAGGAGGCGCAAACAAGGAAGTCAACAGGCAGCTCTGTGTTGCCAGGACGCTCCAGCCTGGGTATAAAGGCCGCCCCGGGAGCACCCTCCAGACACCTCCACCCTCCTCCCCGACACCAACCCAGCTCCACGCCAACATGTGCCACACCAGCTGCTCCCCGGGCTGCCAGGCTTCCTGCTTCACCTCCAGCCCCTGCCAGGCGTCCTGCTACGTGCCCGTGAGCTGCCGGCCTTCCGTGTCCATGCCCGTGAGCTGCCGGCCCTCCGTGTCCGTGCCCGTGAGCTGCCAGCCTGCCGTGTCCGTGCCCGTGAGCTGCCAGCCCTCCGTGTCTGTGCCAGTGAGCTGCCGGCCCTCCGTGTCCGTACCCATGAGCTGCCGGCCCTCCGTGTATGTCGTCCCCTCCTCCCAGTCCTCCGTGTGCCTGCCCGTGAGCTGCAAGCCCCTGGTGTTCGTGGCCTCCTCCTGCCAGTCCTCTGGGTCCTGCCAGCCCTCCCGCCCCACCCTGGTCTGCAGGCCCGTCTCCTGTAGCACCCCGTCCTGCTTCTGACCATGAGCCTCCTGCCCAGCCCCTCCCAGGGCACAGGGGCCACACCTGTACCCTTCCTGGAACGAGCCTTCGGTGGGTCTCCAGGTTCTGCACCGGGCAGATGAAGAACATGCCCAGCAGACCCTCTGAAGCCAGTGCAAGGATGGAGCAGGATGATCTGGATCCTTCTGTGACCCTGGGAAGCCCTGGTCTCCAGCAGGGAACCCACCCCATGTGAGTCAAATAAATGGTGCCTTCCTGACGCAGCTCTGTGCGTTTCTGTGTTTTCTGCCCTAGTCCACGCTACGAGGGGGAGGCCAGTCCCCTTGTCACAGGGCTCACGGGACGTGCAGGTGCACCTGCCTGGGGCGGTGACTCGTCCTCCTTCCAGGGCTGCTCTGCTTCCCCTTGGCTGTCGGCCGCTGCCTGGGGGCGTGAGGACGGGCGTTCCCCACCGTGTCAGAAGGCGTCCCATGTCCCGTGTCCCGCGTCCCACGTCTCAGAACGTGAAGTCCAGCTTTCAGCTCTTGTAGACCTTAGATCTTAGAACCGGATCAGGTCGGGCTCTCAGCTCCTGACTCGCTTCTGTTACGGGTCCACGTGGCCCATTTCTAATTGGCGGATGATCCGTTGTTGATTGCTGTCATCAGCCCCCAGGAGCCCTCCACCTAACCTGGTGCTAGGACCCATCACTGACTCCCCCTGGCTTCTCGGGGTGACCACCGGCAGCATCGAGTGCTGTTCGTTTGCAAAGAGCGCGCCCATCGCGTCCGTGTGGCCCCGGAAAGCGGGTTTTCTCTTGCAGGCTCTGAAAGGCGGTGGGAGGGGTCATCCTGCAAGGACCGGCTGGAACGGACTTTGTCCTCTCCCCGCTGGTGCTGGGATTCCTCTCGCGCCCTGTGTCCGGGGTCCCCCTGACCCTTCCCCGCTGTTCTGCTTGGGGGGGTGGGGGGGGGAGGCGGTGCTGTTTCAGGTTGAACCTGCTCCTGTAGGTGGGCGGGTGTGGGGGCGAGTGGATGCGGGATGGGAGGGCCAGGCCGGGGACTGTCCCCACCCCTCCTTTGGCACCTGTGACCCTTGCATCGAGGCCATGTGCCCGTGGGAGCCAGCTGCACCCCCCGGGGAACAGGGACCCCCAGGCCGCAGCGGTCATGCTTCTCATGCACCTCGTCTCCGCAGCCACCAGGGCTCAATGCCTGGTTTTGGGGGGTTTGCTCGGCACTGAATTTTCTGAGTTGGAGACGTGGGTGCGTTTGAGACCGGCCAGCACCACAGTCCACTGGCCTCCCCTGCTTTGGTCCCGGCGGAGGCGGGGGCCTTGCCCAGCAGACGGGAGCCTGGCTGCCCTCCCGTCTGGGGGTGGCCTCAGGAGCACTGCCCCCTGCCCCTAGTGTCCCCGAGATTCCAGAGGAGGCCATGCGGGGTGGGAGGCGGCTCAGCTCCCAAGGGGTGGCCCTTAAATCAGGGGGCTCCCTTCGCTCACCAACCAGAGGGCACCTGGGGGGCCCAGCGGTTGAGCACCTGCCTTTGGCCCAGGGCATGGCCCCGGGGTCCTGGGATCAGTCCCGCATGGGGGTCCCGGCATAGAGCTCGCTTCTCCCTCTGCCTGTCTCTGCCTCTCTCTGTGTGTCTCTCATGAATAGATAAAAGTCTTTAAAAAAGGGGTAAAGCCCCCTCTCCCTTCCCTCGGGCAAGGAGGGGACGCAATCCTCCGACCCCTCCCTCCAAGGCTCCTTTATTCTTCCCTGGAAGCAGGTGATGAGCTTAGAGCTGCAGAACTGCTCCTACGATGGGATCCTTTAACTGAGGTGTCCTAGATTGGGGAGGGGGGGTGCTTGGTTAAAGCCGAGCTGGGAATGGGACCAGTCAACTTGGGTGAAGACGCTCCCTCTCGTACTTGCGTCGCCCTGTGTACGCACACACGTGTGCACACATAACATACATGCATACACCATGCACGCACGAGGCATCTGGTGTGCCCGGCTAGCAGCGGGAGGTGAACCCGCGGAGTAGAGCGTGTGCTGAGGGCAGGAGCACAGCTCGGCCCCACGGGGAAGCTACCCGCATGGGCTGTGGGGCCCTGAGGCCCCTCCGAGCCTCCGTTCCGTGGTGCTGGGTTTCCCCTCGGGAATGTCTTAGGAAGTGAGACTTTAGAGCGTGAGACACCAAAGGACAGTGCAGGTCTGACCAACTTATTAATTTTTTTTAAAGATTTTATTTATTTATGAGAGATACAGAGAGAGAGAGAAGCAGAGGGAGAAGCAGGCTCCATGCAGGAAGCCTGATGTGGGACTCGATCTCGGACTCCAGGATCACGCCGCGGCTGAAGGCAGCACTAAACGGCTGAGCCGCCTGGGCTGCCCTGACCAACTTATTAATTAAGGTCAGGTCCCAAAGAAGGTCCAATTATCTTCAAGGTCATGATAAAGGGAAGCAAATGAGCAAGTGGGAAACAGCCTTTGGGCTGGGTCCCCACCTGCTCTGGGAGGGTCTGCGGAGGGGGCGCGGGTGCCAGCTCCCGCTGGGCTCCTTGACGTGACCAGAGTGGTTCCTCCAGGATTTGGGGACCGGGAATGGATGCCCTGCAGCAGGTGGGGTGCAAAGGAGACAGGCCTGCAGGTGAGGGCAGGAGGACTGGCAGGAGGGCCCCCCCCCCGGCGCCTGGCACCTCGCGGGCAGGTGGCAGGAGCAGCCCTGGCTGCAGGCCGCTGGGTGCTCCCCTGGCCCAGGGGTGTGACAGGGGAGCAGCAGGTGTGATGCATGGTGGCGCGGGACAGGCGACGGCAACACAGAGCAGATGTTCCCGCCACCTAAGTGTCTGGATGATGTGTGGGATGCTGTGCTCGGGCTGTGACACCTGTGACACCGGCAGCCCCTCCCGCTGCAGAGGAGAGCCCAGTGCTCTGCTCTCACGCGGTCCTGCACTCGCCCTCCCAAGCGGTTGTGGTGCAGACGGCACCTCAGACCTGCGCCCGTGGTGCCCGGCTCGGGCATCGGAGCACTGCCCTCAGCTTCCCTCCCGGAACCTCTCACCTGGGCACCTTGCGTCTGCCTCCCCCACTCGGTCCTGTGCCGTAGGCCACACGTGCACACGTATGCACACGGGCACACACACGGACACACGTGTGCATGAGGGGACACATGTGCACAAGAGGACACACACGAGCATGCACATGTCCACACGTGGGCATGCACATGTGCGTGAGGGGACACACACAAGCACGCACACATGGGCATACACATGGGCACACACACGTGCATGAGGGGACACACACAAGCATGCACACATGGGCATACACATGGGCACACACACGTGCATGAGGGGACACACACAAGCACGCACACATGGGCATACACATGGGCACACACACGTGCATGAGGGGACACACACAAGCACGCACACATGGGCATACACATGGGCACACACATGTGCATGAGGGAACACATATGTGCACAAGGGGACACACATGGGCACGCCCATGTCCACACACAAGCATGCACACAGGGGCGCATACATGGGTGCACAGCACACGCGGACATGCACACACGAGCACACACCCATGCGCACGCATAAGGGCACACACACGTGCACACACACGGGCACTCACGCAGACACGCAGCACTGTGCTGGCTCACTGGGGCCCTTGTTGACCCGGCCGTGGGAATTCCCGCAGAGCTCACAGCATAGGATGTGACACGGGACGCTGGCAGCTACTTTGCCACGTGGACAGCGTGTGGCAAGAAAAAGGCTGCGGGCGGAGTCCGGAGACAGGAAAGAGGTTCCCCGGGTTCGGGAAGCCCTGCCTAGCGCCTCCTGCAGGAACCCACGGGCAGGGCCCGACCACCCCGGCGCACCTGTCCGCCGTGTCCTGAAACAGTGCGGTGTGTTCCGTGGCGTGTTTTTGACATTTAAATGGCACCACGAGCTGTGCACCCTTGCTTCTCCCCCGTCAGCGTCACGCGGAGCCTCCATCCCTGAGGAGTCCCGCAGCCCTCGCCGCTTCTGTTCGCGGCCGAGTTGGATTCCACCGCGGGGCGGGCTGCCACCTATTCATTCTCCTTCACGGACACTGGGTTCTTCTTCATTTTTAGCTGCTGCCCCAAATGCTGCCCGTTTCCGTTCTTCTAACTCTTCTGGTGCCCACGTGCCAGCGTGGCTCGACGTTCTCTCCCCAGAAGTGCTCCTGCTCCTCCGTGGCCTTCGCCTACCCTGGAGCGTGCGAACCGCTCTGCAGAGTGGCTGTCCCCACTTGTCACACCAGCCGCCGAGGCATCGGCTGTCCCACGTCTCCTACCGTGGCCACTACAGTTGCATGACCCCCACGTGGGAGATACGCCTTGGGAGATTTATTTTCTATTTTTTCTTAATAGGATGACAAGCATGCAGGAAAGTACAGAAAACCTGAGGGCACAGCTTGGTGAACATTCACAAAGTGGGTGTTCCCTGTAACCGCCGCGGGTCCAGGGAGTGGACGTGCCCCGTGCCCAGAGCCTCCGTGCCTCCCCCTACCCGCCCCCGTCCTCCTGGGGTGGCCGGCACCCCGATCTCCAGCACAACTGAGGACTTTCCCCTGTTTCTGAACTTACTGAGAGAGGGATCTCCTGCTAGCCTGCAGTCTGTTTCTGGTGTTCGGGTTCATCTAGCTCAGAAAACAGGCGAGGGAGCGGGTTCGTTTTTGTACGAGCTTGGAGAGGTTTGCTGCTTGGAGTGCCAGCTGGCACCCACAGACCCCCTGGGTCTGGCCTTAAGACAAGAGGGTGGATTCCGAGTCCTGATCCAATTTCTCTAATGGTTACAGCTTATTCAAGTTCCAAATGACTCATTTTGGGAAGTTAGAGAATTTATTGGGGTAAAGTTGTTTGTGACATCCATTGCTTATTATATTATATTTTTAAAAGATTTTGTTTATTTATTCATGAAAGACACAGAGACAGAGAGAGGGAAAGACACAGGCAGAGGAAGAAGCAGGCTCCATGCAGGGAGCCCGAGTGGGATTCGATCCCGGGACCCCGGGGTCATGCCCTGGGCTGAAGGCAGACGCTAAACCGCTGAGCCACCCGGGCATCCTTTTTAAATTAAATTTAATTAAATTTAATTAAATTTAATTTAATTTAATTTTATCTATTCTATTCTATTCTATTCTATTCTAATTTCTTAAAAGATTTTACTTATTCATGAGAGACACAGAGAAAGGCAGAGACACAGGCAGAGGGAGAAGCAGGCTCCATACAGGAAACCTGATGTGGGACTCGATCCAGGGACCCTGGGGTCACGCCCTGAGCCAGAGGCAGACGCTCAATCACAGAGCCACCCCCCGCCCCGCCCCAGGCATCCCTATTTGGAGGTTTTCGAGATAAAACACTCCCTGCCAGTGTCTCACTTTGTCACAACTCATGAAAAGCTAAATAAAAGTATCCGCAATTTTTCAAATTCTGAATAAGTTGATCATTGACGTCACTTTTCTTCCTGCCCAGTCGTGTTCGAGGGACGTGTGTCGCAGGCTCTCCCTGTGAGCGAAGGGCCGGGGCTCCTCTGAGGCATGCATGCACCGCATCTTGCATTTGGAGGCTGCCCTCTGTGGGATGCGGACGTGCAGGAGAGTCACGTCGTCCCGCTGAATTTCGTCATCACTGATGATAATTCGCGTCGTTACTAGCAGCGCTTCTACCTCCAGGTGTAGTTCGCCTATGACGGTAGCGGCACCCGATGTTTTGGGTTGGGGTCTGCTGGGTGCACTTCCTTACTTTCAACCTTTCTGCCCTTTACGTCGGGGACCGGAGCTTGACACCTCATGTAAAGGAGTAGGAGCAGATCTGTCCCTCTGTCCGGCTTGCGGGCTCCTGGTCTCTGCCGCAGCCACGCAGCCCTGCTGTTGCCGCACGAATAGCCGCACACGGTGTGCGAGCCAAGGAGCGTGGCCGTGTCCGGTGAGGCCAGGCCCGCAGCCCTGGGCCTCTGCGAGGGGCGCAGCCGGACACCCCCACGTAGATCGCAACCACGCGGAGCTGGATTTTTTTTTTGAATTTTATTTAAAAAAAAAAAATTCAATCCCTGCTTTTCACCTGGACACTTTCATCTCACTCTGTTTATCACGGTCGCAAATACATGTGAATTTATTTCTGTTGTCTTATTCTGGATTCTCTTTGCCCCACTGTTCCACGCCGCTCCGAGCAGTCCTCTCCTGCCTGCGCTCGCATTGACGTTCTACAAAACGTCTCCTTGTGTTTTCCCCCTTCCCTGGTCGTGACGTTCTCACGCCGTCTCGTCTTTCCCCCGTGGTCCCGAGGACTCCAGGGGTCTGGCGTTGGTCACGTCCCTTCTCGCCCTGAGAATAAAAGCAGATTCCCTGCAACGTATCAGCGTTGCGTGTCCAGGGCTCTAGTTTTAACTTGATTTTTGTTCGAACCGCACAGCATTTGCAGCTCTTCTCCTCGGTTAATGTTTGTCCATCCACGTGTTCCCCCACCTTCTAAAGTCACTGTCCCTGCCCGCCTCCCGGATGCCCCCCCGGGTACCGTGCTTCTTCCTGGGGGTGTCCTGCAGGTGCTCCCGCGCTGTGTGGACGCAGCTGGAGCGTGAGCACACCTTGGCCCGTTGACCCCTCTGTCGGCCTCACCGCCTCCTCGCGTGCAGCTGCAGGGCCTGCCCCAGACGCCCCCGGGGGGGGGCCACGCTGGGCTTTTCTCTGGCTGCTTCCAGAACATTCCCTCCCGAGAGCTCCCGGTGCTCGGTGCTCGCCACCTGGGCTGAGGCCCGGCTTCACCGTCTCTGGAAAGCGCCCCCCACCTGCTGTGGCCTCATCCCAGTTCTCATCCCACTTCTCTCTGGTCTCTCCCTCCAGGAGGTGAATTCGTTGAATGTTGGATCTTCCCCTTCTGTCTTACAAGCCTCTTGGCCACATTTTGTTCTTTCAGAGTCTCTGCAGGTCGGTGTCGGGTTCGCGTCACCCCGGCGCATCCCGTCTACTCCCACAAAGTGGGTTTTCATTCCGGTGATTTTACACGTTTTGGCTTTAGAAGTTATATCTGTTCCCCCCAGTACATACATCTTTTTTTTTTTTAATAGCATCTTATTCCTTATTCATGTTTCTTGTTTCACTGTTTAGTTTCACCCACGTTTCAAACACACTTATTGAATATTTGTAACAGGGACCGAGGCTCCCCAGGTCGTGGTCTACGGCCCTCTGCCCGAGGTCAGATGCACGAGCATCTGAGCTCGTGTCGACTCTGAGAAGCTGGGACCACGGGTGTGCGCCTCTGGAGAGCGTGTGCCGGGACGGCGTCTCCGAGCGCTCCTGCCCTCCCCGGCAGGCACTGGCCAGGACCCGTCGTACAGATGGGGACGCCGAGGTCACAGGGAGGCTGCCCCATAGGTGGCAGAGCTGCGACTCCAGGCCAGCTCACCCGGCTGCGCAGCCCGGGCTCTAACCGCCGCCAAGCCTCCGGAGATGGGGTGCTGAGCCGCCCTTCACGTGAGGGAAAGGGGCAGGTGGCCCCGGCCAGGCCGCAAGAGCTGAGACCGGGGAGCTGTGGTCAGAGCACGGCAGGTGCACACGCCCCTGTCCCCTCTGCCCCCTCCCCTGCAGCAGCACCTTCAGTAGACCTGCGTGGCCGTCCGAGGGCCATCTGTCCCCACCTGCCTGTGCTGGCTCCTGGGCGTTACCCTGGGCCCCACGGGGGTGCTTGGGGAAGGACAAAGGAGGTGGCGTCGGGGGTCAGAGAAGGGCCTGGGGTCCCGCTCCTCTCCGTCCCCAGGGGAACCGCGGCCAGGATCACCACAGCCTGAGATGGTGTGGGCCACCGGTGTGCTGCTCGGGGACCTGGCCACGGAGCCCAGAGGCGTTGTGCCCACACGGGAGGGCCCCACTCTCTCTGCCGAGGGCCGGTCGGTTGGGGGCAAAAAACGCCGACCCAGGGCGCCGAGGGGAATGGGCTGGCTGGGCTCCCCCGCCCCCTGGTGCCACCTCGGTGCTGCCCCCCGCCCCCGGCGGCAGCCCTGACCCTGGGCACCCCCTCGCAGCTGCGGCCCAACAGCCCCGGCACCCGAGCGAGGGCAGCACGGCCAGCCCCGGGCGCTCGGCCCCGCAGGCTGCGGGGAGCACTGGGCGGGCACCGGCTGGGGCCACGCTGGGAGCCGTCGTGAGGAGCGGCCAGCCCCAGGCCTCGGCCCCAGACCCTGCTCCAGACAGCGAGGCGCCCCTCCCGGCCGGGGCCTGGGGCGGGCTGCCCGCAATTTCAAGGAGGAGCGCCTGTGGGCCCCGGGGATGAGCCAAGCCCGGTGCGCCCCGGGGGGCAGGGGGCGGGGTGCTGCCCGGGGCCAGGGGGCCGGCTCGGAGGCCGTGGCAGCAGCAGGCCAGGACGCCGCAGGGGATGGCGGGCCGCAGAGGAGGCCGGGGCACGCGGGGGCCTCGCACACGGCGGGCTGGCAGCTCACGGGCACGCAGCAGGCAGGGCAGCGGGAGGCCCGGCAGCGGGCCTGGGGGCAGCACGGGGCCACACAGCCGCAGGCCGGCCGGCAGGACTCCACGGTGCCCACCCCTGACCCGCACAGCAGGAGCACGCAGGGGACGCAGCAGAGGGCGCCCCCGCTCGGGAGGTGGCAGCAGCCAGAGCAGCTGGGGTGGCACATGGTGGCGGGTGCTGGGCGCCGGCGGGCCGGGGTTGGGGTGGGGGGGCCTGGGCCTGGGGGTGTGGCCGGGGTGTGACAGGGCGTGGCCGGGCGGGTCTGCAGGCCTCCTCCCCAGGTTGCTAGTGTCCTGGCGACAGACACACCCTCTGTTTGTGCTGTTTTTGCTTATGTCCCTTCCTGTGCCCGGGCTCGGGGAAACAGCCCCACAGGGTGACTCCGGCCCAGGGCACAGCCTCAGCCTGGAAGGGCTCAGGCCACGCAGTGCCAGATGGGCCCTGCAGGCATGTTGGCCGGTGGCCTTTTGGCGTGGGGTGAACAGACGGGCGCCCCTGGGGTCGTCCCCCCAACACACAGCCTGCCGGCTCGCTGGGTGTCCCTGCTGGGTCCATCAGCTCCCCCTTCTGGGCCTCTTCCTGCTGGGGTGGCCAGGCATCCTGCCCGCTGGTGTGGAGCCTGGCCGCGGGAAGATGGGAGGACGTGGCTGGACGTGCCCTCACCCCTGCCCATGGGGGGCCACTCGGGCCTGGCCCAGGATGGGATAGGTGGGGCCAAGGCCCTGCAGCCCCGGGAAGGGCGACCAGGTCTCGCCCCAGACAGCAGGTAACCTGCCGAGGAGGGTTCAGCCCCGCGGGTCCCACCTGCCCGAACCACAAAGGTGGAGGGTCTTCCACATAGGATCTTGATAAAGATCCTTCGCTGTGAATCTCTGGGGAAGAAATCACTGTCCCTGTTTGTGCCGAGAGCTGGTCCCAGGCCGGGCAGTGGCGGGGATTTGAAGCCAGGTCGAGTTGCGCCCCCAGTGGGTGGGCGATCCTGGCACAGGGTGGATTCTGGAGCAGGGGGCGGGGACGAGGAGAGTGGGGTCCTCCTCTGGCCTCTGGGACATCCTGGACATGTGCTGGTCTCCTCAGCCTTGTCCTCAGGAGCCATCCAGCAAGGCCGGCCACCTCCCCGAGCCCGAAGCTCAGCCCTTGGCTCCAGATTCCAGAGAGGGGCTCAGGCGCAAGCTCCTAGGAATGAGGGGGCCGATGGGCCCTGTGCCATTGTGAACAATGCCCCTTTCATTCAAAACTGATGACAAATTCCATGGACACCCTAATCGGAGGCCTCCACCCGCCCTCGCTCCGTCAGCGAATGACCTGTGACCCTGGCCAACGAAGGCCCCCAGGGCGGCCATGGCGTGGACCCCATCCGTGGCCCCTCAGAGCTTCTCTGATCACCTCCTCGACCGGGCCGCGTCCTGGCTTCTACAGCACAGCCTCGTTTCCGAGACCCAGGGAGATGGAGTCGTGCAGCATGTCTGGCTCCGCGCCTCCTCCTCTCCATGTTAGGTGGGGATGCAGGTCCCCCCCCACCCACGTATTTTAGGCATTTTTACTCCCCCTGTGCCCACGGTAGGGATGCGCCACACGGTACCCAGCCTGCGGTCCACAGACCTCTGGGCTGGCTCCTGCTCATGGCGGGGCCCACGCAGACGTTACGCTCCCCTGCGCGTGTGCCCTTCGTGACAATGTGTGAACACATTTCTATTAGACACGTGTTTAGGAGCTGAGTTGCGGGTTTTTAGGACATGCACATTTTCAACCTACTAGACAATACCCAACATAAATCCTTTTAAGGTAAGGTGTGTAGCACGATTCCACCAAGTTATACTTCCACCAGGAGGCAGGGGTTCCAGGGCCTCATCCTTGATAAAGCTTAGTATTGATGCTCTCTCTCTCTCTCTTTTTTAAAGATTTCATTCATTTATTCATGAGAGACATAGAGAGAGAGATTGAGAGAGAGAGAGAGAGAGAGAGAGAGGCAGAGACACAGGCAGAGGGAGAAGCAGGCTCCATGCACCGGGAGCTCGACGTGGGACTCGATCCCAGGACCCCAGGACCAGGCCCTGGGCCGAAGGCAGGTGCCAAACTGCTGAGCCACCTGAGCTGCCTTTTTTTTTTTTTAATATTTCATTCATTTATTGATGCTCTATCTTTTAAAGATTTATTTATTTGAGACAGAGAAAGAGAGAGGAGAGAGGGAGAACAAGTGCAGGGAGGAGCAAGGGGAGAGAGAGAACCCCAAGCAGACTTCCGGCTAAGCTCAGAGCCCGTTGCGGGGGCTCAATCCCACAACCTTGAGATCATGACTTGAGCTGGACCCAGGGAGTAGGTCACTTAACTGACTGAGCCACCTGGGGCGCCGCTTAGCCCTGATTCTCTCTTTTTAAAGTCAGGTGTGTTGAGGTGCCACTTACATATAGTAAAATTTAGTCTTTTTACATGTACTTGCAAAGAACTTGTATAAATGTGTATGGTTTACATCACACCTGCACCACGATGGTGACACAGGACTTCACGCCCCCCCTCCCACCCCAAATGCCCTCATGACCGGCCCAGCATCTGGAAACCACCGGTCTGGTCACTCTAGGTGTGCTTCTTCCGGAACGCCATATAAATGGAAACCATGGCACGAAGCCTTCCATGCTTCTTTGGCTCCTGTCACTTGGAACAGTCCCTCTGGGGCTCATTCACGTCGTTGCCTTTGTCAGTAGCGTGTTCTTCTGATTTGCTGAGTAGTGTCGGCCACCCCCTGGGTGGTGGTGGCCGTGAGGTTTGCCTCGAGTTTCTGGCTAGTACGAATGAACCACTATGACGCTCACACGCAGGTTTCTTTGTAGGCATATGTTTTTATTCCCGCTGAGTAACTGTCCAGGAGTGGGATAGCCGGGCTGCGGGCTAGGGGTCCATCCTGACGCCACCTTGCCTTGACCAATGTAGCTCTAGGGGGACTCCCCAAATCACCTACTGTTTGTTTTCCAACTTTGCTCCTTCTTCTTATGCAAATTGTTTTAGGCAGTCCGAGTTTCTTTGTCTTTCCATATAGGCATCAGAGTAAGCTTATCAATATCTTTAAAAATTCATATTGAGATTTTGATTGGGATTGTCTTGGAACTATAGTTTTGGGGAAAATCCTTTTTTTTTTTTTGAACCATGGATTATTTAGAAGTGGGTTGGTTAATTTCCAAATTACGTGGGAGGTTGCCAGCTATCCTTTTGTTATTAATGTCTAATTTCACTGTAGTCAGAGAATATATTGTATTATTTCAATTCCTTCAAATTTGCTGAAGTTTATTTTTATGGTGGATAACATGGTCTTTTTGGTATATATTCCATAAGCACTTGAAAACAATGTGTATTCGTCAGTCGCTGGGTGATGTTTGATAAGTATTAACTAGGCCAAGTTGGTTGGCGGTACTGTGGGGCCCTTTACATCCTTATTGATTTTCTGTCTACATGTTCGACTCATTGCTGAGAAGCTCAAGTCCCATGATAGCAAAACATGTGGATTTGTCCATGTTTTCCTGCAGTTCTTTCAGGTTTTATTTTGTTTGTTTGTTTCAAGTGTTTTGAAATGTTGTTGTTAGGTTCTTACACATTTAGGATTCTTAATGTTTTCATGGTGAATCAACCTCTTTATTATGATGTAATATTCCTCTTTATCCTTGGTACCATGTCTTATTCTGAAATATACATTTTATATTAGTACAGCCATTCCAACTTCATTTATTTTTTAAAAATAATTCATTTGAATTCAATTTGCCAGCATGTAACACCCAATGCTCATCCCATCAAGTACCCTCCTCAGTGTCTGTCACCCAGTCACCCCATCCCCCCTCCTCCCCTTCTGCAACCCTTTGTTTCCTAGAGTTAGGGATCTCTCATGGTTTGTCTCCCTCTCTAATTTCCCCCACCCAGTTCCCTACCTTTCCCTTATAATCTCTTTGGTTACTTCTTATATTCCACATTTGAGTGAGACCATATGATGATTGTTTTGCTCTTATTGACTTACTTCACTCAGCATAATATGCTCCAGTTCCATCCATGTCAAAGCAAATGGTAATTATTCATCCTTTCTGATGGCCGAGTGACACCCGGTGTGTGCAAGGACCACGTCTTCTTCCTCCATCATCTGTCCATGAACGTTGAGGTTCCTCCCACAGTGTGGCCCCTGTGGACACAGCTGCTGTGAACACTGGGGTGCAGGTGCCCCTCTGAATCACTACATCTGTATCTTTTGGGTAAATCCCCAGTAGTGCAAGTGCGGGGTCATATAGGGTAGCTCTATTTTTAACTTTTTGAGGACCCTCCATACTGTTTTTCCACAGTGGCTGCACCAGTCTACGTTCCCGCCAGCAGGTGAGAGGCTCCCCTTTCTCCGCGTCCTCTCCAACATGTGCTGTTTCCTGTCTTGCTAATTGTAGGCATTCTGATAGGTGTGAGGTGGGATCTCATTGTGGTTTTGATGTGCATTTCCTTGGTATCAAGTGATGTTGAGCATCTTTCCATGTGTCTGTGGCCACGTGTAAGTCTCCTCTGGAGAGTTGCCTGTTCATGCCTTCCGCCCATTTCTTGACTGGATTGTTTGTTTCTTGGGTGTTGAGTTTGAAAAGTTCTTTATAGGTCTTGGATACTAGCCCTTTATCTAGGGGCTAGTATCTGTCATTTGCAAGTATCTTCTCCCATCCTGTAGGTTGTCTTTTAGTTTTGTTGACTATTTCCTTTGCTGTGAAGAAGCTTTTCATCCTGATGAAGTCCCAATAGTTCATTTTTACTTTTGTTTCCCTTGCCTGGTGAAGGGAGTGGCTGAGGTCAAAGAGGTTGCTGCCTGTGTTCTCCTCTAGGACTTTGATGGATTCCTGTCTCACATTTAGGCCTTTCATCCATTTTGAGTTCATTTTTGTGCATGGTGTGAGAAAGTGGTCCTGTTTCATTCTCATGCATGTGGCCTCCAATTTTCCGAATGCCATTTACTGAAGAGACTGTCTTTTTCCCAGTGGATAGTCTTTCCTGCTTTGTCGAAGATGAGTTGGCCATAGTGTTGAGGGCCCATTTCTGGGTTTTCTATTCTGTTCCACTGATCTGTGTGTCTGTTTTTGTGCCAGTACCACACTGATGGTCACAGCTTTGTAATACAGCTTGAGGTCAGGCATTGTGATGACACCAGCTTTGGTTTTCTTTTTCAACCTTCCTTTGGCTATTTGTGGTCTTTTCTGGTTCCATACAAATCTTAGAATTATTTGTTCCTACTCTGTGAAAAATGTTGACGGTATTTGCATTGAATGTGTAGATTTTTCTGTATAGCCACACTTTCATTTTTTAAAAGATTTTATTGATTTATTCATGAGAGACACAGAGAGAGGCAGAGACACAGGCCGAGGGAGAAGCAGGCTCCCTCCGGGGAGCCCGATGTGGAACTCGATCCCAGGACCCTGGGATCACGCCCTGAGCTGAAGACAGACGCACAGCCACTGAGCCACCCGGGTGTCCCTGTATAGTCACACTTTTAATGATGTGTCCAGGTCATTATGTTTTATAGGGGTTGGGGATATATTTATACTACTTGAGGTATTATGAGATTTTTGGATCCGTGGTTTTATGTATTTCATTATATTTAGACACTTTCTCAGCTCTTATCTCTTCAAATATTTCTTCTGCCTTATTTTCTCTCTCCTGTTTCTCTGGGACTTTAATTACATGCATTAGTGATGATTTGATATCTTCCTAGAGCTCTTTGATGTTCTGTTCTTGTTTTTCCTCCCACTTTCTCTTTGTGTGTGTGTGTTTTAAAGATTTTACTATTGTTTTTAAATAATCTCTCCACTCAGTGTGGGACTAGAACTTACAGCCCTGAAATCAAGAGTTGCATGCTCCACTGACTGAACCAGCCATATGGCCCTCTTTGTGTTTTAATAAGGGAAATTTCTATTATCTTCAAATTGAATGATTCCACTCTTAGCTGTGTGAAGTATACTTATGAGCTCATTGTAGGAATTAATTTTTGACACTGTATTTTGAATTTTATATTATTGTTTGGGTCTTTCTTACAATTTCCATGTCTCTTCCAAAATTCCCTATCTGTTCATATATTTAGTCTCTTTAGTTTTACACACTGTCCTTTTACATATTGTGATATTCTGAGCCTGGAGACTCATGGAAGCTCTGCACCCTCTCCTCATGCCTTGCTCTCTGCATCTCTTCCCTCTGGCTGCTTATGAGCTGTATCCTTTTATAATAGAGTGGAAATCTAGTGAGCAAACGCTTCTCTGAGTTCTGTGAGGCACTCTAACATATCAGTTGAACCTAGGGACCTCCAATCCAGAGCCGGTTGGTCAGAAATGTAGGTGACAAGCTAAGCTTGCTGATGGCATCTGAAGTGGGGTGTGGGGTCAGTCTTCTAGGACTGAGCAATTAACCTGTGGGATCTGATGCTGTCTCCAAGTAGATAGTGTCAGAACTGAGTTAAATTTTAGGACACCATGTGGTGTCCCAGAGCACTGTTGGAGGTATGGGGAAGCATTGCCACACATGTGTGAAAACACAATTTGTGTATTAATCACAATTAATTAATTAATTAATAGAAGCCTTCTTTGCCCCACACGATGGAATGTGTCACTCCATCCCACAGGTAACTATCATCCTAAATTTAATATTTGTCATTCTCATGCTTTTATCTATACATTTACCACATGTACTCCATAAATATTTACATCTCTTACATATTTACCACTTTGACTCTTTTCACTGCATTCTGGATACTTTCTTTGGACCTGCCTTCTGATTTTTCTAATCCCCTCTTTAGCTGTGTGTTTTATTATGTGATGACCTTCAAGGTACCTAAGAGTTTGGATTCCTTTGTGGTGGGCTTCCAGGGCCGTGTGCTTAGGGCAAGGCCTGGAGGCGGTGTTCTTGCTCTACCCTAAGTTTTCTCCTGCTCCCGTGTGTCCGGCATGTGGAGGGGACCTCTCACATGCCTGCCTCCCCCTCCAATGACTGCTCCTCCTCCTGCAGCTCTACCAGCCAGGCTGAGTTGGGACCAGGAAGGCTCAGTTGTCCTGGCCCAGGGTCAGTCTTGAGAAGGCCTATGTCCCTGAGTCGTGGAGGGTGAGGCTTTCTCACTTCCGCTGCTTCTCCCTGCAGTGGCCAGACTCCACTTTGTAGTTGGGGAGGGTTTGTGTGAGCTTCCCCTGCCCCCCGCCTTTTGCAGTGTTCTAATTCCCGGCCCCTGTTCAGTGGGCGTAGCTCTTCCTCTGCCCTTCCCCATCTATAAAGTGAGTCTTGGGTGCTGGATGTGGGGATGACCCCTTCCCCCTGCACCCTCCAAGGACCCCCACCCCTAGCAGAGCTGCTGGAGAAAGGGCTCTTTGAGGATGGGCTGTTGTACTTACACTTATATATGTCTTCAAGAAAAGAACTTCAAAATATGTGAAAGTAAACCAGAGGGACAAGCTGCATCAGGAAGGCACGATTTATTTGGCTCACACAGGGTTGGTTCCCTGCTGGAGACAGAGGACCCTGGAAAACCAGGGCTTCCCAGGGGTGGGGGGCACACTTCCCAGGGACACAGAAGGATCCAGATCATCCTGCTCCATCCTTGCCACTGGCTTCAGAGGGTCTGCTGGGCATGTTCTTCATCTGCCCCGTGCAGAACCTGGAGACCCACCGAAGGCTCGTTCCAGGAAGGGTACAGGTGTGGCCCCGTGCCCTGGGAGCAGCCGGGCAGGAGGCTCATGGTCAGAAGCAGGACGGGGTGCTACAGGAGACGGGCCTGCAGACCAGGGTGGGGCGGGAGGGCTGGCAGGACCCAGAGGACTGGCAGGAGGAGGCCACGAACACCAGGGGCTTGCAGCTCACGGGCAGGCACACGGAGGACTGGGAGGAGGGGACGACATACACGGAGGGCCGGCAGCTCACGGGCACAGACACGGCAGGCCGGCAGCTCATGGGTACGGACACGGAGGGCTGGCAGCTCACGGGTACGGACACGGCAGGCTGGCAGCTCACGGGCATGGACACGGAGGGCCGGCAGCTCACGGGCACGGACACGGAGGGCTGGCAGCTCACGGGCACGGACACGGAGGGCTGGCAGCTCACGGGCACGGACACGGAGGGCCGGCAGCTCACGGGCACGTAGCAGGATGCCTGGCAGGGGCTGGAGGTGAAGCAGGAAGCCTGGCAGCCTGGGGAGCAGCTGGTGTGGCACATGTTGGCGTGGAGCTGGGCTGGTGTCAGGGAGGAGGGTGGAGGTGTCTGGAGGGTGCTCCCGGGGCGGCCTTTATACCCGGCCTGGAGCGTCCTGGAGCATGACTGCCTGTTGACTTCCTCAGTTGTTTCCAGCACGCTTCCCCCCGCATCCTGTCACGGGTGTGCTCTCCTGTGTCAGGCTCCACCATAAATACGTTTAGCGTAGAGGCCGATTTCTTCTTCTGTAAACAGGTTGTTCTGGTTTGACTTTGCGTGGGGTTGGGGTGATCTCTCCAGGTGATCCACAGTGATCTCTCCACTGTGCCCACAGCACCACTGGCTCCACTCCGGACTGCATTCTTCATCCCGTCTTGCCTCATGCCGTCTGGGGGCACTTTGGGGGCAGTGATGAATTCTGAGCTTTTGTTCTGCACAGAAAACATTAAAGTGGGGATCCCTATGCTGGGAAGCAGGGAAGTCTGTGGGACAAATCAGGCCTCCACTTGTTTTGTAAATAAAGTTTTATTGGAAACAGTCGTTTCCAATAAAAGCTCGTTTGCTTCCGTGTTGTCTGGGGCTTGCTCTGTAATGCGGGTGCTTATAGAGAGCACGCCACTGCCAGCCTGAAATAGTTACTCTCCTCCCTTTATGGAGAGGTGACCCCTTCTGCCTCCTAGTAACCTATGCAACAGCTGGTTTGTTCGTGCAACACGTAAGCATTGTGTGCCGGCCACAGAGATGTCCTGGCCCCGTGAGGCTTGCAGGGGGAGGAATGAACGAGTGCGTGAAAGTTAATGCGTGAAATGATTCCAGAGCAGGCTAAGTCCCAGAAAGAAAAACAGGTTCAGCAGGTAGAGAGGAGTGAAGGCGCTGGTGGGTGGTTTGGGGCCCCCCAGGTGGAGGCGATGCCGAGAGAACAGAATTAAGACACACGAAGAGTGACTAGGGGACCGTATCAGGAAGTCTAACAACGAGCGATCCCAACCCAAGGAGGAGCAGAGGATGATATTGAGACGTAAATAGTGGACCAAAGTCCCCGATGGTTTTTCGAGTAGGCTCCATGCCCAGCGTGGATCCCAACGTGGGGCTTGAGCTCACCACCCTGAGGTCAAGACCTGAGCTGAGATCAAGAGTCGGATCTTTAACTAACTGAGCCACCCAGGACTCCGCCCCTCCCAAATTGTTTTTATTTAAATTCTAATTTATCGATCCAAGAGTCTCAGAAAACCCCTGAAGTCCCGCATAATCTGGCACCGAGGTCGAGGCCACGGACTTCGGGGTGCAACCGAGCAGCTTCAGACTCCTGCTGCTTCCCCTGGTGGTGAGAAGGCCCACACGTCAGGGACTCTGACTGCACCTCCGTGTAAGTGGGGTCCCCCCCACCCCTTGGAGGGTGACAGGGATTGGTGACTAATCAGGGATGAGCGGATCCACGTGCAAGGGTCCGCACGGTGCCCGGCGCAGGGCTGGGACTGTGTGACGTGTGTGACGTGGCCACGGCCGCTGGCCACGAGGAGCCCTGCCGCTTGGCTCTGGTCCGTCGGGAAGATTCTGGATCATGGAGTTTCTGAATCCATCCCGGTCTGGCGAGCAGGACGGTGCTTGTGTGGATGGAGGATGGTGTATCAGCTCGAGGAGGCCCCCCAACATCCCGATGTGGGGTCCCCTGTCCCCAGCTGACGGTCCCTCACCATCCTACCCAGGCTCTGAATCCAGAACTCCTGGGGCCGCTGGGTCACAGCGAGCCTGCAGCTGACACGGGGTTTCCTGAACTGAGTCACTCCCACCAGGAACTCCGGGGAGAGACGTGGAGGAGGAGGAGGAAAACCATCAGGCGACCGCAGGAAGGGACGCCACAGCTGGGTATAAAGGCCACCAGGGAGGAGCCTCCAGACCAGTCTGTCCTTGTCCCCGACTCCACTCCAGCCCCACTCCACCATGTGCCACACCAGCTGCTCCGAGGGCTGCCAGCCGGCCTGCTGCGTGCCCAGCTCCTGCCAGGTGTCCAGCTGCGTGCCCAGCTCCTGCCAGGTGTCCATCTGTGTGCCCAGCCCCTGCCAGGTGTCCAGCTGTGTGCCCAGCCCCTGCCAGGTGTCCAGCTGCGTGCCCAGCTCCTGCCAGGTGTCCAGCTATGTGCTCAGCCCCTGCCAGGCGACCTTTTGTGTGCCCAGCTCCTGCCAGGTGTCCAGCTGTGTGCCCAGCCCCTGCCAGGTGTCCAGCTGTGTGCCCAGCCCCTGCCAGATGTCCAGCTGCATGCCCAGCTCCTGCCAGGTGTCCAGCTGCATGCCCAGCCCCTGCCAGGTGTCCAGCTGTGTGCCAAGCCCCTGCCAGGTGTCCAGCTGTGTGCTCAGCCCCTGCCAGGTGTCCAGCTGCGTGCCCAGCTCCTGCCAGGTGTCCAGCTGTGTGCCCGTGAGCTGCAGGCCCGTTGTGTGCTTTCCAGTGAGCTGCAAGCCCGCCGTGTGCCTGCCCGTGAGCTGCAAGCCCATCGCATATGTGGCCTCCTCCTGCCAGTCCTCTGGCTGCTGCCAGCCCTCGTGCCCCACCCTGGTCTGCACCCCTGGCCTGTGTGGCACCCCCAATTGCTGCTGAGCTGTGGCCTCCTAGGACCCCTCCTCCCTGCAATCAGAAGTAGCTGCTCTGAGCTCCTACCAGGCAGCCCAGGCATCACCCGCTTCAGACCTTCTGGACCCAACTGGATCATCTTCCAGCAAAGCCACTTGTTCCCCACTAACCAGGTGGAATGGGTTGCCCGCTGGGTCCCCCGGCCCAGGCCTGGATCACCCACACAGCACCCAGCTGGCTGGTGCGAGTGCTCAGGCTCTGCAGCTGCCCCCACGAGAGTCTAATAAATCCCGGAGTGTATGCGAAGCCCCCAAGTGTGCGCGGTGTGTCTCCTTTAGTGCCTTTCTCGAAACTGCTTTCTCTGGGTGGCTCCCCAGGATCCAGGAGCACTCCCTCTGCCGACGCGCCCCGGTTACCAGGTGGCCGTGCCCAGGCGGCAAGGGGGCAAGTGGGACTCCTGCTCAGCCTGAGGCGCCCCCGGAGCTTCCTTTGGTCCCACTTTGTCCCTCGAACCACCAAGGTTCGTTCTTGCTCTGCTGGGAGGGACTGAGGGCACGTCTCCAACCTTCCCACCTGCCTTCTAGATAGAAAGGTCCCTGCTCAGTCACTAACACAGGGAGCCAACCTGGTCGAAAACTGAGACGTGTACGCTCTGGGGAAGAACACAGCTCCTTCGCCCACGGGGACAGGGCTCTGAAGGTAACTTTCCCCCGGAGTTGCCCGCGTCCCTGTCCCCAGGATGGGTCAATACAGCCCTGCAAGTGAGGCGGCTCCGCAGATGGGTGACCTGAGGCTGATGCACTGGGAGATGGGCCTGGTGGGCCGGGTGGGCCCGTGTCATCCAGGGACTCGAGAGAAGGCAGATTGGGGGTGGGGGGGCGCCGCAGAAGAGGAGGCCGTGGGAAACGGGATGCTGCACCGCGGGCTTGGAGCATGGAGCGGGGAGCACGGAGCGCGTGGTGGAGCACAGAGCAGGGAGCAGGGAGCACTGAGCAGGGAGCACCGCAAACGGAGCGTGGAGCAGGGACCCCTGAGCAGGGTGCAGGGAGCACAAAGCAGGGTTCAGGGAGCGCGGAGCAGGGTGCAGGGAGCACGGAGCAGGGAGCCCCGCGCGGGGGTGGCGCTGCGCCCGGGGGACAGGGGACAGGTGTGCGGGCGCTCGGCAAGGACCGGGCCCCCCAGAGCGCGGCCGCCGGGACCTGGGCGTCCGCCGGGGCCGGGGCTCCCGCAGGGCCGGTGGTGTGTCCCCGTGGCCCCCGCGCAGACGCAGCCCCCGCGTCGCCAGCCTCGACGCCCGCCCTCCGCGCTCCCCCGTGGACCCCCTGCCCGCCAACCGGCCCTGCCCCGACGCCCTGCGCGCCCTGCGGGGGACCGCGGACACCCCCGGGCTGACTCCCCGGGCCGGGGCGCGGGGCCGCCGGGGACACACGAGGGCAGGGCAGGGCAGCGCCAGGGGAGCGGGGACAGCGGGGGCGGGGCGGGGGGCGCCTGAGCCAGGACGTGGTCCCCGGGGAGCGCCCGCGGGGTCCTGACCGCGCCGGGACCGCGCACCCACGGTTCTGGGGTCGCCCGGCACCCCCAGGCCTCGGGTCGGAGCATGTGAGGGTCGGGCCGGGGCGCCTGCGGGGCTCCCTCCTCCTGGTCCCGTGAGCCCCACCGCGTGTCCAGCCCGGGTCCCTCCCCCCGGGCGCCCCCGGCCCGCCACAGGCAGCGCGCAGGCCCCGCCCCGGGGATGCCCTTGATGGGGGTGGGAGGGGGACCGGGCTGCTCCCGGGCGCACCGGGCCGCCGCCCGCAGAGGGGCTCCCTGGGGTCGGGTGGGGGCTGGGGGGCTCGGAGGGTGGGGGGCTCGGAGGGTGGGGGTGGGGGCTCGGAGGGTGGGGGGCTCGGAGGGTGGGGGTGGGGGCTCGGAGGGTGGGGGGCTCGGAGGGTGGGGGGATGGGGGGCTCGGAGGTTGGGGGCTCAGAAGGTGGGGGGATGGGGGCTCGGAGGGTAGGGGTGGGGGCTCGGTGGGTGGGGGCTTGGAGGGTGGGGGCTGTGGGGGGCTCGGAGGGTGGGGGGCTCGGAGGGTGGGGGCATGGGGGCTCGGAAGGTGGGGGGCTCGGAGGGTGGGGGCATGGGGGCTCGGAGGGTGGGGGCATGGGGGCTTGGAGGGTGGGGAGATGGGGGCTCAGAGGGTGGGGGCAGTGGGGGGCTCGGAGGGTGGGGAGATGGGGGCTCAGAGGGTGGAGGCAGTGGGGTCTCGGAGGGTGGGGGTCTCGGAGGGTGGGGGTGGGGGCTCGGAGGGTGGGGGCGGTGGGGGGCTGGGAGGGTGGGGGTGGGGGTGGTGGGGGCGGGGGTGGGGGTGGTGGGGGCTCGGAGGGGGGAGATGGGGGCTCAGAGGGTGGGGGCTGGGGGGCTCGGAGGGGGGAGATGGGGGCTCGGAGCGCTGAGCCGTGTCGCTGCAGTGGAACATGGGACCGGAGGCCGACAGCTCCGTCGCATTCTCTCCTTGGGCAACAGGGGCTGGCTGGCCGTGTAGACACCCCGTCTGGGAGCTGTGGGGCAGACCGTGTAGACACCCCCTCTGGGAGCAGCTGTGCTGGCCATGTAGACGCTTCCTCTGTGAGCCGGGCTGGCTGTGTAGACAGCCCATCTGAGAGCAGCCAGGCGGGGCGTGTAGACGCCCTGTCTGGGAGCAGCTGGGATAGCTGTGTAGACACCCCGGCTGTGAGTAACTGGGTTGGCTATGTAGACAACCTGTCTGGGAGCAGTCCTGCTGACCGTGTAGACGCCCCGGCCAGGAGCCGTTGGCCGCAGGCAGGGTGGCCAGGCCTTTGCAGGGTACCCGAGCCTCCTGCAGGAACCGTCAGGTGGTCCCGGCGTGCAGCCGCCAGCCCAGGGCAGGGGTGCCTCCCGAAGGGCCCCGCCGACCCTCCCACACACTTTTTTGGCGCCGTTGTGGGCTGTGGGTTGCTGGAGGTTGACTTCCTGGGGAGTCAACCTCGTGCCCTTTGCGGCTCTGCGGTCCAGGGAGGGGCGGAGCCTCCCCTGCCTCCGGTGCGGAATCCACCGGGGTCTCCGTCTTTATCTGTGCAGATGGTCTGGTTTTCTTAAAATTCAAATGAACAAGTAACCGGCACAGGTTTTGAATAAATTCAGGTGAACTGAGGGGTTTAAGAGCCCAGCCCCTTTCCCTTTCGAGGCCCCTTGGCTCTGGGTCCTCCCCCCGGGGTAGAGCCCGCCTGGGGCCAGGGGAGCCAGCCTCTGAGGGGGCGCCTGTCCTCTCCCGCCTGCCACGCCTCTGCTCTTCTGCCCCGGGGCCTCTCCCCCCTGTTCCTGACACAAGGCATAAGGGGGGCCTGATGCCGGCCTGGTTGGTCTGCCTGGTGCCCCCAGCACTGTGGTCCCTGAGACTGCAGGCTCGTCCTCCCCCGCTGTCCCGAGGGTTTGTCCGCAAGGCACCTTTTTGCCCCCATCTCCTTAATCAGGCCTCGAAGCCTTGAGTAGAGTGGATGATGCCTGACCCACCCTGCACCCCTCTCCGGGCCTACGGGGATTTGCGGGGCTCAGAGTGCCAGCCCTTGTGCCCACCCAGCAAGCGGCCGCTCCTCTGTGTGGGCATCCCTCCCCAGGGGAGTCAGCACGGTGCTGGGTACTGAGCCTCGGGTCCCGCCAGTTAGGGTCCTGCAGCTCCCCCTTCACCTGCACGGGCAGGGGATCGGTGGGCCAGAGCCTGAAGGCCACTCAGGGTGCAGGCCTTCTGTGGGCCTGCTCACCTCCCGGGCCCAGGCTGGGAGGGCTCTGCACCGTGGGTGGGTGGGTGTGGGTGTGGGGGGTCCTGGGAGGGGAAGGGCCAGGTGCATGCAGGCGACATCCGAATTCAGACCTCATTGTCTCTCAGGGGCTGTGAGCTTGGACATGAGACTGTCCAAGACGACAGTGACTGTCGTCACTGTTTGCAGCCCCACCCCCAGCAGCCACGGCTCCAACCAGGGGCTCTCCGGGCTCGGAGGAGGAGGGACAGACACACGCCCGTCTCTACTTCACGACACAAACGCTTTATTGATCACAGCAATTGGCCTTCGTCACGCGGATTACAAGCCACGGCTCGTGCGGACGAGGGCCCTGGGGACCCAGGTCGCCTCCGCTGAGGGCTGCGGGTCGTCTCCCCAGAGAGGGGCGGGCGGCCTGTTCAAGTCCCTGGTTGGCAGCAGCTGCATGTCCACTGAGGGCTGGGGGTCCCGGGGTGGGGGGACGGGGGGCTCAGCAGCTGAGATGGTAGCTCCTGGGGCAGTTCAGGCCGCTCAGCAGCAGGCAGGGCGGCAGCAGGCCTGGCGGGAGCACACAGGGCGGCACAGCAGGGACACGCTGGAGGCCTGGCGGCAGCAGCTGGGCTGGCAGGGAGAGGGGGGTGCGCAGCAGGAGGGCCTGCACACGGGGCGGCAGAGGAGGGACACGCAGGAGGGTCTGCAGGGGCTGGGCTGGCAGCAGGGGGAGGCCTGGCAGCAGACGGGCTTGCAGCAGACAGGGGTGCAGCAGATGGGGGTGCAGCAGATGGGCTTGCAGCAGACAGACACACAGCTGTCTTCCTGGCAGGGGGAGGAGCTGCAGCAGGAAGGCTGGCAGCTAGACTGTTGGCAGCAGGGGGAGGCTGAGCAAGGGGATGCCTCACAGCAGACGGGCTTGCAGCAGACAGGGGTGCAGCAGACGGGCTTGCAGCAGACAGACACACAGCTGTCTTTCTGGCAGGGGGAGGAGCTGCAGCAAGAGGGCTGGCTGCTAGACTGCTGGCAGCAGGGGGAGGCTGAGCAAGGGGAGGCCTCACAGCACACGGGCTTGCAGCAGACAGGGGTGCAGCACACGGGCTTGCAGCAGACAGACACACAGCAGCCCTCCTGGCAGGGGGAGCAGCTGCCACACAGGTAGGCTGGTGGGCAGGGGCTGGACCCGCAGCTCGCAGGGGTGCAGAGGAGGGTCAGGCAGGAGGCCGGGGCGCAGCAGGGGGGCTCGCAGTAGCTCTCGGGACAGTCGTCCACCTGCCAGGCAGGGTCGGGGTAGGAGTCGCCGGAGCCAGGCAGGCAGACGCGGCCGCCGTAGCTCAGGTCGCTGGAGCAGACGGACAGGGTGGAGGCGGCCATGGTGTGGGTGCTGGGGCGGGGTGTGGGTGCGGGTGAGTGTGTGGGTGCGGGTGTGGCTGTGAGTGTGCGAGGTGCTGGGCTGGCGGCTTTTATACCCCGTGGGGTGTTTGTGTTGTCCCAGGCGACGCTCCCCACGCCTCCCTGGCTTGTTGGTGTTTTGGGCGGTGAGGACCATCATTAGGCCTGTTGTCACGACCCGATATCGCTCAGCTTGTAAACCTTCTCCCCGCCGGGCAGGGCTGCTTGTCCCTGACGTGAGCCCAGTTCCCCTGGGAGCCCCGTGGGGAAGGTGTAGCTTCCCTGTGGCCCACCCTGTGGCTGACTCTGTGGCCCCCTCTTGGCAGGTTATGTGCTGGGGATCCAGGTGCCAGCCCTGGGCTCACGTGACCTGCCCCGTGTGGCCCCAGCCCGGGTGTGCAGGGCCTCACGGGGAGCAGCTGGGTTGTGGAGCAGGAGGACAGAGGTGCATATTTCAGGGCACAGGTGACGTGGGACCGATCACTCCTGGGCGGCCGGTGAACTTCTGTGGTCCCAGTGTCCGCCAAGGCCAGTGAGGAGGAGGCAGATGCCCACAGACAGGGCCCGACCCCTCCCCTCTCCAAGGAGCCAGAATGTTCCAGGGAGGCCTGCACTCCCTAGGTCGTTGGGAGGACCGGATTCAAGGACTGATCCTTGGGGTCTAACGCTCTTCCTCGGAGCCTGTGGTCGGTCAGTGGTCCTGGCAGAGGCAGGTCCCTGGTTGGGGCCTGAAAGTGGGCTGAGATTTAATCTGGAGGAGGTGGGCGTGGAGTGAGAGTGACGTGGGGACAGTCCATCCAGGACAATCCAACATTGCTTAATTTCAAAACCCAAAGGGAATCTATTTGGAACATGAATGGAGAAGAAGGTTAGTATGAACGTGAGAAAGTCCTCCCCGCGGAAGCAGGAGAGGGTACGAAAGAATCACATACAAAATTCAAAGCACTCGAGTTTCCAATAAGCACAGGGAAAGCTACTTGAGCTCATTAAGAATCAAATGTTCCCAAATTAAAACAAAAAATGTCACATCCGTAAGATCAACAAAGTTTTAGGACGTTGCGGACTTGTAGCACTGCTGCGCGTGGGGGCCCCACACCCAGGCATGGGAGGCAGGCATGATCTTTACAGATTGGGCCCACAATGATACAATTTGTGATTTTGTCCCTTTTAAAGTGTACGAGTCGGTGGCATTTAGCAACGTCATGATGTTGTACAACCACGACCACCATCTATTTCTAGAACGTTCTCATGGGTCCAGAAAGAAACCCTGTCAATCACCAATCTGCTTCCTGTCTCTATGGACCTGCCTCGTCCACACACTGCCTGGAAGGGCTCACACAGTACGTGGCCCCATGTCTGACCTCTTTCACGGAGCGTGATGTTTGCCAGGCTCGTCCAGGTTGCAGTGTGTCCGCGCTTCACTCGTGCCACGGCCGAGTAATATTCCAGCAAACGGCCACCCCACATCTTATTTATCTGTTGTTCATCATCAGTCAGCGGACATTGGGGTTGTTTCCACCTTTTGGCTGTCGTGAATAGCGCCGCCGTGGACGTTGTACACGGTTTTGTTCGAACACGTCTTTTCAGTTCGCCTGGGTGTCTACCTAGCAGTGGAGCTGCTGGATCAGATGGTGACTCTGCCTTTAACGTCCGGGGACCTGCCAGGCTGCCTTCCACAGCAGCTGCACTGTTTTGCATTTCCAACGGCAAGGTTCTTTCCACATGCTCCCCGACGTTGCTTCTGTTCTGGTTTATTTATTTATTTATTTATTTATTTATTTATTTATTTATTTATAAGGATTTATTTATTTATTTAATGATAGAGAGAGAGAGAGAGAGAGAGAGAGAGAGAGAGGCAGAGACACAGGAGGAGGGAGAAGCAGGCTCCATGCAGGGAGCCCGATGTGGGACTTGATCCTGGGACTCCAGGATCACGCCCTGGGCCGAAAGCAGGCGCTAAACTACTGAGCCACCCAGGGATCCCCTGTTCTGGTTAAAAAAAAAAATCATAGCCACCCTTGGCCACGATTGGCATTGTAATAAGACGCTGGCATCTTATTGCGGTTTTGACTTCCGTTTCCCTGACGACTGATACTCTTGGGCTTCCTTTCAAGTGCTTGTTGGCTGTCTGAATATTTTCTTTGGAGGAATGTCTGTCAAAGTGCTTTGCCCATTTTTAATTGGGTTATCTGTAGCTTTGTTGAGTTACAGGAGTACTTCATGTATTCTGGATATTAACTTATGCTTTGCAAATATTTTCTGTCATTCTGTGGGTTGCCTTTCACTCTCTCGATAGCATCCTTTGAAGCACAGAACTTTAACTTTCAATGAAATCCAACTCACCTGTTTCCTTTTGTTTAGTGTCATAACCAAAACAATCTCTTTGCCAAATCCAAGGTCATGCAGATTTTCCCCTATGTTTCCTTCCAAGAGTTTTAGGGCATCAGCATGTATATTTACGTGTTTGATTGATGTTTGAGTTGATTTTTGTATATGGTGTGAGGTAGGGTCCAACTGTATTCTTTCACACGTGGATGTCCAGTTGTCCCAGCACCCTCTGTTGAAGAGACTGTTCTTTCCCCCACGAGATGATCTTGACGCCCTTGTTGAAAATCAATTGACCAGATAAGTATGGGTTTATTTCTACATTTTCAGTTTTATTCCACTGACTTCTACGTCTATCATTATGCCAGTACCACTGTTTCGATCACTGTAGCTTTGTAGTAACTTCTGTGTGTCCTTTCTAATTTGGACATCTTTTGTTTGTTTTCCTTGCCAAATTGCTCTGGCTAGTGCTTGCAGCACAATGTTGAATAGAAGCGGTGAAAGAGGGCATCTTTGCCTGTTCTTGACTTAGGGGAAGGCTTTCTGTCCTACACTATGGAGGCTGATGTTCACTGTGGGGTTTTCATCTACTCTCTATTATGCTAGGGAAGTTCTCTTCTCATAGTTTGTTGATGGTTTTATTATGAGAGGGTGTTGGCTTTTGTCAGATGCTTTTTCTGCATCAGATAAGATCATCACGTTCCCCACCCCCCACCACACACACTTTATTCTATTAATGTGATGTATTAGTTTGATTGTTTTCCATATGTTGAATTACTCTTGCATTATTGGGATAAACCCACTTGGTCATGGTGTATAATTCTCTTAACATACTGCTAGATTTTGTTTGATAGTATTTGGGGGAAGTCTTAAAAATCTTTATCTATAAGGAATATTGGTCTGTAGTTTTCTTTTGTTTGTTTTTGCCTGGCTTTGATATCAGGATAATGCAGACTTCACAGAATGATTTAGGAAGTGTTCCCTCATCTTCCGTTTTTGGAAGAATTTGAGAACATTTAGTGTTAATTGTTCTATAAATGTTTAGCAAAACTCAGCATGAAAACATCTGGTCCTGGGGTTTACTTTTGGGGGAGGTTTTGGATTATATTGTAATCTCATTCCTTGTTTTATGTCTATTCAGTTTGCCTATTTCTTCTTGAGTCAGTTTACTCACTTGAGATTCAAAGACACAAATAGATTGAAAGTGAAATGATAGAAAAAGATACTTCATGCAAATAATAACCAAACGAGAGCTGGATGGCTATAATAAAATCAGACAAAATAGACTTTGAGTCAAATTTGTTGTAAGAGACAAAAAAGGATATTAAGTATTGATAAGAGGGTCAACATATCAAGAAGAGATGACAATTATAAACACATATGCACCTACTAACAGACTTCCAAATATATAAGGCACAAATTACAGAATTAAAGAAATAATTTCAGTTCTATGATAATAGTTGGAGATTTCAATGTCTTTTCCACTAATAAAAAAAAATGACATAATAGAAGAACTCGATCAAAGATCAACAATGAAACAGAGGCTTTGAATAACACTATAAACCAACTAAACCCAACATGTATACAAAATACTCAGCAACAGCAGAATGCATGTTCTTCTCAAGTCCCCATAGAATATTTTCCAGATTAGACTCTATGTTAGGCCACAAAACAAATCTCAGTAAATTTTAAAAGCTGAAATCGTACCAAGTATCTTCTCTGACCAAAATGGAAAGAAACCAATAACAGAAGAAAAATGGGAAAACTCACAAATAAATGGAAATTAAACACACAGTGAAACAACCAATGAGCCAAAGAAGAATTCACAAGAGAAGTTAGAAAATACTTTGATATGAAAGCAGATGACAACACAATGAGCCAGTACTTAGGGGATGGAGCAAAAACAGTGCTCAGAGGCAGATTCATAGTTGTCAACACTTGATTTAAAAAGAAGAAATATTTAAACCCACAACCTAACCCTACATCTTAAGGAACTAGAAAAAGAAGAGCAGACCAAACCCAAAGCTGGGAGAGGAAGGAAACAGGGCACAGATTAATGAAACAGACACACTAGAACTACTACAGAGAGAATCGGTGAAACCAAAAGTTGGTTCTTTGAACAGAGCAACAGAATGGACAAACTTTTATCTAGACTAGGAAAAGAAAGAGATAAGACTCAAATTAAATAAAAATGGGGACATCACTACTGACCTTATGTATGTGAAAAAGGTTATATGAGAGTTCTAACTGGACACCAAAGACTGGTGTCCTGCAAAAATCCTTAGAAACACAGAAACTACCCAAACCAACACCTTGACTGGAGTCCTTTATCTCCTACTATGGATCCAAGTTACTGTTTAGTGTCCTTTTATTTCAGCCCAAATTATCATTTCTCCTAGGGCAGGTCTGTCCATGGGCAATGAAGCCTTTTAACTTTCATTTGCCTGGACGTGTCTTAATCTTTGCTTCTCTTGGCAAGTGCACATTTGTGGGGCATGGACTTCTTGGTTGGTGGTCCTTCTTCCAGGACTTTACACACGCCGTCCCACTGTCTCCCGCTCCCACATTTCTTTTTTTTTTTTTTTAATGTTTTAAAAATTATTTATTTATTTATTTATTTTTTATTTATTTATGATAGTCACAGAGAGAGAGAGAGAGGCAGAGACACAGGCGGAGGGAGAAGCAGGCTCCATGCACGGGGAGCCTGATGTGGGATTCGATCCCGGGTCTCCAGGATCGCGCCCTGGGCCAAAGGCAGGCGCCAAACCGCTGCGCCACCCAGGGATCCCGCCGCTCCCACATTTCTGATGAGGAATTGGCTGCTAATCTTCCCTCTTACCGCTTTTAAGATTCTCTCTTTGTATAATTTGGTTATCATGTATTAGTGTGGTTGTCTCTAGGTTTATTCTATTTGGAGTTCACTGAGCTTCTTAGATGTGTAGACTCCTATTCTTTTTTAATTCAAAAAGGTTTTTTTGGCCATTATTTCTTCAACTTTTTTTTTTCAGCCCCTCTTCTCTCCCCTCTCTTTAGGAGATTCCTGTCAAGTGCATGTTGGTCTACTTGATGGCGTCCCACGGGTCTCACAGCCTCTGTTCACTTATCCTTATTCCTTTTTCCCATCAACTCCTCAAACCAGAGTATTTCAACTGTCCTGTCTCCATATTTACTAATTCTTTCTTTTGCCTGCTCACATGTGCTATTGAACTCCTCTAGTAAAGTTATCGATTCAGTGATTGCAATTGGTTCAATAACCCTAGAATTTCTCTTTGGTTCCTTTTTTATACTTCTGTCTCTTTACTGATATTCTCAATTTCATGAACATTATGCTCTTGGTTTCTCTTAGTTCTTTGTTCATGATTTTTCTTGACTCTTAGAGTATATTAAGAGAGTTTGCTTAAAAGTTTTGTCTAGGGATGGCTGAGTGGCTCAGCGGTTGAATGTCTACCTTCTGCTCAGGGTGTGATCCCGGGATCTGGGATCTAGTCCCATATCAGGCTCCTTGCAGGAAGCCTTCTTCTCCCTCTGCCTATGTCTCTGCCCTCTCCCTCTCTCTGTGTCTCTCATGAATAAATAAATAAAATCTTAAAAAAATAAAAGTTTTGTCTAGAGATGCCTGGGTGGCTCAGTTGGTGAAGCATCTGCCTTCAGCTCAAGTCATGATCCCGAGGTCCTGGGATCAAGCCCCATGGGGGTTTCCAGCTCAGCAGGGAGCCTGCTTCTCCCTCTCCCTCTACCTCCTGCTTCCTTGCTTGTGCCTTCTCTCTCTCTCTTTCTGTGTGTTAAATAAATAAATAAAATCTTTAAAAAAATAAAAGTTTTGTCTAGAAAGTTCAATCCCTGGGCTTTCTCAAGGGCATTTTCTGCTGCTTTTTTTTTTTTAACCTGTGAATGAGTCATCCTTTCTTCTTTCTTTACATTTTCTTTGCATCCTTCATATTTTTTGCTGAAAGCTGGACATTTTGAGTATCATCATGTGACAATTCTGGATATCAGATTCTCCCCTTCCCTATAGTTTTTGTTGCTGATTGCTGTGACCTGTCATTGTGTTTTTGTTCAGTGACCCTTCTAAACTATATTGTAATGACTGCACTCTTTGTCAGGTGTGCTCAGTGTTCCATTAGCCTAGTGGTCAGATACTGATTTGACAGAAACTTCCTTAAACACTTGGAGCCAAACAAGACTTTCCCCCCAGTCTTGGTGGCTGGGCTCTGCTTGTGTGTTGGGACCACGCCCACAGCCCTGGGCTGGACAGTTGACAGATCTGCCTTCACCTTCACATCATGCCTGTCAGAGCTGGATGTGTAGCCAGTGGTGAGTGTCCAGGGCTTTCTCAGCTCCTTTCTGAGCATGGGCCCCTTGCGGGCATGTGTGGGGTCTTCTGGTCTCCCAGCCATCTGTGGAAGCCTGAAAACCTTATTCCTCCAAACATTTCATTCCCCAGCTTTCTGTCCTTGGCTTTTTGGGGTGTCTTCTGTTTGCCACAACTGATACCTTTTCCCCAGGCAGCAGTGGGTTCATTTGACAAACTCTCTCCATGTAGCTGCTTCTTTGCCTTGAAATTATGAGAAATTAAGCCAAGCCCTTGGTGTGGGCATCTCCAGAGCCACTGCTCAGACAACCACACTTCTCATAGAATGGGGCTTGCTCTTGCCAGAACCAGGGCCCTCACTGGCACCCAGTCCACCAGGCTGCAACCACTTTGTTCTTGATGGAGCATTTCCTTGGTCGTTGTAATCCCTTGACCATTTGATTCTTTGCCAGTTTTTTTCAGTGTTTCTATGAGGGCACAGGGGTGGGCCCTTAGAGTTCCCTACTGCCAATCTTTTCTGATCACTCTTAGTAAGCACAACTTTTAAAAGTCCTTTAGAGCACATTTGTTGATATCTCTCAGAATTTAAAATCAGCAAACTCTGACCTGGAAGTCCCACTTCTGGGAATTTAGGCAAGGTGAAAACATACACCTGTGCACACAGGTAAGCGGTGAGGACCCTCATGGTGGCATTGTTTGTAATGATCAAAACTGGAGAGACTTCAGATGCCCATCCCCCTGTTTCTGCATAAACCCCTAACGGTGTATCACCCTTTGCGATTCTATGTGTCTAGGGACAAGGAGCAACCATAAGGTATTATTTCTCATCAAGTTGGCAAAGATAGAAAAAGGTAACCCCCATGCTGCTGTAAATCTATGCTCTTGCTTCCACCATTTGACCCATTGCTCTGCAGTTCCAGGACTTCATTCTCAGATTTGCTCAAGTATGTGGGAAGCTGCGTCTGGCTACATCTGGACATGTGACATTTGCTCCCACCCTCTGGTCTGGACATGTTTTCACACTGTTCTGGCCTTTCTCCACTATTGCTGTTTCCAGTCATCCTTTCCCAGCTGCTCTCTGCCAACCCAGCCCAGTAGGTGGGAACCCCAGAGGCTGTGTCCTCTTCTCTGCCCTCTGCATTCCAGCAGCTGGCACGGTGCCCGAGCACACGGCATTCTGGTGTCTGTGAATGTAGGATGCCACCTGTCCCTAGAAGACTGTTTGGGCACCAGACAAGCCAAATGCCGGTCTTCCCTGTCCCTACTTCCCAACAGGACTGTGGCATGTGCTGATGTCGGGACAGGCCTCATCTGTGCGTGGGGAGGAGCTGCTTCTACTTACAGTGGGTTGGGGTCTTTGTTCTCAGCCCATTTGGTGCCCACAGGGTTTTCCTGGGAACAAAGTCTCAGACTATGATGGTGGCCAGACAGCAGAGCAACGACTGGAAGTAGACATGGCCCATGGCAGGCATCATGTGCAGGAGCTCCTGGTCCTCCAAAGATGGCAATATAAGCCCCACAGAGGAGGGACAGAGGTCCTTGGGTGCTGGCTAATGATCACATCGCTCCCCTGAGCTCCATGTTCCCAGATGAGTTGTGGGTCCCCTTTGTCAGTGAAACCACCACAGGAAACAGAAGGAAAGAGTGTGAGACTCTAAAGTATTTGTTGGGGGTTATTCTGCAGGAAGCGAGTTGCATGGTTAGACTGGCCCAGGGGTCATGTGGGGCTGAGAGAATCGCCTGTTGCCTGTCTGGCCCAGAGGGGTCCCTGGGCTCTACCTTTCAGGGCATCCGGGGGTGCTTTGGGGCACTTTAGGCGGGGGGGATGCAGATGTGGGTGGGTCAGCCTTGGAAGGAGTCCACAGTGACAGACTCACTGGCTGTGAAAGGGAATGGCTGGCTGGGTGGCTTCCTCCTGAGTCAAGGGTGAGCTTGGGGAAGTTGGCTCCGCAGCAGGCAGGGGCCTTTAGGGGATAGTCTAGGTCAGGCAGGCAGGACCCTGAGGGGAAGCGCATGGAGTAGCCAGCTGGGCTACAGGAGGAGGCGGGCTGCACAGGGGCCACCCCAGCAGAGCCCTGAGCCCCTGGGGGCCCCAGGAGCTCTCGTAGCCCAGAGGCGGGGGGTGGGAAGAAGGTGGCCCTGGGACACTCAGGCTGGAGGCCATGAAGCAGGTGCTGTGGCACGTGGTGGCCTGGGGCTGGGTGGGGTCAGGGTGGAGGTCAGGGGTGCCCAGAGGAGCCTTTCCTGGGTGGCCTTTATGGCCTCCTGGCTACAGGCCCCATGGGCGTCTCTCTACTGTGTTTTCCCAACACTTCATCTCCCAGTAAAGAAGAGGTGAGGAGAGGATGAGGAGCTCAGACGTCAGAGAGCAGCTGTGAGTTTACACCCCCGTCCTTTGGGTGCCTGCCATAGTGCGAGCCCATGAGAACGGCTAAGGCTGGGTGAGGCCGGCGGTGTTTGTCACAAATAAATCAAAGGAATAACACGTGGGCTCAGGGCACTCCACCCCATGGGCCCTCCGGAAGTGACACACGCCAGGCACAATCAGCAAAGCCCAGAGAGTCACAGGTCACTTGTGCAAACCACTGAGGACAAGCATTCCAGGGGTGAGGGCAGGGGCAGGGGCACGCTGACGGGCGACATAGGGGGATGCCTCTGCCCTTGTCAACGAGTGTCAACCGTGATGCCAGTGCCATCCTGACATCAGAGCAGCGTTGTCCAGAGCACCAGGCACGTCCAGGCCTGACGGGGTTCCCAGCTCACTGGGGAGGCCCTGCCCTGTGACTCCGTGTCTCTCCTACTCCCAGGTGGAGTCCAGACCTACCAGCTGATGTCCTGAGTCCTGCCCAGGACGGGACCCTGGGGCTCCTGCCACTCACCCTGAAGATTGTGCTTACAACCTAGTCGTTTCCTTTGGGGGCTTGGAGCAGTGCCTCCCCCAGCCCGCCGCCTCTCCACGGGATGAGCAGAGCACATGGGATGACCCCAGGGGGACCCCAGGAGGCCCCTAGGCCGCAGGGTCTGTGCTGCCCACGCCCCCCAGGCCGGCTTGTCTGGGCCGCTTTGCCCAGCTGGATCAGTGGGTGGAGACGGGTGTGGGCTGAAACCCCCAGGCCGCGCCCCCTGTGCAGGTGGCCAGCCTCGGGAGCCCCAGAGACCCACTCGGGTGGGGCCCAGCAGCCCTGACCATCTCCGCCAGGGCATGAGTCCCACCCCGCGGCCCCGCCCAGAGCAGTTGGGCTGCGGCCCTTGGGGACCTCTCATCCCTCCTCCCAAAAATGTTCACGCGGGAAGGGACCACTGTTGGGTCCAAACCCCGGGACCCCAGCCCCGTGAGAGTCAGATGAAAGGAAGCAGGTCAGCGGGTGCAGTGAGTTTATTGGGGTGCCAGGGAGGTGCCCACAGGTCGGAGGGCGAGGTCAGGTGACCAAGCAGAGAAATAGGGAGGGAAGGCAGGTGACCCAGGGCAGGTGGAAGTGCATCCCGGGAGCAAGAGCCCCGGGGAGCCGCGGGGTCAGCGTTCTTGGGAGGGAGGAGGTGAAGGTCAGTTCAAGAGAGTGGACACCCAGGGGGACCCCATCGTGGGTGGGGGCAGTCACCTAGCACAGGTGAGGGCTGGGCTGAGGGGTGGCTGGGAGGCCCAGGGTCCCTGGGTGGGGCCTGAGCCCAGCGCCCTGAGGGCACGTGCCCCATCAGTGGAAGCACACGGGGCGGCACAGCAGGGACATGCTGGAGGCCTGGGGGCAGCAGCTGGGCTGGCAGGGGGAGGGGGTGGCGCAGCAGGCGGGCCTGCACACGGGGCGGCAGAGGAGGGACACGCAGGAGGAGGGTCTGCAGGGGCTGGGCTGGCAGCAGGGGGAGGCCTGGCAGCAGACAGGCTTGCTGCAGACAGGGGTGCAGCACACGGGCTTGCAGCAGACAGGGGTGCAGCAGACGGGCTTGCAGCAGACAGGGGTGCAGCAGAGGGGCTTGCAGCAGACGGGGGTGCAGCAGATGGGCTTACAGCAGACAGGGGTGCAGCAGACGGGCTTGCAGCAGACAGACACACAGCTGTCTTCCTGGCAGGGGGAGGAGCTGCAGCAGGAGGGCTGGCAGCTAGACTGCTGGCAGCAGGGGGAGGCTGAGCAAGGGGAGGCCTCACAGCAGACGGGCTTGCAGCAGACGGGGGTGCAGCACACGGGTTTGCAGCAGATGGGGGTGCAGCAGACGGGCTTGCAGCAGATAGACACACAGCTGTCTTCCTGGCAGGGGGAGGAGCTGCAGCAGAAGGGCTGGCAGCTAGACTGCTGGCAGCAGGGGGAGGCATCACAGCACATGGGCTTGCAGCAGACAGGGGTGCAGCACACGGGCTTGCAGCAGACAGGGGTGCAGCACACAGGCTTGCAGCAGACAGACACACAGCAGCCCTCCTGGCAGGGGGAGCAGCCGCCGCAGGAGGGCTGGCAGGAGCCGGGACAGGCTGATGGGCAGGGGCTGGACCCGCAGCTCGCAGGGGTGCAGAGGAGGGTCAGGCAGGAGGCGGGGGGGCAGCAGGGGGGCTCGCAGCAGGTCTCCTGGCAATCGTCCACCTGCCAGGAGGAGCTGGTGCAAGCGCTGGGCGAGCAGAGGCGGCCGCCGCAGCTCAGGTCACTGGAGCAGACCGACAGGGTGGAGGCGGCAATAAGGCAGGTGCGGGAGCAGCAGGTGTCAGCCATGCTGGAGTTTTGTGCTGGGAGGTGAGCAGGACGGGGTGTGTGTGACAGGTGTGCGAGTGAGGTGCTCTGGGCGTCGGGGCTTTTATATCTGTCCCTGGGGTGCTGAGCCTCGCCTGAGCCTGCACCAGCCTTTCTTTTCCTTGTTGCTCAGCGTGTATTTCCTGACAACCCTTAGGGGTTTATTTGCGGTGCGATGTTTGTCCACCGTCCCCAAGGCTCTGAGTGTGTCCGGTGATGCCTGGTTGCTTGCGTGTGGAAACCCTGAGGTGCACAGTTCCTGTTGGTCGACCAGCTCAGGGTTGGGTGTGTCTGGACAGCCTGGGCTCCTCTTTCCATATTTGCTTGTGTGTCTTTGGTGTGAATTCTGGCCTCTGCAGATGCTCCGCACGTGGCCGCAAACCCCTCACTGAATAAGAGTGTGTTGGCTCGGAGGAGCCCCCCATCTCCTTCTCCACCTGCAGACTCCGGTGGGGTGACTCCCACAGTCCGCGCCCGACACTGTCCTTGTTTCCGCTGTTTATCACACGGTTCCCCAGTGATGTGCATATTCAGTACTCTCTTGAGTTTTCAGTTTTATTATTTATTTAAATTTTTAATTTTCAGAAGTCTTTATTTTAATCTTTTAATTGCACGGTGCTCATCATGACAAGTGCACCCCCTAGTCCCCATCACCTGTTTCCCCCAGGCCCCCACCCGCCTCCCCTCTGGTGATCATCAGTGTGTTCTCTAGAGTTATGAGTGTTTCTCGATTTGCCTCTCTTTCCTTCTATTTTTCCCCCCTTTGCTCCTTTGTTTTATTTCTTAAATTCCCCATATGAGGGAGGCCGTGCGATCATGTCTCTCCCTGGCCGACTCGCCCCCCTCGGCATCACACCCTCCGGCTCCCCCCACGTCGGTGTAAATGGCGAGATCCCCCCCCCTGACGGCCGAGTGACACCTGGGGTGCACAGGGACCACGTCTCCTCCCTCCAGCATCTGTCCGTGGATGTCGAGGCTCCTCCTGGCGCGGCCCCCGTGGACATCGGGGTGCAAATATCCCTTTGAATTAGTATTTTTATATCTTTGGGGTAAATACCCAATAGTACAATTGCTGGGTCGTAGGGTAGTTCTATTTTTAACCTTTTGAGGAACCTCCACAGTGTTTTCCAGGGCGGCTGCACCAGTTTGCGTTCCCACCAACATGCACAAGGGCTTCCTTCTCTGCACATCCTGGCCAACACCTGTTGTTTCTTGTGTTGTTGACGTTAGCCGTTCTGACAGGTGTGAGGTGGGATCTCATTATGGTTTGACGTGTATTTCCTCCATGATGAGTCCTGCTGGGCATCTTTCATGGGCCCGTTGGCCATCTGGATGTCTTCTTCAGAAAAGTGCCTGTTCATGTCTTCTGCCCATTTTTGGATTGAATTATTTGTTTTTTGGGTATTGAGTAAATACAGACCCTTTATACATTTTGGAAACTAACCTTTTATCTGATATGTCACTTGGAAATAGCCTCTTCCATTCCGCAGGTTGTCTTTTAGTTTTGTTGGTTGTTTCCTTGGCTGTGCAGAAGCTTTTTATCTCGGGGAAGTCCCAATAGTTCTTTTTTACCTTTGTTTCTCTTGGCTTTGGAGACGTGTCTTGCAAGAAGTTACTGCAACCGAGGTCACAGAGGTTGCTGCCTGTGTTCTTCTCTAGGATTTTGATGGATTCCTGTCTCATTTAGGTCTTTCAACCATTTTGAGTCTATTTTTGTGTGTGGTGTAAGAAAATGGGCCAGTTCCATTCTCCTGCACGTGGCTGTCCAATTTCCCCAGCATCATTTATTGAAGAGACTTTTTTCCAGTGGATATTCTTTCCTGATTTGTCAAAGATGAGTTGACCATAGAGTTGAGGGTCCATCTCTTCTGTTCCATTGATCTGTGTGTCTGTTTTTGTGCCAGTGCCAGACTGTCTTGATGATCACAACTTTGAAATGTAGCTTGAGGTCAGGCATTGTGATGCCCCCAGCTTTGCTTTGCTTTTTCAAGTTGCTTTGGCTATTTGGGGACTTTGGTGATTGCATATAAATGTTAGGATTGTTTGTTCCAGCTCTGTGAAAAATGCTGCTGGTACTTTGATAGGCATTGCATTGATTGTGTAGATTGCTCTGGGTAATATGGACATTTAATGATGTTTGTTTTTCCAATCCACGAGCATGTCATCTTGAGTTCCTCACATCACCATTTTATAGTTTTCAGAATACAGGTCTTTCAACTCTTTGGTCAGGGTTATTCCTAAGTATCTTATCTTTTTTTTTTTTTTTAAGATTTATTTACTTATTTGAGAGAGAGAGAGCACGAGCAGTGAGGAGGGACAGAGGGAGAGAGAGTCTTAAGCAGACTCCGTGCTTAGTGAGAAGCCTGACTCAGGGCTTGATCTCATGACCCCGAGATCATGACCTGAGCCAAAATCAAGAGTTGGATCCTTAACTGACTGAGCCGCCCAAGCACCCCCGTATCTTATTATTTTTGATATAATTGTAAACGCGATCGGTTCCTTAACTTCTCTTTCTGCTGCTTCATTACTGATGCACAGAAATGGAACAGATTTCTCTACCTTGACTTTGTGTCCTGAGAGTTTCCCAAATTCCCGAATCAGTTCCAGCAGTTTTTTGGTGGAGACTTTCGGGTTTTCTGTATAGAGCGTCATGTCGTCTGCAAGTAGTGAAAGTTTGACTTCTTCCTTGCCGATGTGGAGGCCTTTTAGTTCTTTTTGTTGTCTGACTGCGGAGACTAGGACTTCCAGTTCTAGGTCGAACAACAGTGGTGAGAGTGGACGTGCCTGTCCTCCTCCTGACCTCAGGGGACAGGCTCTCAGTTCTTCCCCACTGAGGATGGTGTTCACTGTGGACTTTCTCATATGGCCTTTATTGGGTTGAGGTGGGTTCCCTCTAAACCTACCTTGTTGAGGGTTTTTATCATGAATGGATACTGTACTCTGTCAAATGCCTTTTCCGTGTCTATTGAAATGATCACATGGTTCTTCTCTTTTCTCTTATTGATGTGATGTATCACATGGATTGATTTGTGAATATTGAACTACGCTTTATATTGAATAAATCCCAGTTGATTATGATAAATTATTTTTTAAAAAGTGTTGGATTCAGTTTGCTAGTGTCTTATTGAGGATTTTTGCATCCATGTTCATCAGGGTTAATGGCCTGTAGTTCTCTTTTTTTAGCAGAGTCTTTTTTTTTTTTAAGATTTTATTTATTTATGAGAGAGAGAGAGAGGCAGAGACACAGGCAGAGGGAGAAGCAGGCGCCATGCAGGGACCCCGATGCGGGACTCGATCCCGGGTCTCCAGGATCACTCCCTGGGCTGAAGGCAGGTGCTAAACCACTGAGCCACCCAAGTTGCCCATTTAGTGTAGTCTTTATCTGGTTTTGGTATCAGGGTAGTGCTGGCCTCATAGAGTGAATTTGGAAGTTTTCCTTCCTTTTCTATTTTTTTGAAATAGTTTGAGAACAGGTATTAAATCTTCTTTAAATTTTTGGTGGAATTGCCCTGTGTCTGGTCTTTAACTTATGTTTGCTGGGAGATTCTTAATAACTGATTCAGTTTCTCTGCTGGTTATGGGTCTGTCCAGGTTTTCTATTTCTTCCTGTTTCAGTGTTGGTAGTTTGTATGTTTTCAGGATTAATCCATTTCTTCTAGGTTGTTACTGTTGGCATATAGTTTTTCATGATGTTCTCTTATTATTGTTTGGCTTTCTTGGGGGTTTGTTATTATTTCTCCTCTCTCAGCTGTGCTTTTATTTTTTGGATTCCTTTCTCTCTGTTTTTGCTGAGTCTGCCTAGGGATTTATCAGTATATCAATTGTTGAGTTTTGCAAAGAACCAGTTCCTCATTTCATTGATCTATTCTCTGATTTTTTAGTTTCTATATCATTTATTTCTGCTCTAATCTTTATTATTTCCCTTCCTCTGCTGGCTTTAAGCTTCATTTGTTGTTCTTTCTCCAGCTTCTTTAGGTGTAAGGTTAGGTTCTGTTGTTGAGATTTTCTTTCTTCTTGAGGTAGGCTTGTATTGCTATATACTTTCCTCTTGGGACAGCCTTTGCTGCATCCCAAGATGCAAAGGTTCCGAACTGTCCCCCAGCTCCCCCAAAGGTTCTGAAATGTTGTGTTTTCATTTTTATTTAATTCCATCTGTTTTACATTTCCTCCTTAATTTCCTGGTTGACCCATTCATTCTCTAGTAGGATGTCCTTTTCTTATTTTTTATTTTTTATGATGTCCTTTAACCTCCATGTATTTGAGGTCCTTCCAAATATTTCCTTGTGGCTGACTTCAAGTTTCACAGCACTGTGGTCTGAGAATATGCATGATATGATCTCAAGTTTTGTGTACATGTTGAGGGCTGATTTGTGACCCAGTGTGATCTATGCTGGAGACTGTTGCATGTGCCTCAAGAAGGATGTGTATTCTGCTGCTTTAGGATGGAATGTTCCTCATGTATCTGTGAAATCCACCTGGCCCAATGTGTCATCCAAAGCCCTTGTTTCCTTGTTGATTTTCTGCTTGGATGATCTGTCCATTGCTATGAATGGGGTGTTCAGTCCCCTACTATTATTGTGTTATTATCCACGAGTTCCTTTACGTTTGTTATTAACTGTTTTATGTATTTGGCTGCTCCCAAGTTAGGGACATAAATATTTACAATTGTTAGATCTTCTGACCTTCTTGTTGGATTGTCCCCTTTATTATGACTTAACGTCCTTTTTCGTCTCTTGTTATGGTCTTTGGTTTAAAATCTAGTTTGTCTAGTATAAGTATGGCTACTCTGGCTTTCTTTTGACATCCATTTACATGGTAGATGTTTCTCCATCCCCTCACTTTCAATCTTCAGGTATCTTTATGTCTAAAATAAGTCTCTTGTAGGCAGAGTATGAATGGGTCTTTTTTTTTTTTTTTTGCCCATTCTGACACCATATGTCTTTTGATTGTAGTGTTTAGTTCATTTACATTCAGAGTAATTATTGATAGGTATGTATTTAGTGCCATTTTAATGTTTTGTGATTGTTCCTGAAAATTTTCTGTGATTTTTTAAATCTTCATATCTTTCATGGTTTGCTGGCTTTCTTTAGTGATATATTTGGATTCCTTTCTCTTTATTCTTTGCATATTTATTAATGGTTTTGATACATGGTTACCATTAGGCTTGTATATAACATCTTCTGCAAATAACAGTCCATATTAAGTTGATGGTCACTTAAGTTTGAAACCATTCTTTACTCCTCTCCTCCTCACATTTTAGGTATGTGTTGTTATATTTTACATCCTTTTATTTTCTAAGTTCCTTGACTTATTTTTTATAGAAATGTTCGTTTTTACTCCTTTTGTGTTTCCTGCCTTCATACTGTCATTTGGTCTTCCCATTCAAAGAGTCCTCCTTAATATTTCCTGCAGGGCTAGTTTAGTTTTTCTTTGCCTGAAAAGCTCTTTATTTCTGCTTCTATTCTGAATGACAGCCTTACTGGACAGAGTATTCTTGGCTGAAGATTTTTCCCATTCAGCACTTTGAGTACCTCATGCCCCTCTCTTCTGGCTTGCAAAGTTTGTGCTGAAAAGTCCCCTGCTAGCCTATGTGTTTTCCCTTACAATTTAATATTCAATGTCTTCTTTTGTCTTGCTGCTTTTAATATTTTTGTTGTCACTATGTTTCCTCATTTTAATTACAATATGTCTTGGTATTGAGTTGCTTTTTTGGTTTTGGTGGGAGTTCTCTACTTCCTGGATCGGAATGTCTGTTTCTTTCCTTAGATGAGAGAAGTTTTTGGCTATTCTATCTTTTTTTTTAAAAAAAGATTTATTTATTAATTGATTGATTTGAGAGAGGGAGAGAGAGAGAATGAGCAGGGGTAGGAAGAGGGAGAAGCAGACCCCTCATTGTGCAGGAAGCCCAACACGGGCTCCATCCCAGGACCCTAGGATCATGACCTGAGTTGAAGGCAGCACTTAATCAACTGAGCCACCCAGGCATCCCTCAGCTATTATATTTTCAAATAAATTCTCTGGCCACTTTTCGTCTTCTGGGACCCATGTAATATGAATGCTATTACATATGATGGAGTCACTGATTCCCTAAGTCTTTTTTTTCTGTTCCATAATCCTTTTATCTCTCTTTTGTTCAGCTTCTTTATTTTCCAGAACTCTGTCTTCTAGGTCATTAATTTGTTCCTTTGCTTCTTCCAGCCTGTTGTTCATTGCATTTATTGAGTCCTTTATCTCTGTTGCTATTCCTTATCTCTGTGTTAATTGTCTCACTGATGCATTCCACTCTTTTATCTAGTCTAGTAAGTATCCTTATAATCACTGCTTTAAATTTTCCAACAGGCAGGGCACCTGGGTGGCTCAGTTAAGTGTGCAACTCTTGATTTCAGCTCACATCATGATCTCAGGGTCATGCTCAGCATGGAGCCTACTTATCCTTCTCCCTTTGCTCCTCCTCCCATGCATTCCCCCCCCCCTCTCTCTCTCTCTCTCTCTTTCTCTCGATAAATAAATAAATATGTAAAAAAATTTCTGTCAGGAATTTTTAGAAATATCTGTTTCACTTAGCTCTCCAGCTGTGGCCCTGTCTTTCATTTGGGACAAATTCCTCTGTCTTCTCATTTTGTCTAACTTTCTGTGCCTGTTTTCCTGTGTTATGAAAGTCAGCTATATCTCCTGTTCTTATGAAGAAGAGGTCCTGTAGTCCCCTGCCACACAGTGTCCCCTATTCCCGAGGGCTCTGTGCTTCAAGGCCTGTCTCCCGTGTGTGCTGTGTGTGCTCTGCTCTTGTGTCCTGCCACTTTATCCTTAAGGCCAGTCGTCTCTAGGCTTTCTTTACCTGTTGTGGTTAGTGTTTGGTCCCTGGTCTGAATGTGGCATATTTTAATTAGTGTGTTCTGATCTGCTTGTGAAATGAGACCTATCACCACCACCACCAGAACTCAGCCTCCATGGAGTTCCTGAATTGGGAGATGCAGTGTGAGTAGACATTTGGACTGGTCTTCTGGATGAGGGGGCCCCCTGGACTGGAACTGAGATGAGCATGACTGGGAATGGTGATTCTTCAGGAGCACAGGGGATGTGGGGCTGCATGTGAGCAAGTTAGGTAGCCAGTGTCATCACTGGGCTGGTTTCTTCAGGTGGCTCTGTGCTTATACTGGAAGAGTGTGGAAGGGAAATGGTACCTGTCAGTTCCTTTGTTCACAGACACATCTTTCCATAAATGCTGCTTCTCTGGGTTGTGCTCCCAGATGAGCAAATAACCTCCCCACTGGTGCCCTAGGTGTTCTTCGGGTCACTGTTTCCGTGCTGTATGTCCAAGGGCTGTTTGCCCTGCATTTTCTCCACGAGGAGCAGCTCCAACTTCCTCCAGATTCCCCCGGAGCCAAGCACATTGACCATCCAAACTCCAGTCTCTAAGCTCTGCTGGTTGTAACAACTCATGAAATTTGGGCCCTCTCTCTTTCCATGCCAGTTGCCGTGGGGATTCATCTTCCCCGTGTGCTCCCCTGTGTGCTAGTTTAGTTTGTTGCCCCTCTGCGTGGCCACAGCTCCCTCCCCACTGTGGTGGCCATGGTCTGTTTCTCACCCAAGCCATGTCTCTGCACTTCTATCTTCTTTGTGTGGCTTCTTCTCTCCCATTAGTTGTGGAGTTTGTTTTGCCAGTCTTCAGATCAATTTCTGGGGGGTATTTAGGATGAATTATCTGATTATATTCATGGGATGAGGTGAGACTGGAGCTCTCCTACTCCACTGCCCTCTTCCCCCACCCCTTGAGTTTTCAGTTTTAAATAGGATGTGGTCTTGTGTCGTGAAGGAAGGCACTTTCTCTTGTCTGCTCCCCCCCAACCCCATGAAAAGTTCCTCTCCCCAGACTCAGGAGGTAGAAATATCCCAATATTTGGTTAAACCATTGTCAAATCTGTATCATTTAAACCAGAGCATGTTGCTCATAGGCAGGTCTGCGTAGTGGAGCCAGATTTAATTTCCTCACTTGTACATGTTTTGTTTTTGCTTGTGTTTTTCCTTTTTTAGAGTTAACAATTGCTTCTTATGTTTATTTGCTTCTTTCTCTGTGTACCTATCATTAGATCATCACTAAATCCTCTAATTTATCTCCAAGCTCCACTCAAGAGGGTTGAACATATCAGGTAATCTACTGGCTCCCTTTATTTTGTGGAGATGTTTCTCCAAGAGCTCCATTTATGGGATGATGTCTGCTGTGTATTCCAGGCATCACCCATGGATGTCCTCTCATCACTGTCTTTGGATTTTCCTCCATCTCTCTCCTATAATGTGTCTCTTATTTCCTGAACATAGTGTCCTTTCCTTTCTGGGCTTATGTCTTTCTTTGGGTGGAGCACACCCTCTGGTAGCTTTCTGAAAATGGGTGCATAGGAGATAAATTTTGGAGCATAGAATAAGTAAAGATGACTTCATTCTGCTTTTATTCTTGATTGATAATTTAGCTGGGTATAATCTTCTGGATTGGAAGAATTATCCCTTAAGATATTTTGCTGAAGACATAAAATGTTCCCAGAATTTCAAATGTTCCCTTGTGCTGTGTCTCAGTTAACCCAACTCTCCCAAGGAATCACTAGTTCACCTTATTTCCCTACGGATTGGTTTCACCTGTTCTGTCTACTTCTTAGTTTATGGCCCCTTTTGCTCAACAGAGTGTCTGTGATAAGCAGCCACATGGGTGATGTATTATTGATCCACTCTCTTTTCCTGATGATACAAATTTAGACTATTTACAGATTTTGGCTAATATTAATAATGCTGCTATAAGAATTATTGTACATTTTGGGGTTTTTTTGGTGGATGTATTTAGCAATCTCTCTTCAGTGTGAACCCATGAGTGGAATTTCTGTGTCGAATGATAGGCACATGTGCTGTTTATCATATATCTTGTCCCAACGGCTTTCTAAACAATTTACACCCCTATTGGCCAATCTTATGACTTGTATAATGACTTGTCATTCTATATCCTTTGTAAAATGAGGTATTGTCAATCTTTTAAAATTTTATCCATTTTGGAAAGGGTGTAAGGATACCACATCATTGCATTAATTTGCATTCCCTGATGACTAAAGCTTCTCATTGAGCACCTGAATATATTTTCTTCTGAGGTTGCATGTTTAAGTCATTTGCATGGCTTTTAAAAGTAAGATTATTTGTATTTCTCATTGGCTTATGCAAATTTATTATATTTTCCAAATATGAGTTAATTGTTGCATGTATACAGTGGTGTGTGATAAATGTTTGATAACTGGGAATCCTGGGTGGCACAGCGGTTTAGCGCCTGCCTTTGGCCCAGGGCGCAATCCTGGAGACCCAGGATCGAATCCCACATCAGGCTCCCGGTGCATGGAGCCTGCTTCTCCCTCTGCCTGTGTCTCTGCCTCTCTCTCTCTCTCTCTCTGTGACTATCATAAATAAATAAAAATTTAAAAAAATAAATAAATGTTTGATAACTGGCTGTCTGTAAAATGAAACCAAAAAGCCCTAATTTATTGCATGTACCAGTTCCCATGATATAAATATACCACAGCTCTCATTGTGATGTTTTGAACGCAGAACTGGGAAGAAGTGGTACAAGCGTGCTTCAGCACTCCACCGGGTATAAGCGTTACACACGTCTCTTCCAAGTCAGGGTCTTGCTTCTCTCATCCTCTGGATGGTATCCTTTTTAAAAAGTCAACTTATTGAGGTGTGATTTGCATACTGTAACATGTACCTGTCTAACGTTTCTATTTGCTTAGTTTTGAAAAAAATATGCACCAGAGTCACCACTGCCACAAGGAACGTATAGAACTTCTCCATCATCCTGAAAATTTCACGTGTGTTCTTAATCCCACCCTGTCACACCCTGGCCTCAGGAAACTACAGAACTCCTTCCCATCTAGGTTAGCTTTGTGTTCTCTACAGGTTCACGTAAATTATGTAATATGAATTCTTAGGGTTTGGCTTCTTCTCCTGAGTGTATTGAGATATATGAGTATATATGTGGCTGCCTTCTTTTTGTGCTGCATAATTTTCCATTGTGTGGATATAATACAATTTATTCATCTGCTGAGCTGTTGATGCACACACAACTGGTATGAACGTTCATGAACAATTCCTTGTGTGGACTTATGTTGCCACTTGTCTTGGGTAAACAGCCAGGAGTGGGATGTCTGGGGCACATGATTGGTGTATGATTGACAGACTGCCCAACCGGTTCCCAAGTGACCACACGTGTTTACATTCCCTCCAGCAAATGTGTATGTTCTTTTACATCTTTGCTGACACTCACGGTGGTTAGACTTTCTAACTTGAGGTGTCCTGATGGATGTGTTGTGATGTTCATGGTGTCCTTGATGAATAGAAGCTCCTAATTTTAATGAAGTCCAGTGTAATGACACTTTCTTTTGTTTTTTTTTGTTTTTTTTTTTTTAATTTTTATTTATTTATGATAGTCACAGAGAGAGAGAGAGAGAGGCAGAGACACAGGCGGAGGGAGAAGCAGGCTCCATGCACCGGGAGCCTGATGTGGGATTCGATCCCGGGTCTCCAGGATCGTGCCCTGGGCCAAAGGCAGGCGCCAAACCGCTGCGCCACCCAGGGATCCCCACTTTCTTTTGAAAAAGAAAAAATACATTTATTTATTTACTTTTGAGAGAGAGAGAGAGAGAAAGCGAGCAAGAGCGTGTGAGTGTGGGGAAGGGGCAGAGGGCCAGAACCTCCACACAGACTCTCTGCTGAGCAAGGAGCCCTACCAGGGGCTCAATCCCAGACCCATAAGATCATGACCTGAGCAGAAACCAAGCGTTAGATGCTGAACTGATTGAGCCACTCAGGCACCCCTGACTCTTGCCTTTTTTGTTTATTTCTTTTTTCTTTTTTCTTTTCATTTTTTCCCTCCTTTTTCTTTTTTACTTTTTTACAAACCCTTGTGTCGAGGGCTGATAACTCTTGCCTTTTGTGTTTAGTGTTCTTGGCATCCCATTGCCAGTCTTTGCGTACCGCACGTTGTGAAGATACCCTCCCATGTATCCTTCTGGACCTCCACCATTTCACCTTCTGCATTCAGCTCTGATATCCTTGTCCTCCCCTCGTTAATTGTGTACACGAAGTGAGGTAGGCGGCAAAGTTTACTTTTTTGCCCTCGCATACAGACACCAGCTGGCCGGTCTCGTCACTACCCTACTAAGCTGTAGCGGCGCCCTGATTGGGAATCAGGGAATCAGTGACACTGAGGGCAAGGGTTGTTACTGGACCCCTGGGGCCTCTTGTTCTGCGCGTCTGCTCTTATGTCATCATCTGGATCTCATACTTTTTGTGACGGAAAGTGTCACCCTGACCTTTCAAGTTCTCCCATGATTGCTGGCCTCCTCAAGGGCTTTACCTTTCCTTATATTTATTTCAGTGATACTTTCCTAGAAAATTGTCCTCTTAGTGCACAAAATCTGACTGTATTGATTGAAAGATGTATATTTCTTTCCATAATTTAAAATTTTCTCCATCTTTGGTCATGTGTCTGTTTTTATATTTAATATCCATTATTGGGATCCCTGGGTGGCGCAGCGGTTTGGCGCCTGCCTTTGGCCCAGGGCGCGATCCTGGAGACCCGGGATCGAATCCCACATCAGGCTCCCGGTGCATGGAGCCTGCTTCTCCCTCTGCCTGTGTCTCTGCCTCTCTCTCTTTCTCTCTGTATGACTATCATAAATAAATAAAATTAAAAAAAAAATTTAATATCCATTATTATCTCTTTTTTTTTTTTTTTAGGTTTTCCAACATTGTTCTCCTTTTATAGACTTAAAGAAAATAAATGCTTGGTTTCTTTGATTATATCTACTGCTGCTTTTTCTGCTTTAATTCATTAATTTTATTAATTTATTTCTTTTATTTCCTTTGGAAGTTTCTGAATTGAAATCTTATTTATTCTCAATTTTGCTTGTATTCTACTGTATATCCTTGAGGATTTTGTCACCCCTGAGTCCTGCTTCACTCAAGCCCCTGTGCTCTGAGGACCAGTACTTGCTTCATTTATTTCCTGGGAACTTGTAATTGTGCTTTGGTTTACTCCCCAGTTTGGAAGCACCTTAAATTTTCCAAACAAAACTTCCTTTTTATTTTTATAAGTTCATCTTAATGAATCTGTCACAGAAACTGGTTTGTATATAACATTTTTTACCTTTCTAGATAGTATTTTTATTATAAAATATTTCAGGAAACATAGAAAATAGTAGAATAAACATCCAAATATCTATGAGTTAACAGAAACCTTAACATTTTGCCATATTTGCAGAATATTCCACATGTTGTTGACACGCCATGTGTCCCCCCCACTTGGGGTAGCCCCCTGTTTGGAGGCTGGCATTCACATTCCTGCACATGCTTTTGTAGTTTTTGTAGAGAAGTTTATAGTCATGAAGGCAAAGTATCACTTTGTGGTTTTAACCTTCCAGTGTGGGCTTTTCTGCACATATCAATCTGCAATGTGATTTTTATTTTTATTCGATGTTATGTTTCTGCCATTCATCTGTACTGCTGTGTTTCTCCGGTTCAGTCACACTAACTACCGCATGGTCTTTTCTTGTGTGCATAGACTGTGGTCTAGTTGTCCATTCTCCCACTAAAGGTGGTATTTAACTTTTAGGCTTTTCAGACTCCATTGTACAATAATCTATGTGGGCATCAAGTGCACACACATAAGTCTTCTCCAGGAGAGCTGCTCGGGGTATAGGATGTGCACAAGTTTCACTTTTCCAGATGTTACCAACTTGCTTTGAAACATGACTCTCACCTGCAGCATAAGCAGACCTTGTTTCTACACTTCGGGTGATGCTTGTTGTCATCAGACTTGAACATTTCTGCATTGGGGTCCCCAGGATTTTGGTGATTTGCTGGGGGACCTCCCAGGACTCAGTATGTAGAGCGAAGTCAGCCCAGGGGAAAGGTGCGTGGGGAGACCCCAGTGATACTGGACACATTTCCAGAGCCCTTCCCAGTGGGATCACCCAGGACATGCTTAACTCCCCTGCTAGGAGCTGTGACAACATGTATGATGCATCACTCCCCAGGGAGCTCATCAGAGATTAGCACCTACGGTTTTTATCAGGGCCAGATCACATGGGCACCGTCTGCCTGGCTTGTACCAAAATTCCAGGCCTCCAGGAAGAGTGACTACTCAACACAAGCCATAGTATTTGTACAGTTTATGCCAGTGAGGCCCTCCTATCACATGGGTGGAAACTCTCCCAAAGTCTACATTCCCAGGCACCCCCTAAGGGCCTACCTTATGAGCAGGCCTAAAGACAGCTGCCCAAGGCCTGCGGTGCTGACTCTTAACTACACAGGGCCTGTGGAGTCCATCCTTCTGGAGTGGGGGCTGGAGACAGTCTGGGTTCAGGGAAGTCGCCCCTGATGGGTGGCTCTTCCCCAGGGTAGGCACTGCCATCAGACTATTTAGCCTTTATGTCCTTGAAAATGTGTCCACAACCTGGACATACATGTAGCCAAAGGCACTTCCTGGACACTTCTAAAGACAGGACATGGTGGTCCTAGGGCACAACCCGGACCATCCTTACGTGGGGGGTGTTAGGTGGGGATCTTCGTTGGAAACCACCGAAATGAATTCTGCTTAACTTGATCAAAAAAAGAATTTATTGGAGGGACTGACAGCTACAGAATGAGGGTTGGTGAAGAAATAAGCTCAGGAATCAGTGGAGGAGCCAGGGCCATACCTGGTCCAGGGGCAATAGTGAGAATCCAGCTCTGGAAAAGATACTTTATCTTGTCTCCTTTTGCTCCACGAGGTTCAAAGGCTTCGGGGAGCCCAGCTGGCCTTGCTGAAGTCACTGCCAATCCAGGTGGAAGAGGCAGGGCATATTGACTTGGGGAAAGTTAGTACCTGAAGAAAGTCAGTGGGACAAATGCACCATGGGAAACAGGTGACCAGTGTCCACTGCAGGAGCCCAGGAAAGAGGACTGGATACTTGACTTGGTGCTTAGTAAAGAATCCAGGGTGTGCAGGTGGGCTCTCGAGCTTTGGGTGCTCTTATGAAGATCACTTAGCAGCAGGACTTCTGGGCCGAGGAGGGGCCGCAGCAGGCCTGGCGGGAGCACACGGGGCGGCACAGCAGGGACACACTGGAGGCCTGGCGGCAGCAGCTGGGCTGGCAGGGGGAGGGGGTGGCGCAGCAGGTGGGCCTGCACACGGGGCGGCAGAGGAGGGACACGCAGGAGGAGGGTCTGCAGGGGCTGGGCTGGCAGCAGGGGGAGGCCTGGCAGCAGACAGGGGTGCAGCAGACTGGCTTGCAGCAGACAGGGGTACAGCAGACGGGCTTGCAGCAGACAGGCTTGCAGCACATGGGCTTGCAGCAGACAGGGGTGCAGCAGACAGGCTTGCAGCAGACAGGGGTGCAGCACATGGGCTTGCAGCAGACAGACACACAGCTGTCTTCCTGGCAGGGGGAGGAGCTGCAGCAGGAGGGCTGGCAGCTAGACTGCTGGCAGCAGGGGGAGTCTGAGCAAGGGGAGGCCTGGCAGCAGACGGGCTTGCAGCAGACAGGGGTGCAACAGACAGGCTTGCAGCAGACGGGCTTGCAGCAGACAGGGGTGCAGCACATGGGCTTGCAGCAGACAGACACACAGCTGTCTTCCTGGCAGGGGGAGGAGCTACAACAGGAGGGCTGGCAGCTAGACTGCTGGCAGCAGGGGGAGGCCTCACAGCACACGGGCTTGCAGCAGACAGGGGTGCAGCACATGGGCTTGCAGCAGACAGACACACAGCTGTCTTCCTGGCAGGGGGAGGAGCTGCTGCATGAGGGCTGGCAGCTAGACTGCTGGCAGCAAGGGGAGGACTCACAGCACATGGGCTTGCAGCAGACGGGGGTGCAGCACACGGGCTTGCAGCAGACGGGGGTGCAACAGACAGGCTTGCAGCAGACAGACACACAGCTGTCTTCCTGGCAGGGGGAGGAGCTGCAGCAGGAGGGCTGGCAGCTAGACTGCTGGCAGCAGGGGGAGGCTGAGCAAGGGGATGCCTCACAGCAGACAGGCTTGCAGCAGACAGGGGTGCAGCAGACGGGCTTGCAGCAGACGGGGGTGCAGCACACGGGCTTGCAGCACACGGGCTTGCAGCAGACAGACACACAGCAGCCCTCCTGGCAGGGGGAGCAGCTGCCGCACGAGGGCTGGCAGGAGCCGGGGCAGGCTGGTGGGCAGGGGCTGGACCCGCAGCTCGCGGGGGTGCAGAGGAGGGTCAGGCAGGAGGCCGGGGCGCAGCAGGGGGGCTCGCAGTAGCTCTCGGGACAGTCGTCCACCTGCCAGGAGGGGTCGGGGCAGGAGTCGCCAGAGCCGGGCAGGCAGACGCGGCCGCCGTAGCTCAGGTCGCTGGAGCAGACGGACAGGGTGGAGGCGGCCATGGTGTGGGTGCTGGGGCGGGGTGTGGGTGCGGGTGAGTGTGTGGGTGCGGGTGTGGCTGTGAGTGTGCGAGGTGCTGGGCCGGCGGCTTTTATACCCCTCCTGGTGCGTGCTGTCCAGCGACAGGCCCCGCATGCCCGCCTTCCTTGTTGGTGTTTGGAGCCCGGGACTCTCATTAGTGCCGGCTTTGTTTGGTTCTATGAGGTGTTGCTTAGCTATAAAACTAGTATATTTTGGGATCTGTTAACACATCCTCTGTTTCCTTTGGTGCAGCACAGACGTTGAGCTAGTAAAGGTGTGAGTCTGCAAAAAGCATGTCCTGGGGCCAGGTTGGCTGCATAAGAAATCCATCCCTTGGAATCCTAAGTGCCCTTTGTTGACACCGGGGTGGATCTCATACACACCAGTGGGGTGGGGTGGGGAGGGGTCTCTGCTAGCCAGGGTGGTGCAGCTTCCGGAGTGCCAGGCTAGAGAAGCCAGGGTCAAAGAAGCTGTGGGGCAAGAAGTGTTCTAGTTGTGACGCCCTGGTGCGGAGGGCTCCCCTGACGGCACCTGCAGGTGGGAAGCAGGTAACGGGACAGTCGGGTGGCCACTTCCATGTCCTTAGGTGGCCACCAGGCCTCTTATGCCTGACCACTCACTGAGGCCGTGGGTTCTGCATCTGCGCACAGCTTCTTATGCCCCAAACACCGCAAACCTGGAGTACAAACAGGCGTGCAGAAGGCGCAGCTCCGGCAAAGCCTCCATGCGGAAAACAGTGATCGCCTTTGTCTTTCTTATTGATTTTCTTGTTAGCTGAAAAATTCCTTGGGTCACCCCAGCCAGGAACCTGAATGTCATCCGAACCCCTTCCTTCCTTTCTTCTGGAAGTAATATCCAAGTGGCCACCAAGTGGTTTTGGTTTCCTCTGCTAAATAAATTTCCATCATCTCTGGTCCTTCTACCTTCCAAGTGTGAACTTACTCACTGGGGAGCCAGTGCTCCCACCATGTGCTGGGATGGTGCCAAGCTCGAGAATGCATGGGTGCCCAGGGCCCGGCCCGGCCTCCTGGGGGAGGGCTCTGGGGGCACTCAGGCAGCGTGTGGTGCCCCTGCTATGTCTGTGAGCTCCAGTCCTTGCCCTTCCTGGCCATTCTGTTTGCAGCAGTGGTTCTCACCCCAGGCCCCTCAGCCACGAGGAAGTTCATGATGGGGCAGAGGGGTTCTAGGAATTCAATTAAACTGCAGACTGAGTTTCTTTATATCTTTTATTTATTTATTTTATTTTTTAAAAGATTTTATCTAGTCATGAAGACAGAAAGAGAGAGAGGCAGAGACACAGGCAGAGGGAGAAGCAGGCTCCACACAAGGAGCCTGATGCAGGACTGGATCCCTGGACCCGGGATCATGCCCTGAGCCGAAGGCAGATGCTCAACTGCTCAGGGACCCAGGTGTCCCTCTATATCTCTTTAAAAGGATTCTACTTATTTATTTGACAGAGAGAGAGAGAGAGAGAGAGAGAGAGAATGAGCAAGAGGCAGAGAAATAGAGAGAGAAGCAGACTCCACGCAAGGATCCCAGTGTAGGACTCGATCCCAGGACCCCAGGATCATGACCTGAGCTGAAGGCAGATGCTCAACCCACTGAGCCCCCCAGGCGCCCTTTCTTTATGTCTTGAGTTACAAAAATAGTACAGGTTGAGCCTGGCCTCCCGTGCTCAGGTCCTGGTCCCTCTGGAGGCACGGGAAGCGATCTGTCGGCTGGAAGTGCATGGCAGAGATGGGGAGAGGAGAGGTTTGCCGTCTATGACAAGGCAGCCCTTGCCAGACATTCGTACCCAGCTGAGGACAGCTCGGAAGCTGGATAAAATACAAGAGTGTCTGTGCTAGCTTTTGAAGGTGGCTGATGAGACTGAGCATTAAGGGGCAACATGTGGAGATGCGCCGGGGGCGGCGGGGGGGGGGGCCTCCAGAGAGGCGAGCTGGCATCTCCAAGTGGCTCTTCCCCAGGTGCAGCTGATGAATCTTGTGTGCGGTGTGAGGGGAAGTAAGTAGTATACAGAGAGGCCAGCGGAGCTTCTGGAAACCTGGGAGGGTGGAGATACTGCACGGGAGTCTGCGACTGCGGAGGCCACATGGACCCAAGGGGACAAGACCCCAGGGAGGTGGCAGGCACCGAAACGAGGGAGCTCTAGAGCCACAGCTTATATCTCAGGGCATTTGCCAAATGTTTATGCTAGGCGGGAAAGACGCTAAGAAAGCCAGCGGAAAACCAGCAGAACCCAAGCAGAGCTTTTGCAGTCTCATTGCCAAGAAGACATGGCCAAGCAGGAGTGGCTCTCGGGTGGGACCCCTGGACAGCTCAGACCCAGGAGTGGGGAAGCCAGATGTAGGGCAGCCTCAGGTCAGTAGGGTCCTCTGCCCCTCTCAGGCCGCCAGCTAGCGCGGGGAGAGAAACTCATCCAGAGCTGCTAGAATTCTTCATAGATGATGTCAAACATTCGATCAAGAATTATAGGGCACCTGGGTGGCTCAGTGGCTGAGTGTCTGCCTTTGGCTCAGGGTGTGACCCTAGGGCCCTGGGATCGAGTCCCACATCGGGCTCCCCACAGAGAGCCTGCTTCTCCCTCTTCCTGTGTCTGCCTCTCTCTGTGTGTCTCTCATGAATAAATAAATAAAATCTTAAAACAATTTTTTTAAAAAAGTTTAATATAAGCCACCAGTGTGCTGATGAGTCTATAAAAATGCTGTAGTAATCTTAGTGTTATTAGTAAAGTATAACTTCAATTCTCCAAAAAAAGCAAGTGTAAAGTATTAGATATTTCAATTTACAAATAAAGATCGTTAGTCTGCACCAAGAAAAAAAAATTGTGTGCGAATTCCAAGAACTGGGTCCTGAATACAAGGGCCCAGAGGAATGGAAGCACGAGGATGAGAAAGACACAAACACACAGGACAACGTGAAATTCTGTGCAGCTGCAAACAAGAAAGAGGAATCTTTGTATTTTCATAGGCAGGGGGCTCCATGTTATATTAAGTCGCAAAAAATCGGAGTGGATAGAACGTGGTACAATCCGTATTTTAAAAATGTATAACACGCATACATTACGCACGCGTGTGTGCCCACACGGAGAGGAGAGTCTTCATTATTCAGGATTCTTCAGCTGGGATTCACTTACGTGCGACAGTTTATCTGTAACCCCAAATCCAGACTCGCAAAGTGTGCGTGGCCATCCGTGGACGTGGGCAGAGTGCCCCCAATTTAGGAGGCGGACATGCAATCCCAGCTGAGCGGGAACAGGTTCTGCCTCCTGTGCCTCCGGGACTCTACACCTGTCCTTTCACTGTGTCCTTCACGCCGTGTTTTGTGCTTTGTGTTGTGACTTAGTGGGTGGAAGTGGTCGCCGCCAGCACCGCCCCGAGGGTGTGGGGCTCTGAGCCCAGGAGGACTCGCGTCCTACAGCGAAAATCCCAGGTAAGCCGTGCTCAGGCGAGACTTGGGCCCTGAGTCCGATGTTACGTGAATGTGTATCGAGTACTTATTACCTAAGTCACTGTGAACAGAAACACACGTCAAGCCAGGTAACGGATAAGGTTGCTGAAGGTGTGACCCGGGCTTGCAGGGCCCCGGCCCGCCTCACCCAGGGGTGCTGGTTCAGCGTTCCCTGTATCTGCTCATGCCAGGTTTTCGGCGACTTTCTAGAACGTGGCTACTGTGATGAGAAAGTCCTGCGTGCGCGTGTGTGCCCCCGTGTGTGCAGACAGAGTGAGACACACGGAGAGACACACACAGAGATACGGGGGGTCAGGGGATGTGGCTGCGTCCTGAGAGGAGGGTGGGGCTGGCAGGCGGGGCTGAGGGTCACTCACTGTCCCTGACCCTGTTTCCCAACCTTCCCTGTGGTTCTGTGTCCCGGTGCTGCTCAGTGACACCCTGGGGTGTCTGGGGTCCTAAGGGGCTGGAAGAGGGGCAAGGTGGGGGCTGGCGGGGACTGTCCAGAGCGGGGCTGGGGTAGTGACTGCACTGCCACCGCCAGGCCCTGCTGCTTGGGGGCTCACCCACGACCACGGCCCTGGGAGGGGAGGGAGGCACACAGTTGAACACAAGCAGGGCCGTCCCCCGAGCACATAGGCAGGTGCAAAGCAGACACACGGACAGGACGTGCTTTGGTGATGAGAAATGCTGCAGCGGGGTAGCCCCGGGAGACGATGCCGCCCCGGCCTCGGGTCCTGCCTTCACGGGGGGGGGGGGGGGGGGGGAACAGCCCTGCATCCCCAGGGGGCAGGTGTTAAGCCGCAGAGAAACGCGGCGGCCCAACGCCGTCAGCCTCCGAGGGAGCACCTGCCCTGGGGCTGCCCCGCACACCGGATGGTCTCGACACTCGCCTGACACCCCCATCCATCCCCTGCCCTGAGAACCCGGGCTGAGACCTTGTCACTGCACCCGGCTCCCCAGGGACACGTGGGCCACCTCTGGAGTCAGATGCTCCAGGGCATTTACGAGCTGCACAACGTGCCTGCAAATTAACATCCCTCGGGGCCTCGGAGCCGGAACTGCAGGCCGCTGGGCCCTGGGACGCAAGAGCCAGGACGGTATAAAAACCGACACCCTGGACCTCGCACACTCACACCCGCACCCGCACCCACACACACACCGGCACCCACACCCCGCCCCAGCACCCACACCATGGCCGCCTCCACCCTGTCCGTCTGCTCCAGCGACCTGAGCTACGGTGGCCGCGTCTGCCTGCCCGGCTCTGGCGACTCCTGCCCCGACCCCTCCTGGCAGCTGGACGACTGTCCCGAGAGCTACTGCGAGCCCCCCTGCTGCGCCCCGGCCTCCTGCCTGACCCTCCTCTGCACCCCCGCGAGCTACGGGTCCAGCCCCTGCCCACCAGCCTGCCCCGGCTCCTGCCAGCCCTCTTGCGGCAACTGCTCCCCCTGCCAGGAGGGCTGCGGTGCGTCTGTCTGCTGCAAGCCCGTGTGCTGCACCCCCGTCTGCTGCAAGCCCGTGTGCTGCACCCCCGTCTGCTGCAAGCCCGTGTGCTGCACCCCTGTCTGCTGCAAGCCTGTGTGCTGTACCCCTGTCTGCTGCAAGCCCGTGTGCTGTGAGGCCTCCCCTTGCTCAGCCTCCCCCTGCTGCCAGCAGTCTAGCTGCCAGCCCTCCTGCTGCAGCTCCTCCCCCTGCCAGGAAGACAGCTGTGTGTCTGTCTGCTGCAAGCCCATGTGCTGCACCCCTGTCTGCTGCAAGCCCGTCTGCTGTACCCCCGTCTGCTGTAAGCCCATCTGCTGCAAGCCTGTCTGCTGCCAGGCCTCCCCCTGCTGCCAGCCCAGCCCCTGCAGACCCTCTTCCTGCGTGTCTCTCCTCTGCCGCCCCGTGTGCAGGCCCGCCTGCTGCGCCACCCCCTCCCCCTGCCAGCCCAGCTGCTGCCCCCAGGCCTCCAGCATGTCCCTGCTGTGCCGCCCCGTGTGCTCCCACTGATGGGGCACGTGCCCCCAGGGCGCTGGGCGCAGGCCCCACCCAGGGACCGTGGGCCTCCCGACCACCCCTCAGCCCAGCCCTCACCTGTGCTAGGTGGCTGCCCCCACCCAGGACGGGGTCCCCCTGGGTGTCCACTCTCCTGACCTGAACTTCACCTCCTTCCTCCCAAGAATGCTGACCCCATGGCTCCCCGGGGCTCCTGCTCCCGGGCAGCACCTCCACCTGCCCTGGGTCACCTGCCTTCCCTCCCTATTCCTCTGCTTGGTCACCTGACCTTGCCCTCCAACCTGTGGACCCCTCCCCAGCACCCCAATAAGCTCACTTCACCCGCTGACCTGCTTCCTTTCATCTGACTCTCATGGGGGTGGTGTCCTGGGGTTTGGACCCGACAGTGGTCCCTTCCTGTGTGAACATTTCTGGGAGGAGCGATGAGAGGTCCCCAAGGGCCGGGGCCCAACTGCTCTGGGCGGGGCCACGGGGTGGGACTCACGGCCTCACACGGACGGTCAGTGCTGCTGGGCCCCGCGTGGGTCCTCGGGGCTCCGAGGCTGGCCACCTGCACACGGGGCGCGGCCTGGGGGGCTCAGCCCGCACCCGTCTCCACCCACTGATCCAGCTGGGCAAAGCGGCCCGGACAAGCCGGCCTGGGGGCTGTGGGCAGCACAGACCCTGCGGCCTGGGGGCCTCCTGGGGTCCCCCTGGGGTCCTCCCGTGTGCTCTGCTCATCCCGTGGAGAAGCGGTGGGCTGGGGGAGGCACTGCTCCAAGCCCCCAAAGGAAACGACTAGGTTGGAAGCACAATCTTCAGGGTGGGTGGCAGGAGCCCCAGGGTCCCGTCCTGGGCAGGACTCAGGACATCAGCTGGTAGGTCTGGACTCCACCTGGGAGCAAGAGGGACACGGAGTCACCGGGCAGGGCCTCCCCAGTGAGCTGGGAACCCCGTCAGGCCTGGATGTGCCCGGTGCTCTGGACAACGCTGCTCTGATGTCAGGATGGCACTGACGTCTTGCGAGGACACTCGTTGACAAAGGCAGAGGCATCCCCCTATGTCACCCGGCAGGGTTCCAGAACTCTTTCAAGCAGTGGCCCAGTGGCCCTTCCCCAGAAGGATCAGAGCTGGCTCCCCCGTCCCCCCAGCCTCCAGGTGGACCAGGTGCCCTCCCGCAGCTGTGTCCAGGGCCAGGACCCACAAAGCGAGCCCGGCCGTCCCGGCTCAGTGCCCTCTGTCACCCGCAGCCACCGCCCCCGGCACCACACCGCCCACCTGCTGCATGTTCCCTGCCTCCACGCCACCCTCCCCGCAACTAGCGCTTCCGTCTAAAATCTGTTTGAAATTCCCATATAATGGGACGCAGCCGATTTCATTGTACAGTTTGATGAGTTTTAAGAAAAACCCGCACCTTCACCCTCCACTCGGGTCAGGGTATAAGCTGTCCCCGCCTGGGCCCGGGAGCGGCTACTGGGCTCCGTCGCCAAGTTGATGGTTCCTGGAGCGTCCGGTACGGTGGGAGCACGACAGGTTTGCTCGGAGTCTGGCTTCACTCACTTGTCTCTTTTGTCGCCGCGTTCGCATTAACTCCGTTTTAATTGCTCAGGTGTGTTTGACCGCGTGGCCCGGCGGGATCCACCTGTTGAAGTACGTCCGGGCCTCTGGGCCGCCTCCAGCTTTGTACGATGATGAAGCCGCCTAAGCGCCTGCGCTCTGCAGGTTTTCGTTTCTCCTGGGGAAAGCCCTGGGGGAGGCTTGCGGGGTCACGTGGTAGTAGTGTGCAGAGTGGCGTGTGCACCTCCTGGCGGCTCCTGCGCGGGGCCGGGGGGCGGGGGGGGGGTGTCAGCTTCTCGTGCACCTGCCGGCCGTGGGTCTGTCTTCTGCAGGGAGGCGTCTGCTCAGATCCTCTGCCCACTGCTCTGCAATCAGACTGTTGGCAAGTGTTCCTTACGATGCCAGGCCCAGTCACTTATCCTACATGCAGGCTGCAAATTTCTCTGCCTGTGGCTTGGCTTTTCACTTTCCTTTTTTTTTTTTAAGGATTTTATTTATTTATTTATTTATGAGATGCAGAGAGAGGCAGAGACACAGGCAGAGGGAGAAGCAGGCTCCATGCAGGGAGCCCAATGCAGGACTCGATCCCAGCGGGATCATGCCCTGAGTCGGAGGCAGACGCTTAACCCCTGAGCCTCGCAGGTGCCCCACTGAGGCTCTGTTAATTCAAATGTTTTTCTCACCGCCTTTTGGCTTGGGTATTTTCTATGATTATGTCTTCTAGGTCACTGATCATCTGCAGTGTTTATTATGCCTTTAAACTCACCCTTTACATTTTTTATTGTTGATCTTATGTTCATCAGCTCTTGGAGTTCCATTTAGTTCTCTTTTATATCTTAGATTTCTCTCTGCCTTGTGTTCATGGTTTCCTTAAAATCCTTGTACATATTTATTATAATTGTTTTAACTACCTTGTCTGCTAATTCCAGCAACGGTCATTTCTGGGCTTGTTTGTATAATCTATTTTGCCTCTTGATTATGGGTTAGCTTTTTCCTCTGAATGTGTCTAGTAATTTTGGGGCACCTGGGTGGCTCAGTCAGTTGAGCGTCCGACTCTTGCTTTCAGCTCAGGTCATGATCTCAGGGTCATGGGATGGAGCCCTGTGTTGGGCTCCATGCGTAGCACAGAGTCTCCTTGAGATTCTCTCTCCCTCTCCCTCCCCCTCTGCCCTGCCCCCACTCATGCTCACACACTCTCTCTCTCAAATAAATAAATAAATAAATAAATAAATAAAATCTTTTAAAGAAAAGTGTCTAGTAATTTTTTATTGGATGCTGGGTTTCAATAAAATAATAGTGTAATACTGTTGAGTGTTGTACTTTGTTTCCTTCCTCTAAACAGTGCTGGGCTTTGTTCCATCTGGCAGTTACCACCCGTGGACCGGCTTGATAATGGTGATGCTTCTGTGCTTGTTCCCACGTTTTGTTACGGGGGATCTAGAGAGGCCTTTACTCTCAGGCAGGGTTAGCACGGCTCTTGATATGTGACTTCTGGGATCTGTACTGAATGCCTCTGGTACCCAGTGAGGTCTCCACTCTGGTCGTTTGGAAACCCATTGCCTCTTAGCCTTGCTTAAGCTCTGGGACTTGTTCCCCTTCAAGCTCCATGATTGTTCTTGTCCAGACTCATGGGGTTCTGAGTTCTGACAAATGGCTGAGTATTGGGCAGTGGACTCAAGGTGTTCCCGTGGAGCTCTTTGCTGTATATCTCTCTCTTCTTCTGTGTCTGTCCCCACAAATTCTGGGTGCCTCAGCCTCTTTGACTCTGATTTCCCTCTCTTCAGCTCAGCAACCCCTATACTGACAGCATTCCCCTCCATATGCTGCAGCCCAGAAATCCAGCCAGGAGGCTGGGCCAATCATAGGGATCTCCTCCTGTTTGTCTTCTCCTAGGGATCCAAGTTCTGCATTGTCAGTTGTCCAATGTCTGAAAATGGGTTTCTTATATCTCTTGTCCCATTTTCTAGTTACTTAAGGTGAGAGGACAAGTCAGGTCCATCATGTCCTGAAGCAAAGCCTCACTCCTTGTTTTTGAGATTTCTGTTCTTCCTCTAGCCAATCCCTTACTTTCTTCTTTGACTACTCAAGATCTTCCCTGACTCTGAAACTGAGTCTTCCTTCTTCCACTCTGGGAAATGCTCCAGCCAGACTGAAGCCCAACCTGAGACTTACATGCTGCCCCAGGACTGGAGCATGTAGCCAACAGTCTTCAAGTGGGAACTCTCATAGTGGATGCTGGAGCCTCAACCTAACTTCTCTGGGGCTCCGACTTCCATGAGAAACGACACCAACCTTGCATCCCACGCAAGGTTCAATGGGGTCCTGTTTGCCTGTATCCCATAGTAAGTATGTCAAGCCCTAATTGAGGGCCCCATCTATGGAGTGATTCAGGCAAAATCCAGATATACAGCTAAGAATTTTGTGGGTAAGAGTGGCCAAAGGGAGGACGGGGGATGCCCTGGTGGCTCAGGGGGTTGAGTGTCCAACACTTGGTTTTGGCTCAGGTTATGATCTCAGGGTCATGATCTCACAGGTGGCGAGTTTGAGCCTCAAGTTGGGTTCCGCACTCATCAGGGAGTCTACTTGAAAGTTATATCCCTCTGCCTTTCCCCCAACTTGTGGTCTCTTCCTCTCTCTCTCTCTCAAATACATCAGTCTTTTTTTTTAAGATTTTATTTATTTATTTATTCATGAGAGACACAGGGGGAGAGAGGCAGAGACACAGGCAAAGGGAGAAGCAGGCTCCATGCAGGGAGCCTGACGTGGGACTCGATCCCGGGTCTCCAGGATCAGGCCCTGGGCTGAAGGTGGGGCTAAACCGCTGAGCCACCCAAAATAAATCAGTCTTAAAAATAAAAGGAGTGGCCAAGAGAGGTACTTGGACTTGGATCCTGGTATTGCTGGTGAGTTCTAGTCAGTGAACAGAGAGCATTTTTAGGGATAAATGGCACCTGCATGAAGAGTCCGAAGCCGCTCTGAGAGGCTGAAGCATGTGCTTAGTCATGGACCTTACAGATTCCCTGGGTCAAATGTACTCCATCAGACTGGTCTATAGCAACAGAGAGGAAGCCTCAGGCGTCTAAAACAAGCTAGGAAAGTGCTTGACCTGGTGATAATGAATTTCACAGATCGGGGTTCATTCGAGGGCATGGGAACATTGAGTCTTTACCCCAGGTTCAGAGGATACAGACCTGGGGGACATCCCGGGGTCTTGGTCTCTGGGCTCAGTGACCATCACCAGTTATTCAAGGTGGTACATATGACCTCTGGTCACAGTTTTCGTTTGTCCCTTGAGTCTCCAACCTTTGTGTTATCACTAATTAAGTTAGAAATGGAAAGAATATCTCTTAGTGAATGAATTACCACTACAGGGATTTTGGTTTTTGTGAAATAAGTCTTCATGAGATGAGGCCCCTCCCAAATGGCCAGTGGAAGTGGGTGACAGTGTTGGATATCTTGCTGGGTTTTGCTTCCTCCTTCCTGCCCCCCACCTGCCAGCATGTTACCTTCTGCACTCAGAGTTGACTTTGGGAAGCCCCCTGGTTGCCGTGACTGGGAATGGCCATCTCTGCTGGGCCACTGAAGACTCCCCCGCAGAATTCTCGTTCTCGGGATTATTGTTGCTCTCTTGTTCCACGTGTTAGAGTTGGCACATCGAGCTGTGTGGTGGGGACCCTGTGTGGTGAACACTCTCATCTACCTGGAACCAGGCTTTCCACATGGTGGGTGCTCCGGTGTCCCATACAACCTCCGCCTCTTCTGCAGTCAAGTTGTGGGCAAGCCTCAGACATCTTCACATCAAAATCCCTCTTGATTTTATCATCATTGGAAGAGAATCAGTACTTCCTCCAAGGACTCCAACACATCAGTATTCCAAGCCTAGTTTTTAAAGAGTTCTTAAAATACCCGGAAATCACCACAGTGTCTTTCTGTCCTGATCAGTCCGCCTGGGCCCTGCCCGTTCACTGTAATCAGAATGGACTTGCCCTTTGCCATTATTGCCAATCCTTGCAAATATTGCAAGAGTGAGTCCTATTACTCTGACCTTGGAGAGAACATGAAGACCCAGAGAGGGGAGGATGTAAGCGACAGATCACACAGTGAGCTCCGACGCCACACGGGGAATATCAGTGGGGCGTGAGAAGGTTTTAGGCAATACGGTGATAAAGATGGCTAATTTCAAAGTTAGGAGGACATCGGGACATGCTTTGGAGAAACATGGATCTAGCAGATCCTAGTCCTGATTGTCGTGAGGAGTGGCAGGGGCAAATCAAGGAAAAGAGCTATTCCATGGGTGACAGTACAGGAGGGAGAAGGATGAGCCCGGGAAGACCCCAAGTGGCCAAAGGGCTACAATAGCCACCCCCACCCTCTGCTGCCCAGCAGGGACCTCTGGGAGTCGCAGGAAACCACACAGGGTCCTGCAGGGCGGCAGTGTTGTGTGCAGAGGGGAGAAGAGGACGTGTGGTCGGGGTGGGGGGTAATGATAGGATGGAAGGAGCCAGTGCTCTACTTGGTCTTCGGCGTTTATTGTTCAGTTTGCTTAAGTCAGTGTCCAGAGACTGGACACTGGGTCTCTGAGGGTCTGAGGGTCTCTGAAGGGTCACTGAGCTGAAGAGGCTGGGCTGACCCTCCTGAGGGGTGGGAGATAAGGAGGGGAGGCTGCTGCCGTGGGGACTTCCTAGGAGACCTCCCCAGGGCCGCGGCACTGCGTGCGGATGTTTAGTTTTTCTACATGTCCAGCTCAGCCGCACACTGGACCAGCAGACACTGGTCCATGTGCTGGAGCAGTTCAGGATGTGGTGGTCAGCTTCCAGGTGGGACTGGCCCCGTCCTCAGGAGCGGCAGCCCCTCAGCATGGGGCAAGACCAGATTGAGGAGGGGTGGCTGGGAGGACCGGTCACTGGGTGGGGGGGGACACGCCCAACTGCAGCAGGACTTCTGGGCTGAGGTGGGGATGCAGCAGGTCAGGCACATGGGGCTGCAGAGCAGGGACACAGGAGGAGGGTCTGCAGCAGGAGGGGGCGCAGGGGCTGGGCTGGCAGCTGGGGGAGGCCTCACAGCACACGGGCTTGCAGCAGATGGGGGTGCAGCAGACAGACGCACCGCAGCCCTCCTGGCAGGGGGAGCAGCTGCCGCACGAGGGCTGGCAGGAGCCGGGGCAGGCTGGTGGGCAGGGGCTGGACCCGCAGCTCGCAGGGGTGCAGAGGAGGGTCAGGCAGGAGGCCGGGGCGCAGCAGGGGGGCTCGCAGTAGCTCTCGGGACAGTCGTCCACCTGCCAGGAGGGGTCGGGGCAGGAGTCGCCAGAGCCGGGCAGGCAGACGCGGCCGCCGTAGCTCAGGTCGCTGGAGCAGACAGACAGGGTGGAGGCGGCCCTGGTGTGGGTGCTGGGGCGGGGTGTGGGTGCGGGTGAGTGTGCAGGTGCAGGTGCAGGTGGGTGTGGGTGTACCAGCTGCCCTGACTTTCTCTTCGTACCCTCCTGGCTTGTGCTGTCCCAGCAGTCGTCTCCGAAGCCCTTCCCTCCTCGGTGCTAAGTGCTGGGTCCTGCAGAACCAGCCACAGCTTTTTACTTCCAAGAGTCCTTGCTCAGTTCATGAAACTCTGGAATCTGGCCTGGGAGTCTCTACCTGTTTTTAGTCCTAGAAAACAAACTTGGGGGTGGAGTGCAGGTTTCTTGTCGTTTTAGTGGGGTTGTTGGGGGCCCAGGGTGGAATACCTGGGGGCGGGTGCTGGCTCCTAGGCCCTGGGCTGAGCGCTCTGCTGGCCGAGCACCAGCCTGTGCCTCGTGCGGGAGGTTCATTCTCTCACAGGACGTCCGAGATCAAGGATGGGCAGGGTTGGCTCTTCCTGGGACCGTGAGGGAGAAGCTGTCCCATGCTCTCTTAGCTTTGGGGGTTTGCTGGCAACCCTGGGGTTCCTTGGCTTGGAGAAGCATCTCCCGCTCTCTGCCTGCATTCTCCCACCGCATCCTCCCTGGGTGCCTCTCTGCGTCCACATTTTCTCTTTTTAACAAGGACGCCAGTTGTATTGGATTAGGACTCCTCTCCCCCAGTGACCTCACTGGATCTCGATCATCTGTGAAGACTGTCACTTCCCAGGTACTAGGGGTTAGGACTTCGACTCTTAGCAAGCACCTGCTCGGAAGCAGACAAGGCCAGAATCTGGGATGGGAGAAAATGTGGAACGGGCCTCCTTTCTTGGGGACTGTGGTCTGCAGCAGGGAAGGATGGGGCGCAGGTAGCGCGTGGCCTGACAGGCCAGCCGCGTACACACATCTCCTGCTTGTCCAGGCACAGCTGAGCTCATGGGACACTTACCCGTGTGCTTACCCATGCCTTCGCCCAGCTTCCTCTAGTAATATCTTACATATCCATAGATCGATGACAAATCCTAGAAATCAGCATTGGCACCTATCCTATTTCCCGTGAATGGCCCCTCTCCGGCCTAGGACTCCCCGCAGCATTGGTAAGGTCTCCCCGGTCTTCTCTAGTCTGAGAGAGCTTCTTGGTCCTTCCTTATCCTTTATGTCTTGTTGCTTGTGAAGAACCCGTGTGTTGCAGAAGAAATTTGGGGTTGTCTGAAGTTTCTTCGCTGTTAGACGGAGGTTATTGTGTTTGGGGAAGAATCTCGCAGAAGTAATGAGTCCAGGGAAGCCGGGGTACATGATGAAGATGTGTCTCGTCCCTGGGGATATGGTTGTTTTTCCCTCCGTAATTAATACATATTTGGGGTGGGGGGAGATTCTGTGAGACTTTGCAAATGTCCTGTTTCTGCCATAATGTTTGCCCAATGGTTTTAGTGTCCCTCTGGGGGCCATGCCTGCAGCAAGGCCACTGTGGTGTTCTGAGGGTGAGCTTCTACGTCCGCCTTCCACCTCCACTTACTAACTGGAATCCTTCTATAAGGAGGAGTTATCCCGTCTCCTCCACTTATTTACCTGTTCTGTTTTATTTCATTATGGACCAAAGAATATTTGTTTTTGTTATTTGACTTATAGTTCACTCTTCTATTATTTTGTTGTTCAGATTGTCCCAGCGTTGAGCATTGAGACCTCCTTCATTTTGGGTCTGGTAACTTTCAGCAGGCTTCCAGCTCCCCGACATCTCACTTCTGGCCCCAGCTCCTCTGAAATTCTCCCTGTCGCATCCCTGGAATCCACCACTTCTCCAAGGAGCCCTGCTCCTTTTAGTGGATGATGGTATTTAGAAACCAAGATCTGGAGCAAGGTGCGCTCATTGCTGCTGGGGTGTCACCTCTTCGTGGGCAGAGCAAGGAAGTGTACGAACGGGTGCTTGCCCTTAGGGGGAGGCATTCAGTCTTCATGCTGGCTGGCTGGTGGTCGCTGAGGCTTTGTCTGGATCAGCTTTCTCAGGCTAAAAAGCTCCCTCTTATCACTGAAAGATTTTTCTCATGAATTAGCAAGTCAAGTCCAACAACATAGAAAAAGGATGATACATCACAACCAAGTAGGGTTTATCTGGGAATTCAAGGCTGGTTCAACATTGAAAAATCAAGTCATTTAAGTACATGGCACCTCTGTGTACTGGCTCAGCAATGTCCTTTCATCTCTAATTATTTCAAAATAAAAAGCTTTAAAAATCAATTAATGTAATTTGGGATGCCTGGGTGGCTCAGCATTTGAGCTTCTGCCTTTAGCTCAGGACCTGATCCTGGCGTCTGGGATTGAGTCCCACATGAGGCTCCCTGAGTGGAGCCTGCTTCTCCCTTTGCCTATATCTCTCTCTGCCTCTCTCTCTCTCTGCGTCTCTCATGAATAAATAAATAAAAATATTTTTTAAAAATTAGTGTAATTCACCATATTGACAGACTAAAAAAGAAAATATTATCATTTCAACAAATGTATAAAAAACATTCCGTGAAATCCAACATCCATTCTTATTCAGGATTTTCGTGTCTGTTTTCGTGAGGACATTGGTCTGTAGCCTTCTTTTATTTCAATGTGTTCAGTTTTGATAATGCCACCCTTGTAAAAGGTGTTAGTAAGGGTTTCTTCCTCTTATACTTTCTAGAAAAGATTGTATAGAGTCAGTATTTGGTCTTCTTTAAATATTTAGGAGATTTTCCTGAGAAACTGAAGTTTTCTTTAATAGAAATAGGACTTTCTGGTCATCTGTTTCCTCTTTAATGAAGAGCCTACTGAAGAGTTGGTCTATTTCACTCAAGGTTTTTTTTTTTTTTTTAAAGATTTTATTTATTTATTCATGAGAGATACAGAGAGGCAGAGACACAAGCAGAGGGAGAAGCAGGCCCCATGCGGGGAGCCCGATGCGGGACTCGATCCCCGGACCCCGGGGTCATGCCCTGAGCTGAAGGCAGGCGCTCAACTGCTGAGCCACCCAGGTGCCCCCTCACAAGGTTTTGAATATATAGGCATAATGTTGTTTATAGAGCTCCTCACTATCCTTTTAATTTGTGAAAAATGGTTCTAATATCCCATCTTTTATTCTTGGTATTGGTAAATTATTTCTTCTTGGTTTTTTTTCCCCCTCGTCAGTCTAGCTGGAAGTTTATCAATTTTATTCATCTTCTCAAAGAACTAGCTTTGTTTCAATTGATCTCCTCTGTTTTTCTTGTTTTCATGTACACTAAGTTGTATTATATACAATCACACTGACTTATCCTTCCATTTTCAAGTTTCTTAAGTCAAAGTTTAGATGGTTGATCTGACTCCTGTCATCTCTTCTAATGGAAACACTTAGTACTGTAAACCTCCTCCTCCTTTAGCTGCCCCCGACCAGCCCTGTCTGCGTCGATAGCCCTGATCTATTGGCCCTTTCCAGCTCCGATTCTGTGATTCCTGGACTCAGTGCTTGTATTTGAAGGGCAATAGAGTTGATGAGGACGCTCACACAATGGGATTGGAAGGCAGGTAAAGCTCTAGGTGCTGACGTTTGGACTTCCACATCCCTGAGGCCACTATAGCCGGATTCATCCTCTGTTCCTGTTCTCACTCGCCAGGAGGACGTGAGATAAGGGAGCATGGAAAGCTGGCTGGATTGCAGAGATAATCATGCCTGGCAGGAGAGAGCAGTGTTTTTATTACAAAGGTCCCCTGGGGGCAGGGACTGCTGCTTCATCTTCGCCTCTCCCACCTCTCAGCTCCTGGCAGAGGAGACTAAGAGGTGGCATTTTGGATCATCAGAGACAAGTTCTGTGGGTGGGACCCTGAGGGCAGCTGAGCATCCTGTCTCGGGAAGAGCTCAGATCAAACCCCCTGTCCCTGTGCCAGGTCTGTGTGATGCGTGCATTGTCTTTTGCCTCCTGAATGTCCACGTGCCCAGAGAGGCCAAGTGCTTGTTATCCCTAATGGACAACATGCGAGAAAGGTGAGAAAAGAAGGTTCTGGTTTGGGGCTGGCCAGTGTGAGTCCAGCAAGTGGGCCTGTTCCCAGACTGCGTGCGGATTTTTCTGTGTCAGCTGATTAAGGCACCCGGATGCCCCACTGCCGATTTATGTAAAGTGAACTTAACATCAGCTGTGTACGAGCCGCGTGGGTCTTACTCAAGAGTCCTGCTTCGCCAGCCCTGGCCGCCTGCATTCCCGCAGGCAAACACAAATCCTCCCACAGACTCATGCAGGAAGTTAATAGTTGAGCGAAAATGTGGCCCACACAAGGCTGACTGCATCCCGAGGGATGGGTCATCCATTTCCAGTTCAGTCACTGTAGTCTGCCTCTGGGGAGCGACTTCTGCCTGCCAGACAGTATTTTCCAGTCCCTCCCACAGCCCTACAAGAAAGGAGGGTACATCCCCTTTTGCTGATGAGGGGACGGAGCCTCTGAAAGGCTGATGACAGAAACCGCAGGACATAGCGCGTCCCAGGACAGCTGGGGGCAAAGGCGCGGTCCTTGCTATACTGTCTGCTTGACCCCTTGGGCAGTGTGGTGCATCCTGAGAACGCTCTGGCTCTGCCGGGTGACTGAAGGGGACAAGTGTGGTTTTGAAAGCGTTGATGTGCGTGGAGCGCGTAGCGCCGGCTGGCCACAGAGCACTCTATCACGCCTTTGTGAGGTTATTGGTGTCGCTGCTATTTTGGTGCCTCCCTGAGGCTTCAGCGGCCTGATGGCCACACTGCCTTTGCCTTCCCAGGCATCCATGCATCCGTGCTGCAGCCCCAGAGAGTCCAGGAGTCCCGCTCAAAGCCCAGTGTGCCAACGTGTTCCACATCCTATGGTTTCCTTTAAAACAGGTTTTAAAAAAGCAGGTTTGAACACACAAAAGGGACATGAGTTATTTTCCCATGCATGCTCCATCTTACATTGTTTTCCTATTTCCTTTTAAAAACCAGTATAGTAGGAGAAAAGTGATCACTTATTACTGTTCTAATTTGCATTTCTCTGACTCGTTTTGACTTGAGCATTTTGTCATATGTGGGCCATTTGGGTTTCTTCTTTTTTAGGTTGCCTTTTTTTTTTTTTTTTTAGGGATTGTTCTGATGTTCTCCTTGTTGGTTTTCAGGGGTTCCCTGTTCCTTCTGTACCTCTCGTGTTATGGCAAATACTTTCTCATTCTGTCCCAGGACCACTGGCCTTGCCCATGGTGTTCTTTGCGAGCAGAAGGTCTTGTTTTGATGTGAGCAAGTGTAATGACTTCTTTCCGATGGTTTGTGCTTATTGAGCTTGTTGTAATCATCTGTACCCCAAAGTCACAGAAATGGCTTCCAACCACCCCTCCTGGAGAGGTGAACTGAACTGTGTATCCTGATTGGAGAGGAGTTCAGCCTGGTTTTCTCCCCATAGACACTCAGCTTTGCAATAACTTTCTCCCAATGACCCTGGCCTCCTCACTGATCTGCGTGGACTACTGGCCGTGGGTGTTTCAGATCTCCATCTCTTCTCTCCATGGGTCCACCTGCCTCTTCCTGGGCCCAAACTGGCCTGTTTTGTGATGATGGCTATACATTCGGTCTTACTGTCCAGTGGGGCAACCCTTACAATACCCTAACCTAAATTCCTGGAAATAAACTCCTCCGGGGCCCTGGGCACACAATTTAAATTGGTGAAATCCACAGAGTAAGGAGGATTTTCTTGGCCATTTTGTTCTGCCTCCCTTCCCACCCCAGTGGAGGGGCCCCTCCTTAGAGACTGTCTAGAGTGTGCAGAGTCTACTGGCTGAGGGGCTGTGGCTCACACCTGGACCCCCAGCCAAGGCAGGTGGCTTCTTCTGAATAATCTGGGTCTTGATTGGCTCCAATATAGAAAGTCTTTCCAGGAACCAGTTCTGGGGCACGAGGAGTCTGGCTCCTGGCCAAAAATCCTATGCGTGATCTATCAGGCCCAGCCACAGGCGATCATAAGGTCTTCATCCAGCGGACAGCACACAGCCCCACCACACACCAGGCTTGGGACGCAGCCAGGGCACTGCTGTCCTGGGGGAAACGTGGCAGGGACCCAGGCCTGCCTGCCATGCTCGGATGTACATCTGCATCTGTAGCCCTGGTGCCTCCATCAGAGGCCTCCTTGTGGGGCGCCCTGTCCGCACCCCGCTCTGACTCAGTACCCGGTATTTTTCTACACCCAGCCCTCCTTCCTCCTTCCTGGGCCCCAGGGCTCATCAACCCACGGCAGACTTTCATCCTGGGCTCCTGGGCATGACCCCCACCACATGTCCTTCCGTGGGGGGTGGGGGGTCAGGACTTCCTGTGCTTTTAGCCTCTTGAGATAAGTGACTAAAGCTTTCACTGTTTCTTCCAGTTTGGCTTGCTGCTGTAATGGGTTCCCCCAATATCCGGCTGCTCATCTGGGTCCCTGACGGGGGAGGTCACTGCCATCCTATCTTACAGATGAGCAAATGGAGGTTCTGAGCGGCACAGTGAGTCAGTTGTGGGCCAGACCTTAAGACCTTGAGGCTAGTTCAGGACCTTCTGTGCAGTCAGTTTTGAGTTAATGTATTTGTGGCTTCCATTGCATCTTCTCTGCTAAACTCTAGGTACCTTGAGAACAAAAACGATTTCTGAAGCTGCCCTTTCAAGAAGCCTTTGTAGAACAAACAGAGACCACCTAGATGAGAAGAAGCAAGCTGGCTGTAGCAGGGGGTCCCCCACAGCACTGGGTTTGGCAGAGACTCCAAGCAGGGGAGGGGGAGAACCTACAGTGGAAAAAGAGAGACTCAGTCCTTGGCCAGGTCCCGGGTGGTGTGGGGGCCACGTGTCAGGGTTCGGCTACTGTGCGCAGGTGGCTCGGTCACGGTCTGCTTGTGTAGACAGCCTCTCGGCATGAATATAGCAGCTGCGGTGAACGTGTGTCTAACGGATTAGAATTAATTTGCAGAGCTTCATCGCCGTGTGTGTCTGAACCTCCAGTGGGGGCTTTGACTTTGTGGACTCGGTCACCCCGCATCCCTGCAACCAGCAGGATGGTTTCTGGGGAGGTACAAAACCTTGGAAACCCTCCAACTGTGTGTGCAGACTGCAGACAAGGTGTGGGTGGGGAGCCGGATACCGTAGACTGAGCATCTGTCAGAGCAAAGCCTGCTCATCTGCATGGGCTGGAGGGGCAGGGGTGGGGCGAGGGGAAGAGGCTGCTCAGCCAAACAATGGAGGGAGAGGCTCTCCCTGGGATTAGCCGCATTCGGGGTTCCCCTTGCTGCTCACGCACCCTGATTGCCTGTGGCCGGGGCTCAGCCAGGCTGAGGCATGTTCTCGGCACTGGCAGCCTGCCTGGCAGTGGACCCGCGGGTCCTGAGTGAGGGGCCAGGCCTTGGGAGGCGTCCGCTTAAACCGCCACACCGGGCCCAGTGTCTCACAGTGGGCTGAGGGTAGATTTAGGGCATGGTGGCTACTGGGGCCTCACACCCTCCAGGGACCCCGACCAGACCCAACCGCCCAGGACCCGGACTCCGAGCCTGGTGCCCGCCAGCCCGAGGCTCGCCAGGGTCAGGTCCCGGAGCACAGGCTCGCCCCAGCCCGCGGTGCCAGCGAGCTCCCTCTAGGCAGTGTGGGACCTCAGCGTGACCTACACAGCTGCCTCTGGGGTGACCCCTTGGTGTTCGGAAACCTGGAAGACGCAGGCCATCGTCCCGCAAACGCCGCGCTGTTGCTCCACGGAGCTGCTGTGCTCCAGCGTCCCTCCGTCTGTGTGTCCCTCCGGGCGCCCGTCCCCTTGCTCTCTGCTTGCAGATGCAACACGTGAATAGGAATGACTGCGAATCTGTCCGCCTGTCCTCACAGCGCGCCCCAGAGGTCATCGGGCAGTGTCCTCCCGACGGTTCAGCCCCCACTCCCACCCCACCGTCCCCTCGCCACCTGACGGCCACCAGCAGTGCGCTCGGGATGGCCATTCGTCCACACCCCTGTCAAGCCCCCTCCGGAAGGACCTCAGTGTCCCCTGCTGCGCCCAGGCTGGTGACCCGCTCCATACCTGCAGTCGGTCACAGGAGATGGGCAGGTGTGACCTCGGTCACCCTCCTTGTGCGCAGTGGGCGAGGCTAAGCCGTGTCCAGTGCGCTTCCTGCCCCGGGGCTCCTGCCCTGTGAGGCCCTGTGAGGCCCTGGGCGCACAGCCCGGCGGGCTTCCCGCGGGGGGTTATTAGGTGGTAGGAGCATCTACACTCACCGTGGATCGTTCTGTCTCCAGCCCCCTCCCTCTCCCCTGCGTCCTGATGTTGCCCCTTGTGCCGCAGCCCCCGGGCCCCTTGGGACGGGGCTCCCCCTGACTCTGACCACTCCCCCGCAGCTCACGTTAGGGGGTCCCATCATTTCTCTGCCCTTGGGTGCCTGCCCTCTGGCACTTTTTCTAAATTCCCTGGATTTATGGAAGAAACTGTGCTATACCTTCCACTGCTGGGCCCACCCACCCTCATCCCAGGCTGCGTTCCCGCCGTGTTCACCCCTGCAGGGAGTAGCCGCTGGAGGGGCAGGGGCTCCGGGCTCAGCCCGCCCTGTCCTGGGAGAGGCATGGGGTGTGTGCAGCGGGGTCTGTCTGCTGAGCCGCAGAGCCGCAGAGCCCGCGGGCCTCAGGGCCCCTCTGCCACGTGGGTGGCCACCGCCATTCTCACGGCGCTGCCGTCTGACTGTGCTTCCTGCAAAAACAGGGTTGGGGCCCTCGTGTCACCTCCCTGCATCCCCACAAGCTGGAAGTGACCCAGGACCCCCACACCCACTTGGGCCATGGCCATGGGTGCTTCGAGGAAGAGCATGGGTTCGACCCCTAAGTGGGGGTGTCTCTGGGGTTTCTGGGTCCTTCCGCGGGCTGCCTGGGAGCTGTAGGCTGGTCCTTCTGCAGGCTGGTCCCACATGACCCCGTGGGTGGTCGCGCGTCTCAGGCCCCCAAGAAGAGTGATGCTCCCCGGCCTCACTGAGGAGGGGCCCTCGGCTCTGCCACGAGGTGTCCTTGCCCAGGTTCAGGGGGCGGGGGGCTGAGCGCCCTTTCTGCCCCCTGCTGAGGGCCTTGGAGGCCTTCCTGGGGTCGGAGACTCAGCCGCACCCTTGAAGCCACACGAGCCGGGGCTGCGCGGGGGTGCCCAGAAGCTGGCGGACACCCCCCCAAACACTGGCCATCTGTCATTGCCAGCAGGCCCGGGGGTCAGAGCCACACAGACAGGAAGAGTGCCCGTCCGCCCAGCGCCCGTGGGGACAGAGCCCTCCGGCTCCCTAACGGCCGGGGACGGCTACAGTTCCCTGGATTCTGTTGGTGACGGTGACCCCACTGGGAAGAGCCGCTTCCCTTGGACCAGGCAGTGACCAGCCGAATTTCCTTCGGCGTCAAGCCCACGGGTAACCCGATGGCGCTGCGCGCTCACGGGAGCCGGGGTCCGGATGCCTGGGTCCAGACGGCTCCTGATGGCTCTCGCCGCGGGGCTGGTCCCGGTCCTCGGCCCGCAGCCGGGCCCTGGAGGCTCCTTGCTTCAGTCTGGGAGACGTTTACTTAGCAGGTACTGCCCGCCGGGCGCTGGCCGCGCTCTTCTGGGAACGTGGAGTCGCCAGGTGCGCGATGTGCACAGGCCCCACTGTCGGGAGCGCTGTGCCCCACGCCCACGCGAGCGGGAACGTGCTGGGAGCCTCGCCGGGCTGTCACTGCCCAGAAAGCCCCTGAAGGCCCTGGTCACAGGGCCTGTTGTCCTGGCGAGGCTGCTCCCTCCTGGGAGTGTCCCTGCATCGAGGGACAGTGGCTCCGGGAGGGGGGGAAGGGCATCCCTGATGCACCACCGTGGGCTCAGGTCAGCTCCACTGTGATCACTGCTGACCTGCTGACCGCGGGCCGTGGGCCCAGCACCCCCGTGTGAGGCCCAGGCCCTCAGCAGGCCCCCGGGCCCAGGGGCGGCTCCAGAAGCGGCTAATTCATTCTGGCTCCGTACCTAGCCAGGCACGCGGTGGCTGGGTCGGGGTCGGGGCCGGGCAGGGTCCAGGTGGGGGTCCAGGAGGTGGCCGTGGCTCCGCTCCAGGGCAGCCCCTCCCTTCCCTTCCGGAGGCTGGGCCCCGCTGGCCCCTGGCACTGCGTGGGCTCCCCACTTCCCTTCCCGTCGTGGGCCTCGGCGGAGGCCGGCCCGCCCATCAGCCACGCTCCGACGACCTTGAAGAGCAGGCAGAGGTTCTCCGGCGCCGTATCTGCCTCCCTACGGTGCGCGTGAGGAGCAGTGCCCGGTCCCGGGCGGCCTGCGGGGCACAGGGGAGGCTGCACGCTTCCACGGCATGCGGGAACACGGGTCACGGAGCCCCGCGGGGAGCACGGGGCATGCCCTCCCCGGGCCGTCCTCCCTCTGTCCCCTCGCATGCCCAGCATGGTGCGAGGCCATCGGCCGGGAGGCAGCGAGCCCCGGAAAGTGCGAGTGTAGCTCCCTCTGGGAAAGCCGGGGTGGGGGGGTCCCTGCAGACCCAGGGGTGCTGACCCTCGCCGGCAGAGGGGACACTCGCGGGGCGCGTCTAACCCACCTGTGGTTTCCCCGACACAGACCTGCGCCCCCTGGACATCCTGGCAGAGGCCGTCCCTCCGAATGGCGCTGCGGGCGGAATCAGGGTGACCCAGGCCCACGGCGTGCGAGGACTCCAGCTCTCGGCCGCCGCCCCCCACGCCGTCAGCTTCCCTGCCTCGAGGATTTTCTTCCGGTGCGACCTCTTCCCTGAAGAGTTTTCAATCGTCATAACCTTGAAAGTTCCCAGTCTTCCCCCGAAGGTCAGTGACGCTCCTTACTCCCCCCCCCCCCCACCGCGGCCAGGCCTCTCCTGCGGGCTCCGGGGCATCTTCGGGGTTAAGCAGCTGTCCCCATAGGTAGTGAGGTCCCCATCACAGCCCGCGTGCTGGCGGAGCCCGTGGCACCATCGCGAGGTGGGCTGACCGGTCCAAGGCTCGGGGACAATGCTTGGACTTCTCAGTTTGACATCTGTCCTCGGGAAATGGAGAGTGTGCCCTTCGGGGCCCGATGACCCCTGGCTTGCGGCCCCTTCAGCCCAGATGCAGCCAGCATTCCCACCCCCTCGGCCCGCCACCCCCAAAGCTGAGGACCCTCGGTGCCCAGCCCTGCTCCCCCGCGGGGCCCCGGACCGTGCCGCACGTAGGCCTGGGACCCACTCGGAATCTCAGATAAGGACGGAAAGGCCATCCGCCCTGGCCGCTATCCTCCCCGTGGGCTTGCTCCACGCCCCGGGGACGTCTGCTCACGAAAGCCCTCTCTTCGTGCCTTCGACTCGGCTGCGTTTTCTCTCCCAAGTCTTTGCGTTTTCCCTGTTCCATAATTTCCATTTTCTTCTATTTTATATAAATTCCACTTCTCAGCTTAAAGACTCCATCTTCTAAGCTATGTCCTGAGCACGACTCCAAATATTTGGACACAAGGACTCCATTCTGTGGACAATTCCCACGCGTGTATCGCCATTAAAGAGTTGTTTTTTTTTTTTTAAGTTTTAATTTAAATTCCAAGTAGTTGGGCAGCCCCGGTGGCGCAGCGGTTTGGCGCTGCCTGCAGCCCAGGGCGTGATCCTGGGGACCCCGGATCGAGTCCCACGTGGGCTCCCTGCATGGAGCCTGCTTCTCCCTCTGCCTGTGTCTCTGCCTCTCTCTCTCTCTCTCTCTGTCTCTATGAATAAATAAATCTTTAAAAAATAATAAATTCCAGGTAGTTGCCATACAGGGTAATATTAGTTTCGGGCGTGCAATGGATGATTCAACATTTGCAACAGAACCCAGTGCCCATCAGGACAGGTGCACGCCCGACTCCCCATCTCCTCCCCCACCTCCCCTCTGGTGACCGGCAGCATGTTCTCTGGGGCTGCATCTGTTTCTTGGTTTGTCTCTCTCTCTTTGTCAGCACCAGGCTGTCTTGATGATCTCTCTCTCTTTGCCCCCTTTGCTCCTTTGTTCTGTCTCTTAAATACCCCGTGTGCGGGGGGCCGTGCGATCATGTCTCTCCCTGGCCGACTCGCCCCCCTCGGCATCACGCCCTCGGCTCCCCCCACATCAGTGTAAATGGCGAGATCTCCCCGCTCTGACGGCCGAGTGACACCCGGAGTGCGCAGGGACCACGTCTTCCTCCAGCATGTGTCCGTGGACATCGAGGCTCCTCCCGCGGCGCGGCCCCCGTGGACACGGCCGCAGGGTACGCGGGGGTGCAGGTGCCCCTGCAGCTCACTGCCTCTGGGCTGCGGGGTCGGTACCCAGCAGTGCAACTGCCAGGTCGGAGGGCAGCTCCGTGTCAGGCTCCCTGAGGCCACCCCCCCCACCCCGTCCCCACCGTGGCCCCCCCGCCTGCATTCCCACCAGCCACAGAGAGGCTCCCCTTTCTCCACATCCTCCCTGCACCTGTCGCCTCCCAACGGTGGCCGTCCTGCCGGGCGTGCGGGATGGGGTGGGGGGTCCCACGTGGTGTTGGTGTGTGTGTCCAGGACAGCGAGGGACGTGGAGCATCTTCCCACGTGTCTGGGGCCCCGTGTGGGTCTCCACTGGAGACGTGTCTGCTCACGTCTTCCGCCCATTTTTTAATTGGATTTTTTACATTTTGGGGTTGTTGAGTTCTTCATGGATCTTGGACACCAGCCCTTTACCCGATCTGTCTTTACAAATACCTTCTCCCATCCTGTAGGTTGTCCTTTAGTTTTGTTGGCTGTTTCCTTTGCTGTGAGGAAGCGTTTCATCTTGACGACGTCCCAGTAGCTTCCCTCGCCTCCGGAGACTTATCTAGAAACATGTTATGGCAGATGTCAGAGAAATTACTCCCTGTGCTCTCTTCCAGGATTTTTATGGTTTCAGGTGTCACATTTAGGTATTTAACCCATTTTGAATGTATTTGTGTCTGGTATAAGGAAACGGTCCAGTTCCACTCCTCTGCTGTCCGGTTTCCCCAGCACCATTTGTTGAAGACACTGTCTTTTTTCTTTTTCTTTTTCTTTTTTTTTTTTTTTAAGATTTTATTTATTTCTTCATGAGAGACACAGAGAGAGAGGCAGAGACACAGGCAGAGGGAGAGAAGCAGGCTCCCTGCAGGGAGCCTGATGTGGGACTCGATCCCGGGACTCCAGGATCACACCTTGGGCCAAAGGCAGGCGCTAAACCGCTGAGCCACCCAGGGATCCCGACACTGTCTTTTTTCAACTGGATATTCTTTCCTGCTTTGTCAAAAATGAGCTGACCATAGAGTTGAGGGTCCATGTTTAGGTTCTCTCTTCTGTTCCATTGGTCTGTGAGTCGGCTGTTGTGCCAGCACCAGGCTGTCTTGATGATCACAGCCCTGTAGTGCAGCTGGAAGTCTGCAGTTGTGATGCTTCCGGCTTCGGTTTTCTTTCTTAGGGCTGCTTTGGCTATTTGGGGTCTTTCGTGGTTCCACCCAAATGTTAGGATTGCTTGTTCCAGCTCTGTGAAAAATGCTGCTGGTATTTTGATAGGCATTGCCCTGAATGTGTAGATCGCTCTGGGTAGCATGGACATGTTAACCATATTTGGTCTTCCAATCCGTGAGCGTGGAATGCCTTTCATTTCTTTGTGTCATCTTCAATTTCTTTCATGAGTGTTCTGTAGTTTTCAGATCTTTTACTTCTTTGGTTAGGCTTATTCCTGGGTAGCTTCTTGATTTTTGGCGCAATTATAAATGGGGTTGATTCCTTAACTTCTCTTTCTGCTGCTTCATTACTGATGCACAGAAATGGAACAGATTTCTCTACCTTGACTTTGTGTCCTGAGAGTTTCCCGAATTCCCGAATCAGTTCCAGCAGTTTTTTTGGTGGAGACTTTCGGGTTTTCTGTATAGAGCGTCACGTCGTCTGCAAGTAGTGAAAGTTTGACTTCTTCCTTGCCGATGTGGAGGCCTTTTAGTTCTTTTTGTTGTCTGACCGCGGAGACTAGGACTTCCAGTTCTAGGTCGAACAACAGTGGTGAGAGTGGACGTGCCTGTCCTCCTCCTGACCTCAGGGGACAGGCTCTCAGTTCTTCCCCACTGAGGATGGTGTTCACTGTGGACTTTCTCATATGGCCTTTATTGGGTTGAGGTGGGTTCCCTCTAAACCTACCTTGTTGAGAGTTTTTATCATGAATGGATACTGTACTCTGTCAAATGCCTTTTCTGTGTCTATGGAAATGATCACATGGTTCTTCTCTTTTCTCTTATTGATGTGATGTATCACATGGATTGATTTGTGAATATTGAACCACCCCTCAGTCCAGGAATAAATCCCACTTGATTGTGGTGAATGACTTTTTAAATATCTTGTGGATTTGATTTGCTAGTGTCTTATTGAGGATTTTTGCAGCCATGTTCATCAGGGTTAATGGCCTGTAGTTCTCTTTTTTAGCGGCGTCTTTATCTGGTTTTGGTATCAGGGTAATGCTGGCCTCATAGAGTGAATTTGGACGTTTTCCTTCCTTTTCTGTCTTTTGGAATAGTTCAAGAAGAATAGGTATTAACTCTTCTTTCAAAGTTTCATAGAGGGATCCCTGGGTGGCGCAGCGGTTTAGTGCCTGCCTTTGGCCCAGGGCACGATCCTGGAGACATCGGGCTCCTGGTGCATGGAGCCTGCTTCTCCCTCTGCCTGTGTCTCTGCCTCTCTCTCTCTCTCTGTGTGTGACTATCATAAATAAAAAATTTAAAAAAAAACTTAAAAAAAATGTTTCATAGAATTCCCCTGGGAAGCCATCTGGCCCAGGACTTTTGTTTGTTGGGAGGTGTTTGGTTATTGATTCATTTTCTTTGCTGGTTATTGATCTGTTCAAATTTTCTAGAAATTTCTTTCTGTTTCAGTGTCGGTAGTTTGTATGTTTCTAGGAATTTATCCATTTCATCTAGGTTGTTAATTTGTTGGCATATGGTGTTTCATAATATTCTCTTATGATTATTTTTTGTGGTGTTGGTTGTGATCTTTCCTCTTTCATTCATGATTCATTTATTTTGGTCCTTTCTCTTTTCTTTTTGATAAGACTGGCTAGGGATTTATCAATTTTATTAATTCTTTCAAAGAACCAGCTCTTGGTTTCATTGATCTGTTCTACTGGGTTTTTGTTTGTTTCTGTATTGTTTATTTCTGATCTAATATTTTATTTATTTATTTATTTATTTATTTATTTATTTATTTATGGGGGGAGAGAGAGAAAGAATGGCAGGGGGAGGGGTGGAGGAAGAGAGAGAAGCAGACTCCCTGCTGAGTAGGGTGCGTGAAGCTGGACTGGATCCCAGAACCCTGAGATCATGACCTGAGCTGAAGGCAGATGCTTCACCAGCTGAGCCACCCAGACACCCCTATTTCTGCTCTAATTTTTATTATTTCTCTTCTCTTGTTGGATTTAGGCTTTATTTGTTGTTCTTTCTCCAGCTCCTTTAAGGTGTAAGGTTAGGTTCTGTAGTTGAGATTTTCTTCCTTCTTGAGGTAGGCTTGCATTGCTATATACTTCCCTCTTGGGACAGCCGTTGCTGCATCCCAAACGTTCCAACCTGTTGTGTTTTCATTTTCATTTACTTCCATGTGTTTTAAACTTCCTCCTTAATTCCCAGTTGACTCATTCATTCTCTAGTAGGATGTCCTTTAGCCTCCATGTATTTGTGGTCTTTCCAAATATTTTCTTGTGGCTGACTTCAAGTCTCACAGCGCTGTGGTCTGAGAATGCACATGAAAAGATCTCAGTCTTTGTGTACGTGTTGAGGGCTGATTTGTGACCCAGTGTGATCTATGCTGGAGACTGTTGCATGTGCCTCGAGAAGGATGTGTATTCTGCTGCTTTAGGATGGAATGTTCCTCATGTATCTGTGAAATCCACCTGGCCCAATGTGTCATCCAAAGCCCTTGTTTCCTTGTTGATTTTCTGCTTGGATGATCTGTCCATTGCTGTGAGGGGGATGTTCAGTCCCCTACTATTATTGTATTGTTATCCACGAGTTCCTTTATGTTTGTTATTAGCTGTTGTATGTATTTGGCTGCTCGCTCCCAAGTTAGGGACACAAATATTTACAGTTGTTACATCTTGTTGATGGGTTGTCCCCTTTGTTATGACATGATGTCCTTCTTCGTCTCTTGTTATGGGCTTTGTTTTAAAGTCGGTGTCCATCGAAAGATGAATGGATAAAGAAGCTGTGGTCTATGCATACAATGGAATATTCCTCAGCCATTAGAAATGACAAATACCCACCATTTGCTTCAACGTGGATGGAACTGGAGGGTATTATGCTGAGTGAAGTAAGTCAATCGGAGAAGGACAAACATTATATGTTCTCATTCATTTGGGGAATATAAATAATAGTGAAAGGGAATAGAAGGGAAGGGAGAAGAAATGTGTGGGAAATATCAGGAAGGGAGACAGAACATAAAGACTCCTAACTCTGGGAAACGAACTAGGGGTGGTGGAAGGGGAGGAGGGTGGGGGGTGGGGGTGAATGGGTGACGGGCACTGAGGGGGACAGTTGACGGGATGAGCACTGGGTGTTATTCTGTATGTTGGTAAATTGAACACCAATAAAAATTAATTTATTTAAAAAAAAAATAAATAAAGTCTATTTTGTCCCATCTAAGTATGGCTACTCCAGCTTTCTTTTGGCATCCATTTGCATGATAGATATTTCTCCATCCCTTCACTTTCAGTCTCTGTGCATTTTTAGGTCTGAAAGATGATTTTTTTTTTTAACAGCTTCTTTGAGCTACACTTCCCATACCACACCATTCCCTAATTCTCTGTGCCAAGTGCACAGTTTGGTGATGTTCAGTGTCCCCAGCTATGTGTGCAACCCTTCTGTGGGCAATTTGCCACTTGCCACCACTTCAGGAAGACCCCCCCCATGCCCTTGGGTTACCCCACCCCCTGTAACCAGCAACAACTAGTTGACTTTATGTCCTACTTGTTTGCCTACTCTGGACATTTCATGTAAATGGATCCATTCACATATATATGGTCTTGCTCCTGGCTTCTTTCATGTAGCGTGTCTTCAAGGTTCATGTGTGTGGAGCATTCATCAGTACTTCCTTCCTTTCTTGGCTAAATCATTTTCAACTGCATGGACATATGACTATTTGTTTATCCATTCATCAGTGGATGGACATTTGGGCTGTTTCTACCCTTTGGCCACGTGAATAGTGCTCCTATAAACCTTACATACATGGTTTCGTATGGACATATATTTTTAATTCTCTTGGGTATATAGTTAGGTGTGGACTTGCTGGGTCATATGGCGACTCTATGATTACATTTTTAAGGGGGGGGGGTGCAAAGGGAAAGGGAGAGAGAGAATATTAAGTGGGCTCTGAGCTCAGCCTGGAGCTCAACATGGGGGTTGATCTCACAACCCTGAGACCATGACCTGAGCTGAAACCAAGAGTCAGATGCTTAACCAACTGAGCCACCCAGGCATCCCTCTATGATTAACTTTTTAGGACTTGCCAGACTGTTTTCCGAGGTAGCTGCACTATCTTACAATTTCTCCACATCCTTGTCAACACTTCTTATGATCTTATTTTTTTAATCTAGCCATCTTCATGGGCAGCAAGTGGCATCTCATGGGGTCCTGATTTTCATTCTGTGATGAATAATAATGTTTTATGTTTTTTCATGTGTGTGTTGGCTGTTTGTCCATCTTTTTGGAGAAATACATATCCAAGTCCATTGCCTAATTTTAACTGAATTTTTTCTTGTGGAGTGATGAATTTTCTATGTATTTTAAATTGAAGCCCCATATCATATATGACTTGCAAATATTTTCTCCTCTTTTGTAGGTTGTCTTTTCACCTTTGTAGTGTTCTTTGAAGCACAAAACCTTTTAATTTTGATGAAGCCAGATTTATCTTTTTTTTTCTTTTCTTGCTTATACTTTTAACGTCATATCTTAGAATCCACTGCCAAATCTGAGGTCAAGAAAACCTACCCCAATGTTTACTTCTAATAGTTTTATAGCTTTAGTGCTTTTATTTTAGTCTTTGGTCCATGTGAGTTTGTGAGTTAATTTTTGTAATTAATTTCGGTGAGAGGTAGTGGCCCACTCCCTTCTTTTGCACACAGATGTCCAGCAGTCCCACCACTATTTGTTGAAGAGACCATACTTTCCCTATTGAAGTCAATTGACCATAGATATATGGATTTACTTTTGGACTCTCAATTGTATTCCATTGATGAATCAATAAATACCAATTTATTGTCTATCCTTATGCCAGTACCATACTGTCTTAATAAGTATAGCTTTGTAGTAAATTTTGAAATTGGGAAATGTGTGTCTTCCAATTTTTAAAAGATTTTATTTATTTATTTGGGAGAGAGAGAGGAAAGGAGAGAGAGAGAGGGAGGGAGAGAGAGAGAGAGAGAAAGCACGTGCACACAGGCAGGGGGAAAGGGGGAAGGAGAGAGGCAGAGGGAGAAGCAGGCTCCACTGAGCAAGGACCCTGATGCAGGGCTTCATTCCAGGATCCTGGGATCATGACCTGAGCTGAAGGCAGATGCTTAATCAACTGAGCCACCCAGGGGCCCCCAAATTTGTTCTTATTCAAGGTTGTTTGGGCTTATTCTGCTCTGGCTTATTCTGCATTCCATATGAATTTTAACAACAACTTTCAATTTGTACTAAGAAGTCAACTTGGATTCTGATAAGGATTGCATAAGTGTGTAAATGGGAGATAACTGCCATCTGCATAGTGTCAGGTCTTCTCATCCTTGAATTGGGATGTTTTCCCATGGATTTAGATTTTCTTTAACAAAACAAAACTTGGGGCACCTGGGTGGCTCGGTGGTTGAGCATCTGCCATTGCCTCAGGTCATGATCCTGGGATCTGGGTTCAAGTCCTGCATTGGGCTCCCCGCAGGGAGCCTGCTTCTCCCTCTGCCTGTGTCTCTGCCTCTTTCTCTGTGTCTCACATTTATACACAAATAAAAATCTTTAAAATATATATATCTTTAAAAAAACAAAACTGATTCTCTAGAGCTCTCAGAGTAACTACTTTTGCAGTTATCTTGTTCTCAAGTATCCATTTAATCTAATTTATATACTTTATTGGCATATAGTTGTTCATAGCATTTCTCTGTAATCCTTTTTATTTCTGTAAGGCTGATAGCAGTGTCCCCTCTTTCATTTGTGATTCTCATTATCTGAGTCTTCTCCACCTCTCTTTTTCATGATCAATGTAGCTAAAATGTTGTCAATTTTATTTATCTTTTCAAAGAGCCAATTTTATTGATTTTCTCACTTTTCTAGTCTCTATCTCACTTATTTATGCCCTAATCTTTATTATTTCCTTCCTTCTACTGGTCTGCAGTGCCTTAAAGTGAAAGTTTAGGTAATTGATTTGAGGCCTTTCTTCTTTCTTAGTATAGGTGCTTACAGCTGTAAATCTCTAAGAAGTGTTATAGCTGCATTCCATAAATTATAGTATTTTGTTTTTCACTTTCATTCATTTAGAAGTATTGTATGGTTTTCTTTTTGATTCTGCTTTGATCTTTTGGTTATTTAGGAGTGTGTTGTTTAATTTCCACATGTTTATGAATCCCTCCAATTTTTTTCTGGTACTAATTTCTTTTTTTAAGATATTATTTATTTATTCATGAGAGACACAAAGAATGGCAGAGGCACAGGCAGAGGGAGAAGCGGACTCCCTGTGGGGAGCCAGATGAGGGACTCGATCCCACGACCCCAGGATCAAAACCTGAGTTGAAGGCAGATACTCAGCCACTGAGCCACCCAGGAGCCCTCTGTTACTAATTTCTAATATCACTCCATTGTGGCCAGAAAACACAGTTTGTGTTATTTCTATCCATTTTAACATATTGGGGTTTGTTTTATGGCCTAGCCTATGTTCCATTCTGAGGATACTGTGTGCATTTCTGAAGAGGCTATACTCTGCTGTTGGTGGCGGAGGTGTCTGACAGATGTCCATTAGGTCTTGCTGGTTGGCAGCGCTGTTCTTTGTGACCTTATTGATCTTCTTTCAGGTTGTTCTGTCCATTGTTGAAATTGGGATATTGAGGTCTTCAATGAATATTATTCTGTTTTTTCCTGTATGTCTGTTAGCTTTTGATTGTGTATTTTGGTGCTGTTATTATTTGCGTGTATGTTTATAATTATTATATATTCCTCATGGATTGACTTTTTATCACTATAAAATGTCACTCTGTCTCCAGTAGCAATTTTTTTAAAGTCTACTTTATCTGATGTTAGTAAAATATTAATATCTTCTTGTGGTTGCTGTTTCCATGGTATATCTTTTTCTATAATTTTACTTTCAATCTAGCTGTATCTTCTACTATAAAAGTGCATTTCCTATAGTGAGTGTATAGTTGAATCAATTTTATTCAGTAGAACAATCTTCCCTTTGATTGTATTAATTCATAATTGATGTTATTATTGATGTATAGTTGATCCTCATTATTCATGAATATTGCATTTACAAGTTCACCTACTCACTAAAATTGATTTGTAGCCTCAAAGTCAGTACTCACGGTGGCTTCACATTCATTTGTGGACATGCACAGAACAGCAAAACATTGGGTGTCCCCACATGCGTGTTCCCAGCTGAGGTCAAACAAGACGCTCCACGTCTTATTTCAGTTAATGCTGCAAACAAGTGTCCTGTGATGTCTATTTAGTGCCACACTTTCCATGTTCTTGTGCTTCTCTTTGGTGATGTCACTGTTTGAAATGGCCTCATAAATCAGGAAGGCTGTGATGTGCCTCACAGAGAAAATTCATGTGATAGATAAGCTTCGTTCAGGTGTGTTATGTTGCTGTTGGAAGGGACTTCAGTGTTAAAGAGTCAGCAATGAATATTAAGTATTCACTGTGAAATAATAATGTATTTTGACATATTATATATATATGGTAAAATATATATATGTCTCTGTCCTTGGTTTTCACTAAAGTTTGGTCTCTGACCACAGTTTCTAACACTGCACTCCTAAATCCCTTGGAATTTCTTGGGTGATAGGAATGAATTTGTTATAATGAGGTAATTCTTAGTTGGCTTCAGGATGGGGGCTACTCACCAGAAAGACCAAGCTCTGATTAGAAGCCTGGTGCTTTCAGCCCCATCCCTGTCCTCAAGAAAGGGGAGAGGGGCTAGAAATTGAATTAATAATCAACCATGCCTACACAGTGAAGCTTCCCTAAAAATCCAAATGTATGGAATTCTGAGAGCTTCCAGTTTGATGAACATGTCCACGTGCCAGGAGGGTGGCGCACCCCAGTTCTGCAGGGAGAGAAGCTCCTTCACCCAGGACCCACGCAGCCCTCGCCCTGTGTATCCCTCCACGTGGCTGTCTGTCTGCAAAATATCATTTGCAATAAGGTCACCAATAGGAAGTCAGCTCTTTTCCTGGGTTCTGTGAGGTGCCCTAGCAGAGGGTTGAACCCGAGGAGGAGGTCATGGGAACCTCTGATTTGTAGCTGAGTCAGATGGAATTTGTGGGTGACAGGGTGTCTACTGCTGGCATTTGAAGTGGAGCCAGTCTTGCAGGCCTGAGTCCTTAACCTGGGAATCTGCCTGCACTAGGTTAGGGTTGGATTGGAACTGAGTCGTGGGACACCCAGAGGGCATCAGAGGGCTGGTCAGTGGGAAAAACCCACACACCTGCTGTCACAAGCATTACAGTGAAGGAAGACGCTGAGATTCTCCTAGACACACATGCAAGGCTCTGTATTGATCGGTTGAAGATGGGACCAGGGGCCCACAGGAACCTAACTCTAGTTCTAACGCTGGGAGCTCTGGGCTAACCCAGCCTGCGTGGCGATTGTCCGTAACACGCTCTCCACCAGTGGCGCGAGTTGGCTGCAGCTGCATCTTGCCTGCTGCTTTGCTGTTCCGCTTTCTCTGTCCCGTGTCTTCTCGTGTGGGCTCCTCTCTCTCTCCTTTGACACACTCTTTTGCACTTAGTGAATATTTTCTCATTCAGCATTTTGTATCTTTAATGGTTTTTCTTTTTTCTTTTTTAGTTTTTTTCCTAGTTTTGCTCTAGGGCTTCCATATATTTATTTTAACTTAGTAGAATCAGCTTCCTGTTTACACTAAGTCAATTCCAGTGGCATAAAAACACGCTGTTTCTACAGACCCCCATCCCTTCCTATCTCTTTGTGGTCTTGCTCTTACATATACTCCATCTGTCAATGTTGAAAAACACTCAATATATTGTCATAATTATTACCTAAGATGCTTTTATGACTTCTAAGAAGCTGAGAGAAGACTGGAAAGTGAGTATTCTATTTACAGCCTTTTATCGTTTCTAGTTCTTTTCACGTTTTCCTGTGCATCTGAGTTGCCATCCGGGGTCATTTCCTCCGCTGGATGCGGCTTTGCTCCCACCTGCCTCGTTGGTCCCATGTTGTCAAATACATCACATCACACACAGGCCCAGCAAAGGGGTACGTGCAATTCTGTGTAGGCAGCTGCTTTCCAACTTAGCAAACCGTCTAAGACTCAGTGAGGGAGAAAAGCACACATCTGCACCGTCCGTTGTAATCACGTGACCACCTTCACTGGTGTGCTTCCTGTCCCCCTGGGGATCAGAATTCCCAGCTGGGGTTGCTCCCCTTCAACCTGAGGGACTCCCCTCACTGCATCTTCTATGGGGGCCCTGCCAACATCAAATTCCCTCCGTTTTTATTTCCCTGGGAATGTATTCTGACTCATTTGTAAAACTAGCCTTGTTGGACAGACGATTCCTGATTGACACGTCTTTTCTCTTGAGCACTTTGATGACCTCATCCCCCGTCCGTGATGAGAACTTGGCTGTGGAACTCACGGTGTGCCCTCGTGGGTGACTCGATGCTTTTCTCCTGCCTTCGACTGTCAGCACCCTCACCGCGATGGGTCCGTTTGTGGGTGTTTTGCGCCTGCCCCATTAGCAGTGCATTGAGTTCCTGGATGTGTAGATTAAAGTTTTTCAATAGATTTGGAAAGTTTTAAGTCATTATTTCTTTGAGATGATACCATTTCTCCACTGAGGATTGACTGCCCTGCCGCCCCCAGGGCAGCCCCCAGTCCCACCCATCAGAGCTGATGAGGCTTTAAACCCTGACGCCCACTGTCCACACGAGTCTTGATGGAGCCCTGCAGCTCAAAGCATCACCAAGGCCCTGCCCTCGCCGCTTCAGGGGCTCGGCAGAGGATGGCGGCCAAGTGTCCGTGAGGGCTTGGGGGCCGTGCAGGTGTTGCATACTCACTACATCTCAGGCATGGAACCAAGCATCTGGGCAGGAAGCAATGAAGCAAATGCATTGCCCATCATGGTTATTCCTACTGTGCTAACCTGCATCCGGGTCCTTGGCCCTGTCTATGCTCCAGTCTCTGCCCCCAGGACGCTTTTCTCACACCTGCCCTAGGGCTCTGTCCTGGGAGACCCATGCCCCATCAACACCCACTACAACCAGCAGCATCAGCCCACAAACCCCATGGCCAGGCCACTTGAGCCTCATCAGAACTGTCCAGAGCTAAACATCTCACTCCCGCTCAAAGCCCACGTTCCAGGATTGCTCCAGCCTCAGCCCTTCCCTTGGAGGAGAACGGCGCCCCGGCCCCCCACCGTGGGAGGGAGCACAAGCTGTCACTTTAAGAAAATCACCTATTGCTATGGTCTCCACAAAAGCATCAAGGCATTTCCACGGTCTGAGGACAAATGCAGGTCAGGAGCCCCACAAACCAGGGGCAGACGGTGACCAGCCCGTGGGAATAAACACGCTGAACAATAAGGAAGGGGAGGCTTCACTAAGCCTGTTGTTGGGACAACACATGCACCAGGAGGGCTATAAAAGCCAACAGCCCAGCACCTCACACACTCACACCTGCACCCGCACCCACACACTCACCCGCACCCACACCCCGCTCCAGCACCCACACCATGGCCGCCTCCACCCTGTCCGTCTGCTCCAGCGACCTGAGCTACGACAGCCGCGTCTGCCTGCCCGGCTCCGGTGACTCCTGCCCCGACTCCTCCTGGCAGGTAGACGACTGTCCCGAGAGCTACTGCGAGCCCCCCTGCTGTGCCCCGGCCTCCTGCCTGACCCTCCTCTGCACCCCTGCGAGCTGCGGGTCCAGCTCCTGCCCATCAGCCTGCCCCGGCTCCTGCCAGCCCTCGTGCTGCAGCTGCTCCCCCTGCCAGGAGGGCTGCTGTGTGTCTGTCTGCTGCAAGCCCATGTGCTGCACCCCCGTCTGCTGCAAGCCCGTGTGCTGTACCCCTGTCTGCTGCAAGCCCGTCTGCTGTGAGGCATCCCCTTGCTCAGCCTCCCCCTGCGGCCAGCAGTCTAGCTGCCAGCCCTCCTGCTGCAGCTCCTCCCCCTGCCAGGAAGACAGCTGTGTGTCTGTCTGCTGCAAGCCCATGTGCTGCACCCCCGTCTGCTGCAAGCCCATCTGCTGCACCCCTGTCTGCTGCAAGCCTGTCTGCTGCACCCCTGTCTGCTGCAAGCCTGTCTGCTGTACCCCTGTCTGCTGCAAGCCCGTGTGCTGCACCCCTGTCTGCTGCAAGCCCGTCTGCTGCCAGAACTCCCCCTGCTGCCAGCCCAGCCCCTGCAGACCCTCTTCCTGCATGTCCCTCCTCTGCCGCCCCGTGTGCAGACCCGCCTGCTGCTCATCCTCTTCCCCTTGTCAGCCCAGCTGCTGCCGCCAGGCCTCCAGCATGTCCCTGCTGTGCCGCCCCGTGTGCTCCCGCTAATGGGGCACGTGACCCTGGGGCACTGGGCTCAGGCCCCAACCCAGGGATGGTGGGCCTCCCGGACACCCCTCAGCCCAGCCCTCACCTGTGCTAGGTAGCTGCCCCCACCCAGGATGGGGTCCCCCTGGGTGTCCACTCTCCTGAGCTGACTTCACCTCTTCCATCCTAAGAACGCTGACCCTGCGGCTCTCCGGGGCTCCTGCTCCCAGGACGCACTTCCACCTGCCCTGGGTCACCTACCTTCCCTCCCAGTTCCTCAGCTCGACTCGGGTCACCAGGCCTCACCCTCCGACCTGTTGGCACCTCTCCAAACCCCAATAAACTCACTTCACCTGCTGACCTGTTTCCTTTCAAATGACTCTCACAGGGGCAGGGTCCCGGGGTTTGGACCCAACAGTGGTCCCTTCCAGCGTGAACATTTTTGGGAGGAGGGATGAGAGGTCCCCAAGGGCCAGGGCCAGCTACTCTGGGCATGGCTGTGGGGTGGGACTCATGCCCGGGTGCAGGATGGTCAGCGCTGCAGGGCCCCACATGCATCCCCGGGGCTCCCGAGGCTGGACACCTGCACACGGGGCATGGCCTGGGCGGCTCAGCCCCGGGCCTATCTCCACCCACCACCCCAGCTGGGCAAAGCGGCCCAGATAAGCCGGCCTTGGGGCTGCGGGCAGCACAGCCCCTAGGGGCCTGGGGGCCTCCTGGGATCCCCCTGGGGTCCTCCCGAGTGCTGTGCTTATCCCCTGGAGAGGTGGCGGGCTGGGGTGGCACTGTTGCTGCCAAGGTGGGGTAATAGGGACTGGATACCTTCCCACCTGGGCCAACTCAGAGCCCTGACAAGACCCTGAAGCCAGCGTGTCAGGTTCAGGTCCCGAGGAGCACCAGACAAGCACAGCGGGGAAGGAAAGGCACAAGGTGCTTATCGCCGTTGGGGCTGTCACCCCCTGGAGAATATTTCCGGCCCCATGCAGGAGGGTCACCCCAGCGGAGCTCCGGGCACCCTCAAGTTCACAGATGGCCTTGGGCGCTGGAGGAGGCACAGGCAGCCAGTATTTGGGTCTGGGGTCCCCGTCACGGTCCGGGGTCGCTCTGTGCCCACCCCCCCCCCCGCCCTTCCCGTGCAACCCGCGGCACCTGTTGCCGTAGTGTCTCCACCCTGGGTCCTTCCAGGGACCTCCTAGGGCAGGACGCACAGACCACGTGGGGCCTCCGTGGATGGCTTTTTCATTCCCACCCGAGTGTGTAAATTTCCTCTACGTCTCTTCACAGTGTGATCGCTCATATTCTTCTTTTTTAAAATGTGTCTTTATTGATGCCAAATGCACGTAACACCACGTCTACTGTCTTAACCATCTTCAAGCACACAGTTCAGGGGTGATAAGCACATTCTTGACGTGGGGGGACCATCCTGCTGCCCGTCCCCAGACTCTGCCATTCTTGGGAAAATGAAGCCATGTCCCCATGGGACATAGACTCGCCTCTGCCCATCCCGCTGCCCCTGGCGCCCACCCTCCCTCCTCTGTCCCCGAAGCACCTCAGGGAAAGGGGGGGTCACGTCGTAGTTGTCTCTCTGTGACTGACCTGCGTCTCCGGCCGCGGGGTCCTCAAGCCTCACCCACATTGGAGTCAGACTCGCTTCCTCTTTAACTCTGAACACGGTTCCACGGGCGGGACCGCGTTTGCTTCTCTACTCATGCGTCGGTGGACGCTTGGGCCGCTTGACTCTTTAGCTCTTGTGAATGATGCGGCTGTGACCACGGCTGTCAGGGATCGCCTTGAAGGCCTGCTTCCAGTTCTCTTGAGCATATGCCCATATAAGTGCTGGACCGTGTGGTAATTCTACTGTTCATCGTTTCAAGAACCATCGTACTGATTTCCACAGTGGCCATGGCCAGTTCACGTTCCCACTCACAACCCCCAAGGGCTTCAATTTCTCCACATCCTCATCAACACTTGCTGTCTTCTTCTTGCATATATATCATATACACTATCTCCTCGTTGTGATAATATTTACATAAACATTATATATTGATCCTAATGGGTGTAAACTGGCTTCTCATTGGACTTTTGATGTGCATTTCTCTAATGATGAGCCATGTTGAACATCTTTTCATCTACTCATTGGTCACATACTTTGTGTGTCTTTGGAAAACCGTCTATTCAAGTCCATTGCTTATTTCTGAATGGGGTGGTTTGGGTTTTTGTTATTGGGTTTTGGGAATTCTCTGAACATTTTAGATATGAATCCCTTATCAGAACGTGATTTTCAAATGTTTTCTCCCATTTCTCTGGGTTACCTTTTATTCTCCATTGGTATTGTCTTCTGAGGTGAAAATATTTAAAACTTCGTGAAGTCCAAGTTTTGTATTTTTCGTGTTGCCTGTGCCTTGCTATCATATCCAGGACATCATTGTGGAACCCAGTGTTGTGAGGCTTTCATCCTGTGTTTCTGTTTTCTTCCAAGAGTTTATAGTTTTAGGTCTTCCATTTATGTCATGGATACGTTTTGAGTTCATTTTGTGTGTGGTGTGAGGTAGGGGTCCTTCATTCGCTTGCATGTGGATAGTCTGTTTTCCTGGCACCATTTTTTGAAAAGACTGTCCTTTCTCCATTGAATGGACGTGGTGCCCTTGTGAAAAAAGGTTTGACCTGAATGTGGAGGTTTATTTCTGGACTCTGTGCTATTCCATTAGTTTACATGGCCGCCCGTTTTATGCCGGTACCACCCTGTGGTAATTATTGTAGCTTTGTGCCTTTGAAACCAGGAAGTGTATGTCCTCTGGCCTTCTTTTTGCAGAATTGTTCTGACTATACAGAGATTCCATGTGAGTTTGAGGGGTTTAATGTTTCTGTAAAAAACATCATTGAGGGCAGCCCGGGTGGCTCAGCAGTTTAGCACCACCTTCAGCCCAGGGCCTGATCCTGGAGACCCAGGATTGAGTCTAGCTTCTGGCTCCCTGCATGGAGCCTGCTTCTCCCTCTGCTTCTCTCTCTCTCTCTCTCTCTCTCTCTCTCTCATGAATAAATAAATAAAAATCTTTAAAAAAATCATTGAGATTTCAATAGCGATTGTATTACCTTCATAGATTGCTTTGGGTAGTATTGATGTCTTAGCAATCCTGAGCCTTCCAACCTGTGAACATGGAATGTCTTCCCTGTGAATCATGTCTTCTTTACCATCTGTCAGCAACGTTTTTTAGTTTTCATCATACAGGCTTTTGCCTCCATGGTTAATTCCCTTTATTTTATTCTTTTTGGATGCAGTTGTAAGTGGAATTGTTTTTATAATTTCCTTTTTGGGCTGTTCATTATTAGTGCATAGAAATGCAACTGATTTTTGTGTGTTGACTTTGTATCCTGCCGTTTTTCTGAATTCATTCTTAGTACTAACAGGTCTTTAGGATTTCCTACATATAAGATCATAGCATCTGTGAACAGAGGTGATTTCATTTTTTCCTTTCTAATTTAGACTGCTTTTATTTATTATTGCCTAACTACTCTCCTAGAGCCTCCAGTACTGTGGTGATTAGAAGCAGCAAAAGTGGGTATCCTGTGTTGTTTTTGATCTTAGAAGAAAAGCTGTCTTTAACCATTGAGTGTCCTGTGTGCTGTGGGGTTTTCACATATATATTTTATTATGTTGAGATAGTTCCTTCTATTCCTAATTTGTTGAATGTTTTCACCATGAAAGAGTTTTGAATTTTGTCAGATGCTTTTTCTGTATCAGTTGAGAGGATGGTGTACTTTCTTCTTTACTCTGGGAATGTGGGGTTTTCTATTGACTGATTCATATGTGAACCGTCCTTGAATTCCAGAAGTAGATACAACTTTTTGGTTGTGGCATATAATCCTTTGACTATGCTACTGATACACTTTGCTAGTATCTTGTTGAGGTCTTTTGCATCATTGTTCATGAGGGTTATTGGTTTGTGGATTTCTGTTCTTATCATGTCTTTGACTGGCTTTGTTATCAGGGGAATGTAAACCTCATAGAATGAATGAGGGACAGTCCACCTTGTTTAATCTTTTTAAAAAAAAGATTAAAGTGAACAAGGAATAATTGGGAAAAATCTGTGAACCTGATATAAGGCATCTGTTGAAAACTTACAGCCAAAAAAAAAAAAAAAAAAAAAAAAGAAGAAGAAGAAAGAAAAAAAGAAAGAAAGAAAGAAAGAAAGAAAAAAAGAAAACTTACAGCCAACACCATCCCTAGCTGTAAAAGACTGAGAGCTTTCCTCTAAAGATGAGGAAGAGGATACAGACGTCCTCTCTCACTGCTCCTACTCAACACCATAAGGAAGTCCTATCCATGCAATAAGCAAGAAAAATAAATAAAAGGCATACACGTCAGAAATTACCAAATACGATGGTCTCAGGGATCCGTGGGCGGCCACCAGTGTAGCACCTGCCTTCAGCCCAAGGCATGATCCTGGGTTCCCAGGATCGAGTCCCACATTAGGCTCCCTGCATGGAGCCTGATTCTCCTTCTGCCTCTGTCTCTGCCTCTTCCTCTGTCTCTCTGTCTCTCATGAATATATAAATACAATCGTAAAAAAAAAATACAATGCTCTCTATTCACAGAGGATATGACTGTCCACATGGAAAATCCCCAAGAATCCACACAAATCTCCTAGAACTATCAGAGAGTTTAGCAAGGTTGAAGTGTGCAAGTTTAAAATAATTAAAATTAATTGCATTTCTATATAGTAGCAACAAGTAATTGGAATTGAAAATTTTTGTTTAGAGGTGTGATTTGCAATAGAATAAATAATGAAAACTTAGGTATACATCTCATGAATATGGACATAATGAGGACTATCAAAATACTGATGAGAGAAACTAAACAAGATGTGAGTCAATGGAGAGCTAGACCATGTTCACAGGCTGGAATATTGTTATGGTGTCAGTGACCTCCAGCCTGGTCTATAATAGGGTCAAGGCAATCCCGATGCACATCCCGGTAGGAGCTTCCCGTCCATATGAGCAAGCTAACTCTAAAATTATTTGGAAAGGCAAAGGAGCTCAAGTATCCACATGATTTGAAAATGAAGAACAAAGTTGGAAGACATCACCACTTGACTTCAAGATTTCCTATAAAGTTACAGTAATCAAGACGACGTGATGTTTGCAAAGGGATATAATCACGTAGACTAATGAAACAGAATAGACACACAGATCCCCATGAATACAGTCAGCTGATTTTTGACAGAATTGCAAAGTCAAGTTAAAGAAAGAAGTGTACTGGGAAGAATTGGACCACCCAAACGCAAAAACAAAAACAAAAACAGAAAAAGGAGACTTGACCCATACCTCACACGTAGTATAAAGATCCAATAAAAATGGATCATAGACCTAAATGTAAAATGTAAACATGTTAAGCATTTGGAAGAAAACACTAGAGGGAATCCTGCTGAAATCTCTGTGTTGAGCAGAGTTCTTAGGCTTAAGAACCAAAAGCGTGATCCGAAAAAGAAGAAAATTGATAAGTTGGTCTTTACCAATATTAAACCATTTTGCTCTTGAAACCACGCTGTGAAGAGCGTGGAGAGAGAAGCCACGGAGTTGCAGAAAATATTTGCAAGTCACATCTGAGCAAAGCACAGCTGACCCTTGAGCAACACGGGTGTGGACGGTTGGTGCCCACTCAGACGCGGTGTTCCCAGGAAATACACGTCCTTCCGTGCATGTGTTTTCTCTTCCTGTTGACTTTTGTACGAACATTTTCTTCTCTGGCTCACGAGTCGATGTGTCCATGGACTCTGTGTTGTCAGTAGGGCTCCGGGTCCACAGGACGCTGTGAGCAGTCAGGTTTCTGGGCAGTCAGAGCACGAGGCGGTTGGCACCCTACACTCCCACATTATTCGAGGGTCAACTGTACTCATATTCCAAAATGCGGAAAGAGCTCTCAAAATACAATGTCAAGGAAACCTAAAAAAAGAAGAGGCCTGAACTTTGAAGAAACGCCCAAAAGACGCCCGAGATGGCAAATACGCACGTGAAAAAGGCCCAACACCATTACTCATCAGGGAGATGCAAACTGAAGACCCAGCGAGACACCCTAGAGGCCTCTCAGAAGGGCCACCGGGGACAAGGCTGACCACGCCGGGCGCTGGCGGGGACGCGGGGAGTGGGGCGCTCGAACAGCGCCGGGGGACTGCAGTGTCACACAGCCCCTGGGGACACATCGTGGCAAGTCAGCGTGGTAAGGAATCTCGGCTCAGCAATGGCCATCAGGGCATCGAAAACTAAATCCGGTAACATGCCAGCGCACACCAATGGCTAATATGTAATAATTATAAAAACCTGGCACATCCAGGCCTGCAAGGATGCAGAGGCGCGGGAACTGCCCTGCGCCGCGAATGGGGGCTGGGGTGGAGGGACGGGGACTCAAGGGGACCTCAGCATGGCACGTGGTGGCCTTGGGCGTCCACCAGGTCTCAGCGCGGCGCACCTGCCAGCGCCGCCCCTGTGGGGGGAGGAGGGCAGACGGGAGCACGTGCTCGGCTCGGGGAGGTCACGCGGGCAAAATTCCTCTCCCTGAAGAAGCTGGGGACTGCAAGCTTTTGGCAGATTTTTTTTTTTCTCTTGATTATCTTTTATATTCTACTTCTCTTCGTTTTTGTTGGTTGAGTTTTACCAGACCTGGTGGTCCCGAGATGCTTTCCGGGGCAGTGCACCCAAGGCAGTTTCCAGAACAGCTGTAGTGTCCCAAGGGCTTTACCTTCCGGACCCAGGATGGCTCCGGGGACCCAGAATTGAACTCACCTCCCCCGGTCGCCGGGTTGCCGTGCGGTGCCAATCTCTCTGGAAGCACCTGGGGTGCTTGGGGTTCTGGGATGTTGGGATTCAGCAGCGGGCCTCGACCCGCACGTTCCCTGCACCTCATCCCACGTCTGCTCAGCGGTCCCCATCTGAAGACCCCATTTCCCTCTGTTGGGAGAATTGTTCCCCGTGGTGGATCTTTCTGGAAATCTCCTGATGAAGGTTGGATTTGGACGACATCGTGCACTCCCCTCGTGGCCTCCACATCCCACCTGCGAGCCCCTCATCCGCCCCCCACCGCCTTGGCCACCGGGCGCCCTCCGTGGGTGCAGGGAGCGCCCCAGAGCTCACGAGCACCCCTTGGCCCACACGGAGGCTGTGGCTCTCGGGGCCCGCGGGCAACTATCCGTCACCCAGAGGGCGGCCTCGGCGGCTGCACGGCCCATACCTCTGGGGTCCGCGGTGCCCCCAGCTGTTTGCTCCCTGACGGACATCCTTGCGGTCCGCAGCCCCGAAGGGCATTATACGGGCAGCAAAGTCCTTTGTGTAAATACAGCAGAATAATAAGCACTCGCAGGACTCGGGCAAAACACCAACGAGGAAGGGGAAGTCTCGGGCGCCTGACACTGGACAGCACGCGCCCGGGCCGTATAAAAGCCGCCGGCCCAGCACCTCCCACACTCACACCCGTACCCGCACCCACACACTCACCCGCACCCACACCCCACCCCAGCACCCACACCATGGCCGCCTCCACCCTGTCCGTCTGCTCCAGCGACCTGAGCTACGGCGGCCGCGTCTGCCTGCCCGGCTCCGGTGACTCCTGCCTCGACCCCTCCTGGCAGGTGGACGACTGTCCCGAGAGCTACTGCGAGCCCCCCTGCTGTGCCTCGACCTCCTGCCTGACCCTCCTCTGTACCCCTGCGAGCTGCCGGTCCAGCCCCTGCCCACCAGCCTGCCCCGGCTCGAGCCAGCACTCTTGTGGCAGCTGCTCCCCCTGCCAGGAGGGCTGCTGTGTGTCTGTCTGCTGTAAGCCTGTGTGCTGCACCCCCGTCTGCTGCAAGCCCCTCTGCTGTGAGGCCTCCCCCTGCTGCAGGCTCAGCCCCTGCACCCCCTCCTGCTGCAAACCTGCGTGCTGCACCCCTGTCTGCTGCAAGCCCGTGTGCTGCACCCCTGTCTGCTGCAAGCCCGTCTGCTGTGAGGCATCCCCTTGCTCAGCGTCCCCCTGCTGCCAGCAGTCTAGCTGCCAGCCCTCCTGCTGCAGCTCCTCCCCCTGCCAGGAAGACAGCTGTGTGTCTGTCTGCTGCAAGCCCGTCTGCTGCACCCCCGTCTGCTGCAAGCCCGTCTGCTGCATCCCTGTCTGCTGCAAGCCTATCTGCTGCACCACTGTCTGCTGCAAGCCCTTGTGCTGCACCCCTGTCTGCTGCAAACCCGTGTGCTGCCAGGCCTCCCCCTGCTGCCAGCCCAGCCCCTGCAGACCCTCTTCCTGCCTGTCCCTCCTCTGCCGACCCGTGTGCAGGCCCGCCTGCTGTTCATCCCCCTCCCTATGCCAGCCCAGCTGCCGCCCCCAGACCTCCAGCGTGTCCCTACTGTGCCGTCCCGTGTGCTCCCGCTGATGGGACACATGACCCTGGGGCGCTGGGCTTAGGCCCCACCCAGGGATGGTTGGCCTCCCGGGTACCCCTCAGCCCAGTCTCAACTGTGCTAGGTGGCTGCCCCCACCCACGACGGGGTCCCCCCAGGTGTCCACTCTGCTGACCTGACTTCACCTCCTCCCTCCCAAGAACGCTGACCCTGCGGCTCTCCGGGGCTCCTGCTCCTGGGACGCACCTCCACCTGCCCTGTGTCACCTGCCTTCCCTCCCAGTTTCTCAGCTCGGTTCTGGTCACCTGGCCTCACCCTCCAACCTGTTGGCACCTCCCCAGGCTCCAATAAACTCACTTCACCCGCTGACCTGCTTCCTTTCATCTGACTCTCACGGGGGTGGGGTGCCGGGGTTTGGACCCCACAGTGGTCTATTCCTGCCTGAACATCTCTGGGAGGAGGGATGAGAGGTCCCCAAGGGCCAGGGCCCAACTGCTCTGGGCAGGGCTGTGGGGTGGGACTCCAGCCCTGGCGTAGGATGGTCAGGGCTGCTGGGCACCACATGCGTCCCCGGGCGTCCCGAAGCTGGTCACCTGCACATGGGGCGAGGCTTGGGGCGCCGGGCCGGGGCTCATCTCCACCCACCACCCCAGCTGGGCAAAGCAGCCCAGACAAGCGGCCTTGGGGCTGCGGGCAGCACAACTCCTGGGGGCCTGGGATCCTCCCGAGTGCTGTGCTCATCCCCTGGAGAGGTGGCGGGCTGGGGTGGCACTGTTGCTGCCAAGATGGGGGAACAGGGACTGGATACCTTCCCACCTGGGCCAACTCAGAGCCCTGACACGACCCTGAAGCCAGCGTGTCAGGTTCAGGTCCCGAGGAGCACCAGACAAGCACAGCGGGGAAGGAAAGGCACAAGGTGCTTATCGCCGTTGGGGCTGTCACCCCCTGGAGAATATTTCCGGCCCCATGCAGGAGGGTCACCCCAGTAGAGCTCCGGGCACCCTCAAGTTCACAGATGGCCTTGGGTGCTGGAGGAGGCACAGGCAGCCATTGTTTGGGTCTGGGGACCCCGTCACGATCCGGGGTCGCTCTGTGCCCCACCCCTTCCATTCAGCCCGCGGCACCTGCTGGCATAGTCTCCACCCTGGGTCCTTCCAGGGACCTCCTAGGGCAGGACGCACAGACCACGTGGGGACCCCGAGATGGCTTTTTCATTCCCATCCGAGTGTGTAAGTTTCCTCCGCGTCTCTTCACGGTGTGATAGCTCTTATTCTTCTTTTTAAAAATTTGTCTTTATTGATGCCAAATGCACGGAACACCACCTCTACTGTCTTAACCATCTTCAAGCATACAGTTCAAGGGTGATAAGAACATTCTTGACGTGGGGTGACCATCCTGCCGCCCGTCCCCAGACAGGCTCTTCCATTCTTGGGAAAATGAAGCCGCGTCCACATGGGACACAGACTTAGCATCGCCCGTCCCGCCACCCCTGGCGCCCACCCTCCCTCCTCTGTCCCCGAAGCACCTCAGAGAAAGGGGGGGTCACGTCGTAGTTGTCTCTCTGTGACTGACCTGCGTCTCCGGCCGCGGGGTCCTCAAGCCTCACCCACATTGGAGTCAGACTCGCTTCCTCTTTAAGGCTGAACACGGTTCCGCGGGCGGGATCGCCTTTGCTTCTCTACTTATCCCTCGGTGGACGCTTGGGCCGCTCGACTCTTTAGCTCTTGTGAATGATGCGGCTGTGACCACGGCTGTCAGGGATCTCCTTGAAGGCCTGGTTCCAGTTCTCTTGAGCAAATGCCTGTATAATTGCTGGACCGTGTGGTAATTCTTTTTTTTTTTTTTTTTTTTTTTTTTTTTTTTTTTTTTTACCATGTGGTAATTCTACTGTTCATCTTTTCAAGAACCATCGTACTGATTTCCACAGTGGCCATGGCCAGTTCACGTTCCCACTCACAACCCCCAAGGGCTTCAATTTCTCCACATCCTCATCAACACTTGCTGTCGTCTTCTTGCATATATATCATATACACTATCTCCTCGTTGTGATAATATTTACATAAATATTATATATTGATCCTAATGGGTGTAAACTGGCTTCTCATTGGACTTTTGATGCGCATTTCTCTAATGATGAGCCATGTTGAACATCTTTTCATCTACTCATTGTTCACATACCTTGTGTGTCTTTGGAAAACCGTCTATTCAAGTCCATTGCTTGTTTCTGAATGGAATGGTTTGGCTTTTTGTTATTGGGTTTTGGGAATTCTCTGAACATTTTAGATACGAATCCCTTAGCGGAACATGATTTTCAAATGTTTTCTCCCATTTCTCTGGGTTACCTTTTATTCTCCATTGGTATTGTCTTCTGAGGTGAAAATATTTAAAACTTCGTGAAGTCCAAGTTTTGTATTTTTCGTGTTGCCTGTGCCTTGCTATCATATCCAGGACATCATTGTGGAACCCAGTGTTGTGAGGCTTTCATCCTGTGTTTCTGTTTTCTTCCAAGAGTTTATAGTTTTAGGTCTTCCATTTATGTCATGGATACGTTTTGAGTTCATTTTGTGTGTGGTGTGAGGTAGGGGTCCTTCATTCACTTGCATGTGGATAGTCTGTTTTCCTGGCACCATTTTTTGAAAAGACTGTCCTTTCTCCATTGAATGGACGTGGTGCCCTTGTGAAAAATGGTTTGACCTGAATGTGGAGGTTTATTTCTGGACTCTGTGCTATTCCATTAGTTTACATGGCCGCCCGTTTTATGCCGGTACCACCCTGTGGTAATTATTGTAGCTTTGTGCCTTTGAAATCAGGAAGTGTATGTCCTCTGGCCTTGTTTTTTCAGAATTGTTCTGACTATACAGAGATTCCATGTGAGTTTGAGGGGTTTAATGTTTCTGTAAAAAACATCATTGAGGGCAGCCCGGGTGGCTCAGCAGTTTAGTGCCACCTTCAGCCCAGGGCCTGATCTTGGAGACCCGAGATTGAGTCCCGCTTTGGGCTCCCTGCATGGAGCCTGCTTCTCCCTCTGCCTCTCTCTCTGTCTGTCTGTCTGTCTCTCTCTCTCTCTCTCTCTCTCATGAATAAATAAATAAAAATGTTAAAAAAATCATTGAGATTTCAATAGCGATTGTATTACCTCCGTAGATTGCTTTGGGTAGTATTGACGTCTTAGCAATCCTGAGCCTTCCAACCTGTGAACATGGAATGTCTTCCCTGTGAATCATGTCTTCTTTACCATCTGTCAGCAACGTTTTTTAGTTTTCATCATACAGGCTTTTGCCTCCGTGGTTAATTCCCTTTATTTTATTCTTTTTGGATGCAGTTGTAAGTGGAATTGTTTTTATAATTTCCTTTTTGGGCTGTTCATTATTAGTGTATAGAAATGCAACTGATTTTTGTGTGTTGACTTTGTATCCTGCCGTTTTTCTCAATTCATTCCTAGTACTAACGGGTCTTTAGGATTTCCTACATATAAGATCATAGCATCTGTGAACAGAGGTGATTTCATTTTTTCCTTTCTAATTTAGACTGCTTTTATTTATTATTGCCTAACTACTCTCCTAGAGCCTCCAGTACTGTGGTGATTAGAAGCAGCAAAAGTGGGCATCCTGTGTTGTTTTTGATCTTAGAAGAAAAGCTGTCTTTAACCATTGAGTGTGCTGTGTGCTGTGGGGTTTTCACATATATATTTTATTATGTTGAGATAGTTTCTTCTATTCCTAATTTGTTGAATGTTTTCACCATGAAAGGGTTTTGAATTTTGTCAGATGCTTTTTCTGTATCAGTTGAGAGGATGGTGTACTTTCTTCTTTACTCTGAGAATGTGGGGTTTTCTATTGACTGATTCATATGTGAACCGTCCTTGAATTCCAGAAGTATGCAACATTTTGGTTGTGGCATATAATCCTTTGACTATGCTGCTGAATTCAGTCTGCTAGTATCTTTTGTGAGGTCTTTAGCATCATTGTTCATGAGGGATATTGGTTTGTGGTTTTCTGTTCTTATCATGTCTTTGACTGGCTTTGTTATCAGGGGGATGTAAACCTCATAGAATGAATAGGGGACTGTTCCACCTTGTTTAATCTTTTTTAAAAAAGATTGAAGTGAACAAGGAATAATTAGGAAAAAACTGTGATCCTGATATAAGGCATCAGTTGAAAACTTACAGCCAAAAAAAAAAAAAAAAAAAAAAAAAAAAAAAAAAAAAAAAAGAAAACTTACAGCCAACACCATCCCTAGCTGTAAAAGACTGAGAGCTTTCCTCTAAAGATGAGGAAGAGGATACAGACGTCCTCTCTCACTGCTCCTACTCAACACCATACCGAAGTTCTATCCATGCAATAAGCAAGAAAAAGAAATAAAAGGCATACATGTCAGAAATTACCAAATACGATGGTCTCAGGGATCCGTGTGCGGCCACCAGTGTAGCACCTGCCTTCAGCCCAGGGCATGATCCTGGGTTCCCGGGATCGAGTCCCACATCAGGCTCCCTGCATGGAGCCTGATTCTCCTTCTACCTCTGTCTCTGCCTCTTCCTCTGTCTCTCTGTCTCTCATGAATATATAAATACAATTGTAAAAAAAAATACAATGTTCTCTATTCACAGAGGATATGACTGTCCACATGGAAAATCCCCAAGAATCCACACAAATCTCCTAGAACTATCAGAGAGTTTAGCAAGGTTGAAGTGTGCAAGTCTAAAATAATTAAAATTAATTGCATTTCTATATAGTAGCAACAAGTAATTGGAATTGAAAATTTTTGTTTAGAGGTGTGATTTGCAATAGAATAAATAATGAAAACTTAGGTATACATCTCATGAATATGGACATAATGAGGACTATCAAAATACTGATGAGAGAAACTAAACAAGATGTGAGTCAATGGAGAGCTAGACCATGTTCACAGGTTGGAATATTGTTATGGTGTCAGTGACCTCCAGCCTGGTCTATAATAGGGTCAAGGCAATCCCGATGCACATCCCGGTAGGAGCTTCCCGTCCATATGAGCAAGCTAACTCTAAAATTATTTGGAAAGGCAAAGGAGCTCAAGTATCCACATGATTTGAAAATGAAGAACAAAGTTGGAAGACATCACCACTTGACTTCAAGATTTCCTATAAAGTTACAGTAATCAAGACGACGTGATGTTGGCAAAGGGATATAATCACGTAGACTAATGAAACGGAATAGACACATACATCCCCATGAATACAGTCAGCTGATTTTTGACAGAATTGCAAAGTCAAGTTAAAGAAAGAAGTGTACTGGGAACAATTGGACGACCCAAACGCAAAAACAAAAACCAAAACAGAAAAAGGAGACTTGACCCATACCTCACACGTAGTATAAAGATCCAATAAAAATGGATCATAGACCTAAATGTAAAATGTAAACATGTTAAGCATTTGGAAGAAATCACTAGAGGGAATCCTGCTGAAATCTCTGTGTTGAGCAGAGTTCTTAGGCTTAAGAACCAAAAGCGTGATCTGAAAAAGAAGAAAACTGATAAGTTGGTCTTTACCAATATTAAACCATTTTGCTCTTGAAACCACGCTGTGAAGAGCGTGGAGAGAGAAGCCACGGAGTTGCAGAAAATATTTGCAAGTCACATCTGAGCAAAGCACAGCTGACCCTTGAGCAACACGGGTGTGGACGGCTGGTGCCCACTCAGACGCGGTGTTCCCAGGAAATACACGTCCTTCCGTGCATGTGTTTTCTCTTCCTTTGACTTTTGTACGAACATTTTCTTCTCTGGCTCACGAGTCCATGTGTCCATGGACTCTGCGTTGTCAGTAGGGCTCCGGGTCCACAGGACGCTGTGAGCAGTCAGGTTTCTGGGCAGTCAGAGCGCGAGGCGGTTGGCACCCTACACTCCCACATTAGTCGAGGGTCAACTGAACTCATATTCCAAAATGCGGAAAGAGCTCTCAAAATGCAATGTCAAGGAAACCTGAAAAAGGAAGAGGCCTGAACTTTGAAGAAACGCCCAAAAGACGCCCGAGATGGCAAATACGCACGTGAAAAAGGCCCAACACCATTACTCATCAGGGAGATGCAAACTGAAGACCCAGCGAGACACCCTTAGACGCCTCTCAGAAGGGCCACCAGGAGAAGGCTGACCACGCCCGGCGCTGGCGGGGACGCGGGGAGTGGGGCGCTCGAACAGCGCCGGGGGACTGCAGTGTCACACAGCCCCTGGGGACACATCGTGGCAAGTCAGCGTGGTAAGGAATCTCGGCTCGGCAATGGCCATCAGGGCATCGAAAACTAAATCCGGTAAGATGCCAGCGCACACCAATGGCTAATATGTAATAATTATAAAATCCTGGCACGTCCAGGCCTGCAAGGATGCAGAGGTGCAGGAACTGCCCTGCGCCGCGAATGGGTGCTGGGGTGGAGGGACGGGGACTCAAGGGGACTTCAGCATGGCACGTGGTGGCCTTGGGCGTCCGCCAGGTCTCAGCACTCGCACCTGCCAGCGCCTCCCCTGTGGGGGGAGGAGGGCGGACGGGAGCACCTGCTCGGCTTGGGGAGGTCACGCGGGCAAAATTCCTCTCCCTGAAGTAGCTGAAGACCGCAAAGTTTTGGCAGATATATTTTTTTTTTTGCTCTTGATTATCTTTTATATTCTACTTCTCTTCGTTTTTGTTGGTTGAGTTTTACCAGACCTGGGGGTCCCGAGATGCTTTCCGGGGCAGTGCACCCAAGGCAGTTTCCAGAACAGCTGTAGTGTCCCAAGGGCTTTGCCTTCCGGACCCAGGATGGCTCCGGGGACCCAGAATTGAACTCACCTCCCCCGGTCGCCGGGTTGCCGTGCGGTGCTGATCTCTCTGGAAGCACCTGGGGTGCTCAGGATGCTGGGATGTTGGAACTCAGCAGCGGGCCTCGACCCGCACGGTCCCTGCACTTCATCCCACGTCTGCTCAGCGGTCCCCATCTGAAGACCCCATTTCCCTCTGTTGGGACAATTGTTCCTGGTGTTGGATCTTTCTGGAAATCTCCTGATGAAGGTTGGATTTGGACGACATCGTGCACTCCCCTCCCGGCCTCTGCGAGCCCCTCATCCGCCCCCCACCGCCCTGGCCACCGGGAGCCCTCCGTGGGTGCAGGGGGCGCCCCACAGCTCACGAGCACCCCGTGGCCCACTCGGAGGCTGTGGCCCTCGGGGCCCGCAGGCAACTATCCCTCACCCAGAGGGCAGCCTCGGCGGCTGCACGGCCCATAGCTCTGGGGTCCGCGGTGCCCCCGGCTGTTTGCTCCCTGACGGACATCCTTGCGGTCCACAGCCCCGACGGGAATTTTACGGGCAGCAAAGTCCTTCCTGTAAATACAGCAGAATAATAAGCACTCGCAGGACTCGGGCAAAACACCAACGAGGAAGGGGAAGTCTCTGGAGCCTGCCGCTGGACAGCACGCGCCGGGCCGTATAAAAGCCGCCGGCCCAGCACCTCGCACACTCACACCCGCACCCGCACCCACACACTCACCGGACCCACACCCCGCCCCAGCACCCACACCATGGCCGCCTCCACCCTTTCCGTCTGCTCCAGCGACCTGAGCTACGGCGGCCGCGTCTGCCTGCCCGGCTCCGGCGACTCCTGCCCCGACCCCTCCTGGCAGGTGGATGACTGTCCCGAGAGCTACTGCGAGCCCCCCTGCTGCGCCCCGGGCTCCTGCCTGACCCTCCTCTGCACCCCTGCGAGCTGCGGGTCCAGCCCCTGCCCACCAGCCTGCCCCGGCTCCTGCCAGTCCTCCTGTGGCAGCTGCTCCCCCTGCCAGGAGGGCTGCTGTGTGTCTGTCTGCTGCAAGCCCGTGTGCTGCACCCCTGTCTGCTGCAAGCCCGTGTGCTGCACCCCTGTCTGCTGCAAGCCCCTCTGCTGTGAGGCCTCCCCCTGCTGCCAGCTCAGCCCCTGCACCCCCTCCTGCTGCAAACCTGCATGCTGCACCCCTGTCTGCTGCAAGCCCGTGTGCTGCACCCCTGTCTGCTGCAAGCCCGTCTGCTGTGAGGCATCCCCTTGCTCAGCCTCCCCCTGCTGCCAGCAGTCTAGCTGCCAGCCCTCCTGCTGCAGCTCCTCCCCCTGCCAGGAAGACAGCTGTGTGTCTGTCTGCTGCAAGCCCGTCTGCTGCACCCCCGTCTGCTGCAAGCCCGTCTGCTGCACCCCTGTCTCCTGCAAGCCTATCTGCTGCACCCCTGTCTGCTGCAAGCCCATGTGCTGCACCCCTGTCTGCTGCAAACCCGTGTGCTGCCAGGCCTCCCCCTGCTGCCAGCCCAGCCCCTGCAGACCCTCTTCCTGCATGTCCCTCCTCTGCCGCCCCGTGTGCAGGCCCGCCTGCTGTTCATCCCCCTCCCTATGCCAGCCCAGCTGCCGCCCCCAGGCCTCCAGCGTGTCCCTACTGTGCCGTCCCGTGTGCTCCCGCTAATGGGACACATGACCCTGGGTCGCTGGGCTTAGGCCCCAGCCAGGGATGGTGGGCCTCCCTGCTACCCCTCAGCCCAGCCCTCAACTGTGCTAGGTGGCTGCCCCACCCACGACGGGGTCCCCCAGGTGTCCACTCTCCTGACCTGACTTCACCTCCTCCCTCCCAAGAACGCTGACCCTGCGGCTCTCCGGGGTCCTGCTCCTGCATAGTCTCCACCCTGGGTCCTTCCAGGGACCTGCACCTGCCCTGGGTCACCTGCCTTCCCTCCCAGTTCCTCAGCTCGGTTCTGGTCACCTGGCCTCACCCTCCAACCTGTTGGCACCTCCCCAGACCCCAATAAACTCACTTCACCCGCTGACCTGCTTCCTTTCATCTGACTCTCACGGGGGTGGGGTGCCGGGGTTTGGACCCCACAGTGGTCTATTCCTGCCTGAACATCTCTGGGAGGAGGGATGAGAGGTCCCCAAGGGCCGGGGCCCAACTGCTCTGGGCAGGGTTGTGGGGTGGGACTCCCGCCCTGGCGTAGGATGGTCAGGCCTTTTGGGCACCACATGCGTCTCCGGGCATCCCAAAGCTGGCCACCTGCACATGGGGCGAGGCTTGGGGCGCCGGGCCGGGGCTCATCTCCACCCACCACCCCAGCTGGGCAAAGCGGCCCAGACAAGCGGCCTTGGGGCTGCGGGCAGCACAGCTACTGGGGGCCTGGGATCCTCCCGAGTGCTGTGCTCATCCCCTGGAGAGGTGGCGGGCTGGGATGGCACTGTTGCTGCCAAGATGGGGTAATAGGGACTCGATACCTTCCCACCTGGGCCAACTTAGAGCCCTGACAAGACCCTGAAGCCAGCGTGTCAGGTTCAGGTCCCGAGGAACACCAGACAAGCACAGCGGGGAAGGAAAGGCACAAGGTGCTTATCGCCGTTGGGGCTGTCACCCCCTGGAGAATATTTCCGGCCCCATGCAGGAGGGTCACCCCAGTGGAGCTCCGGGCACCCCCAAGTTCACAGATGGCCTTGGGTGCTGGAGGGGGCACAGGCAGCCATTGTTTGGGTCTGGGGACCCCGTCACGGTCCGGGGTCGCTCTGTGCACCCCCTTCCCATTCAGCCCGCGGCACCTGCTGGCATAGTCTCCACCCTGGGTCCTTCCAGGGACCTCCTAGGGCAGGACGCACAGACCACGTGGGGACCCCGGGATGGCTTTTTCATTCCCATCCGAGTGTGTAAGTTTCCTCCACGTCTCTTCACGGTGTGATAGCTCTTATTCTTCTTTTTAAAAATTTGTCTTTATTGATGCCAAATGCACGTAACACCACGTCTACCGTCTTAACCATCTTCAAGCATACAGTTCAGGGGTGATAAGCACATTATTGTCGTGGGGTGACCATCCTGCCGCCCGTCCCCAGACTCTGCCATTCTTGGGAAAATGAAGCCGCGTTCACATGGGACACAGACTCAGCATCGCCCGTCCCGCCACCCCTGGCGCCCACCCTCCCTCCTCTGTCCCCGAAGCACCTCAGAGAAAGGGGGGGTCACGTCGTAGTTGTCTCTCTGTGACTGGCCTGCGTCTCCGGCCGCGGGGTCCTCAAGCCTCACCCACATTGGAGTCAGACTCGCTTCCTCTTTAAGGCTGAACACGGTTCCGCGGGCGGGATTGCCTTTGCTTCTCTACTTATCCCTCGGTGGACGCTTGGGCCGCTCGACTCTTTAGCCCTTGTGAATGATGCGGCTGTGACCACGGCTGTCAGGGATCTCCTTGAAGGCCTGGTTCCAGTTCTCTTGAGCAAATGCCTGTATAATTGCTGGACCGTGTGGTAATTCTTTTTTTTTTTTTTTTTTTTTTTTTTTTTTTTTTTTTTTTACCGTGTGGTAATTCTACTGTTCATCTTTTCAAGAACCATCGTACTGATTTCCACAGTGGCCATGGCCAGTTCACGTTCCCACTCACAACCCCCAAGGGCTTCAATTTCTCCACATCCTCATCAACACTTGCTGTCGTCTTCTTGCATATATATCATATACACTATCTCCTCGTTGTGATAATATTTACATAAATATTATATATTGATCCTAATGGGTGTAAACTGGCTTCTCATTGGACTTTTGATGCGCATTTCTCTAATGATGAGCCATGTTGAACATCTTTTCATCTACTCATTGTTCACATACCTTGTGTGTCTTTGGAAAACCGTCTATTCAAGTCCATTGCTTGTTTCTGAATGGAATGGTTTGGCTTTTTGTTATTGGGTTTTGGGAATTCTCTGAACATTTTAGATACGAATCCCTTAGCGGAACATGATTTTCAAATGTTTTCTCCCATTTCTCTGGGTTACCTTTTATTCTCCATTGGTATTGTCTTCTGAGGTGAAAATATTTAAAACTTCGTGAAGTCCAAGTTTTGTATTTTTCGTGTTGCCTGTGCCTTGCTATCATATCCAGGACATCATTGTGGAACCCAGTGTTGTGAGGCTTTCATCCTGTGTTTCTGTTTTCTTCCAAGAGTTTATAGTTTTAGGTCTTCCATTTATGTCATGGATACGTTTTGAGTTCATTTTGTGTGTGGTGTGAGGTAGGGGTCGTCCTTCATTTGCTTGCATGTGGATAGTCTGTTTTCCTGGCACCATTTTTTGAAAAGACTGTCCTTTCTCCATTGAATGGACGTGGTGCCCTTGTGAAAAATGGTTTGACCTGAATGTGGAGGTTTATTTCTGGACTCTGTGCTATTCCATTAGTTTACATGGCCGCCCGTTTTATGCCGGTACCACCCTGTGGTAATTATTGTAGCTTTGTGCCTTTGAAATCAGGAAGTGTATGTCCTCTGGCCTTGTTTTTTCAGAATTGTTCTGACTATACAGAGATTCCATGTGAGTTTGAGGGGTTTAATGTTTCTGTAAAAAACATCATTGAGGGCAGCCCGGGTGGCTCAGCAGTTTAGTGCCACCTTCAGCCCAGGGCCTGATCTTGGAGACCCGAGATTGAGTCCCGCTTTGGGCTCCCTGCATGGAGCCTGCTTCTCCCTCTGCCTCTCTCTCTGTCTGTCTCTCTCTCTCTCTCATGAATAAATAAATAAAAATGTTAAAAAAATCATTGAGATTTCAATAGCGATTATATTACCTCCGTAGATTGCTTTGGGTAGTATTGACGTCTTAGCAATCCTGAGCCTTCCAACCTGTGAACATGGAATGTCTTCCCTTTGAATCATGTCTTCTTTACCATCTGTCAGCAACGTTTTTTAGTTTTCACCATACAGGCTTTTGCCTCCATGGTTAATTCCCTTTATTTTATTCTTTTTGGATGCAGTTGTAAGTGGAATTGTTTTTATAATTTCCTTTTTGGGCTGTTCATTATTAGTGTATAGAAATGCAACTGATTTTTGTGTGTTGACTTTGTATCCTGCCGTTTTTCTCAATTCATTCCTAGTACTAACGGGTCTTTAGGATTTCCTACATATAAGATCATAGCATCTGTGAACAGAGGTGATTTCATTTTTTCCTTTCTAATTTAGACTGCTTTTATTTATTATTGCCTAACTACTCTCCTAGAGCCTCCAGCACTGTGGTGATTAGAAGCAGCAAAAGTGGGCATCCTGTGTTGTTTTTGATCTTAGAAGAAAAGCTGTCTTTAACCATTGAGTGTGCTGTGTGCTGTGGGGTTTTCACATATATATTTTATTATGTTGAGATAGTTTCTTCTATTCCTAATTTGTTGAATGTTTTCACCATGAAAGAGTTTTGAATTTTGTCAGATGCTTTTTCTGTATCAGTTGAGAGGATGGTGTACTTTCTTCTTTACTCTGTGAATGTGGGGTTTTCTATTGACTGATTCATATGTGAACCGTCCTTGAATTCCAGAAGTATGCAACATTTTGGTTGTGGCATATAATCCTTTGACTATGCTGCTGAATTCAGTCTGCTAGTATCTTTTGTGAGGTCTTTAGCATCATTGTTCATGAGGGATATTGGTTTGTGGTTTTCTGTTCTTATCATGTCTTTGACTGGCTTTGTTATCAGGGGGATGTAAACCTCATAGAATGAATAGGGGACTGTTCCACCTTGTTTAATCTTTTTTAAAAAAGATTGAAGTGAACAAGGAATAATTAGGAAAAAACTGTGATCCTGATATAAGGCATCAGTTGAAAACTTACAGCCAAAAAAAAAGAAAAGAAAAGAAAAGAAAACTTACAGCCAACACCATGCCTAGCTGTAAAAGACTGAGAGCTTTCCTCTAAAGATGAGGAAGAGGATACAGACGTCCTCTCTCACTGCTCCTACTCAACCCCATACCGAAGTTCTATCCATGCAATAAGCAAGAAAAAGAAATAAAAGGCATACATGTCAGAAATTACGAAATACAATGGTCTCAGGGATCCGTGTGCGGCCACCAGTGTAGCACCTGCCTTCAGCCCAGGGCATGATCCTGGGTTCCCGGGATCGAGTCCCACATCAGGCTCCCTGCATGGAGCCTGATTCTCCTTCTACCTCTGTCTCTGCCTCTTCCTCTGTCTCTCTGTCTCTCATGAATATATAAATACAATTGTAAAAAAAAATACAATGCTCTCTATTCACAGAGGATATGACTGTCCACATGGAAAATCCCCAAGAATCCACACAAATCTCCTAGAACTATCAGAGAGTTTAGCAAGGTTGAAGTGTGCAAGTCTAAAATAATTAAAATTAATTGCATTTCTCTATAGTAGCAACAAATAATTGGAATTGAAAATTTTGTTTAGAGGTGTGATTTGCAATAGAATAAATAATGAAAACTTAGGTATACATCTCATGAGTATGGACATAATGAGGACTATCAAAATACTGATGAGAGAAACTAAACAAGATGTGAGTAAAGGGAGAGCTAGACCATGTTCACAGGCTGGAATATTGTTATGGTGTCAGTGACCTCCAGCCTGGTCTATAATAGGGTCAAGGCAATCCCGATGCACATCCCGGTAGGAGCTTCCCGTCCATATGAGCAAGCTAACTCTAAAATTATTTGGAAAGGCAAAGGAGCTCAAGTATCCACATGATTTGAAAATGAAGAACAAAGTTGGAAGACTTCACCTCTTGACTTCAAGGTTTCCTATAAAGTTACAGTAATCAAGACGACGTGATGTTGACAAAGGGATATAATCACGTAGACTAATGAAACAGAATAGACACATACATCCCCATGAATACAGTCAGCTGATTTTTGACAGAATTGCAAAGTCAAGTTAAAGAAAGAAGTGTACTGGGAACAATTGGACGACCCAAACGCAAAAACAAAAACCAAAACAGAAAAAGGAGACTTGACCCATACCTCGCACGTAGTATAAAAATTCAATAAAAATGGATCATAGACCTAAATGTAAAATGTAAACATGTTAAGCATTTGGAAGAAATCACTAGAGGGAATCCTGCTGAAATCTCTGTGTTGAGCAGAGTTCTTAGGCTTAAGAACCAAAAGCGTGATCTGAAAAAGAAGAAAACTGATAAGTTGGTCTTTACCAATATTAAACCATTTTGCTCTTGAAACCACGCTGTGAAGAGCGTGGAGAGAGAAGCCACGGAGTTGCAGAAAATATTTGCAAGTCACATCTGAGCAAAGCACAGCTGACCCTTGAGCAACACGGGTGTGGACGGCTGGTGCCCACTCAGACGCGGTGTTCCCAGGAAATACACGTCCTTCCGTGCATGTGTTTTCTCTTCCTGTTGACTTTTGTACGAACATTTTCTTCTCTGGCTCACGAGTCGATGTGTCCATGGACTCTGCGTTGTCAGTAGGGCTCCGGGTCCACAGGACGCTGTGAGCAGTCAGGTTTCTGGGCAGTCAGAGCTCGAGGCGGTTGGCACCCTACTCTCCCACATTATTCGAGGGTCAACTGTACTCATATTCCAAAATGCGGAAAGAGCTCTCAAAATGCAATGTCAAGGAAACCTAAAAAAGGAAGAGGCCTGAACTTTGAAGAAACGTCCAAAAGACGCCCGAGATGGCAAATACGCACGTGAAAAAGGCCCAACACCATTACTCATCAGGGAGATGCAGACTGAAGGCACAGCGAGACACCCTTAGACGCCTCTCAGAAGGGCCACCGGGGACAAGGCTGACCACGCCCAGCGCTGGCGGGGACGCGGGGAGTGGGGCGCTCGAACAGCGCCGGGGGACTGCAGTGTCACACAGCCCCTGGGGACACATCGTGGCAAGTCAGCACGGTAAGGAATCTCGGTTCGGCAATGGCCATCAGGGCATTGCAAACTAAATCCAGTAACATGCCAGCGCACACCAATGGCTAATATGTAATAATTATAAAATCCTGGCACGTCCAGGCCTGCAAGGATGCAGAGGACCGGGAACTGCCCTGCTCCGTGAATGGGTGCTGGGGTGGAGGGACGGGGACTCAAGGGGACTTCAGCATGGCACGTGGTCGCCTTGGGCGACCGCCAGGTCTCAGCACTCCCACCTGCCAGCGCCTCCCCTGTGGGGGGGGGAGGGCGGACGGGAGCACCTGCTCGGCTCGGGGAGGTCACGCGGGCAAAATTCCTCTCCCTGAAGAAGCTGAAGACCGCAAAGTTTTGGCAGATATATATATATATTTTTTTGCTCTTGATTATCTTTTATATTCTACTTCTCTTCGTTTTTGTTGGTTGAGTTTTACCAGACCTGGTGGTCCCGAGATGCTTTCTGGGGCGGTGCACCCGAGGCAGTTTCCAGAACAGCTGTAGTGTACCAAGGGCTTTACCTTCCGGACCCAGGATGGCTCCGGGGACCCAGAATTGAACTCACCTCCCCCGGGCGCCGGGTTGCCGTGCGGTGCCGATCTCTCTGGAAGCACCAGGGGTGCTCGGGGTGCTGGGATGTTGGGATTCAGCAGCGGGCCTCGACCCGCACGTTCCCTGCACCTCATCCCACGTCTGCTCAGTGGTCCCCATCTGAAGACCCCGATTCCCTCTGTTGGGAGAATTGTTCCCGGTGTTGGATCTTTCTGGAAATCTCCTGATGAAGGTTGGATTTGGACGACATCGTGCACTCCCCTCGCGGCCTCCACATCCCACCTGCGAGCCCCTCATCCGCCCCCCACCGTCCTGGCCACCGGGCGCCCTCCGTGGGTGCAGGGGGCGCCCCACAGCTCACGAGCACCCCGTGGCCCACTCGGAGGCTGTGGCCCTCGGGGCCCGCGGGCAACTATCCCTCACCCAGAGGGCGGCCTCGGCGGCTGCAGGGCCCATAACTCTGGGGTCCGCGGTGCCCCCGGCTGTTTGCTCCCTGACGGACATCCTTGCGGTCCACAGCCCCGACGGGCATTTTACGGGCAGCAAAGTCCTTCCTGTAAATACAGCAGAATAATAAGCACTCGCAGGACTCGGGCAAAACACCAACGAGGAAGGGGAAGTCTCTGGAGCCTGCCGCTGGACAGCACGCGCCAGGGCCGTATAAAAGCCGCCGGCCCAGCACCTCGCACACTCACACCCGCACCCGCACCCACGCACTCACCGGACCCACACCCCGCCCCAGCACCCACACCATGGCCGCCTCCACCCTTTCCGTCTGCTCCAGCGACCTGAGCTACGGCGGCCGCGTCTGCCTGCCCGGCTCCGGCGACTCCTGCCCCGACCCCTCCTGGCAGGTGGATGACTGTCCCGAGAGCTACTGCGAGCCCCCCTGCTGCGCCCCGGGCTCCTGCCTGACCCTCCTCTGCACCCCTGCGAGCTGCGGGTCCAGCCCCTGCCCACCAGCCTGCCCCGGCTCCTGCCAGTCCTCCTGTGGCAGCTGCTCCCCCTGCCAGGAGGGCTGCTGTGTGTCTGTCTGCTGCAAGTCCGTGTGCTGCACCCCTGTCTGCTGCAAGCCCGTGTGCTGCACCCCTGTCTGCTGCAAGCCCCTCTGCTGTGAGGCCTCCCCCTGCTGCCAGCTCAGCCCCTGCACCCCCTCCTGCTGCAAACCTGCATGCTGCACCCCTGTCTGCTGCAAGCCCGTCTGCTGTGAGGCATCCCCTTGCTCAGCCTCCCCCTGCTGCCAGCAGTCTAGCTGCCAGCCCTCCTGCTGCAGCTCCTCCCCCTGCCAGGAAGACAGCTGTGTGTCTGTCTGCTGCAAGCCCGTCTGCTGCACCCCTGTCTGCTGCAAGCCTATCTGCTGCACCACTGTCTGCTGCAAGCCCATGTGCTGCACCCCTGTCTGCTGCAAACCCGTGTGCTGCCAGGCCTCCCCCTGTTGCCAGCCCAGCCCCTGTAGACCCTCTTCCTGCCTGTCCCTCCTCTGCCGCCCCATGTGCAGGCCCGCCTGCTGTTCATCCCCCTCCCTATGCCAGCCCAGCTGTCGCCCCCAGGCCTCCAGCGTGTCCCTACTGTGCCGTCCCGTGTGCTCCCGCTGATGGGACACATGACCCTGGGTCGCTGGGCTTAGGCCCCAGCCAGGGATGGTGGGCCTCCCGGCTACCCCTCAGCTCAGCCCTCAACTGTGCTAGGTGGCTGCCCCCACCCACGACGGGGTCGCCCCAGGTGTCCACTCTCCTGACCTGACTTCACCTCCTCCCTCCCAAGAACGCTGACCCTGCGGCTCTCCGGGGTCCTGCTCCTGCATAGTCTCCACCCTGGGTCCTTCCAGGGACCTGCACCTGCCCTGGGTCACCTGCCTTCCCTCCCAGTTCCTCAGCTCGGTTCTGGTCACCTGGCCTCACCCTCCAACCGGTTGGCACCTCCCCAGACCCCAATAAACTCACTTCACCGGGTGACCTGCTTCCTTTCATCTGACTCTCACGGGGGTGGGGTGCCGGGGTTTGGACCCCACAGTGGTCTTTTCCTGCCTGAACATCTCTGGGAGGAGGGATGAGAGGTCCCCAAGGGCCGGGGCCCAACTGCTCTGGGCAGGGCTGTGGGGTGGGACTCCCGCCCTGGCGTAGGATGGTCAAGCCTTTTGGGCACCACATGCGTCTCAGGGCGTCCCGAAGCTGGCCACCTGTACATGGGGCGAGGCTTGGGGCACCGGGCCGGGGCTCATCTCCACCCACCACCCCAGCTGGGCAGGGCGGCCCAGACAAGCGGCCTTGGGGCTGCGGGCAGCACAGCTACTGGGGGCCTGGGATCCTCCCGAGTGCTGTGCTCATCCCCTGGAGAAGTGGCGGGCTGGGGTGGCACTGTTGCTGCCAAGATGGGGTAATAGGGACTCGATACCTTCCCACCTGGGCCAACTCAGAGCCCTGACAAGACCCTGAAGCCAGCGTGTCAGGTTCAGGTCCCGAGGAGCACCAGACAAGCACAGCGGGGAAGGAAAGGCACAAGGTGCTTATCGCCGTTGGGGCTGTCACCCCCTGGAGAATATTTCCGGCCCCATGCAGGAGGGTCACCCCAGTGGAGCTCCGGGCACCGTCAAGTTCACAGATGGCCTTGGGTGCTGGAGGAGGCACAGGCAGCCATTGTTTGGGTCTGGGGACCCCGTCACGGTCCGGGGTCGCTCTGTGCCCCCCCCTTCCCATTCAGCCCGCGGCACCTGCTGGCATAGTCTCCACCCTGGGTCCTTCCAGGGACCTCCTAGGGCAGGACGCACAGACCACGTGGAGACCCCGGGATGGCTTTTTCATTCCCATCCGAGTGTGTAAGTTTCCTCCGCGTCTCTTCACGGTGTGATCGCTCTTATTCTTCTTTTTAAAAATTGTCTTTATTGATGCCAAATGCACGGAACACCACGTCTACCGTCTTAACCATCTTCAAGCATACAGTTCAGGGGTGATAAGCACATTATTGACGTGGGGTGACCATCCTGCCGCCCGTCCCCAGACGGGCTCTTCCATTCTTGGGGAAATGAAGCCGCGTCCACATGGGACACAGACTCAGCATCGCCCGTCCCGCCGCCCCTGGCGCCCACCCTCCCTCCTCTGTCCCCGAAGCACCTCAGAGAAAGGGGGGGTCACGTCGTAGTTGTCTCTCTGTGACTGGCCTGCGTCTCGGGCCGCGGGGTCCTCAAGCCTCACCCACATTGGAGTCAGACTCGCTTCCTCTTTAAGGCTGAACACGGTTCCGCGGGCGGGATTGCCTTTGCTTCTCTACTTATCCCTCGGTGGACGCTTGAGCCGCTCGACTCTTTAGCTCTTGTGAATGATGCGGCTGTGACCACGGCTGTCAGGGATCTCCTTGAAGGCCTGCTTCCAGTTCTCTTGAGCAAATGCCTGTATAATTGCTGGACCGTGTGGTAATTCTACTGTTCATCTTTTCAAGAACCATCGTACTGATTTCCACAGTGGCCATGGCCAGTTCACGTTCCCACTCACAACCCCAAGGGCTTCAATTTCTCCACATCCTCATCAACACTTGCTGTCTTCTTCTTGCATATATATCATATACACTATCTCCTCGTTGTGATAATATTTACATAAATATTATATATTGATCCTAATGGGTGTAAACTGGCTTCTCATTGGACTTTTGATGCGCATTTCTCTAATGATGAGCCATGTTGAACATCTTTTCATCTACTCATTGGTCACATACCTTGTGTGTCTTTGGAAAACCGTCTATTCAAGTCCATTGCTTGTTTCTGAATGGAATGGTTTGGCTTTTTGTTATTGGGTTTTGGGAATTCTCTGAACATTTTAGATACGAATCCCTTAGCGGAACATGATTTTCAAATGTTTTCTCCCATTTCTCTGGGTTACCTTTGATTCTCCATTGGTATTGTCTTCTGAGGTGAAAATATTTAAAACTTCGTGAAGTCCAAGTTTTGTATTTTTCGTGTTGCCTGTGCCTTGCTATCATATCCAGGACATCATTGTGGAACCCAGTGTTGTGAGGCTTTCATCCTGTGTTTCTGTTTTCTTCCAAGAGTTTATAGTTTTAGGTCTTCCATTTATGTCATGGATACGTTTTGAGTTCATTTTGTGTGTGGTGTGAGGTAGGGGTCCTTCATTCGCTTGCATGTGGATAGTCGGTTTTCCTGGCACCATTTTTTGAAAAGACTGTCCTTTCTCCATTGAATGGACGTGGTGCCCTTGTGAAAAATGGTTTGACCTGAATGTGGAGGTTTATTTCTGGACTCTGTGCTATTCCATTAGTTTACATGGCCGCCCGTTTTATGCCGGTACCACCCTATGGTAATTATTGTAGCTTTGTGCCTTTGAAATCAGGAAGTGTATGTCCTCTGGCCTTCTTTTTGCAGAATTGTTCTGACTATACAGAGATTCCATGTGAGTTTGAGGGGTTTAATGTTTCTGTAAAAAACATCATTGAGGGCAGCCCGGGTGGCTCAGCAGTTTAGTGCCACCTTCAGCCCAGGGCCTGATCTTGGAGACCCGAGATTGAGTCCCACTTTGGGCTCCCTGCATGGAGCCTGCTTCTCCCTCTGCCTCTCTCTCTGTCTCTCTGTCTGTCTCTCTCTCTCTCTCTCTCATGAATAAATAAATAAAAATGTTAAAAAAATCATTGAGATTTCAATAGCGATTGTATTACCTCCGTAGATTGCTTTGGGTAGTATTGACGTCTTAGCAATCCTGAGCCTTCCAACCTGTGAACATGGAATGTCTTCCCTTTGAATCATGTCTTCTTTACCATCTGTCAGCAACGTTTTTTAGTTTTCATCATACAGGCTTTTGCCTCCGTGGTTAATTCCCTTTATTTTATTCTTTTTGGATGCAGTTGTAAGTGGAATTGTTTTTATAATTTCCTTTTTGGGCTGTTCATTATTAGTGTATAGAAATGCAACTGATTTTTGTGTGTTGACTTTGTATCCTGCCGTTTTTCTCAATTCATTCCTAGTACTAACGGGTCTTTAGGATTTCCTACATATAAGATCATAGCATCTGTGAACAGAGGTGATTTCATTTTTTCCTTTCTAATTTAGACTGCTTTTATTTATTATTGCCTAACTACTCTCCTAGAGCCTCCAGTACTGTGGTGATTAGAAGCAGCAAAAGTGGGCATCCTGTGTTGTTTTTGATCTTAGAAGAAAAGCTGTCTTTAACCATTGAGTGTGCTGTGTGCTGTGGGGTTTTCACATATATATTTTATTATGTTGAGATAGTTCCTTCTATTCCTAATTTGTTGAATGTTTTCACCATGAAAGAGTTTTGAATTTTGTCAGATGCTTTTTCTGTATCAGTTGAGAGGATGGTGTACTTTCTTCTTTACTCTGGGAATGTGGGGTTTTCTATTGACTGATTCATATGTGAACAGTCCTTGAATTCCAGAAGTATGCAACATTTTGGTTGTGGCATATAATCCTTTGACTATGCTGCTGAATTCAGTCTGCTAGTATCTTTTGTGAGGTCTTTAGCATCATTGTTCATGAGGGATATTGGTTTGTGGTTTTCTGTTCTTATCATGTCTTTGACTGGCTTTGTTATCAGGGGGATGTAAACCTCATAGAATGAATAGGGGACTGTTCCACCTTGTTTAATCTTTTTTAAAAAAGATTGAAGTGAACAAGGAATAATTAGGAAAAAACTGTGATCCTGATATAAGGCATCAGTTGAAAACTTACAGCCAAAAAGAAAAGAAAACTTACAGCCAACACCATGCCTAGCTGTAAAAGACTGAGAACTTTCCTCTAAAGATGAGGAAGAGGATACAGACGTCCTCTCTCACTGCTCCTACTCAACACCATACCGAAGTCCTATCCATGCAATAAGCAAGAAAAAGAAATAAAAGGCATACATGTCAGAAATTACGAAATACGATGGTCTCAGGGATCCGTGTGCGGCCACCAGTGTAGCACCTGCCTTCAGCCCAGGGCATGATCCTGGGTTCCCGGGATCGAGTCCCACATCAGGCTCCCTGCATGGAGCCTGATTCTCCTTCTACCTCTGTCTCTGCCTCTTCCTCTGTCTCTCTGTCTCTCATGAATATATAAATACAATTGTAAAAAAAAAATACAATGCTCTCTATTCACAGAGGATATGACTGTCCACATGGAAAATCCCCAAGAATCCACACAAATCTCCTAGACTATCAGAGAGTTTAGCAAGGTTGAAGTGTGCAAGTTTAAAAGAATTAAAATTAATTGCATTTCTATATAGTAGCAACAAGTAATTGGAATTGAAAATTTTTGTTTAGAGGTGTGATTTGCAATAGAATAAATAATGAAAACTTAGGTATACATCTCATGAATATGGACATAATGAGGACTATCAAAATACTGATGAGAGAAACTAAACAAGATGTGAGTCAATGGAGAGCTAGACCATGTTCACAGGCTGGAATATTGTTATGGTGTCAGTGACCTCCAGCCTGGTCTATAATAGGGTCAAGGCAATCCCGATGCACATCCCGGTAGGAGCTTCCCGTCCATATGAGCAAGCTAACTCTAAAATTATTTGGAAAGGCAAAGGAGCTCAAGTATCCAAATCATTTGAAAATGAAGAACAAAGTTGGAAGACTTCACCTCTTGACTTCAAAATTTCCTATAAAGTTACAGTAATCAAGACGACGTGATGTTGGCAAAGGGATATAATCACGTAGACTAATGAAACAGAATAGACACATACATCCCCATGAATACAGTCAGCTGATTTTTGACAGAATTGCAAAGTCAAGTTAAAGAAAGAAGTGTACTGGGAACAATTGGACGACCCAAACGCAAAAACAAAAAGAAAAACAGAAAAAGGAGACTTGACCCATACCTCACACTTAGTATAAAAATTCAATAAAAATGGATCATAGACCTAAATGTAAAATGTAAACATGTTAAGCATTTGGAAGAAAACACTAGAGGGAATCCTGCTGAAATCTCTGTGTTGAGCAGAGTTCTTAGGCTTAAGAACCAAAAGCGGGATCTGAAAAAGAAGAAAACTGATAAGTTGGTCTTTACCAATATTAAACCATTTTGCTCTTGAAACCACGCTGTGAAGAGCGTGGAGAGAGAAGCCACGGAGTTGCAGAAAATATTTGCAAGTCACATCTGAGCAAAGCACAGCTGACCCTTGAGCAACACGGGTGTGGACGGCTGGTGCCCACTCAGACGCGGTGTTCCCAGGAAATACACGTCCTTCCGTGCATGTGTTTTCTCTTCCTGTTGACTTTTGTACGAACATTTTCTTCTCTGGCTCACGAGTCCATGTGTCCATGGACTCTGCGTTGTCAGTAGGGCTCCGGGTCCACAGGACGCTGTGAGCAGTCAGGTTTCTGGGCAGTCAGAGCTCGAGGCGGTTGGCACCCTACGCTCCCACATTATTCGAGGGTCAACTGTACTCATATTCCAAAATGCGGAAAGAGCTCTCAAAATGCAATGTCAAGGAAACCTGAAAAAGGAAGAGGCCTGAACTTTGAAGAAACGCCCAAAGACGCCCGAGATGGCAAATACGCACGTGAAAAAGGCCCAACACCATTACTCATCAGGGAGATGCAAACTGAAGCCGTAGCGAGACACCTTAGAGGCTTCTCAGAAGGGCCACCGGGGACAAGGCTGACCACGCCCGGCGGGGACGCGGGGAGTGGGGCGCTCGAACAGCGCCGGGGGACTGCAGTGTCACACAGCCCCTGGGGACACATCGTGGCAAGTCAGCGTGGTAAGGAATCTCGGCTCGGCAATGGCCATCAGGGCATCGAAAACTAAATCCGGTAAGATGCCAGCGCACTCCAATGGCTAATATGTAATAATTATAAAAACCTGGCACGTCCAGGCCGGCAAGGATGCAGAGGACCGGGAACTGCCCTGCGCCGTGAATGGGGGCTGGGGTGGAGGGACGGGGACGCAAGGGGACCTCAGCACGGCACGTGTCGGCCTTGGGCGTCCACCAGGCCTCAGCGCTGCGCACCTGCCAGCGCGTCCCGTGTTGGGGGAGTAGGGAGGAAGGGAGCACCTGCTCGGCTCGGGGAGGTCACGCGGGCAAAATTCCTCTCCCTGAAGAAGCTGAGGTCCGCAAGATTTTGGCAGATTTTTTTTTTTGCCCTTGATTATCTTTTATATTCTACTTCTCTTCGTTTTTGTTGGTTGAGTTTTACCGGCCCGGTCGTCCCGAGATGCTTTCCGGGGCGGTGCACCCGAGGCAGTTTCCAGAACAGCTGTAGTGTCCCAAGGGCTTTACCTTCTGGACCCAGGATGGCTCCGGGGACCCAGAATTGAACTCACCTCCCCCGGTCGCCGGGTTGCCGTGCGGTGCCGATCTCTCTGGAAGCACCTGGGGTGCTCGAATGTTGGGAATCAGCAGCGGGCCTCGACCCGCACGTTCCCAGCACCTCATCCCACGTCTGCCCAGCGGTCCCCATTGAAGACCCCGATTCCCTCTGTTGGGAGAATTGTTCCCGGTGTTGGATCTTTCTGGAAATCTCCTGATGAAGGCTGGATTTGGACGACATCGTGCACTCCCCTCGTGGCCTCCACATCCCACCTGCAAGCCCCTCATCCGCCCCTGACCACCCTGGCCACTGGGCGCCCTCCGTGGGTGCAGGGGGCACCCCACAGCTCACGAGCACCCCGTGGCCCACACGGAGGCTGTGGCCCTCGGGGCCCGCGGGCAACTATCCCTCACCCAGAGGGCGGCCTCGGCGGCTGCACGGCCCATAGCTCTGGGGTCCGCGGTGTCCCCAGCTGTTTGCTCCCTGACGGACATCCTTGCGGTCCACAGCCCCGACGGGCATTTTATGGGCAGCAAAGTCCTTCCTGTAAATACAGCAGAATAATAAGCACTCGCAGGACTCGGGCAAAACACCAACGAGGAAGGGGAAGTCTCGGGCGCCTGACACTGGACAGCACGCGCCAGGGCCGTATAAAAGCCGTCGGCCCAGCACCTCGCACACTCACACCCGCACCCGCACCCACACACTCACCGGACCCACACCCCGCCCCAGCACCCACACCATGGCCGCCTCCACCCTTTCCGTCTGCTCCAGCGACCTGAGCTACGGCGGCCCCATCTGCCTGCCCGGCTCCGGCGACTCCTGCCCCGACCCCTCCTGGCAGGTGGACGACTGTCCCGAGAGCTACTGCGAGCCCCCCTGCTGCGCCCCGGCCTCCTGCCTGACCCTCCTCTGCACCCCCGCCAGCTGCGGGTCCAGCCCCTGCCCACCAGCCTGCCCCGGCTCCTGCCAGCCCTCGTGCTGCAGCTGCTCCCCGTGCCAGGAGGGCTGCAGTGTGTCTGTCTGCTGCAAGCCTGTGTGCTGCACCCCCGTCTGCTGCAAGCCCGTGTGCTGCACCTCTGTCTGCTGCAAGCCTGTTTGCTGCACCCCTGTCTGCTGCAAGCCCGTCTGCTGTGAGGCATCCCCTTGCTCAGCCTCCCCCTGCTGCCAGCAGTCTAGCTGCCAGCCCTCCTGCTGCAGCTCCTCCCCCTGCCAGGAGGACAGCTGTGTGTCTGTCTGCTGCAAGCCCGTCTGCTGCACCCCCGTCTGCTGCAAGCCCGTCTGCTGCACCCCCGTCTGCTGCAAGCCCGTGTGCTGCACCCCTGTCTGCTGCAAGCCTGTCTGCTGCACCCCCGTGTGCTGCCAGGCCTCCCCTTGCTGCCAGCCCAGCCCCTGCAGACCCTCTTCCTGCGTGTCCCTCCTCTGCCGCCCTGTGTGCAGACCTGCCTGCTGTGCATCCCCCTCCCCCTGCCAGCCCAGCTGCCGCCCCCAGGCCTCCAGCGTGTCCCTCCTGTGTCGCCCCGTGTGCTCCCGCTGATGGGGCATGTGCCCCCGGGGCGCTGGGCTCAGGCCCCTCATAGGGACCCTGGGCCTCCCCGCCACCCCTCAGCCCAGCCCTCACCTGTGCTAGGTGGCTGCCCCCACCCATGACGGGGTCCCCCCCGGTGTCCACTCTCCTGAGCTGACTTCACCTCCTCCCTCCCAAGAACGCTGACCTGGCGGCTCTCCGGGGCTCCTGCTCCCGGGACGCACCTCCACCTGCCCTGGGTCACCTGCCTTCCCTCCCAGTCCCTCTGCTGGGTCACCTGGCCTTGCTCTCCGACCTGTGGGCCCCCCCACCGGTACCCCAATAAACTCACTTCACTGGCTGACTTGCTTCCTTTCATCTGACTCTACGGGGTGACCTTGTGGACTCTGGGGCTTCCTGGCTGAGGCCGAGTAGCCTTAGGCGCCCTGGGGAGTCCGCCTGTACCTGGGCTGCTCTGCGGGTGGGTCCCCCAGAGCCTGCTGCAGGCCATCGGAGAGGGAGGGCGGCTGGGTCATATGGCCTCTTCCTGTCAGCGTTTCCAGGGCCCCCGCACTGTTTTCTACCTCAGCCCTTCAGGGCTACAACCCCGCCCCACTTTCTCCGTGTCCCCGCCAGCACCCCTGAGGCCTCATGTGCAGTAGCTCACCTGATAGGTCCCACAATGTGGGGCTTTTAGCGCAGACCTTGTCACTGTGGTGGGCCCTGCCCTGCCTCCCCTCCCCTTTCCTCCCCTGCCCAGCCTCCTCTACCCCTGCCTCCCCTGCCCTTCCCTCCCCTGCCCCTCCTCTCCTGCCCCTCCCTCCCCTGCCCAGCCTTCCCTGCCCCTCTCTTCCTTGCCCAGCCTCCCCTCCCCGTCTCTCCCCTGCCCAGCCTCCTCCCCTGCCCCTCCCTCCCCTGCCCAGCCTCCCCTGCCCCTCCCTCACCTGCCCAGCCTCCCCTGCCCCACGCTCGCTCTCTTTCAGAAGAACGAATACCTGTTCACTGTGGTGGCGGAGGAGCCCGACGCCCTGCTGCTCGGCCTGCGGTACTCGCCCACCCGGCTGCACTTCCTCTTCCTGAGCCAGGACGCGGCGGGAGCCTGGCAAACGCGAGTGACTTTCCTCAGTCCCACCCTGATGGACAGCCAGTGGCACACGCTGGTCTTGGCCGTGTCGGAAGGCTCCTTCTCCCTCACCACGGACTGTGGCCTCCCGGTGGACATGTAGGTGGCAGGACGCGGGGGGCCGGCCAAGGGGGCGGGGGGCCACCCGCCAAGATGCGGCCCTGGCAGCAGTGCAGGGCGGCTGGCCCGGCTGCGGCTGGCATCGTGCAGTGTGCACCGGGGCGCTCGGGCCTGTGGGCCAACAGCCGTCAGGGGCATCCCTGAGGCAGGAGTGTGGGGTCGTCAGCAGGGTCGGGGACCAGACCGTCCTCCGGAAGGTCCGCAGCGGGTGGGGGCCGATGCAGGCACCCGAGCTGGGGGCACTGGACGTGGCGGGGGAAATGTGCCCCACAGAGTGTGGTCACCATCACGACAGGCCACAGAGGAAGGTCACAAAGCTCAGGCACCAGCGCCAAGGTGAAGCTGCAGCCTGACTCGAACCCAGCTCCTGCTGTGCCATTTTCAACACATCCCTTGACTTAAGACTCAGTTTGCTTGTCTGGGTTGAGGGAGTGACATAATGGGGTGCAGAACAATCCATCCAGTAGCTTTGACCCAGCCCCAGAAGCCTGAGTCCACACCCTGTCCCGCCGTCACCTGGTCGCCAGGCTGGACCAGGGCGTGTGGGTCCCCACAGTCCCATCACAGAGTGATGACCCCTGTCACCCTCAGCTTCCATCCTGGCTCAGTGGGGCTGGAGACTCTTTTTCTTTTTTTTTTAATCAGAAATTGTCCAGTTGACATAAAACCGATCATTATTCCAAATATTATTTGCAAAGGCAGACTCTCACTCTGCTTTGTTACCATGGAACTGACTCCATAATAAAAACAAAATCCTTGACATTCATACACTTCGTTTAAATACGTCTCTACTACAAGCGACACCCCCCCCCCGCCCCCCCCCCCCCCGGCTCATGCCCTCAAGTACATCAGGGCCTTTACCGGGTGATGACAGTGGGGACCCAGCAGGGGGATGGCTCTGTGATGGGGACGTGCAGGGGCCAAGGAAGGGGATGGAAGGAGCCAGGGCTGCAGCCACTGGTGGCCAAGGAGGAACCTGGGCCCTGCGGTCAGGCTTCCCAGGCCTTGTGGGAGCCACGGAGGGTACCCCTGTGATCAGAGCTGTGCTGGCAGCACAGGGGATCCTGGGATGGTGGTCGGGATCTGGCCTCACCATGGCCAGCTGCAGCCAGACACAAGGCCGGAAGGAGCAGGTGATCTTACAGGAGGATACGGCGCCGAGGAGCAGGAGGGGGCAGTAGGAGAAAGCACATGTCTGGTTCATCAGCCCCAGAGGCTCTGGCCAGGACGTCCCTTCCAGCATGTTCCTACCGTCCCCCCCACCCCAAGGGTTCAGCTTCCATGTCCGAGTCAAGACCTGGCTCCGGCCACATCTTCCAACACTTCCCAGGCCACCAGCAAGGATCCCTCCCCACCAGATACCATCTGTGCCCCCCAGGCTTGGTGGAGGGTGGGCAGGCGGGGGATCCAATGCCAGTCTGAGCCACCTGAGGTTCCTGAGAGATGGAGGAGCCACTCTGCAGCCACACTTTTGCAGAAGACTCTTGTCCTGGGGCAAGGAGCATCCCTCAGATGCAGGTCCCCCAGAACCGGGGAATGGGACCTTGCTTGGAGACGGCGTCCTTGCAGGTGTGATCAGGTGAAGCTGAGGTCGTACTGGAGTAGGGCAGGCCCTGGTCCAGAGTCTGGGGTCCTTATAAGAGGAGGAGAGGCAAAGAGAATGCCACGTGAAGACAGAGGCAGCAGGGGGTGGGGGGGCGGGACGTGGGCTACAGCCAGGGAAGACCAGAAGACCCCAGAAGTTGGAAAAGCCTAGAGAAACTTCCCCCGGAGCCTCCAGCAGGAGCACGGCCCTGCAACACCTTGATCTCACCCTTCTGGCCTCCAGATCCGTGGACCAGCTGCCGTCTGAGCCCAGACGATGAGCGTGTAGAGTTCATCACAGCCACCCCGGGAAACTGAGACCCCTCACGTGCTGCTTCTCCCTGTCCTTTTCTGTGTAAATGGGCCGTGACCCTGCTCCCCACGGCCCTAAAACCAAACTCAAATGTTTTCAGAATGGCCGACGTGCCCTTCCCGGCCACCCTGTCGGTGCGAGGAGCCCGATTCTTCATCGGCAGCCGGAAGAGGACCAAAGGCCTGTTCACGGTAAGGAAGGAAGGGGCTGCCTGTCTGGCCTCCCAACAGCAGTGCTCACAGAGGGACTGTCACTACAGGCCTGGTGTCCTCACGCTCTGATTCAAAAGATGGGTGTGCGTGCCACGCAGGACCAGGAGCCCTGGGGTACACTAGGGCCCCGTTCTTGCCAGGCACATTTCCCCATGTTCTTTCTTCCTGGCACACTCACCCCACTGCCAGCGCGGCTCGCACCCTACACCCTCAGGGCCCTGCTCCATGTCCCCTTCCATGGACACCTTCTCCTGCCACTTAGAGAAGATGAGACTTGTACCCAGCCCCTTCCCCTGGTTGTCTTCTCCCCCGTATCCCTGACGGTCCTCAGACCAGCTGTGTATTTGCTCATTTCCTATCTCTCCCCTAGAGTGCAGGTGAGGGACCTGTTGCATGAGTGTAGGGGCTCTTGTTCCTGCTCTGTCCAGTGCCTAGCTCCATGCCTGATACATAGCAGGTGCTTGGTGAATATTTATGGATGACGCGCTTGGGTGGATGGATAGATGGGTAGCTGGAGGGGTGGGCGGATGGACATCTGGATGAGTGTGATGGATGACTGAATGGGTGGGTGGGTGAACATACAGAAGAGGGATGGATGGATGGACACATGGATGGATGGATGGACACATGGATGGATGGATGGATGGATGGATGGATGGATGGACACATGGATGGATGAGTGAGTGACAGATGGCTGAATGAGTGGTTGGGTAAGTGAATATATGGAAGAGTGATGGATGGATGAATGAATGGATGGGCATATGGTGGATGGATGGATGGGTGGGTAGATGGATGGATGGATGGGTCAGATGGATGGACACATGGATGGATGAGTGAGTGATGAATGGTTAGATGGATGGACAGATGGATGGATGGACATATGGATGGATGAATGAGTGATGAATAGACATATAGTGGATGGATGGATGGGTGGATGGATGGATAGATGGATGGATGGACATATGGTGGATGGATGGATGGGTTAGATGGATGGATGGATGGATGGACATATGGTGGATGGATGGATGGATGGGTTAGATGGATGGACACATGGATGGATGAGTGAGTGACGGATGGATAGATGGATGGACAGATGGATGGATGGACATATGGATGGATGAATGAGTGATGAATAGACATATAGTGGATGGATGGATGGGTGGATGGATGGATGGATGGATGGACATATGAATGGATGGATGAATGATGGATGGACATATGGTGGATGGATGGATGGATGGGTTAGATGGATGGATGAGTGAGTGACGGATGGATGGACATATGGATGAACAGATAAGTGAGTGGTGGATGGATGGATGGGTGAGTGATGGAAGGACATATGGTGGATGGATGGATGGGTGGATGGACAGACAGATGGACAGATGGATGGATGAGCAATGCAGCCCAGTCACCCGAGGTTGGTTCACAGGGAAAACCCCTTCTGTGACCTCATTACCTTAGAATGGTGTATAGTTCTCTGCCCTTGCTCCAGTGCTCCCCACCCCCACAGCCAATTAGCGGGTTCTTCTCTCGTAGCTCTAGAGGTGGCTAGACCCTCATCCCCATTCCCACCTGGCCCCCAGGCTCTGGACAGGCTGAGTGAGCCCAGTGGCCCAGGTCCTCTGAGGTGAGGTTCTAAACACGCTGTCCCTCTCTCTGCAGGGCCTGGTGAGGCAGCTGGTGTTGCTGCCTGGCTCGGACGCCACCCCAAGGCTCTGTCCCTGCAGGAGTGCCGAGCTGGCTGTCCTGTCCATCCCCCCTGTCCTGCAAGGTCTCTCGGGGAGGCCAGAAGATAATGAGGTGCTGAAATACCCCTATGGTTAGTAGGTCAAAGCCACCCACTGCCCCACACTGACGGTAGACCCCAAGAGCTTTGTCACTTCCCGACCGCCCCTGGTAGCAAAGACGGGGGTGATTATCCAACTGACCTCCGAGGGTCCCCTCGCGGCTCTCCTTAGTGTGTGCTTGCGGGCTCTCCACGTGAAGTCACAGTTTGGACCGGTTATGTAATTTCTGTAAGCAGCAGCCCCTGGAGCAGCCGAATCTCTCCCACCACCCCTCAGCCCGCCCCTCCCGGGCTTCCCGGCCATGCTTCCCCACTTGGGGAGCCCCTCAAGGGTGTCGGCCCTCACGGTCCAGTCCCGGGGTGGCTTCCAAACTCCAGAAGCACCGGCTGCTGCTCTTTATGTGCTCACGTTGGAGAGGCTAGAGACTGGGGCGCCTCGGTGGCTCAGTCAGTTCAGTGGCCGACTCTTGATTTCGGGTCAGGTCGTGATCTCAGGGTCATGGTGAGGCCTGCATCAGGCTCTGTGCTCAGTGGGGAGTCTGGGGTTCTCTCTCTCCCTCCTTCCCTTCCCCCTGCTCCCATGTGAGCTCACGCTCTCTCTCTTTCTCCCTAAAATAAATAAACCTTGGAGAAAATAGTCTACAGATTGATGCAGTTTATTGTCATGACACTTTGAATAATTTTATAGCAAAAGTACAATTTTTTTTAATTTTATTTATTTACTTATGATAGTCATACAGAGAGAGAGAGAGAGGCAGAGACACAGGCAGAGGGAGAAGCAGGCTCCACGCCCCGGGAGCCCGATGTGGGATTTGATCCCGAGTCTCCAGGATCGCGCCCTGGGCCAAAGGCAGGCGCCAAACCGCTGCGCCACCCAGGAATCCCTGCAAAAGTACAATTTTGAATGATTCCTTTGTTAACAGTACAATTTTGAATCATCTTTAAGTAAAAGAAGAGACACAGAGGAAAAGAATTTCCCCGCACAGAGAAAATTTTCAGGCCCTAAATGGGAATTTGCCACATCTGTCCAGTCCCTGCCCAGAACAACAGGCAGGAGGCAGGAGTGTGAGCCCAGGCCTCCACTGGGCGCTGCATCCGGCCCAGGTGCTCTGGTCACAGCATTGGCCGTCGGGTGCAGCACCCACGTCGCTGTAAGTCGGCTGCGCAGCATCTTCAGGATGAGTGGGCCTGGCCCTAGAGGAGGTGTGACCACCAGAGGACGGGGTCAGACGCCAAGAACTGGGCAACCACCAAGCTTAGGTAAACTGGCACCACAGAGTGACCGGTCTGGGAGGAGGGCAGGGCAGCCATCTAACGACCAAGGCTTTTCTTGTTTCCTTTTTGTTTTTAAAGATTTTATTTATTTATTCCTGAGACACAGAGAGAGACACACACACACAGGCAGAGGGAGAAGCAAGCTCCACGCAGGGAACCCGATGCAGGACTCGATCCCAGGACCCTGGGGTCACGCCCTGAGCTGAAGGCAGACGCTCAACCACTGAGGCTCCCAGGTGCCCCTGGCCAAGGATTTTCCAAAGGGAGGAGGGCCGTGGCCCGCAGTGGGTGGGGAGGCGGCAGGGAGGCCTCGCACTGTCCGCCCCACTGTGCGGGGGCCTCGCTCCCTCCCCGGGGCCACGTGGAGACCCGTGTGTCCTCATGGGCCCCACATGCAGAGGCAAAGGCAGGACCGCCTGGGCCAGGGGCCATCCCCCAGCTCCTGTACTCTGGACCCTCCTTGTCTCCCCCTAGAAACCGACTTGAAGGTGACGCTGGGGTCCCGGCCCCCGTGCACCAAAGCGGAGGACGCCCAGTTCTGGTTTGACGCCAGCCGGAAGGGGCTGTTCCTGTGTGTGGGCAGCGAGTGGGTCTCCGTGTTAGCAGGTGAGGCGGGCGGCGGGCTCCCCGGCCTGGGAGTCAGGGTTACCTGGGAATAGGGAGCGGCCCCCCAGGACAGCAGGCCCGTGCACGATTTCATTGGATCGTGTGTCTTCTGGGCACGGCACGTGGGGGGCGGGCTCGTCGTGCTCCCCTCGTCCAGGTCGAGTCTCCGAGGCCCCGAGGGGGCAGCCTCGTGGCGCCGCGTGTGCCCCTGAGATCTCAGATGCTGGAGCCCGGAAGCACGTCGTTCCCATGTGTCCCGTGGGGCCTTCCTGCGTGGGGACAAGGGCGCTTGGGACCCTCGCCCACAGGGATCGGGAGCTGCCTGCAGCGCCGCTCACCCGCCTGGAGCCCAGTCCCTCGGGCACCGAGCAGTGAGCGTGGGAAGCGCGGGGAAGGGACCCAGGCCACCCCGTCATGTCACGGGGGCTCCGCACACCCCACACCCGTGCAGGCGCCAGGGCCCCTCTGCCGGCCTCTGTGCGGGTGAGACGCGCTCGGGGCAGCTCGCCGTCCGGAGAGCCCCAACGGGGGCCAGGGCCGTGGCCTCGGGGCTCGGGCTCGGGGCTCGGGGCTCAGGGCCTGGGGCCTGGGTCGCGCTCCCCGATGGCCGGCGGCCTCGGCTCTGGGCGGCGTGACCGGGGCTGCACGGTTCTCTCACCAGCCAAAGAAAAGCTGGACTATGTGGAGGAGTACCAGAGCCTGTTCACCAGCTCGGAGACGCTGGGCATCGAGGTCTTTGCCATCCCCGAGGCCGGGCTCTTCGTAGCAGCCGCCAACCGGAAGGCCACGTCTGCCATCTACAAGTGGACGGACGGAAAGTTCGCCTCGTACCAGAACATTCGCACGCACCAAGCGCAGTCCTGGCGACATTTCACCATCGGGAAAAAGGCAAGTCTGCTTCCAGCCACTTTCTTTTTCTTTAAGATTTTATTTATTCATTCATGAGAGACACAGAGAGAGGCAGAGCCACAGGCAGAGGGAGAAGCAGGCTCATGCAGGGAGCCGGACGCAGGACTCGATCCTGGGCCCCCAGGATCATGCTCCGGGCTGCAGGCGGCGCTAAACCGCTGAGCCACGCGGGCTGCCCTCCAGCGACTTTCTCGATCCTTTTTATCTTGGAAAAACCCCGAGTCCAGACGTTGGCTCTGCTCGTGTAGTCGGGAAAGTATTTCTCGTGGTTTCAAAGTCCTGCTCCGGGTCTAAGCAGCTCTCACAGTCACTTAGCGGGGCCTCTAAGTCCAGGATGTGAAGTCTGGTTTGCTACAAAATAGGAGGCACGACCGTTCCCGAGCGGCCGCCCGGGTCCAGGTAACCCATCGGGGCTAAATTAACAGCTTGTGGGCTCCTAGGAGCGGGTCCACAGCGTGGAAATCACTGGCGACAGAGACACTCACTCCGCGGACTCTGTATCCAAACGGAGGGGGCCGGGCCCGGAGGTGAGGGTGTGGGACCCCCCTGCAGGCAGCCCCGGCGCAGCCACGGCCGGATGGGGCCAAGGGCATGGGCGTGGGGCCGAGGGCTGCCCCCAGCACGACGCATTCTCTGATCAGCGCCCCCTGCCCCCTGGACCCCAGGGGGAGAGTCCTAGGCCGCCCTCCTGCGCCCCCCGCATCGCTCGCTGACCCTCAGCTGGGCCCACCCGAGCATGAGCAGGAGCGGGACGGACAGGCCTCTGCGCTCCTGTTGCTCACGGAGACCCCGCCCCGCGGCCCAGCCTTGCCGGAGCCCAGCGTGGCCGATGGCTGGCCGGCGCTCTGGCCTTTCGGTTGGCGACATTTTTTTTTAAGATTTTGTTTATTTATTCATGAGACACCCAGACTGACAGGCAGAGACACGGGCAGAGGGAGAAGCAGGCTCCCTGCGGAGAGCCCGATGCAGGACTCGATCCCAGGACCCGGGGTCACGTCCTGAGCCAAAGGCCCCGGGTGCCCCAGTTGGCAACATTTTCATTACAAAAATTGCTGACTTCCCATCAAAGAAATACCAGGAAATTCAGAAAAACAAGGTGGGGCAGGTCTGTCCCGTCCCCGTTCAGGTGTGGGGCTTACTGAGCGCACACTTGCTTCCGTGCTCCGCGGGTGTGCCCCCTGCGCCCAGCCAGCTTGGCCCCGGGTCCCGTTACAGGGGAGGGGAGAGGAGGGGAGGGAGGGGAAGGGAGTTTTTTGTCTGTCTTTAAAGAAATGCTGATGAGGTACAGGCACCTGTGTGCCACACTTGGCCACGCGACAGGCGCGTGCTTCCCAGCGGAGGCGGCCCGGGGCGCTCTGCTCATCCCGGGGACAAGGACCACCCTGTGCATGAAGCGTCCCTGAGTCTGGGGACCACGGGCCGGCGAAGAGACACGTTAGGGGCGGATCCGCAGAGACGGGGTGGGCGGACAGGGACGCGGGTGCCGAGGCCTCAGGCCGGCCCGGGCACAGACGGCAGGACCCAGGGTCCCGGGCGTGTGTTTCAGGTGTTCCTGGCCGTGGCTAATTTTGAGCCGAACGAGAAGGGTCAGGAGTTCTCCGTCATTTACAAATGGAGCCAGAGAAAGCTGAGGTTCACGCCGTACCAGCGGGTCCCCACCCACAGCGCCCGGGACTGGGAGGCCTTCCAGGTGGCCGGGGAGCACTTCCTGGCCGTGGCCAACCACCGGGAAGGTAGGCTGCGGCCTTGCGCGGGAGGAGACCACGGGGGGGGGCTGGCTCCCCCCGCCCCCCAGGGCCTGCTTTCACCCCGTTAACAGACTACAGTAAACCGCACCTGGCCCGGGTCTCTGGGCTTGGCCCTCTGACAGCGGCGTCCCGGGCCAAGGCACCTGAGCACCTTCTCCCCGTCCAGGTGGGGAGACTGAGGCAGTGTGTGGGCGCCTGCCCAGGACGGGGGCCATGGGAACGGGGGCCACCTGGCCGCGCACACCGCCTCATCTCAAACTAACCGACTAACCAACTAACTAAGTAACTGGCCTCCTCATGGGAGGAGTTGGCTGCAATCGGTGTGGAGGCGAGCGGTTGCCCGGCAGCCGGTGTCCTGCAGAGGGACAGTGGTGGGGACGCCGTGCTGGAGAGTCGGTGCAGGCTGTTGTCTCCTTGGGGACAGGCTCCTGCCTTCTGGACGCAGGCTCCATGATGCAGGGGGTGCAGGGGGTGCAGGGGCACAGGCCCGGCAGAGGCCAGGGGGCTGGTTTCTGGCCCAGCGACAGCTTGCGTGAGCACAGCTGGCCCCTCCTGGAGAATGGGAGAGGGCAGGGTCGGAGGCAGCGGGCCCTGGAGGGCATCTCTGGCCAGGCCTCGGCCACAACGGGCCAGGGAGCTCCATAGGGGCCTGGGAGGAGCGCCTGTCCCCCCGCTCCTGGGCAGGGGGACCCCAGAGGCCTGCTAACCAGTGCTCCTCGGGAAGTGGGTGTCCTGGGAGAGGCTGGCCCAGCCAGGGGGGCTCCAGGGAGAGTGATGTAGGGACGGGGCTTCTGGGTAGAGGAACAGAAGGTGCGAAGGCCTGACCTGTGGGTGACAGCGAGAGCTGCGGGGTCCTGGGCAGTGTGAGAGGGGAGGCAGGGAGGGTGGGGTCCCATCTCTAAGGGACACAGGGAGGACTTTCATCTGGGCACAGGGGCAGGGAGCATGGGGTGGCCAGGGGGATGACTGCCGTGGAGGGACCCCCAGGGCCTGGGGCAGGGCCAGGGCAGGGCTGCACCGAGGCCACTGCAGGGCCTCAGTCATCTGCCTCCCTCCCTCACCGGCCACTCGGCTTGCAGGTGACAACCACAACATCGACAGTGTCATCTACAAGTGGAACCCGAGGACCCGCCTCTTCGAGGCCAACCAGACCATTGCCACGTCAGGCGCCTACGACTGGGAGTTCTTCACCGTGGGGCCCTACTCCTTCCTGGTGGTGGCCAACGCCTTCAATGGCACGTCCACGAAGGTGCACTCCCACCTGTATGTCTGGCTCCTTGGCTCCTTCCAGCTGTTTCAGGCCTTCCTGGTAAGGAGCCGGGGGGACCCCCATGTCGAGCCTCCAGCAGGCCACGTGACAGTGGGAGACAGATGACACAGGACTGGGGCCCCAAGAACCAGGACAAGCGCCCGGCCCCTGACCCTCACCCCAGACCCTCTCCACCAGAGCACTGCCTCCTGCATATGGCTCAGGCTGAGATGTTCCCTGTTACCCCGAGTGAGCCCTAAAGCGAGGCAGGAGGGTGCCCTGGGCCTGCCCTCCCTCTGGCACAGAGCTTTTCCGGGCAGCGCTGGGGGCTCGGCGGGCCTTGTGGCCCCTGGGCAGGCCTCAGCCAATGACTGGCCCTTCCATGAGTGTCAGGCTCCCGCCTGGGGAAGCCGGACAGCAAGCCCCTGACCTGACCCCAATCTGGCCCCTGACCTGACCCCGACCTGGCCCCGACCTGGCCCTGACCTGGCCCTGACCTGGCCCTTCACCTGGCCTGACCCAACCCTGACCTGGCCCCTGACCTGGCCTGACCTGGCCCCAACCTGGCCCCAACCTGGCATGTGCGGGGGAGAGGCAGCACGACCCACTTCCCCTCAGACCTCCGTGCACACGCTGGTGAAACCTTTGAGTCGAGCGAGGCACAAGTGTCTCTCTGGGCGGGACGGTGCTGGGCGCCTGGGGGAGCCATCGTGCTGGCCCTGGTCCTGGCTCGAGGGCCGAGGATCTTGGAGGGCCGCACAGGTGCCGGGCGGGGTGCACACGGGCCGTCTCGGGAGGCGGGGCTGGCGCTGGCGGCCCACCTGTGTTCCTGATGGAGCTGTGGGCACTCCCTCTACGTGCTGGGATCGTCATGGAGAGGCTGTCACCGCCAGCACGACGCCTTCCTCCCTGGATCCTTCCGGAACACCCCTTTGCTCGTTTATCTGGCCCTCATTCACCCAGCAGAAATGCTTGAGGGCTCCCTGAGCCTTGGGGTGGGGACCCCGTTGGCGTTCGACGTCACTGGTGGAGGAGGGAACGTGCGGAACCCCCTCCCGTCGGGTCTGCAGGGAAACGGGGAGGGCGGTGGGGGCTTTGCTAGGCAGCCCCTGCACGGAGGCCCCGAAGCCCGGAGGCCGCTCTCGGGGCGGGTCTCAAACGCAAGTGGGATGAGGTCCCGGAGCACAGGCTCCTCCACGGGCCATTCCCTCCGCCATCCAGGTGACACCCACTCGCTGCCCCGCACCCCTCAGAGCACACAGTGTGGTCAGGGCACCCCGTCCAGGATCCGCGGCAGGTGGCTCCCTCGGGCAGGGATGTGAGGACCAGCCCCCGAGGGGGAGGGCCGCTGCGGGAGGGCAGTCAGGGCGCGATGCCCTGCAGGTGGAAGGCGGCCTTGGCCAAGGCGCGAGGGCGCCCGCACCGTGCTATGGCCAGGACGGCTGTGCCCAGTGTGCATGGGGCTGGGCAGCGCCAGGGCGAGACAAGCACGTCGGAGGAGCCAGTTCCCGAGGGCCGTGGTGGGACCAGGGGGCCCGATGTGAGCAGGGAGGCAGCACGACCCCAAGATTGCTGGCAGGAGGACGACCCTCCTGGGGCTGCCGATTCCCGAGAGGGACCCCCGGGAGGAGTGGGACTGGGGTGGGCACGAGTCCTCGCACCGCGTGCCTTCCTGCGGGCTCGGGGCTAAGCGGGGGGAGCGGTGCAGCCGAAAGTGCCCGAACCCGGGGCTTCATCCACCTCCTCCCGCTCCATTCTCTCGGCCTCCCTGGGAGCTGGGTGCTGCCCCTCATCTCGCCTCACGCCCGGGGACACTGAGGCACGGGGGTCCGGCACTGGCACCTGGCTGCATGGCACCGTCGCTCTGGTCAGCGTTGCGCAGAGCCGTCGAGGACGAGCACCTTCCGAGGACTCCGCCGTCGCTGCGACGCCCTGACAGAGCCGAGGTCCGGAAAACAGCGCGGGCGGCCTGGCCAGAGCCGCCCCAACCACCGGCCTGGCCGCGGGCTCGCCGTTTGAAAGGCGATCGGCGATGGGCCGGCCTGGGAGCCCTCCCGTCCCCCCCGTCAGATGCCCCCGTGGAACCAGCCCCCAGGCCTGTGAGACCAAAGACGCACGAGAGTCTGGGAGCGGACGTCAGGATTCGCACGCAGGCCTGGGGAGCGGGGACAGTGGCTGAGGACGGCGACACGGCACGGAGCAGCTGAGCACGGGCCGCGTGGAGGCCGGCGCCGGTGACAGGCTGACGGCAGCGCATGTGGAGCCCCCGTGGGCTCTAAGCTACCTCCCGCGTCACCAGGGTCGCACGGACGCCCAGCCCGAGGGGCCTGGTTCTCAAGGAAGATCCAGGGTGATGCTTCCGGGCGCTACGGGGCGGGTGGGGGCTGGGGACAGACCCCTGCGGGGTCCCTGGGGCAGGTCCTGCAGCCGGTGTGGAAGGCGCGGCCCGCGGCTTTCTGGTCCCCACGCCGGGTTTGGGCAGGGCCGTGGCCTGCGTTTGGCATGAACACGGTTCCTGCCGCGGGTCAGAGCGCACGTTGGGATCATCGCCCCGCGGCTCCCACGCCGTGATCCTCCTCCTCCCCCGCGGGAGCCGAAGGCCAGGTCCGGAAGCTGTTCTTCCTCGCGGCACTTCAGGGCAGCGAGCAGGTGCCGCGGCTCCCGGGGCCCGGCCCACCAGGGACACATGCCACCCGCCGCCATCCTCACTCATCACGGGGCAGACGGCGAGGGGTCTCCGGGATTTGATAAAGGACCCGAAACTGTGGTAGTCGGGCTGCAGTGTAGACACGCGCCCGCCCTGGACGAAGCCGAGCCAGCCCCAGAAACACGACGGAGGCTGAAGCCTGGTCATCGCCGTCAGAGGTATCCAAGCGGACTCCGTGTTTATAAAGTGGCTGCGGGTGCCATGAAAGGACAGTCCTCGGGTCTTAAAAATACGGTCGCTGCCCATATAAGAAGATACTCGTCAACCGCACTGGAAAATGAAGACGGGGGAGACTTCTAGAATGTGGAGCAAGAAGGTGAGGGAGGGAGAGGGGATCCACCCAGGAAACCCGGATGGAGTGACGCGGGAGCAGAGAGCAACGGGCCCATGGGGGGGCCCGGAACGCGCCTTCAGCCGGGGGCGCTGGCCCTGGACACCACATCACGCGGGGCTGGCTGTGAGGCAATGGGAAGACCCGAACCTTCCAGAGACGCCAGGACAGCTCCGGAGAGGCTCAGGCTGCGGCGCAGGGCGGGTTCCTCTCCCGCAGCCCTCTGGGTTCCGAGGGAGCCCACTCCCGCCTGAATCCTGCGTGCGGCCCCCACGAGGCTCCCCGGGTCTCCTTGGCCCTGCGGCTGCTCCGTCGGAGCCACGGTCAGGGACAGGAGAGGCGGGATGCCACACTGGCTGTCACCCCCGCTGCTCAGGGTCAGCCCCGGTCACATGAGCCACATGGGGCACGAGTGGGGCACGTGCTGTCCTGAGGTGTAGACGCGGCGTCCACAGGGAGCAGCTGGCCTCGCCGAGCCGCGGGAAGAGCGGTCACCTTCCAAGGAGGGGCTGCTTGACCTGCATGCTGGGACTGTCCCCAGGGGCCGGGGGTGGGGTGTTGCTCTGAGCTCCTCCTGCTGCCGAAACGCCCCAGGAAGGGCTGGGCTCTGCGAGAGTGACGTCGTGATGTGGCCAGAACCCCATAAGTGCTGACACTCACATCTCGAGTCTAGAGTCATCCTGCGGATGATGTCCAGGGGCTGGGGCTGGGGTCGGACCCTGCGTGCATATGTTGGGGTTTGTTGGCGGGACAAGGGCGAGGGGAGGTGAAGGAGGGGAGGGGCCTCATATCTTCCTCCTAGAGCTCCAGTGGGGTGTGCGGGGCAGACCAGGCATTACAGGGGTCTCCCTGGGCCCCAGACGAGGGCAGCTCTGTGTCCCGGTACCCGGGGCAGGCACGGCGGGCCGGGCTCCCCAACAAGCAGGACCCAGTGGCCGTGGGCCCCACCTGTGCACGGGGCACGGCTGCCCTGCTCCCCACGGCCTCACCCCAAAGCCCTGGGGTTGCCGCTGGTGGGCAACCTCTCTCGCGTCCCCTTTTGAAAAACCTTCCTGGTGTTTGCAGAGGTGCTTGAGGGGAGGTCCGCGGCTGCACTTGCTCAGTGGGCTCGTGATCGCATGTCACATCCGCTTCACAAGTGAGGACACGGAGGCGGGAGGTGAGGGGACCCAGCGGGGGGCGCAGGTTGGGCGGAGCCTGGGGTGTGGACCGGGGCCCTGGGAGGGGTGGGTTCTGGACTCCACGCTCGGCGGCGCTGGTGGTGCTGGTGGCGCTGGTGGCGCTGGGCCAGCAGTGCCCGAAGGTGGCGTTTGCAGGGGGGATCCAGGATCTGGGATCCGGGATCCAGCCCCGTTCTGTGCCCAGCCCTGCAGGCGGGGCTGACCCAGGACACCGCCACCCCCCAGCCCTGCAGGCCGCCAATGGAGGCCCGGGGTGGCCAGAGCTTCGCGCCCTGCCCAGGGGCCTTCCCTTCGACACCGCCGTCTCCTCACGGCTCCGTGACACCTCAGTCCCCGCAGAACCCCACTTTCATGTTTTGCCAGCATTTTTCACATTGTGTTCAAATCCTTCTAGGCCCTGGCATCGCCTTACTGTGCCGGGTGCTCTGAAAGCACACGTGGTGGAGAGGAGCTGACCTCGCAGGGGCCTTTGCTGGGGGGCTGGGCTGGCCGTAGGGGGCGGGGGGTGTCACCAGGAAGTCCTGGCCCTACAGGGTCCGGCCTGTGGCTGGTGTGAGGGGGAGGAGGGCTGCTTACCCTCAGGCACGTTCCCAGCCCCACCCTCTGCATCTCCCCACCTCTCCCACCGGGAATTCCAGAACCTTCCTGCAGACGGCAGAGACCAAGGCCCCAGTGACTTGGCATCGTAGTCTTAGAGCCAAGGAGGCCGGAGCTGGGTGTGTCCAGGAAGCCATGGCCTCGGTCCACGGGGAGTCCGGCCTCCAGCTGCTGGAATCTGCGCCCTGAGCTCTTAACTGACTACAGGGCCTGTGGTCACAGCGTGGGAGGGGGGCAGGTGGCCGAGTCGGGGTTGGTTGTCCTGGAGATGAGCTGCTGGAAATGACAACCAAGGGCACAAGGGGCTGGCCGAGTGCCCACGGGACGCAGAGGGGAGAGAGCGAAGCGCTAGGGAAGCAGGTCGGCCGGCGAAATTGGGGGCTTGTCGGAAACCTAGTGTCTACCAAGCGGGTACGTGTGCAGGCAGGAAGTGGAAGTGGGGGGGGGGTTGGAGCCACAGCTGTGGGCTGGGTGGTGCGGGAGCGCCCCTGGGTGGTCAGCACTGCCCGGCGGCCCCGGGAATGGGCTTCCTCCTGGGGACTTCTGTTTGCTCAGTGGCAGGAGCCTGGGGGGGGCATCCAGAAGTCAGCCAGGGAGGGCGCCTCCCCCTGCAGCCTCCTGGGTCTGGTGGGACCCTCGCCCACTTGGCCAGCTGCCCGCCTGAGGACAGCAGCCCCCCCGGCCCTTTGGGGGGCAGCCTGCCCTCCCGGCAGCACGCCCTACCTCCCCGTCCTGTCCCCCAGGCGCTCCTAGGCCTTGATTCTTTGCTCCATCAAAGCCAGAACCCAAGAGCCTCCTGATTCTCTGATTAGAGGAGCCCCCCCCCCGCCCTCGGGGAGGGAGGCTGTCGGGGGCTCCAGGTGCACCCGCCGCCGAGCCCCAGAAGCGCCGTCGCCCCTTGCCTGCACGGCCTGCCAGGCACCGTGCCGGGAGCTTTGGGGCGGGTGGCAGGGGAATTCCGGGGGGGGGGGGGGCGGCGCCCAGCCCAGCAGGTGCCTGGCTGCCCTGCTCGGTGCCAGGCAGGGTTTGGCAGGGCTGTTTGATGTGGGGATTTCTTCTCTCTCTGATGAGTCCCTAATGTACCCAGAACCGGGGCCTCCTGCAGCAGGCCCGGGGCCCGCACCCCCTGCCCGGGCTGGTGCCGCCGCGGGCGCGCTGTCCCCACCCTCACTTCTGAGCTGGAAGAGCCTGGACTCTGGCTGAGGGCGCGGGGGTGGGCCCTGTTCCTCTGGGTGGGAGGAGGGCTCCTCGACGGCCCGCGGCCCCGGCCTCGCATGGGTCCCTGCCACCCTCCGCCCAGATAAAACCCCGATGCCTAGTTCAGTTTGAATTCTGGGTAAACAATGAATAACTTGTTAGTAAAAGCACCCCAAGTAGTGCGTGGGACACTCACAGACTGAAGAGTCATGGTCTGGAATTCAAATCGAATGAGGCACCCCCGTACTTGCCGTATCGGGTGGGCACGCGGCACTGAGGCAGGATGAGCACCCCTCTGCCCACACGCACCTGAGCGCTCCTCCCTGCCTCCTGCTCCGGCCACACCCTTGGCGTCATCTCCGGATCCTCCACAGCCCCTCCTCACCCCCCCCCACACGCTGTACGCCCCTCCGTGACGAGTGAGTGGTCTGAGGTCACGTGGCTCAGCGCCCGAAGGAAACCTGGCAGCTAGGGAGATGCTCTCCTCAGGCCACCTGCTGGCCACTTGTACTGCAAGGGTGTGCACGTGTGCATGCAGACGTGTGCATGTGGTTACACAGGTGCGTGTGTGTGCATGTAGGCATGTGTAGGTGGGTGTGGGTACACATACACAAGTGCATGAGTGTGCATATAGGTGTGTGCTTTGTGTGTGCAGGCATGTGAACACAGGTGCACGAGAGTGCATGGAGGCATGTGCAGGTGTGTGTACAGAGGTGCATGTGTGTGCATGCAGGCGTGTGCATTGTGTGTGCAGGTGTGTGTACATGGGTGCATGAGTATGCATATAGGTGTGTGCAGGCATGTGTACACGGGTGCATGAGGGTGCATGCAGGCATGTGTAGGTGTGTGTATACAGGTGCATGTGTGTGCATGCAGGCGTGTGCATTGTGTGTGCAGGCGTGTGTACACAGGTGCATGAGTGTGCAGGCAGGTGTGTGCATTGTGTGTACACAGGAGCACGAGGGTGCATGCAGGCGTGTGCATTGTGTGTACACAGGAGCACGAGGGTGCATGCAGGCGTGTGCATTGTGTGTGCACGTGTGCATGTTTGTCCATGAATGTGTGCAGGCTTGTGCACTTACAGGTTGCGGTTTCCCAGCCGCGTGGATTCCTCAGCGCAGGGTTGGAGGGAGCCTGTGGTCTGGCGGTCTGACGCCTCCTGTTTGGTTTCTCGGGAGTCGCAGAGCTGCCATG